>NC_065893.1:1303294-1954941 GCF_905147045.1 Nymphalis io | reverse complement strand
AACATTTTATATCGGATGGTTGGTGGTGTATCGTTTAATTCATTCAGACGGTTCATTGCCTTGCCAAGATTATGTTAATCTTTCACGTAGTCGGAGGTGAATTTATACGAAAACGTTATTCAATTTATGTTTTTTTTTCAGCGAAATAGCTTAATGAAAGACCTAGTGATAATTTATAAAATAAATCAATATTTAAGTATTTAACTGGAGAAAGAAATATTTTCTACTGAATATATACAACTATATTTCCCTGTCCGGCGTTCATGAAGTTGCGTCATTGCATATAATAACTCGTACCTAGATTATATTAGTACGGATTTTTTTTTATAAAAAAATTACAATCTGCCGTAATTTAATTATTTAATATGTCAATATTTTATGCTTTTTAAGACATTAATAATACGGGAAATAACTAAGTTATATTACACGAATATCTTCACTTATATTGTAATAATATACTTACACTTACATTATAATAATATAATATCTGTTTATGCTCTTAGCTGTACTGGCCATGACAGTGTCACCAGGCGAGAGGGCGACTACAAAGACATAAGCCAGACATTGAGAGCCTGCTCAAGGGCTTGAAATAAGCACGTCGTAAGGGGCCTGTGGTGTCGTCGTCAGCGAAAGGAAGGACATCTGTGTGTTATAACACTACACTAAGCAAATTCGGTGAGCAATGAGAGGTTCATGTTTTACTATGAACTGCACATACACAAATAATAAAAAAATCCCTGTGAGCGCGATTCTAAATTCATATTAATAGCTCATAAATCTATTGATACTACGTCGAAACCAAACCTACCAATGCCACTTCTGTGCCTTAGATAAAACCATAAGCTATTCCAAAAACAATGTTTGTTAGCCAACGCTTTTAAAAGGCAAACCTCTAGACCTATAAAACCAGAACACATTTTGCTTTTCAATATGAATCCCCGCACAAAACGCTTTTGCGAGGTTCCTTTTTTCCTTCATTTAAACTGGCAATAGTATCAGTAACAGCCTGTTAATGTCCTACTGCTGGGCTAAGGCCTCCTCTCCCTTTTGAGGAGAAGGTTTGGAGCTTATTTCACCACGCTACTCCAATGCGGGTTGGTAGAATACACATGTGGCAGAATTTCAATGAAATTAGACACATGCAGGTTTTCTCACTATGTTTTCTTTCACCGTAAATCCTGAGATGAATTTTAAACACAAATTAAGCATATGAAAATTCAGTGATTCAGGTTTAGTTCAGATTCACGGGTCCTGACCACTAGGCCATCTCGACAATCAATAGTAGCAATGACCGTTTTAAAGGAAATACTAATATTCTTACTGTGGTTATGGGGACACCAATAACCCAAGTATCAGGATCGACTTTTACTACGCTAGGCGACCCCAAAACCATTGGGCGATTGATGCTTAAACGTATGTAAAACAGTGGTACCCCACAGTAAGTTGGTCTTACAATTTTGTATTGCAACTTAAAGTACATTATATCGTTGAATTTATTAGTATTTTAGAAATAACAAAGGTAGGACAATAACAAACAATAGCAGCTGTGATAAATATAAATAGAATGAAATATTACTTCCGTACATAAGCGATAGTTGTATATGACATTGCTGATTCACGATGACTCGACAACTCTTAAATGTAGTTAAAGAGATGCACTTTTTTTGAACTTGACATTACCAACAGGATTCATTATTTTTACGAGCTCAGCTTTACTATTCGGTAAGAACTCATACAAGAAAGGGTAATAAGCGACTCGCGGTTACACGCCATTTTGATACGTGTATCCTTTAAATTATATAATTATTGTATTCAATGTCGCATAACACTTTCTGATATTTTACGTTGATTACCGACTTTGTTATTATAGAATAACTGTACTTGTACTTGTTAAGGCTTATATTTAAATAATTATTTGTTATCGATTGCTTTGTGATTCATATTAAATTTTTGATTAGATCGAATTAATTTCAAAACAATTTTAGAAATAAAATGCGTTATTTACGAATTATGTTTTACTTAACTAACTTTAAAATCTTCTTTTACTTATAGAAAGCTACATTATCAGCGAGTAACATAGGCTTTATTATATTATTCTCATGTACACCAAAGTATCATTTTTTTTTCATATAAAAGTAATTATGGGCTTAAAAAAGACAAATGTTCAACCCGGATGAAGTCGGGCCGCTAGTAAATAATATATAATTTTGTGTTTTGTAATTAATTATGAGTAGTATTAATAGACCTTTACCCCGATTTAAGATGTATAGAATATTATCATTATTATCTCTTCCACTAAGCAATAGTTCTAATTACATTCATTGTAATTATATTATTTCATCTATGTGTGTTTAATTTGTCAAGTCTATAAGTTATATATATACAGCTATATTGCACTTAACCCTTCGCCACTCAAGTTTTATAGTAAGAATTTATTTCTAAAAATAATAATGTATATTTACGTCTAGACTATGTTGGTATCTTTTTTAAACCTACATAATGTGGATAGAAAAGAAATAATCCTATGGAATTGTATTTGAAATCGTGTATAGTATAAGCGGCACCATAATCTGCGTGGTGTTTTTTTTTGTTTTACGGCTATCGCCATCTATTAGTTAGATAGTAAAACACATATTTCACGTTTATTTACCAATATCACTTATGTTGGAAAATTTTTAAAATTTATCGGTCAATGTTAAATTTAAAAAAATAGACATCTCAGATGCTGTTCCATAAAATAAAAAAAAGTATCTTAGAAGTATATTTTAAGCAACACAATATAAAATAATTTATAAAAATTATTTATATTACCTAAAATTATATTTAGGTAAAAAAGAGAATAACTAGGTCGAAATCAAAACATGAACTAAATAATTATAAAAGAAAACTACAATAGCAGTTAATAACAAAACATGAACGAAAATTTCAACAGCATACGACGTGATGACCTAGAAACTTATCAGTTCGTCAATGGAGGGTTATAAACATGCGAAAAAAACAGACATTTAAATATTTAAAATAAGAAAAAAAATAACAGCGCGCACACTGTTAATTCACTTAGTTTATTAGTGCCGGCTATTTATACAAATACAAACAACTCGACGCAAATATCAGCATTTTATTTCACACTCGACCAGATACAAACGTGCGCGTGATCATTGTACGAAAGTCGTGTTACATTTACAAATCGCGAAACATTGTGAACATGTGTCATTGTTAACGATTATTGATCAACGGAATTTGTGAGTATTATAACATTTATTTTATTATTATTAACTACATGAGATCATTATTTTTTTTCAATTATATTTGCGAATGAAAAAATACGTCTTAAAACTACGTTTACATTTTCTTAAAATAATTACAGAATATTAATAATTATACACTTAAGATTTTGTTTTTTTAATATAATATATGTAATAGGTATTATTATTTCGTTATATATCAAATAATACAAAGTAGTAAAATATAATAATTATTTATTGTGATAAATAAATGATAGGAAGTAACAGTGTATTATAAATTAAAACATATTATTTATAAAGCATAGTAAAAGAGTATGTAATAACGTTATAAAAAATTCAATTAGTTTTAGACTTTTTTTTTTAAACTGAATAAACACCAGCGTAATGAGATTAATGGCGCAGGTATTACAGTACTAGACCACTACTGACCGGAGGTGAATGACCTCTTACCATTATGTGGCCTATTTTCTAGCCGACACGGCTTCCATTGAAATACATCGAGTAAAAGAAAAATACGATATATTTATTTTGTAATAATTATTTATAATAATTATTATTATGTAATAAGCATTTAACGTGTACTAAGTTAAAATAACGACGTATGTATTTATTTAAATCATTTTGTATCATATTTGATCTGTCTATTAATTTTTATTTCGTAGCTGTTCTCGAAACAAAATATCTTTAAGAGATAAACATGACTTTTTTGCTTAGTAACTACTTTAATATTTCTGTATCTATTTTTTTTCTGGTTCCTACGATTTTTTTGCTTATAAAATATTCAATTTTTTGTCACTAATCGGCACTCATTTCGTTTCATACAAATCGCAGTTAACGTCAACGATATCCAATAAGTAATAAAAACTCGCAATATGCAGACATTCTTGCAGTGTTCCGTTATAGTGAGCCATAATCACAGGATAACTACTTACATTATATGTCCCGATTTACTATTCTTAATGATGTTTAGTAAAAAAAAAAAATAAAGCGCGTGCAACTCAGTATACAATACAAGTAAAATATTTCGGTGTAAAAAACTTTGCACTTAAACGTTACATATAGAAACTTTACACTAACAATCAACCTTGAAATTTTAGTACCATCATCATTTGTTTTATTTCAAACATGTTTTATATTTTTTCGTTCACATGTTTTGAATTTTAGCTTGTTCTTACAAACCGATTTACGTATAATTATACGCTTAGTATTTTTTTATGAAATAGTTAGGCGGACTCGCAAATGTGCCACCTGATGGTAAATGGTCACCACCGCTCATGGACATTAGCGATGTAAGAAATATCAACCATTCCATCGTCAATTCGCCCGACTAAGATGTTATGTCCCTTGTGCTTGTAGTTACACTGGCTCACTCACCCTTCAAACCGGAACACAACAATACTTAATATTGGTGTTTGGCAGTAAAATATCTGAAGAGTGGGTGGTACCTACCCAGACAGGCTTGCACAAAGCTCTACCATCAGTAATAAAAATTTGTGGTTAGAATGCGTGAATCTTAACCGATAATGATAACAGCAGTACTTGGTATTGTTGTGTTCCGGTTTGAAGGGTGAGTGAGCCAGTGTAATTACAGGCACAAGGAACATAACATCTTAGTTCCCAAGGTTGGTGGCGCATTGGTGTTGTAAGTGATGGTTAACATTTCTTACAACGCCAATGTCTATGGGCGTTGGTGACCACTTACCATCAGGTGGCCCATATGCTCGTCCGCCTTCCTATTCTTTAAAAAATAAATAAGAGTAAGTTATTTGTAAATGTCCCACAGCTGGACCTAACCTCTCTTTTGTGGTACTCTTTTGAACAGATGTTTTAAGCGCTAGATCGTCTTGTCGACTCTTCTGTACAAGTAAATAAAAGAATATATACAAAGAGATTATCTCGTCCATTCAATATACTCATTTACTTGCATCTCACATCACTTCAGTATAAGTATTAAAGTAATCTCAAACTCATTTCCTTATTGTCGTTATTTATATCTTGTTTGAACGTGGTTACAATTTAGTTCTCGAACGTAAAACTTCTCGATTTTAGTGTTTCGTTGATTAATTACATTAAAATGTATTAACATTTATATATAGAGGCCTGAGAATATTTCCACCATTTACCTTGGATCTATAAATAGTTTTTATATGAATAACAATCTTATCTCTACGACGTGTTTAAGTATATTTAGTTCCAACTTTTCGCCATATTGTGACGTAATAGCTAAATATAAACCTATTAAGCTAAGACGATTAAAAATATAATATTAACGAATGAACGTTTGCACGTAAAAGTTTTTATATGCATCTAGATTTCCTTGCTTATGCCGTTAATTTCTGTATCATTCTCAGAGAGGACATCGTCCTTATCATCATAACGCATTCAGAAAGCATATGAGTAGTGTGTTTTTAAATATTCTTTAAATAATTATTTTTGATACTCATATTAATGTATACTTTTTATATTTTATTTACATTGAGTTGAATAGTTCAAATACTTGAGTTTTTATATATTTTAAATAAATCTAATTTTAAGTAGCATGGTTGCAATAAGCACATTCAGACTTGCTTTTGAGTATTACCGCCTGTCACATTATTCATTAAGTAGCGTGCTTTTTTCACTAGCATACCCTTTTCATATACAAATGCTGATTAATGTTACTCATGGAGTATCATCGCCCCGAATGCGTGACGTGTATTACATACTTAAATAACATATCACAACACGAGTAACGCTATATCAATTAATAAACAAAGATTTTGTAGTTATAATTAAATTAATCTTTAATATTATGTAATGGAAAATTACATTATAAATTTAAAGTAAATTTTCCTAGCTACGGGGGTCGTCAATTATTTATATCATTGGAATAATAAGCGAACAAATATATAACGATAAGATTATTTTAGATTTAATAACAGCTAATACTAGCTTTATTATACCCATTCAATGTATTTACTTTGTAAATCAAGCGACTATTAATCATATCAAGCGTCTAACTGATAATGATAAACAAGTATCGTGCATTTCATCGTAGTACGAGTATAAGTATGTTCCAATCACAGTTTCTACATAATCGTACATATAAATTAAATTAACCGCTCAGAACATTATATTATAGACCACAGATATATGTGCAACCACAGATGCGCTGTCTACTCCTTTAACATTCTACAAAACCACAGATGCGCTGTGTACTCCTTTTAACTCTACAGTGTAATAGGATGTCATTCCGACTCAAATAAACTAATTCCTACTTCTACCGAAAAGTATTTAATAGAAAAATGAAAACCAACCCAACATTTATTATATAAAATAAATTTATTATAAAGTCGTATAATACGCCCGAGTAGACAATTAAAAGAAAAGGAATTTTTAATTTAAGCAGAGGCTATTAAGTAGCGTGCTTTTTTACTAGCATACTCAGTAGCATGGGCTCTAATTAACTATATACTACTATGTATGTATGTTTGTATGTAATAAATAGTAAGTAAATAATGTTACCTAAGCCTTAATTGGAATATAAAGAATATTTATATGAGAATAAATACATAAAAATTACAATTTAATTAATTTTATTCTCGTAAATTCATTACATAAATACTCAAAGGGATGAGATCTAGAAATGTTCTGATAAAATTGAATGAAATAAGCATTTGATAAGAGGAACATGTGTCCTCTGCTCTTGTAATGTTATTAGAAGTGAAGGGCGTTTTAAAATGTTTCCTCAGCAAAAGTATTTATGTAATATTTATTTCCTTGTAAACTATATTAGGTATTTAATACTATTATATAACTTAGTTCATAAATATATGTACCAGTTTGAAGGTAATATTTTTTTCAAATAAATGCGTTAATTTCTGTGCTATATTTAAAATATTTATTCAGTTATATTAACATATTTTATTATTGAAGTAATTATGGTGACAAATAAATACATAAAAGTGTTATTTCAATTTTCTTAAATGTCCAACCACGGAACTGGCGATTTCTATACTCTTGAAAAAAGATTTGGAGCGTATTCCATCAAGCTGTTCCAATGTAGGTCGATGGATATACTTGTGACAAAATTATATGCGACACTTGCATATTTAGAATGATTTCCTAACAAATTTTAAAATCAAGATAGAGAATTTCATAAAATCTATTTGATATAAATAAATAATTTCAATGAAATAGCAGTTTGTTTGGATTTAAGCTGTAAATCAATTTTATATTTGACAGGGGAAATTCACCATGTGCAAAATTAATTCGAATAGGATTGCAGGTATTTTTGGTAGCACAATAATAAGCAAGCTACGAAATTATTACAAATATAAATAAAAAAACATTTTACAATTACGGCTGTCGTTCGTTAATCAGCGTTGTCTAATTTCTGATTAATATCCGATGCATCATCACAATTTTGGTTTACCGAATGTATAATCGTGCGGTGTAACATTAAATTGATCCAAAGAGCATTCCATATAAGCCAAATACATAGCGTAATGATACTCGTAAACATGATAACATATTAATTGTATGTAATATTTCGAAAAAACTTTAACAAGGAATAATCAGTCTTATATATATATATATATATATTATAGTATAGGTAGGCGGACGAGCATATGGGCCACCTGATGGTAAGTGGTCACCAATGCCCATAGACATTGGCATTGTATGAAATGTTAACCATCGCCTACAGCGCCAATGCGCCACCAACCTTGGGAACTAAGATGCTATGTCCCTTGTGCCTGTTATTGCACTGGCTCACACAGGTACCACCCACTCATCAGATATTCTACGGCAACGCAACAATACCAAGTACTGCTGTTTTTACCTACCTACCTTTACTGTACTTTATTTATTTTTTTACTTAATACTTCGTTTCGTTTCAATAAGATACATTATAAAATCAAATTAGAATAAGATAAAATTCTTAAATATGAGATGAGAACCTTAATAGGCTACATTTTAGTTATATACTGGCAATTATGACAAATATCTATGAAGTATCTCTACATATTAACAAATTAATCCTCCGCGTCTGTCTGTGTGTCTGTCGGTCTGAACGAGATAAACTAAAATACTACCGAACTGATATTCTTAGGGTTTTCACCCATAGACAAGGTGATTCTCAAGAAAAGTTTTGATGTATAATTCTTTATGGTTATGTAGAAATAGGCTAAAATATGACGATGGTTATTTGGGATGTGGCAAAAAAACGCCAACTAGGATATTACATGTATTAAGATATATAAACATACATACATAGACGAAATCGAGATGGCCTAGTGGTTAGAACGCGTGGATCTCAACCGATGATCGTGGGTTCAAACCTGGGCAAGCACTACTGTATTTTCATGTGCTTAATTTGTGATTATAATTCATCTCGTGCTTTACGGTGAAGGAAAACATCGCGAGAAAACCTGCATGTGTCTGATTTTAATGAAATTCTGCCACATGTGTATACCACCAACCCGCATTGGAGCAGCGTGTTGGAATAAGCTCCAAACCTTCTCCTCAAAAAAAGAGAAGAGGCCTTAGCCCAGCAGTGGGAAATTCACAGGCTGTTACTTATAGGGTTCTACCGGAATTATGACTACCGGAATTACGAAACATTTAGGGGAATATTTAGTCATGAAATTTCGACAACATTAATCTCTAAAAGCGGCTAATCTATTTTTATGGAGAGGAAAAAGTTAAAAGATTCAATAAGATTTTTCTTTTGATGTTTAATTAAAATTGAAAACGATGCCATAACGATCGCATGATACGATTTTTTTTATATTTCTTTTGTAATGCTATCAGAAAATAATATGTTTTACAGTTATATTTTCCACGACTTCATTTTATATGTATTGAGTACATATAATATGTATTGCTCCCAAATAATGCATGTTGTATTTTGTATAAAAAATTAAACTGCATGTTGTTTGTAAATTAATGTGTTTGTTTTGATATAATAACCACTGGCGAATCATAAATAAAAAATATATATAAATTATAGGCACCCATCGCATCTGTTTATAAACAATCATTTATAAGTTAATCTTGAGAAGATTGCCTTAAAACTTGTAAGGATTTTCAATCAATTTTCAGCAATAAATATACTAATTAACAAAATATAATTTTCTATTACGTTGGCAAAGATCGTGACTGAGATTTTTCTGTATTTTCTGTAGTTTCATGTAAAAATTAATAATGTTTTAATTGTCCATCACGAGTTATTGAGTAAAAGTTTGAGACTAATTTAAATCACCAATATATAGATATTTAGACTTAACTGTGGAAATCCGGGACGGACCTATTGTATACATTCTTCTTGTCTTTATACACACGCTCAATTATAGCACACACACACACACACATTTACACACTCACGCATACACGGTTTGGATTAACTTACAATAATTAGTAATAAGACCCTTTGTAATACTTTTTAATAATTGAATGGGAAGGAACTGACTTATGACGAACGGGTAACACCAGTTCAGGAGTCAGGTCTACTTTTTAAAATATGTATGTATTTAACAAGATTCTGAAAATCAATACTATTTTTGTATTGTAAATAATTGATAATTACTATCAAAAACAACAACATTACTATGAACAAAACTAAATTTCATACAATTGCAATTTCATTTATTAGTATATAAATGAAATTGCAATTGTTCGCTTCGCTGCCACCGCTCAGAAATCCGGACGGATCGCTAGCTCACAGTCCGCAAGAGCAAGCTGATCTCCTGGCTAAACTCTTTGCCGACAATTCCGTCATCGATGATTGTAGTGCACTGCCACCTACAATACCTGCATGTGGCCATACGATGCCTGACATTAAAATCAGGCAACGTGATGTGCGTGCGGAGCTGCAATCACTTGATGTACGGAAAGCCAGCGGTCCCGATGGAATACCAGCCATAGTGCTGAAGAAGTGCGCAGCGGAGCTGTCTCCTGTGTTAACGCGCCTGTTCCAACTTTCTCTCTCTTCGGGAAGTGTGCCGGAGGCTTGGAGAAGAGCTAATGTGCAAGCGGTTCCCAAAAAAGGGGATCGGTCTGACCCGGCAAATTATCGGCCAATAGCTATCACCTCAGTACTTTGTAAGGTGATGGAACGGATTTTAAACAACCAACTGATCCATTACCTAGAAGATCACTCTTTAATTAATGATCGTCAATACGGGTTTCGACCAAAACGGTCCACAGGTGATCTTCTAGCGTACGTAACGTACCTCTGGGGTGAAGCTATCGACAAGCATGGAGAATCGTTGGTTGTCAGCCTCGATATCTCCAAGGCTTTCGACAGGGTCTGGCACAGAAGTCTTCTCTCCAAGCTGCCGGCACATGGTCTGCCTGCTCAGCTATGCACCTGGATTGCCAGCTTCCTACACAAGCGTAGCCTTCGTGTTTTAGTTGATGGTTGCGCTTCACAATTCTATGTAGTGAATGCTGGGGTCCCCCAGGGATCTGTGCTATCTCCCACACTCTTTCTTTTGCATATCAATGATATGCTCTCTCTTGGGAACATACATTGCTATGAAGACGATAGTACAGTGCATGGTGGATACCACGGACGCGCAGTGGCTGGGCGAGCGGAAATTGAGGAGAGGCGGAAGAATCTTGTCATTGAACTCGATAGGACGTTAGAGCTCATCGCCAAATGGGGCTCTGATAATCTTGTTGAGTTTAATGCCAAGAAAACACAGGTATGCGCTCTCACGGCGAAAAAGTCAACATTTTCCCCTCTTCCCTCCCTCTGTGGTACTCCGCTGGTGATGCAAAGCAAAATCGCCATGCTGGGGATTGACGTTCGCTGCGACCTTAGTCCAAGGGATTACATCGAGGCTGTTATAAAAACAGCTTCACGGAAACTCGGAGTTCTGAACAAGGTGCGGCGCTTTTTCACGCCACAACAACTGTGCCTGCTGTACAAAACACAGGTACGGTCTTGCGTGGAATATTGCTCGCACCTTTGGGATGGCTCCGCTAAGTACCTACTTGAGGCCTTGGACCGGTTGCAGCGACGTGCCGTACGCATTATTGGCGACGTAAAGGTCACAAACACCCTTGAACCTTTACAATTGCGTCGTGAGATAGCAGCACTGAGCGCTTTCTATCGACTGTATCACGGCGAGTGCTCTGAGGAATTATTCTCTCTAATTCCTGCTTCCCCCTTCCTTCTTAAGTCCACGCGAGCTGGTTCTCGATGTCACCGCCTAACTGTGACATCAATTCCATCGCGAACAAAGAAATTTGGCAACTCCTTTCTTTGTCGCACTTCCAAAAAATGGAATTCCTTACCAGCTCACGTGTTCCCCTCCTCTTACAACCCGGGTTCCTTCAAACGAGGCGTGAAGAGGCATCTTGCGGGCCGGCAAGGCGAAGGCGGCTAGTGCAGAACGTTTTTCCCGTCTGTACTGGCCGTCGTCGCGTTTGGACTCTACTACCACTTACCAACAGGTAGAGTAGAGTCATTTGCCCTCCCGGCGAATATAAAAAAAAAATAATAAAAAATAAAAATAAAAATAGGAGAGTACTCAATGACATAAGCCAATTGCTTACTTTAACAAAACCTTGTAGATATTCTTGGAAATATCTTTTACATTTGTTTATTTTTAATGTAACGAATTGAATATTTTATAACAAGACGACAAGAACATGAAATTCACGCTTGTCACGTCAATACTAAAAATTTAATTTAATTAATACTGCAAAGCGCAGCTACTTATATAATAATATTACATACTAAAACCATCTCCGAAACGAGCCGCATCTTCTGGTATTAGTTTTATGTATATTGATTTAGTATAGTAGTAGTTATATCAGTTAGCCATTACATAAATATTTCTCGTTTATTAATATAAACGAACGGAAAACTATTTATTCCTTGTTGTATGTAAGCGATCACTTGTATAAAATACATTGTTCTTTGTCTTTTTTTTTATAGAATAGGAAGGCGGACGAGCATATGGGCCACCTGATAGTAAGTGGTCACCAAACGCCATAGACATTGGCATTGTAAGAAATGTCAACCATCGCTTACATAGCCAATGTGCCACCAACCTTGGGAACTAAGATTTTATGTCCCTTGTGTCTGTAATTACACTGGATCACTCACCCTTCAAACCGGAACACAACAATATCAAGTATTGTTGTTTTGCGGTAGAATATCTGATGAGTGGGTGATACCTACCCAGACGAGCTTCCACAAAGCCCTACCACCAGAGTATAAAAAAATGTTATTATAGAAACCGTTTAGCTTATAGTTTTATAAGATCTTTCTATATGCATCGCACAACAAAATCAGATTAAGCCGGCCACAACGAACGAGCTCTAAACACGATTCGCCTAACGAAGAATGAAGATGAAATATATATATATATATATATATCTCTCTCTCAGATAATTTTACAAAATCAGATATCATGCAAAATTGCTACTAACTCGGATTTGATAGACGAACTACATTTCTTTTACCTCAAATTCATAGACAGACTGGCTGGTAATCACATTGGCACTGTTAAAAATATAAATCACCCCTTAAATTTATTTATAGTCAATGCGCCACCAACCTTGAGAACTAAGATGTTATGTCCCTTATACCCGTAGTTACACTGGCTTACTAAACCAAACCGGGTCACTCAGTAAATTGCTATTTCGTGGTAGAATACATATTGATGATTGGGTGGTACATATCCCACTGTACCACTAAATAGTCTCGAATCGTCATTTATTTATAATTTGATTTACATATATGCGGCTACGACTTCTAAGAGTGTTCTTTGCATAAATATTTCTCAATAAGATCGATAATATTAGCTGACAATCGATGTAACTTTGGCACTTAACCTTGATCTCAATTGCAAACTAACGATAACTCGTGGAGGCGTTTAGGAGATACATCGAATTATAATTTTTAATCTTTTAAATTTTACGTGTATAAAAATTATATTACTTTCAAGCCTGAACTGAGCACCATTAGCAAAGAAAACATATTGAAAATGTTATAATGTTAATTGTCATGCGATGTCTGTATATAATATATTGTTTGGATAATTTGCATTGGGAGAAATTATTCTTGAGACAGAGAGTAAAAACATTGCATTTTCAAATTGTTTCCACATCATTTAGAAAAAATATACGAAAATTCTAGAAGGATTTTAGTAAGATTAACTAATATCCGGTTGCTGATGAAGCCACGGCTTGTGTTAAGCTATCCAATTTTAGTATTGCACAAAATACCATGTTGTGGTAAGTAGCATAATTAAATATTACATTACGAAACGATTCGTCGAGGCCGCTTGGTCGTTGACCAACTGACGAGTTCAACTTGCAAGGCTGTCATTATGATATTCACAATTTATAATGAAATGATCGAGTGCAATGGATGAATATATAAATCTAAGAGCAGGTTTACATTAAGTCGAACCGATATATATGCCGCTGACTAGCTGCCGTCCCTTGCTATTCATGTTATACTTTTATTCATGCCAGAATCATTACCAAGCGAATCGTAAGTTGTACTACGAAGTATCAGACCGGCGTTTATATCACTAGTTTTCGATTCTTGCTATTTAGACTATGTCACCTAAACTCTTATCGTACTTAACTCATCATCGAGTTGTTGTTGGGTGTACTAAGAGTATGTTTACATTACGTCAGTCCGATTTTTTTGTTGCTAGCTAAATGTCTATTGCTATTTATACTAAAGTAATATTGTGCTTATTTAATATTATACTTTTATCGACGTCAGACTCGTAATCAAGCAGCTGCTGAATGTACTGACATGAAGTTCACAAAACGATAGACAGATATTTGTGTCGCTGGTTTGCTGTCAGCTCTCGTTATTACTATATTAATTATATTGTGCATACACATAGGTCCCGACTTGGAGATCCAGTGAAATTTGAGGCTTCCTATTCCGAAGTGGTTAGAGTAAAATTAAATGGTTTTTGACTAGTGCATACACTGACTATGTTCATTTTTTAACTGGCCAGATGTAGCTGCTTAGACTATTATATGTCGAATTTATAATTTAAACGACATTGTATACCATTTGAACTGATATGAACCAACTCTCACGTCGCATTTATCATTTGCAATTGTAAATCCATACTCACGATAGCGTTTATTCGATTATTTAAATATCACGATCGAAAAGTTTTTTTTTTTTTTATACTGGCAATATTTTACAAAGTTGAAAGATAGTTAGTAGCTTTTTAATATGTTAAGTATTACAAACATTTAATTTTTTATAATAGTTTCGACATAGTGATAACGGTTATTTTTATTAAAGTCTGTTTTAAAATTGTACGTAAAAGAAATAATGTAGTTTGTTTGCTTGAAATTATCAAATTTTTCACTAATTCTTTGCGGCAGCTGTAAAACATCTTCAAATTGGTACTTCAGCTGTTGATACTGCAACAAACAATGAATGACGATGAGAATATATTGACCATTTAATTATTTAATGAATAAAATATGATTTTTCAATAAGAAAATAATTAATCAGTAATTTCTTATAACAAAACTATTTTCGTATCGTGCAAAATTATAAATAAAACAAATCAATAAATTAATCACCATTGTCATTCCAATATAAATTATTCGAATGTATAATTGTATAATTCGCTTGGTAGAAATATTTGAACCTTGGCGTTGATGGCAATACAAAGAATCTCGTGTCCTTATATAACTATACCAATTAATATCTTTATAATCTATACCATTAATGACACGTGTTTACTAATGCCTATATGAAAAAAAAACTTAACCTATATATATATATATATTTTATAAAAAAATTTATTACAAAAAAATTGTAGTATATAATATTATTAACGTGATAAGCGTAAATTTCATGTTCTTGTTATATATATTATATAATTAACTTATGCCTCTACTAGCGTGTACTTAAGCTTACAAAGTCCTAATTTGTGTCAATCATTTACCATTTCTACTTTTTTAATTTTTACTTTTTTAATATCGGTTAAATTTTTTTTTTTCGTCATTCTCAAACAGACTAACAGCGCAGATTTTTATAATAGCAACAATTAACTAGTATTAGTAACTATCGATGTCTTACTAATTGCAAATATGTAATGGACACTAATGCCAATAAAAGTGTAATAATTTCAAAATATTATTGATTTTGTGTGTTTTTAATTCGAAAATATAAAAACCTCAAAATGAAAGTAATAATAAGAAATTGTTTTCTTTGGCAGTTTGTATTACTATTTTCTTTTAAAATAAATACAGTGTGTGACTTTATTTTTATATAAATTTTCGCACATTTTATTTCTCGTTCTGCTTATAAATGACCATTTATTTAATTTAACTAGAGATAAAACTAGTGGTTCTTTATTCAAGGTTACGGATTCAAATCCGGGTAAGAAATTCAAGAGCTAAAATTGTTTCGACACATTTCGAAAACAGTTTTATCGTCAATATCGCCATGCAAGGATTCAATGATACTGTCATCACTAATAATTCTCCATTAACCCTTAATTATAAGACGTTCTTTTTTACATCTCAAGCATTTGAGCTATTGAAGCTATGTTAACAACTATAGAAAACCAATATCGAAATGAAAACAGAAATACTACGTCCTATAAAAGCATTCTCGCATTCTATTTTTGAATTTATTTTAACAGATTTCAAAAAAAACGATAAGTTCACAATTTTCGGGTAAACCTTTTTCGTTTAACCTATTTCTATTTAACTGATTCCAAATTGGTATTGGGAATTGTTATTTTTTATTTTGAGCTTACATATAGTAGGAATAGGCAGTCTTCAAGTAATCTTTATTTGGAACAAAAATATTTTAGTACAAAAAAAAAACGAAAAGGGATTAATAAGAATATTTAAAAGTTACCTCTGATGCAAGTAAGGTTGAAATAATAAAAATTATACTTTATAATATAATATTTTACTTATATAAGCATTTCAATTTAAATAAAATGAGGATAAATATATTAGAGTAAAATAATTGCAGTTTATTAAATGAAATGTTTCGCAAATAAATGAACGCGATTCAAACTCAGAAAAGTGTAATTGGAAAAGTTTTAAAACGTCGAATTAATAGAAACTTAGGACTTACAACAAATTATGAACCTTCGAAGAAATCATTTTAAAATATTGTTTTTTTTTAAACTAATAGTATTCCACTTGAGTTATTAGGTAGCGTAATCCTAAAATGAATCTTATATAAATAAATTACAGTGAAAAGTTAAAAAATTAAAATTAAATTAAGCATGGCTATTAGTTTTTCCTAAAAGCTATTATTATAATAAACCTCTCAATTTTAACAGTCAGAATTACCCTTCTTAAAATTTAGATATTTCACCTAAAATAAAAACTAATCCAGACCTTGTCTGTTGGTTCGATTAAAAAAAATTCCATAAGCAGCAATCTAA
This sequence comes from Nymphalis io, assembly GCF_905147045.1. Classification (NCBI taxonomy): domain Eukaryota; kingdom Metazoa; phylum Arthropoda; class Insecta; order Lepidoptera; family Nymphalidae; genus Nymphalis; species Nymphalis io. The sequence continues at coordinate 1,938,299 of NC_065893.1, read as the reverse complement.
CCTAAAAATCATTTGCACGAATCACGAGGCCAGAGGTCCTAAAATTTGTTTACATTAGCAAAACATTTATAAACTTTGACCCTTAATACATATTATAATATAGATAAGGTTGAAATTATTTATTTATACCTAACTGATATATATATAACGTTAATTTTATTTGTTTTAAGGTAATAAAAAAATGGCGTCGGAAATGACGTTCGCTAATGCGTCCACGGAGAGTGGACTGTCAGAGGTTTTGACAAACCACTTGAAAGGTGTTGGAAGGATGTTCTACATACATTCGCCAAAGGAACAGTTATATCAGAAACCAGAAGATGTACCGAATTTTTTTAGACAGGTAAGTCGTTTCCTCATTTCATATAATAAAAGATATTTATAAATACCGTCATTTACGTCAGAAGCAAAGTAGGTATAATTATTATTAGTGATAAGCTTGATGAGTATCGTTCTAGTCGATATGAGGTACTGTCAACCAGTACTTCTTCACTCAACCCCCATGTGATAGATCCCCCTTGGACTTTGCCCCAGCTATTGCGGTATACTGTTCGTTCGTTATGACGAACTGGTCGTTAGGGTTAGCCAAATGCTACTGATATCTTGCTCCTCCATTTACACGCAGAGCGATCATGCTCATCGGATAAGACCCCGTTCATGTAGCTAAACAACCAAACATTTTAATACATATGAGAATAAATAATCAATGACCTATCCCTTGCGATAAAACCAGGTCATTTGCAAATGGTTTGCTTCATGCTAGTAAAATAATAACATTTTATATTTATTAGGTGACAGAAAAGCTGATGTAAAAGTAACTTATTATTTATATTTCTTCACCGGCTGAAATAAAGACAAGCCTTGATTAATTTGAACCTTATTTCAAGTTATTTTAAGTGTCAAAATATCTGATTTAAGCATCATATCTGATAAAGAGCCTTAATTTTTGTCTTATTTACATTTAGATAACACAATACTGTTACTGATATAATATTACGGTAGGTACCCAGACGCGTCGTTACATAACCCAACAATACGTAAAAAAAAACATCTAATAATAACGTTGTATTTAACAAATTATTAACGATAATACGAAATATCATTTACCAACCGTTATTTTATAATTGGATGCGAAACAAACTCATAAAATATCTTTATAAAGGCACGTGTCTGACATCGAGGATTAAATTTTATAACGCTTAGAGAAAATATTTTAATCAAAATTCAATTTTAACGTCTCCACGAATAAAATCGACTCGAGATCCACATATATGTATTTATAATAAGATTATTAACCTTTTCTCTCCATCCTGAGTGAACGGAGGTACAATATCCACTGAGTCAACATTATTTGTCAGACTATTTCAAATAATCTATATTTAATAATAATCATATCTTGCGACATTTTTTAGACACGGCCATCTGATCCCATATTAAACTTGTACAGAGCTTCTACTATGGAAACCAGACAACTGATATACTACATATACTATTTTTCTTTTGTAAATAAATACTTATATAGATAATTACACCCAGACTCAGGACAAACAGACCTGTTTATGCACACAAATATCTGTCCTGGGTGGGAATCGAAACCACAATCTTCGGCGTTAAAGGCAAGCATCCACCAACCACGCCAACCGGCTCGTCAGATATTTATAAAATTACTTGTCCTGACTGACTACAGACTACAAAGTAAGCAACCGCTAATAAAATATTTTTTGAATTTACAACTGTAATGTTAATTGTAGGGATAACTTTGTATAAAAGTATTTATTATTTGAAGTTAGATACATGATAACATTTTATCGCCGGCATTTTCGGGTCAAATGGACTACTTAATGATTAATGGTTACTACCACCCATAGTGGAACTGTAAGAATGATTAATCATTCCTTGCATTTCCAATGCGCCACCTTGAATACTGTTATATATAGTAAGCATATTTAGGGTAGATATTATACCACCAAACAGCAATACTTCGTATTGTTGTGTTCCGGTTTTGAAGGGTGAGTGATCCAGAGTAATTACAAGCACATGGGACATAACATCTTCGTTGCCAAGGTTGGTGGTTGTGAATGGTTAATATTTCTTACACCACCAATATCTATGGGCGATGGTGACCTCTTAACATCAGGCGGCCCATTTGTCCGTCCCCTACCTATAACATGAAAAAATACAATTTCAATTTTTTCATTTCACTCCATATACTTCATTACATCTGTGGGCGTATTTTTTTTTCGTCTGAGTAACATATTTCTAAAAGACGTTACTCTTAGTGGTTAAAGGGCATTAAGATCCGGGCGTACAATGACGTCTACCGAGGCTTTATTATAATTTTATTTTCATAATATTGACATTAAATCAATTAATTATGTAACACGTTATACTAAATTATTTATGCCTACGATAACATATTGTGTTCTTTGTATATAGTTTTAAAGCGTAATATTATTATAAGCAACAAACAGAATGTCATATATATATGTCATGTAATATATGTATATAAAATATATCAGTATATCATAAGTAAAATTTGCTTGTACGGCAGTTAATGAGGTATCAGGCTTAAATCCCAATTGGGGAGAGAAATTAAGGTTTTCCGTTGATAAAATCTCAGCATTCCTAAAATCGCCGCCGAACACGAGATGAATTATAAACACAAATTAAGCACATGAAAAGTGAAAATTTAAGCGCTTGCCCGGATTTGAACACGTAATCTTCGATTAAGATTCACGTTTCCTAACCCCTGTGCATCCGCTTCAATATAATATGTACGTATATTCAAAATTTCTTTTAAATATATTATGTGTTTCATTATTATATTCAACGGTCCTCTATTAATCAAAAAGTCATTACTCGCTTTACAAAAGTATGCCAAGCGCAATAAATAACAAACTCGAGATTAACAAAAAAAAAAAAAAACTAATTACATTGAATATAAAAAACACATAAATTAATACTAGTTTTGTAACTATTTTGCATTACAAAACATTTTTTTTAATCGTATAATCGATTACGACGCAAGATTGTATTAATTTAATATGGACAACTCGAAACGCAAGGTCATAGTCATTGTATAACCAGAATTGCGAGAACTTTCTAAAAAATATAAAAATCGAAGATTTTTTTATTGTGAACTAGCTGATCCACGCGGTTTCGCCCGCTTTGAACGTTCCCAATCCGTGAACTAGCGTGATGTTAAAGCGTTCCACGAGAATCAGGCTATGGAATAAAAAAATCTTTTCAAAACCAATTAGTGGTTTCAGAAATTAACGCATTCATAAAAAATAAAAATTTAATTATATCTATTAGTAAAGATTGGTTACTGGTTGGAATGACTACTGGCCTTGCATTTATTTTCTTTTTAATTTAAAACGTAGATGAATAAACAAAAAGATACAATATTTGCATGACATTTTATTTTGTTTTTGCATTCATGAGACAGATCGCGCAAGCTATAATATTTTTTGTCGCAACTCGTACACTATGAAGGTCTATAATAAAAAAAAATTTTTTGTTCTTTTTTAATACATTTTTATTTTACGTTCATTGAAATATGTATATTTTTTTATGTACATTAAAATTGTTAGCATTTTAAATGACGTGACTAACACTTTTTTTTGTCGTATTACAATTTGCGAATTTAAGCGCGATTTTTTTTTAGGAAAACGACTTGTCGCTGTTTTTTTGCAGTACATGTTCAATAACAACGTTCGGTCAAGTTCGGGTCATATATATAAAAGGTTCTGTAGCAATATATAGACTCGTGCGTTCAGCTACTAGTATGTCTTTTTAAACAAGAATGTATGATAATTGTGATGAGTATGATAAAGGTTGTAAGTTCAAATCCACCACTGGGCGAACGCCACTGTATTATCGTGTGTTGAGTTTGTATTTATACTGTATCTGATACTCGGTGGTAAAGGAAACATCCTGAAGAAACCAATATGTGTAGAATGCCACACGTGTATTCAATTATCCACATTGGAACAGCATAGTGGAACAGGTTCCAAGCCTAACAGATAGTTATGGAATGCTACTTTTTATAATTTATTGTATAGTATCTACCTGTATATTATGTTCCACCATGGTCCTTCATGGTCATTTGACGAGCCGGTTGGCGTGGTTGGTGGATGCTTGCCTTTCACGCCGAACGTTGTGGTTTCGATTCCCACCCAGGACAGATATTTGTGTGCATGAACATGTCTGTTTTTCCTGAGTCTGGGTGTAATTATCTACATAAGTATGTATTTACAAAATAAAAATAGATATATAATATATAAACAAGCTTAATTTGGGCCGATCAATATCGATAATCAGATGGCCGTGTGTGAAAAATGTCCCGGGATATTGTTATTATTATTCATACTGAAGGCAGAATTTCATTCAATATATACTTCTTCGGTTTCTTTACGATGCTTTCTTCGCCGTCAAGTACGACATGACTTAAATACAAATTAAAAGCTTAATTATGAATCAATTATCTTCGTATCTATGTAGTCTTACTATTGAGCCATCTCGGCTTATCTTATCAATTTATTGAACATTCTTACCGAATCCATAAATGATCGAACATATTTCCTGCACATAAAGACTGCGGAACCCTGAAGCTGTACCGGGTTTGGAATTCGATAAAAAATGTATTTAAGAATTCATGAATATTAAATTTAATATGTTTACAGTTTTTTTTTTTATATATTAGTCATATCATCTACTTCGTACTATATAAGGAAAACAATCGTACTAATTTTGCACAAACATACAAAAAATTTTAAACTAAGTTTTAAAACTGTTATTGTTATCGTAAATTAAAAATATATTTATTACTACCACACAGAATAATAACGTTATTTTTTCATTAAAAGTACGTTACGTTATAATGTGATTGGATTGAAAATGGAATGTAAATTGAGCTGATTACATTATTATCTTTTATAGGAAAATTCATCCCTTAGACTCCTGACCTAATTACGATTCAATGAAACCGGAAGATTGAATGGCCTTGATCTTTTCAAATGGATTTTGAACATAACTATGAAACGAATACTACATATTTATCTTACAAAAAAGGCACACTGGTAAATATACCACGTGATAAAAAATCAAAACCAATCATAGACATTGGCAATGAAAGAAATATTAACCATACAATACAATGTTATGGCCCTCGAGCCTGTGCTTAGATATACAAGAATATACTAAGCATTATTTCTTGGCGGTATAATATATGATAAGTGAAAATTGAGAAAAATATAGAATTTTTATGTTATAAATTATTTGTATTATTTTTTTAAGCAATTACAAAATAATTATGTCTGTTTGAAATTCGAACGAGATTGCCAACAGCGTTACCCGACCGAATCTTTATTCTAAAATTAACCAGCCCTTATGTCACATTTGCAGACGTATACACAGAGTCTTATGTATTCTAAATTTAAATTAAATATTTCTAATTGCACTTGACATTGTTTTTAATGGGAACAAGTTTTCTATTAATGATATACATATAAAACGTAAATTGTTACAAGGTCTTGCATATAAACGAAGAAAATTATAAACGAAAAGAACATTTATGATACAAGTAATCAATTAGTCTAAGCGGTGACCGCACAAAGTGTGGGCATAAAATATGAGTACAAAAATACACTCGATTACCTTTTGTATGTTAGATAAATAACAAACATTGGTCTGGCGGTCTGTAACTTGACAATTTTTTTTTTTTTTTTTAATTTGTGTGGTTAACGCTTAGATGATACAATGGCCACATATTGGTCACCACTACCCATGAACTTGGAACATATCACATCACTACCACTTCTTATACCACCACGACATTCTATACTAAATGACTAAGTCCATGCACTGCCATCAGAATATTAACAAGTGACGTCGCTGGTACATTTACTTTGTGAGGAGTCATATTTTTTTTTTATATAGAATAGGAAGGCGGACGAGCATATGGGCCACCTTAAGGTAAATGATCACCAACGTCCATAGATATTGGCATTGTAAGAAATGTTAGTTCCCAAGGTTGGTGGCGCATTGGCTATAAGCGATGGTTGACATTTCTTACAATGCTAATGTCTAAGGGCGTTTGGTGACCACTTACAATCAGGTGGCCCATATGCTCGTCCACCTTCCTATTCTATAAAAATATATATATATATATATAACGTGATGATTTTTTTTTTTATTTAAATTTTTTTTTTCTGATTAATATTACAAGATCACGTAACGGTTTGAAATATATTAGAGTAAATGAGACCTTTGACAGAAAAATGTCAGAAAAAATAATATTTATAAATTAAAATCGACAATATTTTTTATAGGCGATTGTTATTTACCATCAGATAACAAATTTATTTTTATTTTGTGCTGTATAAAATTTGTATTGACATATACAAAAATAAACATATTGACTGTGTCATATTGTATATATATATATTAAAATAGCTATTGTACAAATCTTGGCCATGATTGCCATAATTTAATTTCCCCATTACAATTATTATCCTCTATCCTCTTTTATAAGTTTAATGAAAACTAGCGCAATTCTCCAAGCTTCAAGGGTATCAACTGCAGACGGAGTTGGTACTTCTTGCTTTGACAGTGTCTAAAGACAAACAATCAGTTGAACCATTTTCTCGTTTACCTTTCTGAAAAAAATATTTTAGGTTTTATGAATATTTTTTAATCCAACTGTACTTTTGCTTTAAATAATACATTACTTACATGTACTATTTTTTATCTCACTGTACTTGACTCTTCAATAAACATGGCCTAATTGAATTGACTTTTCTGAGTATTAATTAGCACACAATAACTGATTTCAGATTTCGTTTGTTTACAAGAATTAATTTGACACTTGATAATGTGTAAATGAGTTAACTTTCTGCTTAATTATTAATTATTTATCGAATTACTGTTGAACTCGAAAGATTTACCATTATAGGATATTTTGTTTGCTGTAATATTTAACGCATTATATTATAAGTTATGTAGAACTGTATTATATTGACAAAATATGTTATATATAGTTGCCCAACATTTGTTGTTACAAAGAAACAACAAGAAACTGATTGGTTTTGATGACGTATTTGAAACTAACTAAAATATTTTTGGGGAGAAAAATATTAAAAGGGAAAATAATATAAGCCGTGATGGCCCAGCAGTAAGAGCGCGTGAATCTTAACCGATGATCGTGGGTTCAAACCCGAGCAAGCACCACTGAATTTTCATGTGCATAATTTGTGATATATATATATTGTATAAAGCACGAGATGCTTAAGTATTAAGATTTAGATATTGTATTAAGCTTCAAGCCTTCTCCTCAAAAAAGGGAGAGGAGGTCTTAGCCCAGCAGCGGGACATTCACAGGCTGTTACTGGTAAATAGAAAATCACACTATATATCCATTTATTATCTAATTATATTATTATGTATATAAATAAAAATCAATTGTCACATGTATGACGGAGCGTCACATAAGAACGGCCCGACCGATTTAGCTGTTTTTTTCTGTTGTGTTATATTACACACATCTCAAAAATTATCTTTTTACAATAAACCAAAAATCATACACAAAAAATTATAACACTAAAACGAGCAAAGATATATGTATATATAAAAAGCAAATTTAAGAATATCTCCATTAAGTTTATTGCCAGAATAAAAAAACTGCTAACGCTTTGTGGTATCAAACATTCATATGTGTGCGGGTGTGCGTGATAATCGGTAAAAATAGCCGAAAAATGAATGATTACTATCAAGATATGTCATGATTGATTGGTGTTTAACGTCTGTCGGTGTATACTCAATCTTCATTTCTCATTTACAATGTTTGTTCTAAGCATTCTATAAATGATTCGTATTAATGTCCGCCGATCGAATAAGTAGAACTAATTCAAATTTCGAATTAAGTTAAGACACACTCATTTGTTATATATGTATATCATGTATATAGTAATACTGTTTGCACTGACACAGGTCGTGGGTTGAATTCCCAGGTCGGGCCAATAATAAGTTATTGGGTTTTTCTGTCAGAAAATTCTCAGTCCGGAGCCGTTGGAAGGAAGGAAGTTGGAAGTGTGTACACTCCAGTGCCTCGGAAAGCACGTAAAGCCGTTGGTCCTGCACCTGAACTCTTTCTGGTCGTGTCGGATTACTGTCCCATTGGATTATAAGAGTTAGGAAATAGAGAGTGCACCTGTGTTTGTGCAAACACTTGTGCACTCTAATATTTCTTGCGTAGTTGGCTAATCTCCCTTGGGAAAGGCCGCCGTGGCCGAAATCGGTCTGGAGAACATTATTATTACTGTTTGCACTAAAATCGCGTTAAGTAAAAATTAACAGCCTGTACATGTCCCACTGCTGGACAAAAACCTCCTTCTCCTTTTGAAGTATGGGTTGGTGGATGACACACTTAGAAGGTTTTATGACGACGGTGAAAAATAATAAACACAATTTAAGTAAGTTAACAAACGCAACGTTTGTTCAGATTTGAATCCACAATCTTCGGATAACATTTAATTATATTTAAACGGATAGAACACAAATAAAAAAAATTACTTATTTTCATGTTATATAATAATATAGAATAAATATATATATATATATATATATATATATATATATTTATTCTATATTATTATATAACATGAAAATAAGTAATTTTTTTTATTTGTGTTCTATCCGTTTATATTATTATATATTTAAATATATATATATATATATATATATATATATATATATATATATATATATATATAAATATATATATAAATTTATGTCAGTTAACAAATACAACATAGTTAGTTAATATCAATTTGAGTTAAATAACACATGGAAAGTTGTTAATTTATTAAAACAATGAGACAATGAAAACTGATAACCTCTTTGTTATAGACGTATCAACCACGCGTATTTACTTTTATCTTATCCATAATAATAAAATGATAATAATGTTCTATCGTCTTTGATATAAAGCAACACGGGAATAAAAAATATAGAAAGATTTTTGGTGCAATATTTCAATGTAAAACTTTATTAAAACACGAATTTTTTTACGGAAAAAGCCTCTACTTTTCTAAGATGTACTTGAGTAAAAAGTAAACAGCCACGTTTTCCTCTCCTTTTTTGAGGACAACGATTGTAGCTTACTCCATCACACTGCTCCAATGCTTTGGTGGATATTCGTGACAGATTTTCTTCCTCCACATGCATTTCCTTAAGATGTTTTCCTTCACTCTTGCGGACTTATGTGCACGCTTTATTTTAAATCATTAAAAATTCCTAACTCGAATCTAACATATTTTTATTGTAAATTATTCTGTAATTAGTAACAAAATACATAATACAAGTTTAGCCTCAGGATTGGATGAAGAATGATCGAGTAAAGAAGACGTGGCTATCGTTTTCTGCAAAGCAATCCATAATATAAATGTCAGTGTTCGCAAATATGTATCTATTTACGCTCGATAACTTACACAATAAAAAAACTCAAAATAATCTTTGATCTATTTTATAAAGTACGTTTTTTGATAAGGACCGGTAATGTATGGTTTTCGTTTGCTTTGTCAAGTCGCTTTCAATGAAATGTATAAAACAATTTATTCTTGTTCGTTTGTTGTAATTATGTTGTAACTGTTTTGTGTTGTAGATCTAGACATGTCCCATTATATTATTTTGGTCATCTATTAGACCTATCCGAAATGTAGGGATGTAATCACATTTTATCGGTACCATAATCAGAAATAATTATTCATATAATCAATAACGAAATATAATGGTGGTAGGGCTTTGTGCAAGCTCGTCTGAGTAGGTACCACCCACTCATCAGATATTCTACCGCAAAACAACAATACTTGATATTGTTGTGTTCCGGTTTGAAGGGTGAGTGAGCCAGTGTAATTACAGGCACAAGGGACATAAAATCTTAGTTCCCAAGGTTGGTGGCGCATTAGCTATAAGCGATGGTTGACATTTCTTACAATGCCAATGTCTAAGGGCGTTTGGTGACCACTTACCATCAGGTGGCCCATATGTTCGTCCACCTTCCTATTCTATAAAAAAAAAAAATCAATTACGCAGATATATTTAACTTTGCTAATTAATATTATAAAATTAAATTGTTTGTTAAAATTACCTTAATAAGGAAGACATATTACTCAACACTAGATTATATAGATGATAAAAAAGCGTAGGGTTAGTGTTTTTGTTGACTTTCAGGCAATATATATACATATAAATAGATATACAGATTATATATATAGATAAAGATAGAATCTACATACCGAACTTGTTGTTGTTGTTGTTGTAGCTTTACATTTAGTATATTCCTGTAAAACACTAATTCAAAAGGGCTTTTATAAGCCTACGAATAAATTTGTTGATTCAATAATCAATACGAGTTCAAGCACACCGATATAGTTGCAATGGTGTTTATAATTCATCTCGTACTCGACGGTGAAGAAAAATACCGCAAGGTTACCAGCATACCTACCACCGAACCGCATTTGCAGCAGCGTGATGAAATAAGCTCTAATGATGAAAATGAGGTTTTTGCAGCAGTGGGCTATTTACAGGCTGCTATTGCTATTTTACTGTAAGTGTCTTACAAGCGAAATAACCGCTAACGACCAGGTAGCACATTTGGATTCATATAAATAGTAAAAAAAAAATTATCAATTTCTTAGCTAATATTATAAATGCCAAAGCGACTTATTGTATGTTTGTTACTTGTTACTCAACAGTACTAGTAATTACATACATTACATACTCTGAACGAACACTTATAGTTGAATTCGATTGTTATTTTTTTTATTTTTTAGAACAGTTGTCGATGGTGATAAAAAGCCACATTTGTGATTTAAAAACAACATTTATTTTCGATTAACTTCCATTAATAGCCAATCAGGTTACAGTATTACTTTACCAATTGCATCTCATTTAGTCTTATAAATAGCTTCGCCGAGTTCATCAACGTCAGTTCTCGTTTAGCTCAGGTTACAGCGGTTTTAGCACACCACAACAGAAACTCGACGCTTTGTCGACAGTTTGTATAAATTGTGTGTTCTTACGACCTCATTATAATAAATTACTTTACAGTATTAACGACATAATAATATTCAAAATTCAGCTAAAAAAAGTGGAAACCATTAAGATGACTGTATTCGAAGGGCTATTTGCATATGAAATCGTCTCTAGAGTAGCTAGAATAGGTGACTCTCGATATGTCAAAAGTCACTGAACTTTTGTTCTTTGCAAGCTTTTCATCACATATCTACTAATGATAGAGCTTTGTGCAAGCTCGTCTGGGTAAGTATCACCCAGATCATCTGGGTGGTACCATCAGATTTTCTCCGAGAACCAAATATAACACAACAGATAATAATCGAAACAACAACTTCTTCTTTGTAATGAATAATCATGATTCTTAATATATATTCTTAAACTATTCACCCGATTATGATGACACTTTAGATGTTCTATATATCCGAGCCAGAGCCAAAAATTTTTGAAGTGAAAACTTCTTTAGGCGCGTTGCGCTTGTTTATCGTAGGGGACTTCGCGTCACCGACATGCTAATTTTCATATAATTAAATCGTTCAAAGTACAAATTATTTAAGAACTGTAGAAATTAATGAGGATAATTATAAATTATTGAAATTTATGTAAATACTAACAGACCTACTATATACAAATAATATAGGTGTATTTTAATTTTATTCATTTAAATTAAGTTGTATTAATATTTTGTACCGAGTTTGCGACGTACTGTGTATTTGAATGAATAAAATTATATATAATAAAAAGGGATAGAATTATTACTCGGAGTGCCAAAAGATGTGGAATTGGACACATATATTTAACAGTTTCAAGTTTACACTTGTATCGGCAATCCCTATGACTGCCTGATTTTTTTAAATTAAATATTTATTCATTATAATCTTTCTATGTAAATCAGTGCCTAATACCTGCACTCTCCCCTACTTCCTTATACACGGGCGAACCCGCCAGCTGCTCTCATCAGAAATAATAACAAATCAAATGAAAATACACTTTATTGAAATAGGCTCTTTAAATCACCTTATACAAGATTAAATTAAATATAGAGTTGAACGCTGGCTCGTAAAGTAGATAATTGGGTATTCTTCTATTCGAATAATTACATTACATAATATCAATTATATACAATCATATTTATGTATAATTTTATAATATTAATAATTGCAGCAGATATAATTGTTTTTGTTATGTATTGTAAATGCTAGGATTCCTAACAAAAACATTCCGTACTTAAACGGATACAACGACAGATAAACAATACGAATCCCTAATAGGCGATTGAATTCATAACCATTTCAACATACTACTCTTCGAGCAATAGATAAAAGTTTTAAAAAAATAAAAATAAAAACGTAGCCATCGCTGGAAGCCCGTCTGATGAAGTAAAGTTAATAACAGATAGAGTTTCATTAATAAAATGAATATTTTATTATTCTTACATCATTATTATAACAATATACAGTGAAATATATAGAATCCACTCTACGCATACGCAAGAGGATATAGAACGAATAATGCCCCTTTCCATCAGGAAAGAGGGCTCATCGGCATAAGAGAACATCATGCCGTTTGCCGTCACGGCATACGAGTCAGCGCCCCAAAGCGCGACAACATGTTTGAAAATCACATGAAATATTATTTATGAAAATATTAACAATTCTTATTTCTTATTGTTTCAGTCATATCCATACTTCCTAATATTTATGATAATAGAACACATAGTGCTAAGGCTGGAAGGAAAGAAAGGCATCCGTCTCAACGATGGCATAACCAGCATATCACACGGTATCATTCAAGAATGTGGAAGGTGAGAATAAAACGCAATTATATTAATTAATAGCTGCAACTGCTGCATTCGTATTCATTTAAAAACTGCAACTAGACTAGACTAACTCGTAGAAAAGGATACCAAACACTTTCCTTCTCCCTCATAAATAATTTTACCATTGGTTATATTGAAATAAACTTTATAAAAGTATATATTTTAATATAACATGAAACAAATTGTATCGAAAAAATAATACCATTCAAGATAACATTCAAGGTCATGAGTTCAAACGAAACGTGACTACAAACGTGATCGAACAATTACATCTTATATTGTATCATGTCTATAAAGCCTCTTTTTCTTTGATTTGAAAGTTTGATAAAATAACTTGCTTACACAATTTGTGTTTATAATACATTTTGTTATCGGTCCATCTACCTATGTCATAAAAAATTCTGAAATTTCAATTTATTATTTATATTAATTTATGGTTATTTGTTTTAGGTTAATATGGCGCGGTGCGGAGTCGTATTTGTATACCTGGATTTACTCGAACTTTCGAGTTATAGACCTACCCTGGGATAATACTCTGACTTGGTACGCGGCGGCATTAGGCGTTGACTTTTGCTATTATTGGATGCACAGAGCATGCCATGGTAAGTACTTGGATTATTAAAATCCTATCATAAATTAGGAAAATGTACCAAGGTGCATGTATAATTATTTTGTTTTTTATTGTAATTAGGTAGGCAGACTTGCTGATTACATTGTAAGATATATAATGTTAACCAGATTCAGTGGCATACTCATCTTGAGGTGACATATAGGCAGATATATTTTGCATTTATAACATATATTCATAGCTAGCTAGTATTTACGAAAGACATTTCTTGACATTATAATTATAGAGGCTATCAAACCGTATTAGATTTTTTATTACTAATTACTTATCAGTATTATATTATTTTTTTACTTGTTACTTATCAGTCTTAAGAGCCGAGATGGCCCAATGGTTAGAACACGTGAATCTTAACCGATGATCATGGGTTCAAACCCGGGCAAGCACCACTGAATTTTCATGTGCTTAATTTGTGTTGATAATTCCTCTCGTGCTGGATAGTGAAGGAAAACATCTTCAGGAAATCTGTATGTGTCAAATTTCATTGAAATTCTGCCAAATGTGTATTCCACCAACCCGTATTAGAGCGGTGTGGTGGAAAAAGCTCCAAACCTTCTCTTCGAAAAAGGAGAGGAGACCTTAGCCCAGCAGTAGGACATTCACAGGCTGTCACTGTTATCAGTATTAACATATTGTAATTTATTGTGGTCACACCAGTGCAACGTTGTTAATGTATTTTGTTTTATTCAAACGTCTCTTTTTTGTACAGAGGTTCACATCCTTTGGGCGCAGCATCAAGTACATCATACCTCTGAAGATTTTAACATGGGAGTCGGTATACGACAGTCCGTTCTTCAAGGATGGTGTGGATTTGTAAGTACATTTATAGTATTATTAAATATTTTTTGGAAGAAGAATTATTTCATATCAACTCTATATTAATTTTAATATTTTATAAAAAAAATAGATATTTCCTTTCATTTATAAAAACAATTTGGCGTATAAAACTTTCTACTATTTCGGGTACCGCAAAAAGATTGCAGCTTTGTATTAATGCAAGTAGTATATATATTACTTTATTTAACTATTCTGCATAATATATAGATATATCTTATCTCTCACACCTATATACATATGTATTCCCACGTTCCTAATTCGAATGTACACTTTTTAACTACATTAAAATATTTAAATTCGCGTAAAGTTTTATGTGCCAGTATTTTTGAAGCTCATATAAAACCTTATTACGTTACAAAAATCTACAATGAAAAAATGTTGGTTTTATTCGAAGAGCGTATTTATTTAAGTTTATTTTTAAAGTTTACAGTAAAAAGAATAATTGAATTTATAGCGAGACTTAAAGGTATTTCAGTCGGATAAGTTAAAATTATCTAAACAAAGTAAAAAGCTACGAAAAACTTTTAATATTTAAAAATACTAAGGTTCTGTTCGTAAAAATATTATTTCTAAGTATCCTTCGCAATTTATACTTATTTATCCATTTATAATATATCGACAGTCCACTATTGGTTAAATGTCTCCAAGCTATTGATTTTCATGTATTTCACTTTATACTAATTAATATACATAAACAATGTATTACGTATGTTATACAATAACTCATTGATAAATCAACTTTTCCTACCAGGTATTTTACCTTCCATTAGCGCTGGTGATACCACCCGCTCAGTTCATAATGCACCACCAGTTCAGTTATCTGTACATGTTCTGGATCCACACGGAAGCCATCAAAAGCTTGGGACCCTTGGAGTATATCCTGAACACACCCAGCCATCATAGAGTTCACCATGGTGAGTTAACAAATTTTCGTAATATTTGAAATTTATTTATTTTACTCTTTGTAATTGTAATGTATTTTATATATAATTTATGGATAGCACACCTTGGGAATGAGACGATCGCGGTATGGCTATTTCTCCTTTTCTTTTTTTTTTTTTGTAAATTAATCATGATACTAAAAAAACCGAGTTTCTTTCGCTGGTTCTTTTCAGGGCTGGGTGTTTCTTTATAAGCAAGTTTAATGCTTCAATATTGAATAAAGTATATTTATTTGATATCTAAGCTTATCTAACTTAAAAACTTTTTAAGTGTACAAAAGAAAGAGAAATAATTTTAAAAGAAAGATAATGCACCTTACTAGGTAGTGGGGCTTTGTGAAAGTCCGTCTAGGTAGGTATCATACAATACATATTCTACCGCCAAAGAGTAACACTTAGTAACTATAGGCGCTTGAGATACAACATCTTAGCTACCAGGGTTGATTCATTGGTGATGTAAGAAATAAATATTTATTATAGCAATAATGTCTATGGGCGGTAGTTGCCACTTTCCATAATAAATACAAACTAAAATATATAAGCGACATACTAAAGATCACGTGATGTTATGTGACATTAAACACTAGATAAAAATAATTGTATAAATTGTCATTTAAAGGCGTCGTGTTAAGGAGGTTTCATTATGGACTCTGGTTATTTGTTCCAAAGGTGAAAGGCCGAGAGGAATGAACAAAAGCGAACGAGTCATTATAATATATAAGAGTTATTGTTGTACGTGAATGTGTAGTTCCGCAACTAAAGCGTTTTTTCTTGCCTCAAATTGTGAAATGAGAAATGACACTAATTGCTATTGACATAGAAATGTTAGGGAACGTCGCTTTTGCTAATGGAATACAAAAAGGTAAAACAACTCTAAAACGTTTATTTGATAAATAAAGTATTATTAAAATAACGAAACATTACAATTTTTTTTTATTTATACAAAAAATAGCCTTTAAAAGAAATCAATCGGCTTCAATCGAAAGTTCATTTATTTAACAACAAGAAACTTCAACAGAAGCATTCAATTTATAAATAAAATATCTGTACAAATAATTTTCGTGTAGAATTGCAGTTTCGATCCAATTAAACAAATCATGTTATCACACTGATTTATTTTATATACATATATGATAATATTTTATTATATACAGATATTTAAGCCCGCTTTTGATTATCTTAAACTCTTAACGGAGATACTTACTACATAGTAACAATTTACATAACCATCAAACGTCTCCATACAATTGTGAAATTGTCAATTGTAATTTGAAAGAAAAAAAACAATACTTAAAATATTTCATTTGAAATGAAATATTCTATTACTTTCCATTTCTAATTTAGCTTTGAATAAAATGTCAAAGGTGCATTCTATAGTTTATATAACTTTATTTGAAATAAATGATAAAAGAAACGGGACGCGAATCGCTAGAAATATATTATCACGAGTCATGACTATTGCAATTCAAATACAGAACAGCACTTCATTCTTTAATAAAACGGCGTTCATTTTTTAAATATTTAATATTTTCATCGAGCATTAAAAAATAAAAAACGGTAACATTGAAATACACTTGCTTAATAAAATGATAACTATTACCGAAATACATTTTTAAAACCACTTCCAGAACCTATGTCAGTATCCCACGACTGCCTCGTCGGTCTACTGGCTAGCTTATAAGCAAGGATAGGCCCCGGATCAGAACAGTAAAAAACTTATTGGGTTTTTTTTATAGAATAGTTAGTCTGACGAGCATATGGTCCACCTGATGGTAAGTGGTCACCAACGCACATAGACATTGATATTGCAAGAAATGTTAAACATCACCGATGCGCCACCAATCTTGGAAACTAGGATGTTATGTCCCTTGTGCCTGGCTTTTATTTACATTTTTTTTATTACACTGGCTCACTCACCCTTCAAAACAGAAAACAACAATATCGAGTGCTGCTGTTTTGCGGTAGAATATCTGATGAGTGGGTGGTACCTACCTAGACAAACTTGTACAATGCCCCACTATCAGTAAAACCAGATTTTCTTTCGAGAAATTCTTTGTAGCAACCTGGAGTCCGGATTTGTTATGCTTCCATGCCTCGGATAGCGCGTAAATCCTTTGGTTCTGCGCCTGAATTCTTTTCAGTTATATTTACTGCCTCATCGGATTATAAGAGTGAGGAAATAGAATGCTGTGTTTGCGCACACACTTGTGCAATATAATGTTTCCTGCGTAGAAACTTTATCTCTTTTGAATATGGCCGCCGTGGCTACAATTAGTCAGGAGGACACCATCATCGGTAGCTCATGTTACTTTTCGATTGAGTAAGAACTACTCTCAAATCTCACTACTGAGATCTTCGAATCCTAATTTACATCGATCATCTACATTTCTTTTAAAAAAAAAAAATAGTCATGGGCATCTCTCATTTTGTCAAAGCGAGATTTTCACTCAAGAACTAACCCTATCTTTTATACTCGTAGATCTGTTATCGGTTCTACGGCAGATTTTAATGGTCCACTGTCACTACGCTCTGTTAGTTTTACAACTTGACGGACCACTTAATTTACGGAAGAAATCATTACATTATCATTACAAAATAGTTAATTGAAGACGTAAATGACTATAAATAAATCGTGGAACAGGGACTAGAATTTTCTCCTTTTATATTATTTTCTTATCATTCTGTTTTTAAAAGATTAAAAATATGAATTGTAATTATAGTTATCCATCATTAAAAAATTAAATATACTCAATGATCCCGAGCAAGAACGGAGCCATTATAATTAATAGTACTTTACTTAATATAAATGTATCATGTAATACCCAATAGTCTGGCTAAAATCACTAACAAAAAGAAATTCACAACTTCAAATCTGTAAATAAACGTAAATGCTAAAAAAATATATAATCAATGTTAATTAATGTAAATCCAAGATTGTAGATAACATAGCAGTACCGTTATTGAAAAGGTCGTATGTTATATAAAGCTGAATATTCTAATTTTAAACTGAGAACTATCGCATTTAAACTTTTTTATTTCTAGAATGACCGTTTTAAGCGTTACGTTAAATATTAGTTACCATGAAAACAGCAGATCAAATACCCAAAAATGTTAAATTGATAAACATAGTAGGAATTCTTCATTCTCTCTTGTAAAATTCACTGGTGGTAGAACTTTGTGTAAGCTCGTCTGGATACTCACCCACTCATCAGATATTCTACCGCAAAAAAAACAGTACTTGGTATTGTTGTGTTCCGGTTTGAAGGGTGAGTGAGCCAGTGTAATTACAGGCACAAGGGACATAACATCTTAGTTCCCAAGGTTGGTGGCGCATTGGTGATGTAAGCGATGGTTAACATTTCATACAATGCCAATGTCTATGGGCGTTGGTGATCACTTACCATAAGGTGGCCCATATGCTCGTCCGCCTTCCTATTCTATAAAAAAAGTACACGTAATTTGACACACTACATTTACTTCTAAGTCCAGTTCTCATATATAGCCCTTGATAAATGTCGTATCTAACCACAATATGCTATTTTCTGCTTTGCTAAATATTAACAGCCCCTTACGTTACAGTGGGTATATATTTATAGTATCGAAAATACTTTAAAATGCAAATCAAACCCTATTGGAGTCAGAATTCTGTATCTTCATACGTAGCAACTAGATCCTATCAACTCATGGATTTTTACTTAGAAACTAATGTACCATACATATTTTATAAATATAATTTAAATTTCAATGATGATAATATCATTCAAGCTGAAACCAACCAACCAAAAAAGCCGTCTTTCATAAATTTAAAAACCTCCTTACCGAATCTATCTTCCACGTATTTATACATTAGTTTAATGATTTTAATGTTTTATTAGCAGTGGAAAAAATTAAGTTTATTCCTGACAATTATTTTGATCAACACATGCCTATTAATTTGATAATTAACTTGCTAGCCTCGACGAGGTATGGAAAAATACAGTTGTGTTTTTCTTTGGAGGGCAAGTACGTTATATCACTGCATTTATCGATGTAGTTCATATTGTTGAATGAATGCCTTAAAAGTTTAAATTATAAAATAATTATCAATATCTATGAGTAAAAACTATAAGGTGACATATTCGCTCTTCAAGTTGCTTTATAATAGTAATATAAAATATATAGATACATAAAATTTCAAATAATATTAAAAAAAAACTATCTATTATTTCTCTATCTGCCCCGTATTATACACGTGAAAAGCCGATTCCAGTGACTGCACTGCAGATTGAACAAGTACAATTTACCTTAAGTCTGAAGTGACCATACAGTACAGTACAGTAACATCCTGTTAATGTCCCACTGCTGGGCTAAGGCCTCCTCTCCCTTTTGAGGAGAAGGTTTGGAGTTTATTCCACCACACTGCTCCAATGCGGGGTGGTAGAATACACATGTGGCAGAATTTCAATAAAATTAGACACATGCGGATTCCCTCACGATGTTTTCCTTCACCGTCAAGCACGAGATGAATTATAAACACAAATTAAGCACATGAAAGTTGTTGGTGCTTGCCCTGGTTGGAACCCACGATCATCGGTTAAGATTTACGCGTTCTACCCACTAGGCCATCTCGACTCTCCATGAAGTGACCATGAATGTGTGTAAATATAAACGGTAAACTAACAGTTCGTAATGTCCTAGAACAAGACAAAGCCTTTAAAGAAAATTTATAAGTGTATGTATGTATAAATTGATATATAACACACGGCAGCTTGAATTTGTTACTAAAAGTACTATTGCTAATTGTAAAACCATAGTTTTTTTTTTCATTATACATGTACACCACATTACAGGATGGATGGAGGATATGATGTTATTTCTGTAAACGTACAGAAATAACATCATACACTAAATTTTATTTACTATGGTCTCATTACCATTTATCTATATTTTATTGTTCTAGGTAGCAACAAGTACTGCCTCGACGTGAACTACGGTGGAGTCCTGATTGTTTGGGACAGGCTATTCGGAACCTTCAGGCCTGAGAACGACAAAATTGAAATCGTATACGGACTTATATACAACCAGCCCTCTTTCAACCCGATGTACTTGCAAGTACGTACAATTTTGTGACTTATTTATAACTGCATAAGGATCTTAATTGATATTCCAAAATAAATTTTGGTGTTTTATTCATGATTTAATGTAGGACTTTTTCTTGCTTATACTTCAAATGAAATTAAAACGTTATACGGGTTTCAAAACGTTCGAACACAAAACATGCTAATGGCATTCGCTTGGCGCGATTGACTTGGCATAAATATTCCACGTAACGTATTCCGCGCTTCAATCACAAAAACCTTAAGCGTAGTCAGGCGCTTCACGGTTGTCGGTTATTTCGCTGATTACAAAAAACGTTACGATTTCGTTGTATAGTTATGCCTTGATTTCTTCCTATTACTGATAGTATTATATTAATGTTTTCGCATAATTACCTAAATTGTGCTATATGTGTGGAGCGATATCCATTAATTTTCATTGGAGTGATATAATTTCTAAACGTTCTCTGTAAGAGGAAAAGAGAATTTATGGAGCCTAAAAATGTACCTTATCGGCAAATAAAAAAAAAACAAATATGTAGAACCTTATTCATTGCCCCAAGAGAGTTAAAATAACTTTTTATAAAGTTCTTTAAAATATAATAATAATTTTCTGCAGATATTCTATACGGGTTATGTTGTCGAGAAGTTCCGTCGATTTGAGACTTGGGGAGACAAGATCAAAGCCATTGTCTGGGGTCCGAGCTGGGAACCAGGCTCTCCGAGACTTGGAGACGAAGATATGAAACTTGATGTGAGTATTTATAACTTTTATTGTCTCTAATATATATATATATATATACATATTATTATATATATATATATATAAATATATATATATATATATATATATATATATATATATATATATATATATATATATATATATAATATATATTATACAAAATTAACTAATTGTGACACAGACTCTGAATAAGACAAAATTAGTGCTTATTTACACTGCAAAAAAAGTACGCGCCGTTTTGAATAGAAAATTACCCGCGTATTTTTAAATTAACTATTCATCTGTAACTTTATTGCATATTAAAATGTTTAAATTTGAAATATTATAATTTTAGGTCGAGTTGAGAGAGAAATATGACGTTTTTCTACCAGCCTGGTGTAATTTCTACATCGTCTTGCATTACGCTGTGGTTTTGTACGGCTTCTTCGAATTGGCTTCCAAGTATATGGTAAGTTAAGCATTCTTTTATTATAAGACTGACCGATATTTATAATGTTCCTTATATTATTTATAATGGTCATGAAACCTTTAAGAGGCCCTTCCTCAGGATGAATTAATAATACTTGGTATTGCTTTGTTCTGGCTTAAGGATGAGCGAGAATGTGTGTAATTTATAGTTCTTACACAGACAGTTCCCAGTGACAGCGACGACTAAGCATCAGGTGCATTTGCTCGTCTGCTTTCTTAAAATAATTCAAAGAAAATATTTGTTCGGACTAGATATCGACTCTTAATGATTATCCTAGCGATCGAAACGTTTTTCGGGACAAAATATTGTAATGTCTTCAGAGAATAACAAAATAGAAAGTATTCTCTTGATCACTTTTCATATTTAAATCAAGTGAATTTACTTTTGAACGAGAAGTCTCGAACTAGGACCAACAGTTTTATTCATTTTTTATTATTATTATTTATAAAAAAATATCATAAGATAACTGAATGAGCAAAGTGTAAAACTTCCACTAAATGTAATAAAATTATATGATAAAATAATTTAAGGTCGTACAGTTAAATGAACAACTTAAGCTTGTTCCTTTCATTCGTTCGTACAGGATTTGATGTAATTAAAACTTTGTTGAATTATTTCATTCGATGTCATATAAACTTTTAATGATGAGACTTAAGTATCAAAATCTAATTCTTATTTCATTCTGTATTTTTAATTTTGCTCCGTCGATTTTTTGCAACTTATAACCTGAGCTTTACTAAACAGTATAAAGGAAATAAAAAAAATGTCTGAAGCTTCTCAATATATATTCGATAACGAGATGTATGTACTTAACTCGGTGGCAATTCTTTTTGAGTAGGTACCACCCATTAAACGGATATGCTAGCCCTAAATAACTGTGCTTAGTATTGTTTCGCTTTGAAGGGTGAGTGAACCAATGTAACTACAGGCACAAGGGACATAACATCTTGGTTCCAAATGTTGGAGGCACATTGGCTGTGTAAGGAACGGCTTATAATATCTATGGGTAGGGATGATGACTTGTATCAGGTGACATAATTGCCTGCCTAATTATATTATAAAAAAAAACGTAAAAACATAACAGATTTTTCTAGAGATTGTGTCGTACATAAATCTGTTAATCGTATTGCCTAACTACACACTGTTATCAATTATTTTGACATATAAGGTATATGTTTTTAATAAAGAATAATGCTTCAATTTCTTCTTTGTTCACAGGGCATGACTCCGTTATCGGTGATAATATTCGTTCTCTACGTAATAGCATCTCTAACGATTATTGGGATGATATTAGACAACTCAAAATACGCACCAATGTTGGAAGTATTGAGATGTTCAGCGCTAGCCTTCCTCAGTAGGAGTATAGCAACGAGTCCAGCCATCACTGCTCTTCAAGTATTCTACGTAATATCAGCTATGTTCTGGTGCCTTCATACGTTGAAACTTCTAGAAATCAAGAAGAAAGTTGAGTAGTTAATAATCTTAAGACCAAAAGACAATGATATTTAATTTTTTGAAGAATATGCTTTTTTTTTTTAAAGGACCGTTTGAATGATGAAATTTTTAGATCTTGAATTAAATTGCATTTAGAAAACTTTAGTATATTACATTTAGTATGGTAACAAGATTTAGAGTTTTGTATGTCTTATTGTATCATAATATTTCGTACAATTTATAAATTAAAAAAAATTATTATTTTTGTTTTTGTTATCTTAAATTGAATAAGTATAAAATTTGTTGAAATCGAAGTGAAAAAAAAACTATTCTTTCAAATTCTTATTTATTGAAGGACTACAATAAAATACTTGTATTATAATTCTCATGTGCCAAATGTTTAAAAAAACTTATATACATAAGTGTAATATTATAATATAACCTTATTTATAAGTTACTGCCAAATATGTACATAATTAGGTATATTATATAAATAGATAATAACATTTAAATAACTAGTCGAATATTTTGTTTATAATTATTACACTCGGTTGACTTCTTTGTTTTACGTGTGTTTTTTCATTAAAAGTTTAATTATAATATATTGTAGCATTTGAAGAAATTAATTTTAGATTGGTTATTTGTCATATCATTGTGCTATTTAATCATTAAATTAATTGATTTATATAATTTTTACTAAAAAAATAAATAATGTTAAATAAGAAATTGTTTTATTTATACAAAAATAGTTGATTTATATCCTCCTAGCTCGTTCGATCACCGCGGCCATACAAGAGACATTGCAGAGCTGGAGCGAGCGCGCAAACAGGTACATCCTGTATTTTATAACTCTCATAATCCGATGTGTTGGCAATTCCACATGACCGACGAGAGACGCGGGACTTATGTGCTTTGAAAAAATAGCAATCTATCTGCACACAATGTCTATTTCATCGCATTCAATTGTAAAATGTAAGTAAAGTGAGTGTGATTTTTTGCTAATTCTTTTTACTGGAATCCAGATCCCGAACTATAAAAACATTTCAAGCTATAACATTTTAGTTTAAAGGTTCTTAATAGTGCCTGTTTGAATAAAATATACTAGGTCTACATATCTTAACATTGTATTAAATTATGAACAGGCGCTATCGAATCTATTTGCCTGTAAAATATGCATCGATCTTGGCATGGTGGCTAGAAAATACAAAATATAAGAGATAGTAGCCAACTGCTCTACAGTGTTGCAGCTATAGTGCAAAAGTTAGTGTGCAAACACAAGTATTCTTTATTCAATCAAGTCGTAATCTTATGGAACAGCAATCTGACAACTCCGAAGAGACTAGGACCCCACTCCAATGACATTACACGATTTTGCAGCTCATGAGTGTAAAAATCATACATATCAGCGTAAAAACTTTTGAGTTTCGAATGCGAAATTTTTGTTTTGTGGTATATTACTTAACTAGGATTTATTATATGCCTGGCTGCCTCGTTGGTCTAGTGGCTTGATGAAAGGCTGCAGACCCGGAGGTCCTGTGTTCAATTCCAGGTCGGGCCAACAAAAAGTTATTGGGTTTTTCTGGCAGAAAATTCTCAGTAGCAACCTAGAGTTTGGAAGTTGGAAGTGTGTACACTAAAAGCACGTAAAGCCGTTGGTCCTGCGCCTGAACTCTTTCCGGTCGTGTCGGACTGCCGTCCCATCAGATTATGAGAGTTAGGGAATAGAGCGCACACACTTGTGCATTTTAATATATCCTGCGTAGTTGGCTAATCTCTCTTGAGATTGGCCGTCATGGCCGAAATGGAGAACTTTATTTTTATTATTAAAATTTTTATTATTATTATTATTATATGCCTACTCGGAGAAGATATATTTTAGTCCCCGTGAGAAGAGTTCTTGATGGATCAGACGTGTCGATTCATATCTAACCCATAGCCCACTCTTTCGAACAAAGGTATATTTTAGGTAGATAAGCTGTCATTATGCTTATAGTAAATTATATATTGTATGGTATGGTACGAGCTGTATCTTTTCTGTTACCCTAAATTACATAAACTCACAACTATTATGCACTATATATCACTAAAAAAAAAGTCGCACTTAGATAGCAATTAAAATCTAGGAAAAGAGAACCGTATTCATTTAAGATTCATATTTAGAACCTATTTTCTTTTCCGTAAAGTGTTCAAGGCTTTTTGAACTTTTCTAAGATAACTAAAACAAAAAGTAATTTTACCTTTTAAAGCCAAGTCTCCTAATGTTGCGAAGTGATGACGTTTTTCTACTAACAACTCGATTACTTTGTATTTTACCCATCACAGTCAATTTATTTATTTTATTTAAAAAACTATGATTTACACTTATTTTTGAACATGAATAATTTTATTTTGTATTTACTAAGTAAATGTTTACAGCTACTATAATTACAGTTTACACTTTTTTATTATAAGATTAAGTGATATTCAACAGCTAAAAGGTGGAAGAAAGTATGAAGAAGTTATTGAGCACTCACTAATTTTCATCCCCCACCTCATGAACTTAGGATGTTAAAAATTTTAACCACAGATTATGAATTATTTACGTAAAAATCAATTCATTATTATACCCTCATGGACATGCATTAAATAAATAAAAGTAGACCAGAATAAGGAATAATAATTCTAAATGTAATTTTTCCCATAATTATTTTAGTAAAGATACTTCTGTAAAAAACGTGAAATTTTATTCAATAAACAGATAAATAGATAAATAAAACTAATTTAAATAGTTTTATGACACAGTCAAGTATATGATTAGTATAATAAATAGTCCTTGAAAGAAATCGATTATATACTTCAACAAAAACCATTTTATAAAATCAAATGTATACAGAAATATGTTAATTTACTATTTTATTTTATTCAGTGTTTGACTATCTGTAATATGCTACTCTGTGTCACATAATGTAGTCACATAATGGCTTAAACCCCAAACGTAGCAAATTTTAATCCATTCCAGTCAGAAAGAATTTTCTATTACGTTACAAATTAAATTTTCGTAACACCTTAAAAATTGCTTGCATGGCTAACGAATATTCGAACTAACTTTGTTTGAAAAACTTCTCGAGAGCCACGATTCAAATCAAGGATCGACGAATAAAAAAAGTTATTGAGTTTTCTGCTTTGTTTTAAATTCTAGCTCGAGGTTAGGAAGTTAAGCATGATTACACTTCCGTGCCTCATAGAGCACGTAAATTCGGTGGTACTACGCTTTATCTCTCCGTTCTATTGGATTATAACGGTGTATCTGTGTGGGCGTGCCCATAGGTAAAGGTGTTTTAGAATATATTTTTATTTTTCGCAGTTACTTATTATTAATGCAGACCGTATTGAAGATTTCCGCCCTGGTCAGCCTCACGGGAGGTACTTTAATGCACAAGTATGAATGCAAATACTTAAAAACTCTCTTTCCCCTCACTACATAAACCGACGAGTTCAAGTTCCTTAAAAATTTTAGATGCTTCCCAAACTCTTGGCTACTACTGACAAATAACTTGGAAAAATATTTATACTGGCCCGTACCGAATATTGAACCCAGAACATTGGGATTTGGAATTTGCAGTCTTATATTCTAACGACTAGACCAACGACATGTCAACACGTTATCTATTTGTTTAATGAGTAGGTCAATCTATATAAATTTATGTACGTTAAAGTACCAGATAAAAATCGTAAGTTATAACAATTAATTTATTATTCTATCCATACTTATTACTAATTCACCCGTAATGACCAATAATATCGAATATCAATAACCCATGGTAAGCTTAACCCTCATGAATCCTTAGTCAATATGAAACCATTTTCATGTGCGAACTGAATATTATTTATTTTGTTATCCCTCAAAATTTAATAACAAGACGTTATCAAATATTAGAATTTTTAAGGCAAAGTGTTCTGTTTTATATGCGCCTTTAACGGAGCTTGTTCTGCGTAAATAAAGATTGTAATAGATTTATAGCTCTAATGTTTCCGATTACAAAAAATTCGAACTTTCATACAAACTTCCATTCAATAGTATTATGTAAATTAAAAACAAAACTTTGCAAACAGTGCTAACACTTTATAATATAAGGAACTCTGTTATATGCTTCTAACCACCAGTTTAGCCTCTGCATTGCCTGTCAATAAATATTATGCTTCAAGGTAAATAATTTGCTTTACAATAAATTTCCTGTAACGTCATTTCATCCCTTACAAATTAAGCATCTACTATTCTCTTATATCCAACGTAAATAATTCTAGTAACAATTCTAAGCTTTGTTACAATAAATATTCGTGTATGAGTTGACTAAAAGTCAAACTCAATATTGATTTGTGCTGGCAATCAAAATTTGAATTCTATTTTATATAAAAAAAGAAAATATAAAGAGAATTGTAAGTTATTCAAAAATATGAATTGTAATAATGTTAACCATCACTTACATCACCAAAGCATTGCATTGTTAGTTCCCCAGGTTGATGGCGCATTGGCATTGATGAAATGAGCAATATTTCTTACAATGTCAATGTCTATGAGCAGTTGTGATCACTTAAAACCAGGTGGCCCATTTGCCCAACCGCCTACCTATTGTAATCCTGTCACCATATCAGCCAAAACAATTAATAAGTAAGATTACTAAAACATAAAATTGATAAATATAAACAGTGAAATTATTTTATATATAAATAATAATAATGAATCTTTCCTTGTCTGATTCTTTATGTGATAAAAAATTGGTAAGTTGTTTAGTGTACGAGCGTACATACGAGTGAGAAAAATCAATCTACTCCTCAAATTAAAAACAAATATTTTATTACCCAACAGTGGGCCATTTACAGGCAGTTACTGTTTGTTAATGATCGTGTAACATCTGGACAACTTGAGCGATTAATTGGAAAGTTAAGTAACAGTACCACTGATGGGCTAGGCCTCCTATCTTTCAGGGTGTCCAGCTGTTATCGGTAAGACGCAAGGCTATACGTCATAAGATGAAATTTTCAATAATTTTCGATTGAACACATGAAAGCCCACAAAAGCACTGATATTATTCCTGTTGCTTAATTTGTGTTTATAATGAAATAAATATGCAAATATTGTATTATTGTATTGCGTATTCATTTGCATATAATATAAATGTAATGAGCTGGTCTAATAGCATGGTTAATCATATATATTATACTAGCGGCCCGCCCCGACTTCGTACAGGCTAAACAATTAAGGTAATTTTTAATACACTGGGTTACATTATTGCAAATTTCATAAGGATCTCTAGTTTTTTGAAAATAAAATGTAGCCTGTTACTCGCTGATGATGTAGCTTTCTGAAGGTGAGAGAATTTTTTTATTATTAAAATCGATTTAGAAGTTTTTGAGTTTATCGATTACAAGCAAACATACTAAAAAGCTAATCTAACCTTTATAAATATATAATTAAATTGGTTTATATTATTAAAATAATTATAATTATAATAAATTCCACTGAAGCTATACATGCGTACTATATATGTACGCATACGTTGGTTGTATTTATAAGCATGGAATCCATATAATATGATTGTAAGATTATAATAATGAGATTACTATGAACGCTTTCGAGTCCAACTAAATAATACAGTAGAGGAAGTTGTAATTTATGAATCTAATTAGCATCCGCACGTGACTTCACCTGGTTGTGAGGCAAATGTTTGGAGCGTATGTATGTCCTTTATATATTTAAAGATATTGAGTAAAGGAGTTAAGACGTGAAAGCAAACCATACAAGCTCGCTTACAAGGCGTGAAGAGGCATCTTGCGGGCCGGCAAGGCGAAGGCGGCTAGTGCAGAACGTTTTTCCGTCTGTACTGGCCGTCGTCGCGTTTGGACTCTACTACCACTTACCATCAGGTGGAGTAGAGTCATTTGCCCTCCCGGCGAATATAAAAAAAAAAAAAATTACTCATTTATAATTTTGTTAGGATAACTTAATTTTGCAGTATTTGTAATGTAAATATATAATATTTGCTATAACTATGTTATAAATTTATTTATTTATTTATTTATTTAACACTTGTTGCACAACATATATATAAGATGAGAGAAGTAGGAAACAATCAAAGAAAAAGAAAATAAAAAATGGTGCGCATAAATATTATTATTAGATTTTTAATACATTAACAAGATCATATAAGTTTTATCTTCAATAACAATAATAATATTAAAAGATATTCCGAAACTTTCATTTGAAAATAATTAAAGATTTTCATACCTCACCGATCTTTAAGGACGTCAATTCAACTCTAGCAATTTATAAATGCGTATTCAAAGACTTAGAATAAGTTTTTAAAATTTCGTAACGAATGAAAGAATTGAAACTTACAAAAAACAGGCGAGTATAATACTTTTATCATTTTTCACAAAACTTTTTCGTATACACATTTAATTACGGTTATAAATAATTCTTAAGATCATTTTTTCATTAGGTTTTGAAATGTTGCTACTAGACACACAACCATACGTGTGGGAAAGCTAAACATTAAAAACGAACGAAGCAACGCAACGAAGCAACGCACTTCATGGTCTGCACAATATGTATTACCCGTGTGAGTGAGTGAGACAGAGTACAAGACTGTGAAAGTATATTCTGTTTATTAGATAAGGTCATTACTACATATACAAATTATAATGTTTTTAACGAAAAAAACATGAAATTCGGTGGTGTCATGCCTGGACTTGAATTCGCGATCATTAGCTAAGATTCGCCAGAGAACCAGCTAAACTAACTGCAATCCACTACGGTTGCAATGGTATGCAAAACCACTACTGTTGCGATAGGGCACTAACCAATACCATAATCTTAAAACTTAGGCTGATATGCCAATGAAG
Source organism: Nymphalis io (assembly GCF_905147045.1). NCBI lineage: Eukaryota > Metazoa > Arthropoda > Insecta > Lepidoptera > Nymphalidae > Nymphalis > Nymphalis io. The sequence goes on along the minus strand of NC_065893.1, from coordinate 1,908,402 downwards.
TAGATACCAAGCCTTTAATCCATTTGACCGCTTGCTTTCCTGTTAAAAAAAAAAATGCATAATGAAATTTTATACTCACCGAGTTGAACCTTCGTAGTTGGATATTCTGTTATTCAATTAACTCACTAACATGAACAAAAATAGCATAAAAGAAGCGTCGGAACGTTTTTTATTTTTATATAAATTAAAGTTCGAAACCCACGCATTCTATTTTTGTATTTAATATGTTTCTACAGTTTTTTTCAGAGAAATATTAACTGTTAATCAAAGTTCATTTTAAATTACACAAAACCGATACTTTTGACCTTAGACTCAGATTGATCTTTTTAACAAACTTCGATTCGGTGGGTATTTTTATTACCTCATTTTAAATAGTATAACTAACATCTACACCGGTTTTCAGCCATTTTAACCGATCTTTGTCCTCGAGGCTTAAATCGGTCTTTTGATTCATTACAACTAAATTAATTTAAGGTTCATCACATCACCAAATTATATGAAAATTTCAGCTACACTAAAATGGTTTGAAAAAAGGTACATATACTTTCATTACTTTATTTTATTTTATAATACTAAATGGTCATAGAAAATGATGATTAAATAAGTTAATAAAATTAATTTCGAAATACAAAATTTGCACCTGCACAAATGGGATACGTAAAGCGAAATGCAACAGTTTCCGGGAACCAGACGGGTCGCATCCCCAACAAACTTTAAAAATTACCTCAAATTCTTTCTCGATAACGTTGCTAGATCTCGTAACATGAGTTATATATTTTTCTAATATTATTATTCGACGAGCTGGTTGGCGTGGTTGGTAGAACACTTGCCTTTCACGCCGAAGGTTGTGGGTTCGATTCCCACCCAGGACAGACATTTGTGTGCATGAACATGTATGTTTGTCCTGAGTCTGGATGTAATTATCTATATAAGTATGTATTTACAAAAAAAAAAAAGTAGTATATGTAGTATATCAGTTGTCTGGTGTCCATAGCACAAGCTTTGTACAAGCTTAATTTGGGATCAGATGGCCGTGTGTGAAAAATGTCCTAGGATATTATATATATTATTATATTATTATATGTTACAGAGCTATCATAGATGGGGGCAGGTTTACACGTGCGTGCGGCAACAGGGGGGGTCCGTGGTGGATCTCTCTTTCGCCACCCATGTTGTAGCACGCAGAGTGTTGAATTGGAGAGTAGAGGAGGAGGTGGAGACTCTGTCGGACCACAGGTACATCCGGTTTGAGATCTCTACCTCTCGCAGGTCGGTGGAACCCTCTAGGGTGCCAACCACGCTTCCAAGGTGGTCTCTTAGCCAGCTAGATCGTGAGCTGGCCAGGGAGGCTGCCGGCATAGAGCTCCGCGCCGGCAGGTGTATTGGTGGTCGCCCGAAATAGCAGAGCTTCGGGCGACGTGCAGCCGGGCGCGAAGGGCTTACGTCCGTTGTAGGAGGCGCAACGGTTTTGATGCGGACTTGGAGGGACAGCTATTGGCCGCTTATCGTCAGCTGAAAAAAGACCTACAGCTGGCGATAAGTCAGGCCAAGGAGAAAGCTAGGGAAGAACTACTGGCGGGCCTGAACCGGGACCCCTGGGGGCGTCCGTTCCGCGGTGTGCGTGGAAAATTCCGCACGCAGGGTGCCCCCGTGACAGAGACAATGTCATCGGATCTCCTCCTGCGCCTGGTCGGGGAACTTTTCCCCCATCCAGGTGAGCATGTCCCTCCACAGATGGTCCCTCGCTCTATGATTGACGACACAGTGGCTCCACCACTGATCACGGAGCGGGAGATGGAGGTGGCCTTCGACCGCTTGGGGGCCAAAAACACTGCGCCGGGCCCAGACGGGATTCCAGGGCGTGTTCTATGTGACGCTCTGGAATACCTAGGCGTAAGGCTTCGGGAGCTGTTCGACCAATGTCTGTGCAGCGGGCAGTTTCCGAAGCCTTGGAAAGAGGGAAAGTTGGTCTTGTTGCCAAAGCAAGGTCGACCGCCAGATTCTTCCTCGGCATACAGGCCGATTGTGCTGCTGAACGAGACGGGCAAATTCTTCGAAAAAATTCTCGCTGCCCGTCTTATTCAGCACCTCGACGAGGTGGGGCCGGGTCTGTCAAAGGCTCAGTACGGGTTCAGGGCGGGTCGATCAACTATCGACGCCCTGGACGCCCTGAAAACCCGGACCACGGATGCGGTGGCCCGAGGGGACGTAGTTCTGGCGGTATCGATAGAAGTTGCGAACGCCTTCAATAGTCTTCCTTTCGAGACTATTGGGGAGGCACTCCGATACCACGGGGTGCCTTCCTATCTCAGGAGGCTGTTGGGGGCATACCTCCAGGACCGGGTAGTCCTCTGGGAGGGGGGCGATGGGCATCTTGTCCGGCGTCGGGTAGGCTGTGGCGTTCCACAGGGGTCAGTTCTCGGCCCAATTCTGTGGAACGTTGGCTTCGACTGGCTCCTGCGGACATCCGTCCTTCCCAGAATGGGGGTGTTGTGCTATGCGGACGACACTCTCATCACGGCGACAGGGCGGAATTATCAGGAGGCGGCTCGCCTGGCCGAAGTCGGTACGTCGCTCACAGTGGACCGCATAGGAATGTTGGGCTTGAGGGTCTCCATCTCAAAAACGGAAGCCCTCTTATTCCACGGTCCACGTCGAGGCCCCCCTCGAGGGGCGTTTATCACCGTCCAGGGGACAGTGATTAAGGTGCAGGCCCACATGAAGTATCTGGGCCTGACCCTGGACGGAAGATGGAGCTTCGGGCAGCATTTTGTCCAACTTGGCCCGAAGCTCATCAACGCTGCTGCTGCCTTAAGCCGGCTCCTACCAAATGTAGGAGGGCCGGAAACGCCATGCCGGCGATTTAACGCCGGTGTTGTGCGGTCCATGGCTCTGTACGGTGCTCCCATCTGGGTGGACGCTCTCACCGCTCGGAACAAGGTTCTCTTGCGAAGGCCGCAGAGAATCATAGCGGTGAGGGTGATACGCGGATATCGTACGGTGTCGTGGACGGCGGCAACACTTCTCGCGGGCGATCCGCCTTGGGAGCTCCAGGCGGAGGTGCTCGCGGAAGTGTACCGGTTCCGGGCGGAAGTGAGGTCGCGTGGCGACCGTCCAGGGTTGGAGGAGGTGCTGCGAATCAGGACTCTCGCCCAGCAAGCCCTGATTCGCAGGTGGGAGGAGGATCTGAGGTCCCCATCAGCAGGCATGGCGACAGTGGAGGCGATCCGTCCCCACTTGAGTCGCTGGGTAACGAGAAAAGGCGGCACACTGACATTCAGACTGACTCAGGTGCTTACTGGACATGGGTGCTTCGGTAAGTACCTGCACGGAATAGTCAGGCGGGAGGTAACGCCCTCCTGCCACGAGTGTGGTGCGCCTACGGACACGGCATGCCACACTCTGATGGAGTGTGCCGCTTGGGGGCCTCAGCGCCTTTCCCTGGCGACTTTAATCGGCGGAGACCTTTCGCTGCCGAGCGTGATAAATGCCATGCTTGGTAGCGAAAGGTGCTGGATGGAGATGGTCTCCTTCTGCGAAAATGTCATTTCGCAGAAGGAGGCCGCGGAGCGGGAGCGCGAGGAGAGTGCCTCCGCTGACCCGCTTCGTCGAAGAAGACCGGGGAGAAGACGCCGGCGCTATGCGCATCTTCTCCTCCCGCCGTGAGTGTCGCCGGGGCCAGGGGGTCTCTGTACCCCGAGTACCCCCTAGTATTTGGAGGCCCGCAGAAGCGGGCCAACCGTCGGGACGGCACGGTAGAATGCGCAAGCGATCCCATGACGTCCCCCGACAAGATGGAGTGGGTACCGCTGGTTTTTAGTGGGTATTCCGGCGCCTTCAGCGCCGGCGAGTCCCACATACCCCCCACCTCATGTGGGGGAAACACATAAATGTGTTTTTCCAGCGAGAAAAAAAAAAAAAAAAGAGCTATCATAGATACAAATATCATAAGCGAACAAGCGAAATTGTATAAAAGGCATGTAGGGATAACAGAAGATAAGGAAATAAGAAGTAGACGTACAATAATAGGAAATAAAGATTAGTGAAAATTAGATACCTCCTAATTTATATAGGTATTTAATATAAAAGAAATTACACAAAAGCTATATTTACACTTCAAACATACTTTATCGTATGAACTATAAACGATAGAAAATGCTCTTTATTTTACGTTTACTATTTATAGATGCTTGGAATATTAATGACACCTCCAAGTAAACCAGCTTGGAGTTTTTGTGTTTGTATAGTGCATACAGATATTCAGTTCATTTATTGTTTTATATTATAAATTGTTTATTTTATTCTGTCAACCCTGAATTTAATTCTATAGCAAATGTACCCATATATGATCGTTTCGTGAATGCTTCCAAAATATTACACAATCAATATGAATGCTATAATTATATTATCTGCGGAAAAAATAATACTATTACTGTAGAGGAATTGATAAATGTTTGTATTTATGCTTTTGAAGAGTAAACGACAGAGCAAAGGTTACAGGGCAAGATACAATATCAGAATTTTTCTCTTTTTCCTATGCAATGCTGGGTGCATTGTTAAATTGTGATCTGTTCCTACCTACTCCCGTAATTCATAGTTTTAATTAACAAGTATTTCTCACATGAAGAACTGTATTATTTTTGTCATAAGTCTAAAAAATATTATATTAATGCCAAAAAAACTACAGTACAATACAACAAATAAAAATAAATCATTAACATAAATTATTTATCGTATTAAATCGAGGATAAGGATGGCTACGAAATATCTTGATTAAAGAAATCCATGATTAAAAATTTTTTTTTTTTTATATCGCCGGGAGGGCAAATGACTCTACTCCACCTGATGGTAAGTGGTAGTAGAGTCCAAACGCGACGACGGCCAGTAAAGACGGGAAAAACGTTCTGCACTAGCCGCCTTCGCCTTGCCGGCCCGCAAGATGCCTCTTCACGCCTCGTTTGAAGGAACCCGGGTTTAAGAGGAGGGGAATACGTGAGCTGGTAAGGAATTCCATTTTTTGGAAGTGCGACAAAGAAAGGAGTTGCCAAATTTCTTTGTTCGCGATGGAATTGATGTCACAGTTAGGCGGTGACATCGAGAACCAGCTCGCGTGGACTTAAGAAGGAAGGGGGAAGCAGGAATTAGAGAGAATAATTCCTCAGAGCACTCGCCGTGATACAGTCGATAGAAAGCGCTCAGTGCTGCTATCTCACGACGCAATTGTAAAGGTTCAAGGGTGTTTGTGACCTTTACGTCGCCAATAATGCGTAAGGCACGTCGCTGCAACCGGTCCAAGGCCTCAAGTAGGTACTTAGCGGAGCCATCCCAAAGGTGCGAGCAATATTCCACGCAAGACCGTACCTGTGTTTTGTACAGCAGGCACAGTTGTTGTGGCGTGAAAAAGCGCCGCACCTTGTTCAGAACTCCGAGTTTCCGTGAAGCTGTTTTTATAACAGCCTCGATGTAATCCCTTGGACTAAGGTCGCAGCGAACGTCAATCCCCAGCATGGCGATTTTGCTTTGCATCACCAGCGGAGTACCACGGAGGGAGGGAAGAGGGGAAAATGTTGACTTTTTCCGTGAGAGCGCATACCTGTGTTTTCTTGGCATTAAACTCAACAAGATTATCAGAGCCCCATTTGGCGATGAGATCTAACGTCCTATCGAGTTCAATGACAAGATTCTCCCGCCTCTCCTCAGTTTCCGCCCGCCCAGCCACTGCGCGTCCGTGGTATCCACCATGCACTGTACTATCATCTGCATAGCAATGTATGTTCCCAAGGGAGAGCATATCATTGATATGCAAAAGAAAGAGTGTGGGAGATAGCACAGATCCCTGGGGGACCCCAGCATTCACTACATAGAATTGTGAAGCGCAACCATCTACTAAAACACGAAGGCTACGCTTGTGTAGGAAGCTGGCAATCCAGGTGCATAGCTGAGCAGGCAGACCATATGCCGGTAGCTTGGAGAGAAGACTTCTGTGCCAGACCCTGTCGAAAGCCTTGGAGATATCGAGGCTGACAGCCAACGATTCTCCATGCTTGTCGATAGCTTCACCCCAGAGGTGTGTTACGTACGCTAGAAGATCACCTGTGGACCGTTTTGGTCGAAACCCGTACTGACGATCATTAATTAGACAGTGATCTTCTAGGTAATGGATCAGTTGGTTGTTTAAAATCCGTTCCATCACCTTACAAAGTAGTGAGGTGATAGCTATTGGCCAATAATTTGCCGGGTCAGACCGATCCCCTTTTTTGGGAACCGCTTGCACATTTGCTCTTCTCCAAGCCTCCGGCACACTTCCCGAAGAGAGAGAAAGTTGAAACAGGCGCGTTAACACAGGAGACAGCTCCGCTGCGCACTTCTTCAGCACTATGGCTGGTATTCCATCGGGACCGCTAGCTTTCCGTACATCAAGTGATTGCAGCTCCGCACGCACATCACGTTGCCTGATTTTAATGTCAGGCATCGTATGGCCACATGCAGGTATTGTAGGTGGCAGTGCACTACAATCATCGATGACGGAATTGTCGGCAAAGAGTTTAGCCAGGAGATCAGCTTGCTCTTGCGGACTGTGAGCTAGCGATCCGTCCGGATTTCTGAGCGGTGGCAGCGAAGGTTGGCAGAAATTGTTATGCACAGACTTGGTCAGACGCCAGAAGCTACGGGAGCCCCTAGGATGCGAAACAAGGTCATGACCAATCTGTACAATGCGCTGTGCATCCGCTCTCGTGTATGCCTTTCTACAGGACTTGGAATTTTTATTATAATTTGCTTTCAGTGAGTCAATGTTAGATGCCCCGCTAATGCAGCCGTTGATCCACTTGCGATATGCCGCCTGCTTAGCTGATACAGCATCGGCACATTCACGAGTGAACCAACGGTTACGCGTACTCCTACTGACGAGATCTGAGCTAGGAATGTAATATTCCATTCCCAGCAAAATAAATTTTATATGTAAGTACACCCACATAAAAAAGTATTTGTTTATTTATTTCTTAATCAGCTAACCGTTTACTATTACAAACCGCAATAATAACATCAAGGCCATTTAGCTGTACTTACATTTGACCATTCTGGGAATGTTTTAGATAAGACGACCTCCGTAACCGTAACAGCCTGTGAATGTCCAACTGCTGGGCTAAAGGCCTCCTCTCCTCTTTTTGAGGAAAAGGTTTGGAGCTTATTCCACCACGCTGCTCCAATGCGGGTTGGTAGAATTTACATGTGGCAGAATTTCAGTGAAATTAGACACATGCAGGTTTCCTCACGATGTTTTCCTTTACCGTAAAGCACGAGATGAATTATAATCACAAATTAAGCACATGAAAATTCAGTGGTGCTTGCCCGGGTTTGAACCCACGATCATCGGTTAAGATTCACGCGTTCTTACCACAGGGCCATCTCGGCATAAGACGACTTATATATCTAATAATATTATTCCAGGAATATTTTATAATAAGAAGAGTCGTAACGCTCATAAATAAATAAGACGCCGTTATTTGTAACTATTTTGTTTTTGATTAAAATATACAGCGAAAAAGACAAGTTAAAAATAAAGCAAAAATGTAACCTAAGGCGTGGACGTACGCACATATGTGTTAAAAAATTATATAAAAAAATAAGACATTGATTTCATTCTAAATTTAAAAGAATAAAGAGAACCCTGGGTTAGTACATCCTTTGTTCAATTTAAATATTCCTCGCGAATAATCCTTCGTGACGTCATTTACCTTATCTCTCTAATTACATTGATTGGGTCTTTTTCAAATCGAAACAGAACATACATTGTCTCTTAGAAGAAGAATATATTGTTAACGTTATACTGTCTCTTCTAGACTGGTTGAAATGAATTTTAACAAAACGAAGTACTGGCCCCCTTATTTAAGGATCAGTAAAGGTTTTATTGCTAAGTTAATTTTCATTGATGTCGTCTAACGAAATCGAGAATTCGGTAAGTGGCAAAGACTCGAGAGCGATGCAAAAAAGAGGCAGAGGCTTTGAGCATACGAGTATTGATTTTAAAAAAAATGGCTCTTTGACATAGTTATCTTCCTGCAAATACCAATTTTTTGTATGTACGTAATTTATCGTGAGTAAATCTATTTGACAAATTGATGATTAAAATTGGATTGAAAAATATATATTGTTGCAGTTACCCGCAATTTGTAGTTACAACTTTAATGGATCAACATTGGATCCAACTTACCAATATTTAAAATACGACAACACATACTGAGTTATTGTATGAGTTTAAATTTACTAAACTAAAAAAATAAAAACGAAAACGAATAGTTTATCTAATTAATATGCCAAGGCTGAGATTTTCAGACTTTATCCTATTTTCTTTATCAATGCCTTAATATAAACAACAATTTGAGAGCTTACTTCATAATTTGGCTAACTCGACTTAATCATGATATACCCGTATTACTACACATGAATGAACACGCCTTCATTAAAGAGTTATCAATCGTGAAAACTAAATTTCAAATAAAGAATATTTTACGCAATTAATAAAATTTTAATATCTGGAATTCATTATTTATTATATATGTAAATCCCGCTATCGTAGTTTGAATATCAATTGCTCTATTGAGAACATAGTTTATTGGAATTCTAAAGATATTGGAACATATATAACATTTTTATGAATAAAAATCCAATATCATAAAAACATTGAAGAGACACTTAAGACCACTCTGTTTGTTATTAATTTTATAAAAACTTATTTAGTATACTATTATTTAGTCTTTAATAATATTTATTAACCTCCATTCCCGACTTCGTAAAGTTCATTTATTTCAAAAAGGTCTCTTCAACTTGTCTGGTTGACAGTATATTTGAAAATAAACGATCGTCATTGCCAATAGAGTTTCGCTAACTGCATGCAATACATCAATACAATACAATACAATAATATACTAGACGTGGGCAGTAGATATTGATAATTGGTTCAAACTTACCTAGACCAGGGGCCAATTCAACTAATTTGTAACCATTATGATGCGTACCCGATTCTTTTCCTCATAAAAAGACTCCTTGGCTGATTCGTAACTTGGGAGTAAAATAAATTATTTTATTTTTGTGGAATGTCTCGTGTATGTCTCGATGCCACCCAATCATCAGATATTCTAACGCCAAACAGAAATAAATATTTTAAGAGAACTTATTTTTACTATTATAGAATAAATAAAGAACATTTAAATAAAATTTTACGTCACTTTTATTGATTTTAAATTTTACTCATGAAAAATTCGAGCAGATAGGTATTATTAAACAAGTGCGTATTATTTTAACTAAATGCGATACCGTGTAGTCAAACTTTGTTGAAATTATTTAATTAATTTCGGACGTAATTATGAATATCAAACACGGACATTATCCATTATTTTCTAATTAAAATTAATTAAGCAACCGACACACGTTAGGCAACCGACACACATAAGTCAATGAAATAGTTGTAATTGTAGTCAAATGCAAACTTTAACATTATTAGCATACAAATAAGTACTAAATTGTCATGTCATGCAATTCTAAAATTGAAATTGTTATGCTGCTGAAGAACCGGTATCATACTCTGTAGTTACTCTTTAAAAATACGTATACATTTCTTTACATTTAGTTCGACACACGAAATCTATCACACAATCCACGATTTTTGATCAGATGCCTATTATTGAGAAACGGAGTAATAAATTTTACTAATAAGATTATTTTTAATCAGTTATTGAAGCCTGTTTAGTGGCAACTCAATTATAGTCTACGGATTTTTTATATAAAAAATGCTTATGTCTAGCACTAAAAAATATTTATGAACTTTATTATGATTATTTTATTTTTATTTCTAGTGGAAATTGTTGGATGTCTTTATTCATTGTATGCTGATTAATATTGCTACATTTATATAATGTTTGCGTAAATATACTGCGATGCAACTGTAATACCAATATTCTTAAAGACGTCAATTAATATATAAAAGAAGGTAGAAATTTTAATATTTTCGATACGTCATTGTAAGCATAGATGGCCTCACTGTCGCCCCCCGAAAGACGGTGAGGATACCGCTGGTTTTTGTATAGGTATTCTGCTTAGTAGGTATTCTTCAGCGCCGGTGAGTCACACTCCCCCCCCCCACCTTATGTGGGGGAAACGCGTAAATGCGTTTTTCAAGCGAGAAAAAAAAGCATAGCCACGTGGTTAAAACGTTTATAATTCAAGTCGTATTCAGCGTGTCGTGTCATGTGTCGGATATAATTCTACCACATATATCCGAAACCTACAAAGGAACAGCGTGACCTTTATATTAACCGAAGAAAAGGCATTTTCTCGTAAAAAAATTTGTTTTTTTTTTGGGAAATATGTATACTTTTTTGTTAATCATACAAAATACATTTTTAAATTGCTTATATATCAGTTAAATTTCTATGTTAAAAAACTATTAATTTTTACATTTAAAATATTAGAAATAGTTATAATGTTATAAAACAATATTTGTAATTTTTATATTAAATTTCGAAATATGTACAGCAAGTCGATATTTATTTTTCTTTTTCTGGCGGGTATGTAAGCTAATTGATTGCAAAATATTCTGCCAGTGTCACCTGAAAAGAGATGACACATACGAGATCAAATCGGTTTCTGAAGAATCCCGTGCTTAAGAGGTTATGTGTCAAAATCTTCATTGATTATAAACTACCGAAACCGAAACAGCCTGTGAATGTCCCACTGCTGGGCTAAAGGCCTCCTCACCTCATTTTGAGGAAAAGGTTTAGAACTTATTCCACCACGCTGCTCCAATGTAGGTTGGTGGAATACACATGTGACAGAATTTCAGTGAAATTAGACACATGAAGACAGTTTCCTCACGATGTTTTCCTTCACCGTAAAGCACGAGATGAATTATAATCACAAATTAAGCACATGAAAATTCAGTGGTGCTTTCCCGGGTTTGAACCCACGATCATCGGTTAAGATTCACGCGTTCTAACCACTGGGCCATCTCGGCTTATAAACTATAAAGTTCTAAATTCAAACATTGCAACAGAGTAAAATTATCTTCGATTGTACTTTATTTGGATCCATCACTCTTAGATAGTGAAGCTCGAGAAAGCCTTACTGAACTACCAAAAATTTAGCGGCACAACGGCGTATTAGCGCTTTCTCGTTTCAGTCCACGCGCTACTATGAAAGTCGACGCACGTTGTGACTCACTTTCATGAACTTACGCTTTTTGTTTGGGATATTATATTACGTATAATATTTACGATACAAATTTGAAGATACGAGTGACTTTATAGTTTTACTATTGTTGTGTTTATGCTTTTCGGGGGATCTTTAATGGTGAGTATTCAGTTTTTTTTATAAGTTGACTTATTAATTATAAAGGACAAAACGACATCGTTATACGATTCACATTTTTGGAAATTAGATATTAAGAACGAAGAAAAGTTTTATTGCGCAATTGTTATGCATTAGTTTAATTAATTTTTTTTTTTTTTGTAATAATTTAACGGCTAAATAAACTTTATATAAAAATGATATAATAACTTTTTCATTATTATTTTTTATGTTATAATAATTACAGTATTGTTTGCTTCTGTAAATAAAGATAGGAAATCATGTCGGAGATTATTTTTGTTATTCACAGTTGGTACTCAGCTCCTATTTTGAAGGTCGATTTTTTTATCGTTTTAAATTAATGCGTAATTTGGTAATTATGTATCCATTTTGGTATTAATCTATTAAATTGAAATGATGATATTAATTCGAAATTAATTTCCAATCGACGACGCGTACATGCATAATGAACTATGTTTATTTTGTTTGTTTATTTATGATGTTGTGTGAGTAATCTATATCAAATAAAGATAAATAATAATAATACCCACTTAGCTGTATTCCAATACGAGTGGTTAAACCCATAATAAATATAAAACTATAAAAGACTGATTTCGGCCACGGCGGAGAATCATAGGAGAGATTAGCTAACTGCGCAGAACATATTATAGTGCATAAGTGTGCTCTACCTACCAAGTGTGTATATGTACAAACACAGATTTATTCTATTTCCTCACTCTCATAAACTGATGGGACGACAATCCGACACGACCAGAGAGATTTTACGTCCAAGACCAAAGGCTTAACGTGCTTTCCACGGCTCGGGAGTGTACACATCATGTAAATTTTCGACAGAAAAATCAAATAGCTTTTGACAACGACCTAGGATTTGAACGCAGGATCTGTAGCTTTTAATCTAGTTATTAGACCAAAGAGGCTTAATAAAATACCGTAATTAAAAATAACCTACAAAAAGTACCCAGCGAATACGAAATGGGAACTCTGCAATAACCTACAATCAACGTCTGAGGACGTAGGCTTGTTAATACAATGCAAGAGTCGTCGCAAATCATTGATAGGAAAGTGGCACTTAACTCAACTCGTATCGATTTCTATCAATATCCATCAAAGAAAAGACCTTTTCGCAGCTAACTTAATTTGAGAGGCTCTTTCCGTGACTTTATACTTAACCTGCAGATGTAATTGAGTCATTTGGTACCGTTCGTTTTTTTTTATTATGAAACAGGTAGGTTCCACAAAAGCTCTTTCTCAATAGAAAAAATCACAAAATGTCCACTAATCTTCACATTTTTCTGATACTAATTATACTCGTATTGGTATACGTTATTCAGACAAAATCTGAATAATTAATTACATTTACAAATAACCTAGGGTTTTCACTAGGGTTTTCTTTTTATCTATCGTTTTAATTTTATAAATATAGAAAGCGCTTACTAAATTTTCTTTCCGCGAAAAATCACATCATGTGTCGCATGTCGCCCATTCTTTAGCTGCGGCACTATTGAGAGTATGAAACAAAATATGACAGCGCTTATTAATTACCATATAGTTAAAATAACTATACCATATTACCAAAATAATTTGTAAAATCTATGCAACGTGAGAAAAATTGAATTCAATACTACTAGCAGTAGATAAAAAGCAAATAATATCGACCGATAAATAAACGTCATGTGGCAAAATGGCATCTAATTTCCCTCGCGCTGTTTTCCTTCGCCCCCGAGTACGAGACGAATTAAACACACAAATTAAGGCGTTGGTATATTTGATATTGACTTGATTTGAGTCAGATTAAAACCTTTTTTCTCGGTATTAGTTATCGAAAAACTAGAAAAATACGTATATACATGTCAGGAATTTTAAATGTTGGTCTTTGCATACATAGCAATCTCAATGGCCATTTAGTTTAAAAATATTCCTGATTTATATAATTTCTAAAATGGTCATATTTAATATACCGCATGAAACTAGAAAATATTTTTTAATTTCCGCCTTAATTCAACCTCCAAAATCGTTATCAATACTTTATATGAATACAACATTTCACTTATTTTCGGACAAAATAAGCTGTGATATAGGGATAAACAGATATAAGAGCTTTTCATCGGATGAAGAAAAACCTAAAATCAGACAAAATATTATAATAATATAGTAATATATGTTTGTAAAGTTTTACAGTAATTATCGTTTTTATCTTTTTATTATATAATATATACTTTTATTTAGGCGACGGTGGTCTGCTGTTGTTTTTCCGTTGATACGAATTAATGATACGAACCCTGAAATCTGCAGTCTTACAAACTAGTTGCTAGATCAACGAGGTAGTTGCCAAAAGTTTGGCCAAAAATCTCTAACATTTTCACAACTTTGTATTTAAAGCAACAAACTAACAACTACGAATAAAATTATTGGGGCACATTTTAGTTGAAATACCGTACCACAGTGTACCATGGAGTTTATAGAGTACTGTTAATGCTAAACTGTAATGAAGTCACTATATATTGAACTGCTGAAGACAATTAGATATTGTTTTAACTTATTCTAGTAATCAACGAAAGTGAACTCCACGCCATCTTATCATAATCTTGTTAGCGACAATGTTAGTTATCTGATCGCATCTTTTTTCGATTTATCAATAGCCAAAGTTACTTAAGCCGAGATGGCCCAGTGGTAAGAACGCGTGAATCTTAACCGATGATCGTGGGTTCAAATCCGGGCAAGCACCGCTGAATTTTCATGTGCTTAATTTGTTATTATAATTCATCTTGTGCTCTACGGTGAAGGAAAACATCGTGAGGAAACCTGCATGTGTCTAATTTCACTGAAATTCTGCCACATGTGTATTCCACCAACCCGCATTGGAGCAGCGTGGTGGAATAAGCTCCAAACCTTCTCCTCAAAAAGTGGAGTTTAGCCCAGCAGTGGGACATTCACAGGCTGTTACGGATACGGAAAGTTACTCAAAATCAAGAGTCAAAAAAAGTCTATTTACTACTAGCTATCCGCCCCGGCTTCGCACGGCTACATAAAACAAACAGTATTGATGGAACAGGCATACAAAGAGAAATTCTCAATTTTTTTTTCATTGCATTCAAAAATATTAACAATCTTAAATCTTCAAAAATATTTCTTATTTATAAAGATATAAACCTTTAGCTTCCTTAATGTCAAAAGTAACCGCGGTGGTTATTTTACGGTGGCGGTGGTCTTCTTTTTATAGTTTAAATATAACAAATATGTTTGTTATATATTGGTTATAAAAAATATTTTTTAACTGAAATATCCTTTCTATATAACCAATCAAGCTTTTTCCGTATTATTATATACATATAACCATTTTAATCAGTATTATTCAATAACTTTTAAAATTCACTACATTAGACAAAACAATAATTGTTTTGTCTAACTTAAAGCCTGAATTTTTTTTTATTTATAAGGTAAGGCAGATTGGGCACCTGATGTGATTACCACCGCCTAAAGGCATTGACATCGTGAAAAATATTAACCATTCCTTACACCACCAATGCACCACCAATCTTAGGAATTAGCTGTTATGCCCCTTGTAGTTAAACTGGCTCACTCACCCTTTTAACCTAAACACAGCAATACTAAGTATCGTGATTTGGCAGCAGAATATGTGATGGTCACGCGTCCTTACAGTAAAAGTTCTTCAATAAATAAATAAAGCTATAGAAACAAAACAATTTATATGACAGAATATACTTATAAAAAGCTATGTCTCAATTTAATTTCTTCATCAGTAAACATTTCGGAATATGCTGTTTTCGTCTACTGATTCATTAGAATAATAATGAAACCGTTCGTGTTAGATTCTGATGAGATAAGATTCTCATTTTCATTGTGCTTATTTTATTTGTCCGTAACTAATAAATGTATTTTTATTATTTAGAATTTCATTAATTATTTAGTTTTGACTGCTAATTTATTATTTTATATTCGTCATTCCCGTACAAAATAGTTGATAAGTATAATATACTTTTTGAGAGAGTATTTCAGTTATTCAATAATATGCCAAAAAAAACTCGATAATATGTTAAAGATAAATAAAAATGGCTAATGATCGTTTTAGTTAGAACTGTTTATTATATTTATCTATTGTGTATTGTATGTAACTAGAGATGCATACTACTACTACATACAATTACTTCGAATCGTTTAATATTTTTAAAGTATTTTTAATCTCATTTTAAGTTTATTATTAAGTTCTTATGAGAAATAAAGATCTTTAACCCCAATTTGTTGCCGTCCTTTCGAGTATGCGAGAACCTGTGTTGCACACACTCATGAAATATCTCCTTTATACAAATGCGTGCGCATGTACGCATTTGTGTACGCATTGTACGACGGCTATTATTTATTAAGACTTAACTACTAGTATTGAAAAATAGCTATCGTGAAACTTTAACTCAAGGATATTCTCGAGCCCATATTCAAGTGTTAACGTCAACAAACTCATTTGAATAATATTTTTTATCATCATTATCATCATTTGAATAATATTTGACACCGTAAACAACTAAACAACAGACCATTCAATTCCACGATATTTATTTAATGTAAATATAAAAGACCCATGTTCTCGCGTAAATATTAACTTTTTAGAAGGTCAATAAAAGCTCCATGAATTTTCTATTACTTACTGAATTGCGACCTAGCAATATTTATTTTACTTCGAGCAATGGCCGCTATTTCCTTTTGTGTGGACATTGGTGTACATTTCCCTGGGTACAAAATTAACCCACGATATCACAATCATATATATCATTTAACGTCTTCTATACTTTTACCTATATAATCACATAATGAACCCATCTTATTCTAAAGCTTACTTTTCATTGAGTTTTCAAATGACTATCAAATGAGTGGGGAATTAAAAATCCTTATTTATATGTGCATACATTAAATGTTTTTAAGTGTATGTTCATTGTACGAATTAATTTAAATATAAATATTTATGTATAATATTTGTCTATAATTCTACTTCGTAAAGAACATTCCTAATTTTGAATTTAGTAATAAAAACTAATGAAAGTTTTTTAATCTATTTTTTGTTTTGTATGTAATGCCTAACTGAAAAAAACTACTAAATCGATATACATAAAACTTATATATACCAGAAGATACAAAACATTTCCGAAGATTTAATATAAAAAAAAATAAGTACAAACTAAAAATAAATATTAACGATTCGATAAAGGTGACACTTCAGATAATGTAAGGATTCTAACAATTCCACATTCATGGAAATCTGTTCAGAACTGTATAAGTTATGGCGGTATAAAATTATTTATTTTATAGAATAGGAAGGCGGACGAGCATATGGGCCACCTGATGGTAAGTGGTCACCAACGCAATGACCAAGATATTGGCATTGTAAGAAATGTTAACCAACGCTTACATCAGCAATGCGCCACCAACCTTGGAAACTAAGATGTTATGTCCCTTGTGCCTGTTATACACTGGCTCACTCACCCTTCAATCCGGAATACAACAATACCAAGTACTGTTTTGCGGTAGAATATCTGATGAATGGGTGGTACCTACCCAGACGAGCTTGCACAGAGCTCTACCACCAGTAGAGTAACTCACATGAACTTTGAAAATATTACGCTCCTTTTTGGGCAGTTATGTAATAAGCTACCTAGTACGTATATAGCACTAATAATTTTTTTTATTTATTTATTTTTTTTATTTATTTATTTATTAGGGAAACATACAGCATATCGTATATTACAACTTAATATAATAATCATATTTTAACACTTATGCCAGTTAAGTTTCCACTACTGTTTTAACAGGGAAGTGGACTTTTTCTTTTTATGACAAAGTATAAAATATACAAGCCATTAGTTTAATTGATACAACGACCTACATTAGCACTAAACAGTGATTAAACTAAGTCACTGTTAGCAAAAGCTGGGAGTGCCGTCGGTAAATTTCGCTAAGGCAATGAAATCGATTGATGCATTTGGAGTTACATCATCGCTATTTAATTGGAAAGATGGAAATAAGCTCTTCGAAGTTATAGAAAAACAAAGACGTTAGTTAATTATATATAATAGTATATATATGTACATGAAGCTTGTTTCTTTAGTCAAGGGCCTAGATAGCCCAGTGGTTGGAACATGAAAATCTTACACAAGTTAAAATCCAGAAAAGCACCAATACATTTTCGTGTGCTTAATTTGTGTTTATACTTATAATCTCGTGCTCAGCATTGTTTTGTGTATGTGGAGGAAAATGGCACCTGTATAACCAACCCGTATTGTAACAGCGTGATGGCCCAGTAGTGGGAATTTATCAGACTGTTTTATATTTTGCAAAATTATTTATTGTAACGTATTCCAATTGAAAGTTATTACTTTATATTTATTCTTGAAATGGTTCATTAGGGACAGATTAAACTTTGCTAAGCGTTACTAAATGAAATTTATGTCCACTTTATAATCATCCCCTCCTTTTTTTATTGATTTTCGGAAGGCGGACGTCCATCTTACCCCTCAAAAACCGGCAATGTAAAAAGTGTTAGTGGCTCCCTGTAATGCAACCTCCATAGTTAACCCCCATCTAAGATGTTATATCCCATCTAAGACATATATTTTATGTATGTTATCATACTTACTTCTTCTAAATCCAAAACACAGAAATACAGTGTATTGATGTTTGGCGGTTGAATAATAGAAGAGTGAGTGAAACCACCATTTTGAGCACCTAAGAACTCTTGTTCATTTTGTAAAAGGTAGTATGTATGTGTATATTTGTTTTTTACCCAGGCTACTCTGCACGAAGCCTTACGATGACGTTAATTTACTTTTCATTACTATTTTTCTATTCTAGAATGAAAGGTGGGCGAGCAAGTGTCAATTAAAAACAACAAATAAAAAGTCAAAAGTACATTATAACGAGTGAGATATCATAATATGTCAACAGCCAGAAGCTTTACGTGCTGCAATGCTATTCTGTAAGAACTCACTTCATTACTCACCCGTGAAGTGTTAACAACCGACTTATGGTGATGTACTATTTTGATACGTGTATGTTGTTATGATTATTATGTTCAATGTCTCAAATCACATTCTGACATTTTACGACCGATTTCTGCCGTGAGTCTCGAAGTTTGTTCTTACAGAATAGCCCTACTTTTTTCGAAATTCAAATATAAGCCAAATGAAGCTCTAACGAACATTTATATCTCAAGCTTACTAATATTTCAGTCAAAACAAGTCGCTATTTCATCATAAAAATAACTAAGTACATATATTTTCATTTCAAAGCAATTAGTATATTTTAAATGACAAAATTGTTACAACTTCGCCTACTCCACATCATTAGTAAAAGAGGTTCGTTCGTAATGAGTTTTTGGCTACATTAAGGGATGCAAAACTTGTTACTCGGTTATATATTTAAGAAATGAACTACCAAGATATTTCGAAAATGAAGCCTTAATTCTACTTTTATTTCATATTTTATATTTAATCATGTTATTTTATACTTATTCATGTAATATAATATTATAAAATTTATTTTCACATTAAAAATCGTTCGATTTGTTTTATCTCAGGTTGCAAGTACCGAAGTCTTGGGTTCAAAGTCCTTGTTAGACCAATAAAATTAGGCATAGTTTTTACCCCTGTGCGACGGGTTAAAGGTCCAGTCGTGGTGGATTTACCGTCCTATCGGATTGTGAGAGTAAGATAGTAGAGAATGGTATTATGTATGCACACACTTGTGGTCTAAGCTCCATTAAGATTAGTCGCTGTTGGATATCACAATAAATCATTAAAAAAATTATAGATTAGCTTTGTGGAATAAAGTAAAACCGAGACTTACTGTAAAAAAAATATACATTGTATATAATCAAGCAATGTCTCCTGATAAGCGATGTAAATAAGAATAACTTTTCGCCATATTGCACCGTTATATAAACCAGTCATGTAATACTGTAACTGAGAAAGTTATATTCTAGCAATGGCCCAGTGGTAAGAACGCGTGAATCTTAACCGATGATCGTGGGTTCAAACCCAGGCAATCACCAATGAATTTATATGTGCTTAATTTGTGATTGTAATTTATCTTCATCATCAAGGAAAATTCACCGTATAGCACGTATACGGTGAATTTTCCTTCATCGTGAGGAAACCTGCATGTGTTTAATTTCATCGAAATTTTGCCACATGTGTATTCCACCAACCCGCAGAGCAGCGTGGTGGAATAAGCTCCAAGCCTTCTCCTCAAAAAGGGAGAGGAGTTCTTAGCCCAGCAGTGGGACATTTACAGGCTGTTACTTACAAGGGATAGGTTTTTACTAATTATATTATATCGTGTATACCGAGTAATTACATTGCAAGCTGTACCATTAGCGCTTTGAATTGAAGATGCAATTAATTATACTAATGGGCATCGATTTATCCTAAATAAACCTAGCTTAAAACAACGAAACGGTTTTGTATGCAAAACGTAATTTTGCAAATGGACTTAGTTATACAGTCTTACTGAAATCTTGTTATATAAAAAATTAAATAAGAAGGTTTGGATCCTGCTTAAATAATAAAATGCAAGACCTTTTATATATATAATTTTATTTTTATAAATCGACTAAGACTAAAAAAAATCTAGTTACATTTTTTAACCATAGATAACAGAATTGAATAGAAAATGCATTTAAATTATCAAATCAATCTTCAATGTCTCTATTTACAATTTTGTAGACTAACTTTGTTTGTAACTGAACCTGCGGCAGCTATTTTTTTTTTATAGAATAGGAAGGCGGACGAGCATATGGGCCACCTGATGGTAAGTGGTCACCAAACGCCCTTAGACATTGGCATTCTAAGAAATGTTAACCATAGCTTACATATCCAATGCGCCACCAACGTTGGGAACTAAGATTTTATGTCCCTTGTTGTAATTACACTGGTCTTTCACCCTTCAAACCGGAACACAACAATATCAAGTATTGCTGTTTTGCGGTAGAATACCTGATGAGTGGTATCTACCCAGACGAGCTTGCACAAAGCCCTACCAGTAATAGAGCAGAACAAAAAGAAAACAATTATTAGTTCAATTTAAATAAAAAATATGTGTATTTATGTATATATTACTTAAAGGTTTTCCCCGCTAAAATATCTTATATATAAAGTAGTTATGGGACTTGTTAGAATCCATTAACAAATTAATATTCTCTGGAGCGCGTTTCAACTGTGTACACTTCAAGGTAAGATTATTATCTTATCAAAAATATAAAATCGATCTCTTATGAAAAATCATTACTCGAAATGAGTTAGTTGGTATTCTCGTTTCGTTTCGTTCTTTCCAGAAAAATTTAAAGGTCGAATTCGAGTGTCACCTTATGTAACGTTCGATTGAATCTTCTCTGAAGAAAGGTTTTGGTTCTGTCTCGTTATTTGGGTTGCAAGCTATATGATTTTATGAAAAAAAAATCACATACAAATTATTTGTTTATTTATTTATTTATTTGGATCTACAACAGTTGTACATAAGACACATTCAAATCACTTTTTACATTAACTTAAAACTAACTATGCACAACCAATTACAGGAGAACACGCCATTCACAAACACAATTACAAAATATACAAATCAAAAATAGAATAAAAACAGAAAATAAAAATATTTAAATAAAGAACAAAAAACAAAAACCGAAACAAAAGGCAGTAACTAATTAAATTTTTAAACAAATTAACAGTTTGTACTAAAAGAAACTTGTTGCTTTCGTTTGAACGTTCCTGTTTTTTCCACATCCAAATCACGTTCCTTAAAACCGGTGCAGCATATGGCATGGTACTACATTGTTTTAATATTAATTACATAAAAAGAACGGTTCTTTTTATGTAATTAATATTAAAACAAAATAATGTTATTTTAAAAGTTCTGGCCAATAAAAAATCTTTTTACTGAACGTTCCTGCTTGTAGCAAGGCAATAACCGTATTCAACTTCATTACACAAGTAGGCATATTGGATGCATCTTAGATGAAATGCTACTAATATGCATGTCATATAAATTTAATTACAATTATTAATATATAATCATCTCTATACTTCATAACATCGTGAGGAAACCTGCATGTGTCTAATTTCACTGAAATTCTACCACATGTTTATTCCACCAACCTGCATTGGAGCAGCATGGTGGAATAAGATTCAAGCCTTCTCTTAAAAAAAAGAAAAAGGAAGAAGAGGCCTTTAGCCCAGCAGTGGGACATGTACAGGCTGTTATGATTACAAATAAAATAATATTTAATGTAATATATTTTATACTAGCTGTTCTGTTCTGTTCCGAAATCTACGGTTTCAATTTTGGGTCGAACCAATAAAAGTTATCCAGTTTCAGTTCGGAATTAGGAAAATGACAGTTTTATACTCCCATGTCTCGACAAGCACTTAAAGCTGTCGGTCTTACGTCTGATCTCTCTCCGGTCGTGTCAGCTTGTCTCAACATCGGACTATAACAACATCGGAGGGTAAGGGAATAGAAAATGAAACATTATTTGCGAACACATAAGTGCAGTATAATAGTCCGTTAGGCAGACGGTGTCACTTATTTTTTGGATTCAAATTTTATTTCTATCTGCAAAATGATTTCGGTTAAATATTTTATCGGCAACAAGTCCAAAATGCTAAATTTAATCAAAACAATTCATTGAAAACATGGTTAAAGCGATTATAACTGGAATCCAGTTACATATTTTATTTTACGAAACAACTCGAGACCACTAACAAAGGATTAAGAGAGAGAAATCCCAAGACAAATAAACTTAGGTCTTGGAGACTAACTTTGGTCATCTTCAAACTTTGTCTACACTTTAATGGTAAATGTCTATTAAACAATATCATTGGTAGGTTTTATAAACAAGATAAGACTCTTTGATTTAAAGTTTATCCTATTTAATAATTATATAAATTTTTGAATGTCACGAAGATCTTCCGATTGAAATTATACCGACATTGTGTTCAACAGAAAAAATAATCGAAGAAGAAATTTCTTGGCCTTTGCTACATTTCTAATTTTTGTGTAAAATTCTAATAAAATGAACTCGATGTATATATTATAATAAACCCCCTCCCACCTCTCATTAGAACCTTTTTTGTAAAAGTAAATTAATTAAAAAAAAAAGAGAAGTAAGAAGACAAGACAGTATGATAATTTAAAATAAATGTTTTCGTGAGCACATAAAATTTGAATAATGTTACGAAAAAATCAATAAGAGCCGCAACTATAATATAGTAATGTAATTTGTGAAGCAATCCAGCAGAAAAAGGATTTCTACTGAGGTTTGGTGATCTGCAAACGATAGTGCCAAATAAATTCTATGCAGTTAACACATTTAAAAACAAATGTCGATAGAAATTTTTAAACGAATATTTTTATCTAAATATACAAGTTCAATAATTTCTTTAAAATAAAAGGGTACGCAGTACTAGTCGTAATTCAGAAAATTTTTCACTTGCAAGTTGTTTTCTGTTTATTTAAAACATGCAAAAGTTATAATTGAATTTTCGAGTTTTTGACTTTTTACTTATCAAAATAAATTCTACCAACGAGAAGTTGTTGCTGACGGGCACGAGGGCATTCATATGTATAGTAGAATATACCGTAACAGCCTGTGAATGTCCCACTGCTGGGCTAAAGGCCTCCTCTCCTGTTTTTGAGTAGAAGGTTTGGAGCTTATTCAATCACGCTGCTCCAATGCGGGTTGGTAGAATTCACATTGGCAGAACTTCAGTGAAATTAGACACATGCAGGTTTCCTCACGATGTTTTCCTTCACCGTAAAGCACGAGATGAATTATAATCACAAATTAAGCACATGAAAATTCAGTGGTGCTTGCCCGGGTCTGAACCCACGATCATCGGTTAAGATTCACGCGTTCTTACCACTGGGCCATCTCGGCTTCATTTATAGTATGCAGTATTATTCATGTATAGCAGAATATAGTACCACTTAAATACTATGTATGAATAGTATTTTATACTTCTAAATATAAATAATAATAAACACTGTGCGTAGCTTTATTCTTTCCCCTAATCAGCTTCATCGACAGCCATTTAGTTCACATATCACACTGGGAATACGGCGTTCTCTCTGCAAGCCATTTACCTCTCTATCATCCTATCCCTGCCACGTAATACCGATTTGACGGTGTGCGTATCTTATCTCATTTATCGTGGCTGATTCCTCTGTTTTGTTGAATAGAGCGCGGTATGTCTTTATCCTCCTCTGTCTATTATGTACAACTAGACGTGACGGAAGCTGATCAAAATGACAGCAATCGCGCAAGAGGGAAGCTGCTGTGTAACATTGCACATTTACCGCTGTTTCGAAAATCATGTGCTTCGAGTATGATAAGGAGTGGCTTTTAAAAATTGTTATGCAGTATCTATAATAAAAGATAAGCACTAAGCATTAGGAGACCATGATATCGATTTTCTTAAAAAATAAAAAAAAAACATAACTAAATTGATAAATACTTAAAACAACCCTAAAAGTCTCAAAGTACAGAGCAAACTTTTGACTAATTTCCATTTGCCGTTGTATTTGCTTAAATTAAATATGTTTTGGTATTTCAACCCAGATATCCCATTTAATCGCAAAGATAGAGAATAATTAAGATTTATTCATTTATATCCAAGCGCTTTACAGCGCTTTATTTATATCAAAGACGTGACCTATGATCATGGTATAGGCATGCTATTAGCTATTAGCTGTGTACATCAAGTTAAACAGTTTACACACACATAGGTCCGATTACGATGTCCAAGATAATAATGAAAATTATAGGTGATATATTCTTCGAATTATGTTTATTTATTCTGTAAAACTGAGACCATAAACAGAAATCCGAAGCGTGCTGAATTATTCATAGACAATTCATCTTCTTTAGCTACAGCTGGCTTACCGTCTAGTGGGCCATTCACTTATCTATTTGCCTTGACTAAAGACACGCCTATGAAAACAGTTTTCCCAATAGACTATTTTATTCAAAGGAACACTTTCTTTTATATGTCTTTTATCACCGACTATGAATATTTAACATGACTTTTCTCTCGAGTGAATCAATAAACTAATATGGGGAGACGCTACCCATATTTATGAAGTATCTCCGAGGTCTAAAAGCAATTTATTACGTCAATTATATTTGATATAGATACGTTTTACGCATATTGAAACAATGAAATTCATGTCAACCGTATTTTTTGTTTGGTTTTTTTTTTATTTTGATATTTTTAAATTATGAAATATGTACAAAAATATTATAACATACTTTTATTCGGTATCGAGCAAAGCGATCTTATGATTACTGTATTTTGCTAAGTGGTAGGAACTTGCGTAAACCCGTTTCGGCTGGTACTACCCACTCATCAGATATTCTACCGCTATATAGCAATTAGTATTGTTGTTTTAAAAAAACTATTAAATCTGGATTAGAATTTAACATTGCGTTTAGGAAAAAAGTTATTGAACTGGTTGGTGGATACACATATCACAGAATTTGATCTGTCATACACAGACTCCCTCACTATGTTATTGTTCACGTTTGAAAACGAGATTAATATATTATATAAGCAAAAATGAAGCACATGAAATGTAGCCACTTGAATATGCAATCTTGAATTCACATTAAGTAATTAAAGGTTTACTTTGTTACATAAATAACCAAAGTGCACTTACTCTTTACTTACTTACTGCATTAAGCAACATTTCAAGTAATTGAAAATGTATTACGAAATTTTGATATATGTATGTACATATGTATATTTCAGCAACCACAAGCTGACAAGGCTTATGGGTGCCAAGAATAAAAATAAATATTAATATTTTGTTGTTTTAGAGTATATATATATATACACGTCTTTCTAATTGATTTTGGCCACGGTGGCCAGTCTCAAGAAGGGTTATCCTATGTGCAGGACATATAATAGTGCTCAACTTTATGCCCAAACACATATGCACTCTATACTTCTCACTCCCAGTAAACAAAAACATATACAATATGTTCTAAATCCTATTTGCTGTCGTTTTCCTCTGCATTTTACAGTCTTAAAATTTAAAAACGACCCGCACTGGTTGTATTTTTAAGTCAAGTTAAACGAAAAATTTCTGTACATATCCCATAAATAATACATCTAATCTAATACATTTGTCAGGAGCAGTTTTCTATTTATTTGGGACCGAAGTAATATAACAATCCTTAATCATATAATGTGTAACATTTTTCTTATACTTTGTGTTTAATTTTATTTAATAACTGCCTCACATGAAATCCTCCAAATAATTACAAATGTATTAAAAAACTTTATAAGTAATAATTTTTAAAAATGACGGTAATTGTGATATTTTATTATTTACTTATTGAATTGTTAAACAAACAGTCTGCAAATCTCGAGGTTTCAAGTTTGTATCCTGTGTCAAGCCGATAAACAGTTTTGAGGTTTTACATTAAAAATTTTTTCAGAAATACATCAAGGTTGTTACGTTAACAGTATCAAACTCTTGTGCCTTAAAAAGCCGTTGATAATGCGTCTGATTTCGCTACACTCGTATCGGGTGTTACAGTCCCATTGTAAGGAGAATTAAAAAAATGTGAGTGCAGCTGTGTGCACATCTTAGTGCAATATATGATATCCTAGGAATATTTTCTATATAGTTGCTGAGTCCTTAAAATCTCTTAGCCGTAATTTGGTCAAGACTTTGGTTACTGGTGGTAGGGCTTTGTGCAATCTCGTTTGAATAGGTACCACTCACTCATCAGATATTCTACCGCAAAACAGCAGTACTTGATAATGTTGTGTTCCGGTTTGAAGGGTGAGTGATCCATTGTAATCATCGACAGAAGGGACATAGCATCTTAGTTCCCAAGGTTGGTGGCGCATTGGCGATGTAGGGGATGGTTAACATTTCTTACAATGCCAATGTCTATGGGCGTTGGTAACCACTTACCATTAAGTGGCCCATATACATTACTACAAGTATAACATATTAATCATAGCGAAACTAGGAAAATAAACACAAAATATGATAAAACAACAATAATAATAAAATTGTGAAATTTTAAGAACATATTTAAATATTATTTTTAATAATATAATCATTGTTGTAAACATTTACTTCGTACGAAAAAAAATATGCCATCGTTTGCATATTTTTTAAAGTGACTCTTTTAATTTTTAAAATTCGAAGCAAACGTAGAAGGTTATTCAGCCAACATTAATAAAGTTTCTCACATTCTATGATAGATAGTTTGAATGAATTTCCGGGAACTCATATATAATTTAGATAATATCGATTGAACCGATACCTTTTAAATTCTATTCATGTGATGTTTCGACTATCCCAAAATATTTGAAATTTTCCCGAAAATATCTCGGCGTAGGAAATTCGAGAACCGAATTACTTTAATATTTGAAAAGGTCAGATGTAACAAAGGTCATCAGGTTGGAAATAGCTTTAATATGATATTGGTCATGCTACAGATGCAATTTATAAATATCACAGCGCTTTTGTTTTTTTTAGAAATAAAATATATTTGTACAGATAAAAAAACTTTGTAATTATTGTTATTTAGATCTGTTGGCTGGCACGGGTAACAAGAGACACGGCTGTAACTAAACAATAAACAGTTAATTTAATTAATCATTTAATTTAACTAAAATCACAGTTACTAGATTACAATTAAGGTATACGTACAGTAATGAGGTTTTTTTATAGTATATTCATTGTTCCGACCTGGGATTTGAACCCGGGTCCACGGCCTTACATGTAGCCACTAGACATATATATACAGATAGTTTTTATTCAAGCGTAGGGATAGCAGAATAATTGTTAAATTTGCAGACATTATACAGCACAGGAACATTGAATTTAAATAGAAAAGCCACACCATTGCGAATTAAAATAGAAAAATTAAAGACAGCAGAATTGGCTATCATGAATAAGAATGGACTTTGTGTAATTGCTTCGAAGTAATAATAAATTATTTACTCCTTGACAATGCCAGTTTTATTAGGAGGTGCAAAACAAAAATATAATCGTAAAATACTCTAAAATGTATTTTAAGACAATGTTCAATGAATCAATAATTATTAGCAAACAGTATGAAAACTACAAAAAGGTTAAAGACCACTGTCACAGGATCGGAGCGAGTGAAATAACTTTTTGTTAACTGTTTACCACTAAGCACGGGGACGCCTTAAAAGATATTGTTTATAGCAAAACGACCCGAAAAATATCCAATTTAACTACACTCGAGCGTTTTTTTATCACAACTAATTACCGTATACCAACTAGATTATTATTATATGTATTGCCAAGGAACCCGCTAGAGGGTTCACTAACGCAATGTATGATGGCATAGCGTAAGAGGATGCGAATGGGTTAATGAGCAAGCCGTGTTTAGGAATGTAATCTAGCTCTTTGGGATTACCCATACCCGGTAGTTTTGGTACTGTGAGACTTCAAAATAAAACCACCAAGTATGTACTGCTGGTCAGACATTGTAATTGGTCTCTCTTATAAATCGGCTAAAACTTATTAAGTACTCACAAAAAAATATTGTTATAGCGCGATGTAAAATACATCTAACGCCATCTATTGATGAAAATAAAAAATGAAATAACATTTGGCGTAATATTATTTGATTCTGAACACTAGCTTAAAAATTGTATAATTTTGTGATTTTGATGAATTTTCTGATTACATTTTGTTTGTTTATCGATATAAATAAATTAGATATTTAACTTAATTGATAATTATCTTTGCGTTACATATATTATATAGATAGATAGGAGTTGAAGTAAATGTTTATCATCAACTAAGTTGTGAAAGAAGTCAATATATATATTATATATAGCTATAAGACAACAATATATATATATATATATATATATATATTGTTTGTATATATACAGATTGGCTTACTTTTAAGCTTTGGTCGGACAGTGAACGGGGTGGTACGGCGATGCGACGCTGGTATGACTTTGGTACTTTGTGTATATGTATTAGTAATCGCACGGACGAGCCTCATAGAGCGCCGTGTGACGCCTCGCCGGCTATCTGACCATACTATTGTTAGTCGTTTGTTATTTTTGTTCTCACATAAAGTCCTTAGTTAATGAGATGACTTGGTAATTTTCTAGGTGTTATGACAGGCATGTAATTCTATTATAATGGAAATTAAACCTGTATGAAAGAATTTATATTCCTTTTGATTTACATTACTTTTAAATACTTAATAAATTTTACTACTAGAACCTTCTTTTAGGCTTACGGTGTTTTTAAATAATTTGACCAATGAAATTAATCATATTGGTTGAAACATTTATTTTATGATGAAAAATATGTTAAATAAAATATAATTGCTTAAATACCTATTACAATATTATCTTATTTTATATTTATATAAAAAATTGCATAGCATCGTTTTGACTCTCCCCTGGCGAATGCTTTCATTCTGCGTAAGCTATTCATTGCCTAGATTTTCATTAAATGCATATCATGGGCTCTTTGTTGAAATATTGGTCCTTCTGGACTAACATTATTATAAGACATAAGTACAAACTACATTGTTATACTTTTGTTAAAAAACTATACAACTATACATTTTATTAATTATAATTGTATAAATTAATAATGTTTACTTTATATGTTTTAACAAACGTCTATTACTTCCGTATACGCAAAAGATTACTTAAAAAAAAAATTATAAAATAGACAAAAACAACATCGAATTACTAAGCATTTTATATTACTAAAAATACAAGAAAATATTAAACGAGAACTTTTTTTTTAAACTCTGTCGTAACCTAGAAAAAAGGAGCTATCTAGCGAATTAAGATTTTATTCATATCAAGGAGTTCTTGAAATTAACGCATACAGCCATATAAATAATATAATACAGAAAATATTATTCGTGTTATAATATTTTAACAAAATAAACTTGGAACAAACAAAATGATTACTAAGAAAACATTTTATATACATTTATACTATGTAGTTTCTTTTAACTTTAAAACCGCTGAACGAACTTTCAGATTCAAATGTTTTCCATTAAAAAAATCGTAATTCCATTTTATCGGTGAATTTACATAACTTAGATTCAATTTTTTTATATACATTGCAAAATTTAAAATCTACTTCGCCACTAATAACAATTTTTTTGTAAGTGCCGCTTTTATCCCAATTATTAATTCTTTTACCGCAAAGTGTCGGTTGCCTTATTCAAATTTTGTAGACTTTAACTGTTTCGTTGGACTAGTAGCTTAATTACAGGCTGCACTTGATTGAAAATTACCATTTCCAAAATGTACAATTGAGAAAATATCAAACCTCATTACTTACAACTATTTCAAAATTAGAATGCGAAATAAAAAAATTAGACAAAGAATCTTCACAAATTGAATATCAACGCTGACGGAACTTCCTTCTCTTGGGATGCATCTGAATGAATTTTAATGATGCTTTCAACGGTATTCAACTTTCTAATTAAAACTTTAATGAATTAAGGCCTATTTTCTCTAATTATATACGACGTGAACTTCTATTCTATGAGTCATTATTCAAAAGTACCGACTTGAGTTTTATGGCTCAGGCTTAGTATTTACGCCAACCCCGTGACCCAATTGGGTTAACATATGATCTTGCAAAAAATATCAGCAATTTAAGCTTTATAGGAAATCATTGGTAGTCTAAATTCAAAATGGTGACCAAATTCCGACTCTGCGTTAGCCGCCATCTTGAATTTAAGGCGGAATTGTTTAACTCAATATCTCGGCCATTTGCAATTTTTCAACAAAAAGGTTTAGGACTTATTTTGTAGTATATTTAATTCTGTACAACTTTATAACTTACAATTTTTATCATGAGATCGATATATATTTTTTACATTAATAATTTAAATACATTAGTATTGTAAGTTAATTAATATATAATGTTTTATATATATTAGTCAAAGCCAATCAAATCCACTACAAATCTACAAACTTTATCTTAAGAGATAAAGTCACAATTTTGTCACACTTAAGGCCCACTTAATTACAGCGAGCAATTTAAAACTGGAACACAATAATACTATGACTTGGGTATCTTGGCAGAGATTTGATAATCCTGCTGGGTAATAAACACTGAATGACAATACCAGTTTTTAAGAGGCATTTAATATATTATAGGTTATAAAACATGGTATTTATATGATTTCATGGCGATAAGTTTGTTCGCTTTTATAAAGAAAAACTTAGTTTATTTAGTTCTCTTATACAACTTCTTGTAAAGAAATAGTATACGAACTTATTGCATTTGCAGGTTCTGCGTCATATGATGATGTTGAGTAGTGGTGGTCGACTATTTTCTCAGAATCCATTCCCCAGGATATGTGACATATTATTTAAGAAATATATATTCGATTTCGCATGGGTAAATCCAAAAGTTAAAAAACATTATAAGTTCAAGGATTGTGTTTAATCAAAAAATTAAAAAATAAAACGTTGCTCGATAGAAAAAAAAACACAAAATTTCATCCAATCTCTTGATTTTTTTATATAAAAATGTTTTGTAAAATATGTGAAACGTAGATAGAAAAAGAATAGCTACATACTAATTTTCCTTAAAACCTTGGATTGTAATTAAAGAAAATAAAAATTTGTTTCAGGATATGACACACACATTTTTCCTTTTCTGATAATCGAATAATCCAAGGACGCATTGTCCTTGCCTTTAGTGTAGATTTACTTTGATATTTATTTACTGTAACTTAATGCCTACTTGTATTACGACAGTCTAAATTTTAAGATTATTACAGTATTTATATGCGAATAGTTTTCTTTGGACTCAACGAAGAAAATGTCTTCATTGACTCGGATTGTTATGTGCCAGTTATCAAAAATAACAAATGCATAATATTTAAAAAGTAAAAACCAGTTCATGGCAAGTAAAATAAATTTCCCTCTATACATAGATAACAAAGCGTACGCAGAATTAGAAATAGACATAATACAAAAAAAATAGTAGAATTATTAGTGCAATGTTCCCAAAAAGGAATACAATTTGCTTTATTGTTAGTGCAGAAGTTGCATTGTCAAGAACATGTTCAGCTGGAAATGTGACGAGCTTGCAAAAAACCCTACCACCAGTATAATATAATTGTAGTTGGTGCGGGTATAATTGGTATAATACAGTCAAGAACATGTTCAGCAGTAAATGTGAGTGCAATCCTATTTGCAACCGGCCACCAAGTGCAACCGTGTTCTAAATTTAAAAGATAAATCAAACATATATGAAGCAACACAATTGCTTATTAAATGCTTACAATTCATCATATAGGCGTGCTTTATGTACACACTATCATAATATTTATGCTTTACGAGGTGTTTGCAAAGCGAAGTGAGCCAGAAATAGATAATGGTCTACATATTTAATACATCAGGCAGCTATTTTCTATTAAATTCCATTGTTTATAGCGTTATTCTTGGCTAATGTCGATGGGTGTATCCATAGCGATTCGGTTAAGCGTTATCAGAATAAAAGAAAATTTAGGAAAATGTTTTGCATCTATTTATTTATCCTTATCGCTTTCAGTGATACGCCAATGAACACATATTCAGGTTTTTAATTGTAATTGGTAAGGGTTTTTTGGATATATTCTAAGCCCGGTTATAAAATAATTAGTTTTAGAATTCCAAATCTATGTTTATTATATAAATATGAAAAATATAAAACATCATCTATCACACACATTCTCCAAGAAACAAGGAATTTACATACATTAATATATGACACACTCGTGTAATATGCATTAAACTTGCAACTTTGAAGATAATATGAATGTTACAAAATAATAAGACTGCATTTGCATTTAACTGGTGGTAGAGCTTTGTGCAAGCTCGTCTGGGTAGGTACCACCCACTCATCAGATATTCTACCGCAAAACAGCAGTACTTAATATTGTTGTGTTCCGGTTTGAAGGGTGAGTGAGCCAGTGTAATTACAGGCACAAGGGACATAAAATCTTAGTTCCCAAGGTTGGTGACGCATTGGATATGTAAGCGATGGTTGACATTTCTTACAATGCCAATGTCTAAGAGCGTTGGTGACCACTTACCATCAGATGGCCCATATGCTCGTCCGCCTTCCTATTCAATAAAAAAAAATATACTTAAAACATTTTAAACATTTATTTAAATACATATTTATTTATACATACATATTTATTTTTACTATCTTATAATACTTTTAATTTTAACTTAAATATTAAAGGACTTTAAGGAGTTAAAAGAACTGCCCCTGAAGTATCTCGTTTTCAATAAAAGACAATCAAAATATAGATTTGGTAAGCAATTCGACGTGTAGTGCCTTTGTAAATTGAGGATAATGGTAATAGATCTTTTTAAATCTTAACAACAAACATCCCTAATATACCGTTTCCCTAACAAAATAAGAATATTAAAAAATATGATATCACAATAAAAAACTGAACACACATAAAAAAATATTCCATGAATTGACAACCTCCGTATTTATTTAACGAAACAACAATGCGTTGCATTGCTGTTGACAGAACAATAAACGCAATATGTCAACATACACCTAACATTACTAAAATCCTTATAAAGCGTATGTATAAATTAAATCACCTCTCAATCTAGTTTTCAATAATAAAAATTTCTGACGATAATTTGATTGCATTATGTTGAAATTTATGCAAACTGCAAAAAAAAATAAGCCAGATTCCAGACGACACAAATTATTTCAATATTATTTTTCCGTTACGCGAAATGTTTTAGAAACCTCTAAAATAAGGGAGATATTTAATTATTTTTTTGTATATATATTGTGTACAGTATATATTCCGAAAATGGTTCCATTTGAATTCCACGAGAAAACTCACCTTTATTTGTGGAACGTTGGAAAACTGGCCAATTCTTGTTGTGTTTATTTTGCTTGTTATCCTCACCGATAGATAACCAATTGAATTCTTATTTTTTGAGAAAGCTATACGTTGTCTTATTTAAAAAATAAATTATTTATAAGAGGTTTAATAAAAAACAATGATTAGGGTCTGTATGCACCGTAGCAATGCGTGTATTGAGCTGAATACAGATTTTAATTATTTAAAGCGAATTAACTTTTATATCAAGATCGTTCATTTCAAGAAAAATCTCCAGCCTTTTAGACGTATCTTAGTTTGTAAGCTTTTATTCCAGTGAAACATTTGCATTAAAATATATCCAACATCCAACAGACAGCTGTAGCGCTGTGTTAATTACTTGGTGAAATAATGAGTAAGCCCGCCGTATTCAAATCTTGAAGGCAAAGCCTTAAGAAAATGTTACCGGCTTAGCCGTTTCGAGAATATTTTATACAGAAAATTGTTTTGTCAGGAATATTTAGGCTTTCAGTATTTTCCATGGCACGGTAATGTAAACACTGCTTCCAAGTTGCTACTCAGTAATTTCTTGAGAGCTACACCTATTAACCTTTTATTGGCACAACGCGGGTTTTTGAACCTAGGACTTTGGTATATTCATATAAGTAAGCTACTTAATTAATTGTTTATATACTATGTACATCTTAACCTATAACACAGCGCACCTAATAACTTTCTAATGACATGACTCGAGATTTCGAACCATAAACGGGCCGGTTGGCGTGGTTGGTAGATACTTTCCTATCACGCCGAAGGTTGTGGGTTCGATTCCTACCCAGGACAGATATTTGTGTACATGAACATGTCTGTTTTTCCTGAGTCTGGGTGTAATTAAATATATAAGTATGTATTTACAAAGAAAAGTAGTATATGTAATATATCAGTTTTCTGGTTTCCATTGTACAAACTCTGCTTAGTTTGTGAATAATATCCCAGGCTATTATTAAAGACTTAAGGAGTTTTTATACAGCTTAGTTAATTCTATCACACAGCTTAAGTGTTGATTAGCGAATGTACACATTGTTATATTATGAATTACGTAGTATATTAATTTTTTGACAGGCGCTTTCTAATATTACGATCTTATAGGTAATAAAATACCGTGCGTATGTGGAGCTCCGCCGAGTCACGAGCGGAGCACAGCACGGGAGAGGCCGCGGATGTGTTTTATCTACACGATCCCGCAGCCTCTCCGATCCGTGCCGAGGACTGCAATCACCGCCCGAACCCGGTTCCCCATGAGATCCGGATACTTTTCTGAAAGTGTCTTGCAAATTCCAATTTGGAGTTAGATACGAATATTTGCACCATTTGTTATGTTTATTCGCTTCAGCATTTTCTGTAGCAATTCTAGTCTATCATTATTTCCCAATGTCGGCGCAATGTGAGAACGCATATAGCCTCCCTCCGTAGGGCCTATCCCCATTCCGTAGACCCTCGCAATTATAATAAGAACCCGGAAATATTAATACTGTGAAATAATAATAGTCTAAGAAACGAATTTTATAATTTATGTATTCAGTCATTAAAGATGTTGTCCAAGTAAATTTCTATTTATTAAACAGACTCTCCAAATATTTTGTGTAAAGCTCGTATATATATGTAGGTATAGATTTAGCTCACATTGCTCACAAGCTATGTAGTAGCTTGTGTATTTGCGTGTTGCCGGGGGGAATAAGTCAGAGATTTTGTACTGAATAAATATAAATGCCCGTACATAGCATGTCCTTGCACTAACGTGAGATAACAACTTTAGTTAGACCCTTTAATAACACGCTATGCATTACTATTATTATTTATAAAATTCGATAATATGTTTGTTTGTTAAGCTTTCTTGCCTTAATTACTGAACCTCCACCTGATGGTAAGCGTTCACCTCTGCACACAGCATTGTAAAAAATATTAACCATCCTACCATTACTAATGGTCTACAAACTATGGGAACTAAGTTGTAATGTCCCTCATGCCTGTAATCACACTGGCTCACTTCTCCTCCAAACCAGAACACAATAATAATAAGTATTACTGTTTGGCGGTAGAATATATGACGAGTGGGTGAAATCTACCAAGTAAACCAAAATCTAAGGTTAAAACCAACCAATTTCATTTTAAAACACTATTGACAGCTGCCATGATCTTTGTAATCAAATAATTTACACATTTTTCCAGTTTTTCTAATACAGTCTACTTTTGTGACTGTTTCTTTGATTGACGTTCAGTTTTATTATAATTACATAAAACTCTATAAGGCATTGGCTCTTGATATTTAAAAGGCAATAACTTTGCCCGGGCAAACTTTGAAATAAAAAAATACAATTTATAGTTTCGGTAAACAAAATACTTATTTCTCAACGAGAGCGTTGAAGGATTTTATTTTTTTACATAATTATATTTCAACAGTCTATTTTATCACGTTACTCAGCCAGCGTAGAACTTAGTCGTTACTAAAACAAAGCTTTACACGATAAACTATTTTATTCATATTTATATATATATATATATCGTTACAAACAACGATCTTGGAATTACAGGCACAAGAATACATTACATCTGAGTTACCAATGTTGGTAGCGCATTGGCGACGATAAGTTAGATATTCACTTGCCAGTCAGTTTATCTAACACAATAAAAAATAAAATTAAAAACTAATAATATGACTATATACAAAATAATATGCGAGAGTACAAAATAATACATTTTAATCTTAAAACGTTTAACTATTATCGAAAATACACTGTCACAAATATTTCAAAATAAATATTATATTTGCTTGTTGCATCGTAGGAGTTTCCTAACATCGTAAACTTTGGTTCGAAAGACGCTAATGAAAATATACTGATGAAGCAGTCGTTAAGTGTTTGTGGTATCTATTGTTAAAAATCAATTTTATTCACATGGCCAATTGTATGTCGCCTGTTCTCGTGTCGGAAAACCAACAACATTATTTATTTACGCACCAGAAAACAAAACGAACAATGTATGTATCAAAAAGCAGTACAATAAGCACTATGTGTTATTATTTATTCTAGTTCAAATTGAATATTCATAGCTAAGATAGGACAACGTATGTCAGCTAGTACATAAATATTTTCATCTATCTAAATCTGTTAATCTTATTAATATGAAAAACAATAGAGAGCAATCATTGTAAGCTATTCACCGGTTAGTACGTCTGAGTATAATTACAGATCTAGAAATTTCCAATTTTGCTAAATTCACATTTACATATTTTCATACAGTAAATTACCTTTTTTTATTAGGCCCAAACCTCAAAAGAAATATTCCATGAACTTATTCTTATAACATGAACAAATTACGATATCTGACTGATCTGTTAAGTTTTCTCAAATTGCTTTATAGAGTTTCTATTTTTGAATAGGGTTCTGTGCCTTTTTGAAGCAAAATACGAAACGGATCATTATTTTACTAATAAAACAAGACCCCAAGACACAAATAAGCACAATTAAGAAAAGGTAAAGGAATATCAAGAAAAAAAGCGACTTGCTTTTCTAAACACTTTTAATTTAGTAAAGACTCGGCTGGAATAATTAATTTCTTATTCATCCTTGTTTTTAACGAGCTCCAAGTAACTTTTCGACATTTATTTTAGCTTTTTGAAATTCATCTTTTTTTTTAATAAGCGTCTACAGTCTACATTTAGACGCCAATAAGATGAGTGAGAGAAGAAGAGTCCGGTGACCTCATAAACTCGCATTTAAGTCACCACTGAAATCAAACGACATAATTTGGATTGAATTTGGTAAATGTTTTTAAAATTATTAATATGATCATTATTCTATTCACCTACATTACATTAACAGCCTGTTAATGTCCCACTGCTGGGCTAAGGCCTCCTCTCCCTTCTGAGGAGAAGGTTTGGAGCTTATTCCACCACGCTGCTCCAATGCGGGTTGGTAGAATACACATGTCGCATAATTTCAATGAAATTAGACACATGCAGGTTTCCTCACGATGTTTTCCTTCACCGTCAAGCACGACATGAATTATAATTACAAATTAAGCACATTAAAATTCAGTGGTGCTTGCCCGGGTTTGAACCCACGATCATTGGTTAAGATTCACGCGTTCTAATCACCTATACACCTATATATTTATTTACCTGGAAACCGTAAAACTTAAAAATTGGTACATAACAAGTAATAAATCATTTGTAAATAAAAGCAAGGATAAATCAATAAAATACTGGTACCTTAATATTTTATACACGAAAACATTCTAATAACGATCGTGTAGCTCCTTAAAAAATCACGTAAGGGAAAAACTGATAGAAATTCTTTTGTTGAAATCGTTAAAATTTTAAAATTTATTATACATTTTGTTTTTTTATAATATTTAAACATCGAGTTTGTTTAAATATTATAAAATAATAAATAACAAATCACTACTAAAAATAATTATATATATTTTTGAATTATTAGTTCAAAACAATTTTATGTTAGCTATTGGCAGGAATGACATTATTCATCATGAAAACCATATAATATAAATTATGTTGACACGAAGTACTTAGAATTGTTGTGTTCCGGTTTGAACGGTGAGTTCCCAAGGTCGATGGAGCATTGGCGATGTAAGGAATATTTAATATTATTACAGTGAGAATGTCTGGCGCTGGTGGCCACTTATCATAAGATTGATTGCTTGATTGATTGGTTGATGTAAGGCCTCAGACCCGGAGGTCCTGGGTTCAATTGCCAGGTCGGGCCAATAAAAAGCTATTGGGCTTTTCTGTCAGAAAATTGTCAGTAGCAGCCCGGAGTCTGGAAGTTGGAAGTGTGTACACGTTCGTGCCTCGGAAAGCACGTAAAGCCGTTGGTCTGTCACCTGAACTCTTTCCGGTCGTGTCGGATTGCTGTGTCCCACCGGCTTATGAGAGCTAGGGAATAGAGATTGCACCTGTGTTAGCACACACACTTGTGCACCATAATATTCCCTGCACAATTGGATAATCTCTATTGAGCTTGGCCGCCGTAGCCGAAATCGGTCTCGGAGGACATTATTATAAAAAAAACAACAATGGTATACAATTATATAAATAACTAGCTTATTACAGCGATTCGACTGCATGCATATTTATTTGTGATAAAAAGTATTTGATGTTATTTTATTAGGCAGGACGCAATCGTAAAACTGCTTAAAATTAAATTCTGATTAGACATTATATTCTTTTAAGCTTTATTTCAGTTTATTTCTTTATTACAGCCGCAACACTTTAACTTGTTTAATTTCTTTAATATTTTTATGTTATACACAAAAAAAACAATATTATATATATTTTTATATTTGAAATGATAAGTATTATAATTAGTTAAGTAAAGTCTTACAGTTTTTAATTATTAAGTCCGCTTTAAGTACATTATTCGTGTAGAAACACGGACTTAACCCAAAAAGGGATCTGGAGGATTCCAGTTAACATTAGAGACCTGGGTGGAATTAGTAGTCTCTAAGCTTCATACAAATTTTAACACAATTGACTGCCTCGTTGATCTTATGACTAGATGAGGCCGCAGATCCCGAAGTCCTGGGTTCAAGCCCTAAGTCGGCCCGATAAAAGCTATTGGGTCGTTCTGTCAAAAAATTCTCAGTAGCAGCCCGGAAAGCACGTAAAGCCAGTGCCAGAATTCTTTCAAGTCAGATTTGGCGTCCCATCGGATTATGAGAGTGAGGCAATAGAAAGTGCACCTGTGTTTGTACACACACTCACTATAATACTTTAATAATCTGCACAGTTAGACTCCTTTGAGTTTGACCGTCGTGGCAAAAATCGGCTAGGAAGTCATCACATGCTTATATGCTTATATTATAATTCATTTACGAACCAATACGTGTGTAATCCGTGTATCTTATTAGCCTTTAATGCCTAGCATTAAGATAAATATCTTCCCACAAATTCAATTTAAATAACACAATGGCAATGATTCCTTTCAGCCTCCAGACGGCACGTAATAAATTTTCCTCTTTTTCTTTTCAGATGTGAAAGTGATCTCTTTTGTGGGATCACACGATATTACCTATGAAGCGTAAATTATGTGCGACCCCAACATTTACTTGTGACGACGATATGGAGCAATTGAATGTGGTAAGTGAAATATCACATACATTTATTATATTATCTGTTTATAAATAGGCAAAGACAAAACCATTCGGCATTCACCATATTTAGTAACTATTGACGTAGATTAATGCTATCAATAAAAATGGCACATATGGGCCACCTTATGGTAAGTGGTCGCCAACGTCCATAGACATTGGAATTTTTAGAGATGTTACCCATTGCTTACATGGCCAATTCGCCACCAACTTTGGGAACTAAGATGTTATGTCCCTTGTGCCTGTAATTACACCACAATAAAACATTGTAACTTCTTTGGTCCTATATCAACAAAAACTATTTTCCTTTCCTTGTCCTGAAAATATATCTCATTTTAAAAGAAACTATTATTGGTCACATATAGGTTGTATGTTACGTTATTTGTAAGACCCTCATATTTTATAAGTCAATTTCCGAATGCGACAGTAAAGTAAAAATATGTCGCAGTTTTGTTCAATAAAAAAATTGACTTTAATGTTTCTTATTCCATTTTTTTATTATTAAATATTTAAAAAAACATATATTAAAAATTTATATACCGTACCGTACCGTAACAGCCTGTGAATGTCCCACTGCTGGGCTAAAGGCCTCCGCACCTCTTTTTGAGGAGAAGGTTTGGAGCTTATTCCACCACGCTGCTCCAATGCGGGTTGGTGGAATACACATGTGGCTGAATTTCAGTGAAATTAGACACATGCAGGTTTCCTCACGATGTTTTCCTTCACCGTCAAGCACGAGATGAATTATAATCACAAATTAAGCACATGAAAATTCAGTGGTGCTTGCCCGGGTTTGAACCCACGATCATCGGTTAAGATTCACGCGTTCTTACCACTAGGCCATCTCGGCAAAAATTTATATATATAGCTATTTATTACTTTAAAAGATTATAAATAAATATAAAAGAAAATGCGCCGCTGTTAGTAAAAACATTATTTATTTACTACTTTAGGTACAATTAAGCAATGTGTAAATGATTATAATTTTAAAGTAGAAAACAGTTACTCGATCTCATCTTTGCTTTGATTTTCTGAAAATTCCTCATTAGTAGATTCCTCTGCAACTGAATAAGTGTATAATTTAGGCTCTATTCCTTCTTCCTCTAATCTATCTTTATGCATTTTAATAAAATTTTCATGAGCGTTCAACGCTTGTCTTCGCTCTCTTCCTTCAAACAAAGTATTATCCCAAGAAAAATCAATTTTGAACGGTTGGTCACGAACTGTTTTACTAGCTGTATTTTTTAATTCTTCGTATTCGTCTAAGTAAGATTGCTTAAGACTTTGCTTATCAAGTGAGAGATAACTTTTTTTAACTTTCTCTTCCTTTTTAATTGCTTCTGGAAAGAGTATTGCTACAGTATCGTTAAAAATCGTTCTTTGGTTTTTCATAATCTCAAGCATTCTTCTTTCTTTTTCAAGGCGCTGTGCTTCGAGTTCTCTCAATGGTTTTTCATGTTCAATTAGTTCAGCTCTATTAATTCTTTTCTTAACAGCAATAGTTTTTTCTATAAGCTTCTGTATTATTTTCTTCCATCTTTCTTCTGGACCAACAACTTTCAGTTTCTGTTGTCTCCTAGCTTCAGCTTCTTCTTCAAGCTTCTTTTCTTCTTCTTCTCTTAACTTACGTTTTTCTTCTTCTTTTAGAGCTAATAGCTCCCCTTCTTTTCTTTTCATTTCAAGTAAAATTTCGGGGTTATTTTTCATCCAGTTGGATTGCCATGCAATGAAGGTTTGCATTACTTTAAGTTCTCTTATAAGCATACTTTCCATGCGTCCTATATAAGCTGGATTTTCAATCATGAAAATTGGAGGATATAAAAACATTCTGAAGGAACCATTTACATCGCTTACTC
This sequence comes from Nymphalis io, assembly GCF_905147045.1. Taxonomy (NCBI): domain Eukaryota; kingdom Metazoa; phylum Arthropoda; class Insecta; order Lepidoptera; family Nymphalidae; genus Nymphalis; species Nymphalis io. Next base: position 1,867,116 of record NC_065893.1, on the reverse strand, counting down.
CTATAATATTTTTAGCTAATGGAAGTGTATGTAAGCTTACACTAGTAAGCATATTACCGGATAAAGTTTGAATCGCTATCGGCTGATCGCTTCTAAGAAGCAAATCCCATGTTTCTAAATCTCCTTCAGAAGTAGTTATAAACAGTAAACTTGGTTTATATAATGACCAAGTTCCATCGGTCAAACGATAAGGTCGCTTCTTCCAGATTAGTGGTCGATCCTCTAATTTATCAGACCATATTGCAAATATTTTACCACCTACAGTTAATGTGATTTGAGTGATAAAGGGATTTTTTTGTGATTGAGTTATAATACCATCATGAATGTAGCATTTAAATTTCATATCGCAATACTCCGAGTTCACTACTTCGCCGGTATTAAATTCATGTCCTTCCCATGTAATTCGGGCTAATCCACCATGCTGGGAACCGCAATAAAGAATAGTGTTCAATTCAGATTCATTTTGAGTTATTATGTCACAATCAAAGTATTTTCTCCCCGTCCCCGTATTTCTAGGAACATATGAATACTTAATTACAGGTAAATTCATCCCAAAACTTTGAAGGGGTAAAGTTTGTGGGTTTCCCGCTTCACCCAATAAAAGTTTATAACACGGCTGCAAATTACGGTCTAACACTTTATAAGGTGAAACGTCAACTAACAATCCTGATGGTCTTTTATGTATTCTTTTAGATTTCTTAACTTTTTTACCCTCAAAAAGCGTTACGTTTTCGACTGATAAATTCCAAATCAGAATTGTACCATCTTCGGACCCTGTTAAAAACATGATAGATTTTTTAGCACCGGTTAATACTGAAGTTAAACCGGTTGAAGTGACGCTGAAATTGGGAGAAAGCCAATTAATAGCAGTTACAGGACCATAATGACTTGTCATTAAATTACTTAAAGCAGTTGATTGTACAACAGCGTTATCTTGAACATTCTTCATCCATCCCATGTGTGCATTCATAGCAATTTTATATTTTTCTCTTGTTTCGCTTAAGATTTCTATTTTTTCGACATTTTCTAATTTATTTGTTATATCCCACACAACAATTTGTCCATTAATACATCCGCCGACTAATATATTCTCATCGAAAGGACAAAACGACAACACTAAAACTTCTCTTGGTGATTCCAAGTATAATTTTGGTAATAAACTATCAATATGACTCCATATCAAAACAGGATTTATTCCATATACGGCTCTTTGTATTGGATCGGGCCGAATACCTACGCTTTTCATTACTGTTGGTGAATCATCAGAATACGATATGGCTACTATTCCAGACCACATAGGATGAAAGACAGCGGATGATATATACTTATCTTTTGCTCTCACATCAGTAAAACAAACATACTCTTCAAAAGTCATCGTATCATAAACGTCCACTGTTTTTTCTGCTATTAAATTAGGATAATCGTTGCAATAAATGTCCATTACAGTATTCAGTTCCACAATAGCGTCCATTTCGATATTCTTTTCACGCATAAAGTTATTAACTTTTTTTAGATATGAAGGCCTACGCATATTTTTTAAGGCGTTTTTGAAAGTTTGTAAGCCAACTTCATCAGGAGTTGCTGTTACCTTATCATCCTCTTCATCAGAACTCTTTTCTTCTTTTATATTTTTTTCTTTTAGCTTATTTTGACCCACATCTCCGCCAGCATCGGCATCCTCGACCCCACCCATAGCGTCAGCAATTGATTGAGTCCACATATTTTGCGGGTAGCGCAGTTCAGTTTGTGCATAATTATGAATTGTAAATGGACTCGCTTGAGTAGCACAATCAACTCTACGTCGAAAAACATTATTAAACTTTTGCCTATAAGGAGTCAATTCTATATACCCATCTCGAATGGAACTTGTATCTCTTACCCTAAACCTATCGGGTTCGTACTGTTTTGGAAACTTTGTTTTAATTTCTATTTCTAATAGTGGCCTTGTATTTATGGGTTGTAATTCCCTTAACTCGTTTTCACTACCAAGACTTTTCCAAGGTCTAGGTTTCTTCTGAACGGCTTTTTCTAATTTTTTCTCTTGTCTCTTTATATACCTATCAGATTGTTGCTTACAGTGATCTCTTGCTTCAGTTGTACAACATACATAAAATTCATCAACATCGTTAGATTCATCTACAATGTACCCCATCAATACAACGTCATCGGTATATTTTTGTATGTGCTCTTTCAGAGGGTAAAATTCAGATAATTCACCACCTATTTCAATAGTTTCCATTATTTTAGATTTATTTATACCTTTCCAAGGATATTGAGCATTAACGTGAGTTCCTACTACCATTTCGATTTGGATTTGTGTTTCTTCACCAATTACCACTTTATATACACCGTCAACATCATATTTTGGTATGAATCTCTTTCTCCGAGGCAAAGGTTGCGTTGATGTCATTTTTTCTTGTGCTGATGTATCTGCAAATGTTTATAAAAATTATTTTTTTAAATAAACAGCACTAATAATCACCATTGATGCTATACTTGATGTATAAATGTTGACATGACATTACCTTTTTTATTTCATCAAATTTGAAGGAAAAGGTCTTAGTTACTAACCGCCTTTATATAAGACTCTTATATACTTGTTAAACGTTGTTTAGCGAGTATGTAGTTGAACTTAGATTTTTTTCTTTCTGCAATAATTGATTTTACATTTGATATAAGAAGACATATTATTGTTTAACTAAGCACTCCTAAACGACATTCATAGGTAAAACCGTTGATAAATAAACCAGTTTGTATTTATTAGTACGAGTATATAATAATTTGTCTTATAATAAAACTTTACTTATTGTTAGGTTCTCATCTTTCCTCAATATTCTCAGTTGGTTTAAGGTTCAGATTTATGTTATCAAATATTTTAGAAATATAATATTAAACATATCTATACATATTGGCCATCTATTATATGTAATAAAAGTAAAAATCTAAACAAGTTTTATTTAAAAAGTCACGAGTAAAACTTAGGTATTAAAAAAAGACAAATAAAATTTTATAAAACAAAAAAATTTCCCGTCATTATTGAAACTGCTTCTGTTGCAAAAAAGCGTACCTTAGTTCGTTATCGTAATAAATGTTACCGTTATAATATATTTTTTGTACAACTAATTACCTACCTCGGCTTCGCACGGGCTGAATAAAAGTCTACAAGAACATTTATATCGTAATACACATAACTATAATGGTTTACTCGGCACACGTCAGTAAAACTCCCAGTCGGCATGATTGTTTCCGACGACTTCAACATATGTATATCGTCACGTTTCAGCCAATTTTCACAAAACCATATTGAATTATACACTTAATTTCGCGTTTATGATAATCCGTTCTGTAGTTTTTGCGTATATCGCGTGCACACAGACAGACAGTCGCGATATGGGAATTTGTTTTATAATGGTGGTGATATTTGTTCAATAACATTTATTGCAATAATTATCAGAAAATTATATTTATGTTACCGTGACATATTACTAAGCGATTAAGATTCAGTCACAGAATTCCGTATGTTTTCCTGTACAGAGAATGCCATTTTAATATTACTATTATTATAATATTCTCTGAAACGTGACATATAAGTGTTTTCCATGTTTGTGAATAAAACATGTCAAAAAGAGTCGACTTTTGCCAGCGCGGACTCTAACTTATGAAATTCAAAAGTAATGATTCGTGCTTTTGCCGAACCATATAATAATATATATATCAGGGTATGCTATTTTATAAAATTCTTTTACAATAGCTATCTAAGCTAAATTCTATTGTACGCAATTAGTATAAAAGTTATTTTATAAGAGATAAAATTAATTACCACTAATAAACTCGAAATAAAATTAATAATGAAGTCGAGATGGCCCAGTGGTAAGAACGCGTGAATCTTAACCGATGAACGTGGGTTCAAACCCCCGGGCAAGCACCTCTGAATTTTCATGTGCTTAATTTCTGTTTATAATTCATCTCGTGCTTTTCGGTGAAGGAAAACATCGTGAGGAAACCTGCATGTGTCTAATTTCATCGAAATTCTGCCACATGTGTATTCCACCAACCCGCATTGGAGCAGCGTGGTGGAATAAGCTCCAAAACTTCTCCTCAAATAGGGAGAGGAGGCCTTAGCCCAGCAGTGGGACATTTACAGGCTGTTACTTTTTACTTTTAATAAACTATAACTAATAGCGATTTCACACAGAAAACTTATGGTAAAGTAAGATTGGACATACAGAAAAGGGTTAGAAATACATTCATAATTATAATGTAGTAAATTCTTGTAAGATTATTTTGATTGTAATTTCTTAACATTTTCTATCAAATCACCTGGTAGATTTTGATATAGCGATTGGGCGCCCTTAACTCATTGTAACCTTAATATAAAACTTATGTGTTTCTGTGTAATAAACATATATATATAATATAAATGAATATAAATTATATTTTTTATCGATACCATATTTTAAGAACATTTTCAAGTAAAAGTACTATTTTTTTGTTTTTATATTTTGCTTACTTTTTACAAGAATTTACTATATTATGATGATCTATATAATAGTACAGACCACCTTATAATAAGTAGTCAACATCAATGCGACATCACCCATGTTTATAATCCCATATTACTTTCTCAATCACCGTGCAATTTAGAACAAATTAGACTTTTGCCATAATAACATACATTTTAACTGTAAAAGTATAGGGTAAAATTGGTATTAAATTAAGGGAGATAAATTTTGGAGTAAATAAAGGCTATACATATACCTGTTTTATATGGCTCATTTTCAACTCGTTCTTCTTCAGCATAGCTAGATCCTGAGGAGTCAGTTTCATCTTTTTTGATAGTCGCTTTTGCGTGTTCATCATCCGAATCACTCATTGGTGACTCAATTCTCAACTACCTATTTCAAAGAAAATAAACTTAACTTACATATTTACATATTCTGCTTAGGGTTAACAATTGTAAAATTGTTAAAATGTACAATATTTTTACGAAAGGTTGCACGGATGATAGAAAATTTGGATTAGCAAAAATTGCCAAAAATCCATAACAATTTATTTTAATGTGATTTATTTTTGTTTATAATTCATATTATGCTCATCTCTGATTCCTCATCATCATCATCATCATCATCATCTCTGCAACCTGATTGTACCAAAGGAAATTCGATTGCTTGTAAATATTAACTCACAGTCGAGCAATGGTGAAATGGACTCGAAACCTTTTCCTCCACTAGTGGAATATTTGCGGATTTTTACTGTACGGTTATGACATTCTATAAGAACTAATTTAATTACTAACCCGTGAAATTTTGACAACTAACTTATTGTGATATACTATTTTGATGCGTATATTCATGAAATGTTATAATTATTATGATCAATGTCGCATATCACTCTCTGACTTTCACGACCATTTTCTACGGTGAGTATCGTGTTTATTCTTACATAACAGTCATAGATGACAAAAATCTTACTCCAGGTAAAATAAAACTTCAAAGATCAATACTAAAACCCAATAAAATATAAATATATTATGTACTGAATGTATATGTACTGAATATGTAAATCGAGAAGGCTTAAAAAGTACATAAAGTTTTCCTATTTCCATTTACCATTAAAAATATATTGGTGAAAAGTTTTAGTTGGAAAATACAATTTTTTGATTTTGTTGAAACCTTTCATTTGTATAAAAAATACATATTTTTTGGGGCGTTTTTTATTGAAAAATACATGTTCGCTCCGGAAGTGGGGTACAGTCATATCGTATCTCTTTTCACTTTATTCAATGATTTTCTAGGTCGTGTTTATATGTAAAAATTGTTCAAACTAACTACGACGACTCTCATACAAAATAATTTGTATATTTATTTATTTTACGTCATATTTAATTGCTAACATAATATTCTTTTCGCAGACCCACATAGGCAATTTCTATTATGATAGAAGGATAGAATGTCAAAGATTACAGTTAAATACAGCTTAATTTTTTTTAATTTTATTAATAAAAAAAAACATATTTTACTTACCAATTTCAGCTGCTCGATATTTATACGTACGTATTACATGTAGTTCGACTTTTTATACAATGGTGTAAACTACAGGTGATATGCGCATGCGTCAAAAGGGGGCTGTACCAGGCAGAGATTACCACCGTTTTCAAGTTATCCCCTTTTTAACTGACTTTACGCATCCAAAAGCAGTAATGCAATTACCCAGTATAATAATACACAATCATTATTGAATTTTTCTGAATTATAAGATAATTGTTAAAAGGTCATTTAGAACAGATGTACGTAGAAATATTGCAGTAAAAAATATGTGCACGAATCCATTTATTTATTTAAGTCACCAATGAAATACCTACTGATATCTGTACATGTCATATATATTGCTCTATATATGCTCTGGATAATTGCACTATGGAAGTAATATAGATTTTCTTAACAGAAAACACCATTGGCTTAGTGGCCCATCTCGGGCGTTGAAGGTATGTCGTTGACTTCTGCAGCCAGCTGGTTCATAGACCGAGTAATTTACATCCTCGTTGTCTAGTGGCTTGATGTAAGGCCGCAGACCCGGAGATCCTGGGTTCAATTCTCAGGTCGGGCCAATAAAAAGTTATTGGGTTTTTTTGTCAGAAAATTCTCAGTAGCAGCCCGGAGTCTGGAAGTTGGATGTGTGTATACTCTCGTGCCTCGGAGTGCACGTAAAGCCGTTGGTCCCGCGCCTGAACTCTTTCCGGTCTTGTCCGTTACCGTCCCATCGGATAATAAGAGTTAGGGAATAGAGAGTGCACCTACGTTTGCGTACACAATTGTGCACTATAATATTTTCTGTGCAGTTGGCTAATCTCTCTTGAGATCGGCCGCTGTGACCGAAATTGGTCTATAATATATTACAGTGATGTTGTAAAAAATAATCTCGAGACGAGGTGGCCCAGTTAAACACGTGACTTAATCAAAGATCAAACTCGAGCACCACTGAATTTTCATATGCTTAATTTGTGTTTATCGCCCGAATTCAAAGATTTGTGTTGTGTTCAAATTTGATTTGGTTAAGAATATTGTTCTCTAACAAGGGACTATGCTCTTTTGTGTCTGTGAATATTTAATAGTTACTACATGTGTAGATAAGCCAGAATCGTGTTGATAAACTTCGTCTTCGAGTAAGGCAGATAGAAACGCCTTGTTTTTTAAATTTCTAATTATTTAATATTCAAGGGAAACAGTAAAATTCAATCTTTAGGTAAACAACCGTAAATTTTTTTTTTCGCAACACAGATACCGGTGAAGTTTCCACAGCTTATAAAGGATATATCAGTAAATAATAATTACTGCATTTGTAGTATCGAACCTTTTTGCATCGCTAGGCTCTTAACCCTTAAAAGTATATGTGACTTTTGCATTTTAAACCAGTGCTGGTGGCTATGTATTGGTGACTGGTACAAGCTATATATATATATATATATATATATATATATATATATATATATATATATATATATATATTACATATATTACATTACCATTATTACATTAGCATATATATATATATACATATATATATATATATATATATATATATATATTATATATATATATATTATAAGTAATACTTTGAGAACTTATATAAACATGGATTAAATATAAATGTAAGTAAATAATTTATTTACCAAAAATGTTCTTAAAAATATTTGACATGAAAAATTTGAGTACAAAAGAAAGATTACCTCTATAACGGATTTCTTCCAGACGTTCTTTTATAAGTAATATAAGATATTTTTTTTATATTGTCACTAGAAATTTCCATCCGCGGATTCGTCCGCATGTGAAAGGATAAAAAATTGGGGTGATCGGGCTTTGTGCAAGCTCGTCTGGGTAGGTACCGCCCACTCATCAGATATTCTACCGGAAAACAGCAGTATTTAGTATTGTTGTGTTCCAGTTTGAAGGGTGTGTAAGCCGGTGTAATGTACAGGGACAAGGGACATAAAATCTTAGTTCCCGAATTTCGTGGCGCATTGGCGATGTAAGCGATGGTTAATATTTCTTCCATTGCCAATGTCTATGGGCGTTGGTGACCACTTACCATCAGGTAATCATTATGCATGTCCACCTACCTTCTTAAAAAAATCTATAAAAAAAAGACACCCACACACACGTGGGTCGAGCCGCCGGTGGTAATTTTTGTCAATAAATTCGATAGATTTTTCGTTGATCTATTCCCTGTCGCCAATACAAGACACCTAATTTGGTAGAAACCAACAAGTCCCGAAACTGTCCTATAATGATAGCTTGAAACCCACGCTTAAAGTGAAGATCACCAATTGTGGCAGCTTGCAGGATTTTTTTTTGCCATAAAACACTTCATGGGCGCAAAATTTTCCAAGAGCATACTAATAATTAATTAATATTCAACACGTACAACAAGTACAACAGCAGATATCACTTTGTTCCGATTAAATAAAATTTTATACATATTTTTATGAATAATTAAACACGTACAGCAGATATTTCGTTTTTGCTAAAATGAGTAATATTTGCTCAATTAGTTAGTGTCCACAATAATAATGAAAAAATGATAAACATCAATAAAAACTTCAGTTATTTTTTTATAGGCAGCTCTGTCACACCGCAAAGAATCAGGAGCGCCGTTAACAACAGATAGAGACGGCACTATCTTCCGTCACGCTCTCACCTACCCGCTCGCTTTGGTACTGCGGCTTCGAGTATTACAGGTAATCATTTTAATTAATTTCAACCTTTAAATAAATAAAGGAACATATTGTAAAAATATCTAATATAATATTCATTACTGTAATATTTCGGGAGCGTTCACTGAAATCAATCAAATTACTTTACGATATTATTATTGAACGTTTAAGTAAAATATTAATAAGTTAGTTTCTGTTGTTATTTTATGAATATAATCTGAAAAAATAAACTTTATTCAAGTTCTTTTAAATAGTCATTTTACAAATATAGATTCTACAACTAGAACCGGCAAGGAACGTACTTGGTGGTAGGACTGTGCAAGCTGGGTAGGTACCACCCACTCATATTCTACCGCAAAATAGTAGTACAGAGACGAAGGACATAATATCTTAGTTCCCAAGGTTGATGGCACATTGTTGATGCAATGGATGGTTAATTTTTCTTAAAGCGCTAATGTCTATGGATGACCACTTACCATCAGGTAGGCCTTTTGCTCAACCACCTTTTCTATAAAAAAACACTATAGTCTTTTCACCATTAATTACAAAGTTATATCAAGCAAATATTTTTTTAGTAACTTTTACTAATTCTCGGAGTTAGTAATCTTTTTTATAATCTATTTATTCTTGTGTTGATACATACAATAACAAATAAAATTATTTATTTATTTAAGACTTTTTTGACAACCACATATGTAGTTGGAGCAAAAGGCGGACTTAATAATAATAAAAATAATTAATGCCTGAAGGCATTCTCTGCCAGTCGACCCTTAGGCTAAACAAAAATCCGTGAAGGTGGTAATTAGTAATCAAAAATATACATACACACAAATATAACATCAACAATTTATAGCTCATATTAAACAATAGCTGGATTCAATGCCGATTACAAAGCAATTATTGATGCAAATATCGTAGAATATCATCGTAACAATTGATGTAGATGTTCCTACAATATCATTGTATTCGTATTCACGACCGAATCAGATAATTGCATTGAATATATCTGGTATCCGATATTATTGATTTTGCATTGCAATAGTAATTGAAAACTGAAATATTTGTTTTATACGTATACATATATCGTTATATGTATAATGTTTACATGCTTCTATGTTACTTGTGATGTTTGTTAGTTTGTTTATGTCAAACCTCGCTGAGTTTCAATTTTAAACGTTGGTTTAATTCTTGTGTATAAAGTGGATTATCTTATCATGAGATCCTGGCTACAAGCCCTGGGTCGGTCCAATAAAAATATTAAGTATTTCTTTCGAATATTCTCGAACCCGGAGTCTGAAAGTAGGAAGTGAACACCTGTGCCTCGGAAAGTACGTAAAGCCGTTGGTCCTGCGCCTGAACTCTTTCCATTCGTACCGAATTGCCGATCCATCAGACACGACAGTGAAGAAATAGAAAATAAAAAATATAAGTATACGAGAGATATTTCACGTTGAACGGAGCAACGGTGCTGATATCTATTAATACCAAACATATTTAACAACAACCATTTTTATGTATAAGATATTTAGACAGGCCGGTTGGCGCAGTTGGTAGATACTTGTGTTTCAAGCCGAAGGTTGTGGGTTCGATTCCCACGCAGGACAGACATTTGTTGACTGTTTGTTCTGAATCTGGGTGTAATTATCTATATAAGTATGTATTTACAAAAGAAAAGTAGTATATATAGTTTATCAGTTGTCTGGTTTCCATAGTACAATCTCTGCCTAGTTTGTGATCAGCTGTGCGAATAATGTCCCAGGATATTATTAATATTTAGTGTTTGAGTCTTATACAGTATTGTAAATGTCGCACTGCTCGGCTAAGGTCTTTCACCCTTTTTTAGGAGAAGGTATGGAGCGTAATCAACCACGTTGTTCTAATGCTGGATTGGTGGATACACGTGGTGGATTTTCATAAGATTAAGCACATGATTCAGTGCATGATTAAGTCCTGAATCATCACGGTTCATATTCTTTTTTAGGTATAAATAATTGCATCACCCAGGCCTAATACTTAATATAAATGAAGATTAATGAAAAAAATTAAGTCGAATTGTCACAAAATATAACAGAAAAAAATAATATATATAAATTCATAATCAAAAATTCGTCTCAAATTTTTACATATAATAGAGATATACTTTTTATAAACTGGAGATTTCGTACGTTTATAATGCGCTAATTATCTAGCTATATATCAGTGAGATTTATATAATATTTTGAGTTCGAGGATTACACAAGGATAAAGCCTGTACAGTTTAAAATTTAAAATCAAGGACGTCGTCTACCGTTTTAATATAAAATGTTATGACTCACATACGTGGATTTAGAGACCAATCTATACATATTTCATGAGATATGTGGAAATTTATAAAAAGGCTCAGTGTTAGATATATCTGAGTATTAAAATAGATTTGACATAAAAAATGTATGTTTTATATCGAAACAATGACGTCAGCAAAATACACTTACGATTCTATTATAAGCTTCCAAGTCGCTATCTGGATTAGATATCATTCAATTTTTGTTATACGTTTTTGATGTAAAATATCTATTGGCGCGCTTTGTATTGGTCGTATCGTATGCCGTGACGGCAAACGACATGGCGGTTTCTTCCGTCCCATCTCCGCTATCGCTCTTTACTTCCTTAGTGTGAGCGTGACGCGTATATTATAAAATTCATTGCTATATATTAGTAAAATAATAAAAAAGTATATGTATTTTATTAAAAAAAACTCTATTTTGTTATTATTTAAGTCCACATGACTTTCTTTAATTATTTTAATAACTATCAATTAAGATGCTTCTGACCTCTCGTGGTGACCTCTCGTGTTTATTTAATTCGTTATAAAGAGGCAAACGAGCAGCTGGACTACGCTGTCACGCGTTGCTAAGCATGGAATGTCATGTTGGTATATCCCTTGTGTCTTTAATTACACTGACTCACTTACCCTGATAAGCTCACGAACCATAACACATCATTTTATATTTTTCATATACGAGTATATACGTAGATATATACGAGTGGTTGAACTCTCCTAAAATTAAAAATCATAGTAAAAGAATTTTTATGTAAATTATATTAAGTGCTTAAAAGATTTGTTTTTCAAAAATACACTATAGTTCATTTTCTTTAATAATATCAAATCAAATACTCATTATTGTACACCATATTACAAAATAGAAGCACAAAGAGAAGATGTACACGACGGTCTTATCGCTTACATAATAACATTATGTATAGTAAATTAAGTTGACCAAGATAATATAACATTCATTTCAAATTCCGAATTATCTTTGTGCCTTTTGCAATTGAAACTTTAATTAATTGTACACTCTGTCTTATTGGCCTCGCTGGTGACAGGAGAACATAAACATGTTCGCAGAGAGTCTTATTATTGCCATAAATACTTTAAGAAACAAGTACTTTTGACAAATTAATAAAAATATATTTTTTTAATTCTCATCTAATAAATTACATTAGGCTTTGTGTAAGTCTGTCTAGGTGGATAACGCCCATTCATTATTCGAACGTAAACTTCATGTTTTTGATTTTGAAGATTAAGTGAGGCAGTGGATCACGGCACAAAGGTTATGCATGACATTGATGGTATAAGTACCATCACTATATTCATTGGTGATGTAAGCGATTGTTAACATTTCTTACAATGCCAATGTCTAAGGGCGTTTGGTGACCACTTACCATCAGGTGGCCCATATACTCGTCCGCCTTCCTATTCTATAAAAAAAAAATCACAGTCAGTAGTTTCAGTGTCAATATCCATAAACAAACGCTACCAGCCATCGAATTTAATAAAAAAAGGTTTATACATTATAAAGTAAATCAGACTACTATTTATTTGATTTATTAAAACAGAACAATATTTTTTTTTCTATTTAAAAATGAAAATAAAACTAACCTCATTGTTTTAGCTCACGTCAATATAATAAATTTTCCGAATCGCTGATTATTATTGATATAAATTGATTTAAAATTTAACTGGATTTACATTTCATAATTTTTTTCTCTTGCATTTCCATTGACTTTCATAATTTTTTTCTCTTGCAATAAGGGACATTCCATTTCATGACTATAACCATTTGATGACTAGCCATTTGGTAGAAGAAAATTACTATCTAGTATTCATGATTCATAATTTTACATTTTTTTTTATTATCAAGGCTTTATGGGTTTCAAGAATAAAAATAAACATTTTGCTGTTAATAAATAAAATATAATACTCAATTTAGTTTATTAAGGAAAATATGTACAGTCATTTTTATAATATATAAAATTAAAATTAAAAAGAAAAGCAAAATACACATACAAATTGTCCAGTGGCATTGTATCCAAGACGCTAGCACTATTGCCTCTCTGCACCGCTAGACTCAGCCTTTGGGCTAAATAAACGCTAGCTCTTGGGTGTTTTTTTTTTTAAACAAACTTCTCGTACGTACTTGTCAGCTTAATAATGCTCTTATTCATTTAATTGAATTAAATGCTACCCACGATAAAAGCCTTCCAACTAGATAATAGTTGGAAGGCTTCAAGTCTCGACAGAAACTAAATACAATTATATTAGAAATGCCCTAAAGGTATCCAAGTTATTTTCATCAAAGTATTCTTTGATAGTAATCAACGTTGAATAAACTTTAACAAAATATGTTAACTCGTAATACAGAACAATGTAGATTCGAAATTATAATGACATAAATATTATAAAGAAGTATTTATTAATTTGTTTTGCAAGGCTATACAGTACAGTAACAGCCTGTTAATGTCCCACTGCTGGGCTAAGGCCTTCTCTCCCTTTTTGAGGAGAAGGTTTGGAGCTTATTCCACCACGCTGCTCCAATGCGGGTTGGTGGAATACACATCTGGCAGAATTTCGATGAAATTAGACACATGCAGGTTTCCTCACGATGTTTTCCTTCACCGAAAAGCACGAGATGAATTATAAAAGAAATTTAGCACATGAAAATTCAGAGGTGCTTGCCCGGGTTTGAACCCACGTTCATCGGCTAAGATTCACGCGTTCTTACCACTGGGCCATCTCGACTTCTTCTTTTAAGTCGAAGGCTATACAATTGAATATAAATTTATTAACTACTATAATCGATTAAGAATGTTCACAGGTTTATGAAAAATATAATATCACAGCCATCTGATTCCAAACTAAGCAAAGTTGGAAACCAGACAACTGATATACTATATATACTATTTTTCTTTTGTAAATACATACTTATAAAGATAATTACACCCAGACTCAGGACAAACAAACATGTTTAAGCACACAAATGTCTGTCCTGGGTGGGAATCGAACCCACAATCTTCCCGTCCCGGCCCGTCACAAATATATCGATATAAAAATGAAATCCTTATTCTTATATTTGTAAATATTAGTGAATTAGCTGATATTATAATTGCAAGCTAAAATTATTTATTATTTATTATATTAATTAATTATTATAGAAACTAGAAGACAAAGTGTCCTGATGGTGATATCCCTAGGGATCAGACAGAAGCTTTGAGATACGACTGTTCATGTTTCACAAATTTGACACAAAATTAAACGATTGAACGAAACCAGCTTCAGCTTAATCAACTAAAGAATCTTGATACTGCATGCAATTTTATCTAAAAATCTCGGGAAACTTTTAAATAGAGATTTTTTCTGGAAACACAGCTGTTCTTTGAGCTAAGATCGGCGTATCTTATTACCAAGGCTTAATAAGATCAAGATGGCGTTTGAGGTTTTGCCTCCATATTTATGTATATACGGAAGAATGAAAATCACTTTTGAGATTATCCGAGTTAAATATCAAACTGAGTCCCTTTTCAGTCCCTTTTAGGGACATTGCACTTACATTATTTATATTTTATTGGATTCCTCTTTTTTCTTTTGTTTCTATGTAATCACTGCTATTTTATTTTATAAGTAATATGGGTACTGAAGTATAATTCTCTAAATTAGGAAAATTTTCTCTCTTTCATATTTCACTTTATGAAAGATTCGAAACATTGAACCACCCTAACCCTATTTTATCTTTTTATCATTAGAGCTTTACGATGAAGTTTATGCAAACAATCATCATTTATTAAATTAATTAATCGCGTCAGTCAGTCAGTAATAGCATGTGAATGTCCCACTGCTGGGCTAAGGCCTCCTCTCCCTTTTTGAGGAGAAGGTTTTGGGGCTTATTCCACCACGCTGCTCCAATGCGGGTTGGTGGAATACACATGTGGCAGAATTTTAGTGAAATTAGGCACGAGATGAATTATAATCACAAATTAAGCACATGAAAATTCAGTGGTGCTTGCTCGGGTTTGAACCCACGATCATCGTTTAAGATTCACGCGTTCTTACCAATGGGCTATGTCGGCTCTTCATCACGTAATGCATTTTATATTGAAACAGCAATGCTTTGTGTTAAATTTTCTGGTGATTCAGTAATTACTGATTTAAAAGCATAACTAATAAAGGACAAAGTTCACGGTGTATTGACGGTGTAAAGAATGACGTTTACTTTTTACAGTGCTGGTACCTAAGTCCATTTTCTCGTTTTCTGCTCTAAGTCTTAATGAGACTGGACCATACCCTGTTCTCGTGTTACTGGTACCAGAAGACCGTGGATGATTTTGGTTGGGACTATATTTACTTTAATATTGCCTTCGTATGTGGGAACTGCTACGGTCAAACAGTGCAAAAATACGTCTATCATTCTAAATTATATATTTTCCCCTTAGTTAGCCTTAAGCGTTTGAGTAATGATGCAAACATTTTTCGTCCACTGTGTTAGGGTCTTTATTCTTCACCATTCTTGTTTTTATTTCAATTATTTGTTGACTAAATAACTTTTATTAAAACTTTTTTGGTTAGTAGTATTAGTAGTATTTTATTATGTGCAAAATTATAATATAATAAAACTCATATCAATTAATAAACATAATAAATACAATATGTAATGAAGATATATATGATTAAGATAAAGATAAACACGTGTTGTATTTGTGTTTATAATCATTCATCTCGAATGAAAACATCTTGAGAAGCAACACTTCTTCCTTCAAACACAGCAGAAGATATTTGCCCAGAAAACCGAACAGTCTCAATGTCTGCTATTATTGAAAAAGATATAGCGTAACCCTGGGGCCGTGGATGCGTGAGACGGGGCCCTCACGTGTCTTATTTCAGACGGCCCTGTGGAGGACGGCAGCCGGGATGGCCTCGCACTGCCGTACGCACTAGCGAGGAGTGCGGGGGGCGACATTCGCCCCCTGATGAGAGCTCCGCCGAGCCACGAGTGGAGAAAGCACGGGAGAGGCCGCGGATGCGTTATATCAACACGATCCCCAAGCCTCTCCGATACGTGAGAAATTAATTCAATTTCGCAAAAAAATTAAAAAAATACTTAAACTACCCTAAGCAAATATTAATAGTAGTTCATTTTTTTGTATCGTGTAGTTTTATCGTTTGTATAGTATATGTCGTTTTTTCGTTTTTTTTTTTTTTTTTAATCAAGTAAGGTCTCCTTTATTTAAGGTGATTGTTCTTTTTCCCTATATTTTTTTCTCTTTATTGTTTTATATTATATTTAAATTTTACATAGCTACATTTTAAATATTTTAAGCACATAGTCTATAAGTTTTTAAATAAGCATGCAGTGTTTATCTATAATTAGTTGTACAATTGCGTTTGATATTTTGTTTATTTTAATTGTATCTATTGTAAGTTTTATATTGTAACAACTGTTGATAAACCTAAATAAAATAAAATAAAAAAAAAAAATACGTGCTGAGGACGGCCATCGCATTGGTTTTAGTGGGTAAGAATCCCTCATAACCCGGTTCCACCCCCATAGGACCCCGATACCTTTCTGAAGGTTTCCACTGCGAGAAAAAAAAACATGTATGTCATTGCGTTTTAACAAATTAAAATTTCGAACGCCTTCAGAAGTTCAGTCTCCCGTGTAATATTAGAAGTATTAAAATAACGTTTCTTGTCTTTACGAGATAAGAAAGCTCCGAAATCATTTCTGTAAATCTTCATCAGAAATCCTATTACCGAACTAGGGGATCGGAATATCAAAGGGCTTCATATTTTCCGACCAAAAAGAGGTTTGTAAATATTTTGTGATAAAAATTGTCACATTTCTTTATATATTTTGTTCTGCGACAGCGGAATATTTCATTTGTTCATGTTATGTATTTTTTTTTTTCTATTGCTGTATGAAACGATATGAATGTTTTTTATTCAACCGACAAAGCCCTGTGGCACGTGAACTTTAATCGAGGATAGGGGTTTCAAACTCGGGTAGGCACCTCCAATTTTCATGTACTTAGGTAGTGTTTATCACGTGTCTTTTTTTTATAGAATAGGAAGGCGGACGAGCATATGGACCACCTGATGGTAAGTGGTCACCAACGTCCTTAGACATTGGCATTATAAGAAATGTCAACCATCGCTTACATATCCAATGCGCCACCAACCTTGGGAACAAAGATTTTATGTCCCTTGTGCCTATAATTACACTGGCTCACTCACCCTTCAAACCGGAACACAACAATACCAAGTACTGCTGTTTTGCGGTAGAATATCTAATGAGTGGGTGGTAACTACCCAGACGAGCTGGAACAAAGCCCTACCACCAGTCTGAAAATACAATTTTAATATTATTCCTCTGTACAACCAACTAATAAGCGAATAAAACTTTATATACTCGAAACTTATTTAATACTTTTTCTCAGACACGTAATAAAATATTCAACTTCCCATGAGACATGTAATAAAATATTCAAGAAAATATATTAGGAGAGTTAGACTTTAGTAGACCATTAATAAATAATAGGTACTTTTATATAATCATTATAATAAATAGAATTACTTTTATTAATATCTTTTATTTCGATGACTTCACTCCGGTACATTAAATATCTCACTGCCCATATCCTATAATCAATAAATGAATAATCTTTCACATTTCTTATATACTATCTGACTGCCTCGTTGGTCCATTGGGTAGATATAAAGCCGCAAATTCCGAGGTCCTGGGTTCAAACCCCAAGGCAAGTCGATAGAAAGTTATTGTTGTTCTGTCGAAAAATTCTCAGTAGCAGCTCGGAGTCGGAAAATTGATAGCGCGTACATTCATGTGCCTCGAAGAACACGTAAAGCCGTTGATCCTGCACCTGAACTCTTTCCGGTCGTGTCGAATTACCGTTCCACCGGATTATGAGAGTGAGAGAATAGAGAGTGCACCTGTGTTTGCGCACACACTTGTGCACTATAATATCTTCTGCGCAGTTGGCTATATTCGAAAATAAAACTCGATGTAGTCATACTTTATTTTTCGATATCGAAATCGAATTTTCATATATAGATAATATTTCAGTTTTTATATAAAGTTAGACGAATGTTTGCAATGTAGAAAGATAATACATTTGATAAATTAAACGAAATAGCTAATGTAATTAAAAACGATTCTCGCAAGTGAAATAATAGAAGGCAGTCATAATTGTTGGCTGTTTTATTTTATAACAACAAACATATACTAAACAGAATTTTAATTATTTTTTGTGTTACGTTTAATTATACTTTTTAACATTATTGGATGATAAATAATACTGTTAGCATTCTTGCCACCATTCCACGCGATCATGATTTATACACTAGTTATTTTTAATTTGTATTTGCCTCCTCTTACAATATATATTATTTATTTTATGTTATAGGTAGGCGGACTAAAGGGCTACCTGATGGTGAGTGCTAACCACCGTCCACAGACATTGGCAATGTAAGAAATATTTCCGAAGCCAGATGTTCGGTAGATGTTCCAGGGCGTCACGCAGAACACGCTCCTGTACCTCCTTTTTCAGCTGGCGATAAGTGGACCACAGCCGTCCCTCCAAGTCCACCTCGAGGCCGTTGTGCCTGCGGACGTATGCCCTCCGCGCCCGGTTACATGTCGCCCGAAGCTCGGCTATTTCGGGCGACCACCAGTATACCTGGCGGCGCGGTACCCTGCGCCGGGTCCTCGGCATGGCCGCATCGCACACCTCCTTTAGAGCGCTGCGCATGCGGTCCGCCAGCTCGTCGACACTGGCACCCTCCTTCCTTCCCGCGGAACCCCACCGCTGCGCGATAGCAGCTTCCCTGACCAGCTCACGATCCAGCTGGCCAAGGGACCACCTGGGGAGCGTGGTTGGCACCCTCAGAGGTTCCGCTGGCCTGCAAGAGGTGGAGATCTCAAACCGGATGTATCTATGGTCCGACGGAGTCTCCACCTCCTCCTCCACTCTCCAATTTCTCACTCTGGCGCCGCGACAGGCGTAGCGAACGATAAGTCCACCACGGACCCTCCCTGCTGCCTCGCGCAGGTGTGCACCTGCCCCCTGTTAAGTAGGGACAGGCTGGAGAATAGGGCCCACAACTGGACAGCCCTTCCTCGCAGATTCGTGACAGGATCTCCTCAGGGACGTGATTTCGTGTTGAAGTCACCGACAACCACTATCAGTTTCGGAGACTACCTGGACACCGCAGCTCTGACAGAACCGAGGTAGCTCTCGAACTCCACCAGGCCGCGGTTGGGGGAGAAGTACGTTCCTACTACTACGTACTCTCCCCACCCCGCCACTACGTAGCCCGAGCCCCTCTCAATGAGTGAAAGGGAAGGACCTGTACCGCTCCGAGTAAGGACTGCCACGGTGCCGTCCAAGTCCCCTACCCAGTGAGATAAGAGAGGGACGAAATAGGGCTCGCAGGCCACAGCCAGGTCGATTTGCCATTCCGCCATGGACTGCAGTAGCAGGTCCTGAGCTCCGGCGCAGGGGTTGACGTTCGTCTGGAGGAAACTGAGTTTGCCGCTCATGTTGACATGGATGCTTCCTCTTCGGCCTGGCGCCGAAGAGGAAGTGTGATGTGTCCGACGTTTGTGATGGTGTGATTGCCTAATACCACTTTTCCTTTTGTGATGGGAGGGTTACACTCTCCCGAGCCCATCACGTGCCCAGAGGGTCTTCCAGCGTCCGCACATACTGCACAGTGCAGCTTTCCAGTGCAGGTTGAAGATCTGTGGCCCTCGACAGAGCATCTTCGTGTCAAGCTTAATCTTCGTGTGTCCAACGCCCATGCACTTGTAACAGCGAAGAGGGCGCTGTTCCAGGACGTACACTTTAGCTGAGCTCCACCCTACCAGAAGACGACCGGCGTCGGACAGCTTCTTCGCCACCGTAATGGGACAGGTGACGCGGACCATACCCATATATCCGGGTCCACGCTGCAACGCTCCACACTTAACTGCCTCAGGCGTGCAGTCCCCTGCCCGTGCGACTGCCGCAACCAGTTTCTCTGGGGTGACTGAGTCGTCGAGCCCCGTCACCTTCAGGTCAACTCTCTTTATGGGCCGGACAACGTTGGCCACCCCGTCAAGCACAGTACGAAGCTTCTCCGCAAGCTTCTCCGCCTGCTCCAACTGTGCTCTTGGTAACTCCAACACTCTGGCCCCTGTTGCCGAGCGACGTACCTTAAGTCCGCTACAGATCCCGAGGTCCTAGAGCTTTATGCCCTGTTCGGCTCGCTCCAGGACCTGTGCGTACGTTACGCCCTTCTCCTCCGCCTCCGGTTGCAGCGTGACAATAACTACAGCGATTCGAGGGGCGGCCAGTTTTGGCTTGGCCGCATGGGTCTTTGTCACCGCTAGACAACTGAATATTCAAGCCAAAATTCAATAATATGACGCGTCAGAAAATCAGAAACCAATAAACAAAGCCAAAGTGGGTAGTCGTGAAACATTCGGAAAGCGTAGATAAGAAGCGTAGGCACACAACCTCACTCGACGACGGCCGAAACATCAATTCTTGTGCCTGTAACACTGGCTTTATCACCCTTAAACCGGAACGCAACAATATATGAGTGTGTGGCACCTACCGAGACGGACTTTCAGAGAGTCCTACCATCTAGCAGTAATATTCAAGAAACGGGAACAAATCTCTCAGTATTGATATTATTTTACAAATTCCGTGCTAGACTTATATATATTAAGTTATAAACCACTTTATTTCTTTGCTAAAAATACTCGCATGTGTACTTAACAGTTATGCCTGAAAAATTCACAGAACACAAATTATTATTATTACAAACTTCAAATTTCATTTGCATTACGACCTCTTTTGTAATAACTAAAAAAACAAATAAACATGAAAAGAGCTTTTTGCTGACTAATACAGAATAGAGTTCTTGTTTAAATTGTATTTATTTTTTATTTAATTAGTAATATACTATTTTTTCATTTTTTCATTTTCATTTTCAGTAATAAATATAGTTTCATCATAAATATAAGCATGTCGTAATTGTTACCGACGACAAATGCTCATATCAGCTTGCTTATTTATTTCTTTCGAATTATTATAACTATATATATGATAATAAATGTTATTAAAGTGCCAAGTGGTGGTGGCCACTCACTTACTTTATTAATGAAACAGATACAATATGATTGTTGAGATATAGTATGAATGAAATTAAGCGAACCATAAAAAGGTGCTTTCTCGTTATTAATTTCTTGTTTTCCATAGAGCCATAACAAAACTTAAGATATGTTAAATAATCCATCAAATATTTCAATTCATAAATAAAATTTTCATATTGCATACTTAATTCGTATTTACAATAGAATGAAAAGTTAATACGCAGCAGAGGAAATTCCATTAAAGCGAATGAATATAAATGGAAAATATAAACGTTATTTATGAAGACTCAACAAATTGGATCATCGTATTATAACGAAAAATAATTGAATTACTATAGTGGTTAGCAGTCGTAGTCAGCAATTTTGTTGCGTATTTTACTTAATGGCTATAATATTTGAACCATTAATTTAAGCATTTAGTAAATTGAATTTCGAATATTTATTTTTAATAACGTTTTTGAGCTTCAGTTTTGGGTATCTCTATTCAAATAAATTATCATTAAAGTAAATAAATATAAATAAATAATAAACCATTCTCGCTGAAGTGGAAGGCTGGTCATGTCTCCAGACGCATTGATGCGATGGAGCCGACACGTGTTAGAATGGAGACCACGCTTAGGCAAACGTAGTGTAGGTCCAAGGTGGATCGACGATTTAAAAAAAGGTGGCAGGTACGGGATGGATGTGGACTACCCAAGATCGGGATGGTTGGCATTTTATGGGGAAGACTTTCGTCCAGCAGTGGACGAAACTGTAAACTGTGTCATGTCATGTCTGGATATAAACAACAGCGTTACTTTCAAGCCAATGTTTACGTCACTACCCACACTATGGATCCAGTTAATGATGGTTATATTACCGATACGACTTTGGATACTTCAAGAAAAGAAGTACCTATTCATTGCTTACAGCAAGCCTGCACGAGCTTAGTAATTGTACTACATGTTATGTTATATTATATACCTTTTACCAATGATTTAAACAGATTCTATGGTATATCAAAGGCACTGTTTCTGGTGGCTATACAAAACAATTTAACAGCGTTAGGATTTTCAGACCTTGTACATATGTTCCGATTCGATTATTGGACTTGCTGTAACATTTCGCTCTCTTATTGCAGTCCAGTGTAAAAATCTACCCAGTTCTAGGCTGCTTTTATGGGTTCTCCTTTTAATTTCTCTCCGCTAGTTACCTGCTGATCATGCTGATGTTGAATGAGGTCTCACTTAATATAATCTTAATAGTGTAGCAAAGATCATTCAACGTTCCTCCTTACGCCTGCTACTATACCAAGTCAACCCTAAGTGTTTACTAGGTGGTACGGCTTTGTGAGTCAGTATAACTACAGGTACAAGGGACATAACATCTTAGTTCCTAAGGTGATGTAAGGAATCTATTGACGATGTAAGGAATTGTAATTATTTCTAACATTGCCAATGTCTTTGGTATAGGTTACCACTTACTATCAGATGGCTCAATCGAAGACAAGAACAGAACAACAACGACCACCATCTCTGACATCGTTGATGAAGTAAACCCTTTCAAGGAATTTTTTATTTGTGATTTTGTCTCTCTTTGAGATGGCCAAGATACACAAGAAAGGCATTTAGTCGGCTTTTCCCCTTGTATACGAACTTCATGTCTTCGATTACTTTAGTTTATTTTAACAGTAAGATTATTGTTTTCCTTAAACGTGAACAAAGCCTTGTTACCGCTACGTCGATACATCCATAGATCTTCGATCTAAGTTAGAAATTGCATGTCATCATCAATTACATGATCAAACCTTAGAAGCAAAACTTGTCAACTAAGCCCACTTTAGTAATAAAACAGTGATATTGATATTAGTATCACAGTTTTTTTGGCAAATATTGACATGATGAATAAACCTATCTATCATTTTCTGAAAAAATATTAATATTTCAATATTTTAGTTAGAAACCTTTAAAAACATTAACTTAACGAGGATTTATATAGTTATATTAGATAAGTTATTTCATTTCAGTAATTAAAAATATAAATGGATCTTATCTATGTTTGGTCAGGTAAGAAATATTAAGTCATATTTGAAATTAATGATGTCGTAATTATTTGTTATGGCATACCGTCCATAAATGCCACTGTTAGCTTGCTTAGCAAATAGCATCCGGGCGAATATTGTAAACAACATATTCGGTCGACAAATTTCGACGTAGCTCTGCAACTTGCATCTGTAATTAGAGCATCAAAATATTACAGTGACCAATGAGATATGTACTAACAAATACATTTTACACATAGTTTGTAATCATATCGTTTATTCTGAATTATCTCATTAAGCGGGCAATGCAATCCCAAATTAAGCTTATACAGAGCTTGTACTATGGAAACCAGACAACTGATATGCTACATATACTATTTTTCTTTTGTAAATACATACTTATATAGATAATTACACCCAAACTCAAGACAAACAGACATTTTCACGTACTCAAATATCTGTCCTGGGTGGGAATCGAACCCACACGCCAACCGGCTCGTCAATATATATATATTTACTGGTGGTAGGGCTTTGTGCAAGCTCGTCTGGGTAGGTACCATCCACTCATCAGATATTCTACAGCAAAACAGCAATACTTGATATTGTTGTGTTCCGGTTTGAAGGGTGAGTGAGCCAGTGTAATTACAGGCACATGGGACATAAAATCTTAGTTCCCAAAGTTGGTGACGCATTGGTTATAAGCGATGGTTGACATTTCTTACAATGCCAATGTCTAAGTGCGTTTGGTGACCACTTACCATCAGGTGACCCATATGCTCGTCCACCTTCCTATACTAAAAAAATATATATATATATATATCCATCCATCCTGTATGTTCAGAATGACCAATATGAAATATTTCGTAATTATTGACATTAGGCTGTAATTTTATTATTAAAGTAAGACAGATTTGTCTTACTTTATTAAAATCTGATATATATTCCAGTAAAAAATCAAAGAAATAAAAAGTACGTAACTAATTTTCACCTAAAGTATACTATCTATAAGTATAATATAAGTATATTATCTATAATTTTGTTACGTTTTTGAAGCTAAAGTAAACTTTTTGTTACAGATCGTATGTGGCATATCAACTATGGTGATGGGCAGCGTGGCGTTTATAGAAGAGAGACAGAAATTCAACATGGGTCTAGGTATTCCTGCTGGAAGTCTCAGTGTATTAGCCGCCGGTAATAATACTTTAAAATTTAATATTTTTATCATAATAACCAGATACTTCCACGTGTGAAAGAGGTGGAGGTGTAGGTATAGAAAGTGTTGGGCAGATTTTTACGTCCAGTCTGCCTAACATTTTTTTTTTTTTTTATAGAATAGGAAGGCGGACGAGCATATGGGCCACCTGATGGTAAGTGGTCACCAACGCTCTTAGACA
Source organism: Nymphalis io (assembly GCF_905147045.1). NCBI lineage: Eukaryota > Metazoa > Arthropoda > Insecta > Lepidoptera > Nymphalidae > Nymphalis > Nymphalis io. The sequence continues at coordinate 1,842,525 of NC_065893.1, read as the reverse complement.
TTGGCATTGTAAGAAATGTCAACCATCGCTTACATATCCAATGCGCCACCAACCTTGGGAACTAAGATTTTATGTCCCTTGTGCCTGTAATTACACTGGCTCACTCACCCTTCAAACCGGAACACAACAATATCAAGTATTGCTGTTTTGCGGTAGAATATCTGATGAGTGGGTGGTACCTACCCAGACGAGCTTGCACAAAGCTCTACCACCAGTAAACATCAACTCTGGTGGAATAGTTCCTCTAAGCCAACCGTATATTGAGAATCTTTTGTACTAGAAAGACGAATGCACTTAAAATAAATTGTGTTCTTTACCAGAATCTCACGACATACCCACAAATTCTGACAATATCTGATTTACATTATATTTTCATGGAGCCCTAAGCAAATTATATTTATTCTCATTTACAAATTAAAATGTTCAATAGTGCCAGTTTAGATTTCAATCCACTACTTGCCAATAAACTCTACATGTTCCAATAAGCAAACTCAACTCTTACAAACAAAACAAATAGAAGATAGCATAACAAACTCCCAAATCCATTTTCACTCACAGAGTTTCTGCGCTTAAAATTATCTAAGTAATTGTGACTGTAAGTAAATAAATATATTTTTTGTTGACGCTAAGGACGCATTTAGATAAAGTTAAAGTTAACCTCGCGCGATTTTTGCAATTATTATATATTTTATAGTAAAAAAGGACAAAGGGATTTAACAAACAACTGAGTTGAAATTTTTAAATGTAAATTAAACTTTGAGATAAAAGAAGAAGAATGTTTCTAATTTTGAATATATATTTTATTGTGGCTAGGCACTACCCACTCAACTGATATTCTGCAACGAAACAAATAATTAGTATTGTAGTGTTCAGCTTTCAAGGGTGAATAAGCCTGTGTAACTACAGGCACAAAGGACCTTTTTTTTAACGCTGGAAAAATGCGTTGCGCGTTTCCCCCACGGGAACAGTGGGTGGTATGTGGGGCTCGCCGGTGTCCAAGGCGCCGAATGCGTCCCGAACATCGGAATACCTACTAGAAAACCAGCGGTACCCTTTCCGTCTTAACGAGGAGCGACACGGGATCGCTTTCGCATGCTACCGTGACACTCTGACGAGGCACAAAGGACCTAACATTTTAGTCCCCAAGGTTGATAGCGAATAGGCAATGTAAGGAATTGTTAATATTTCTTACAGCACCGATCTCTATGTGCTATGGTGACCGTGACTTATTCATCCGCCTATATTATATATAAATTCATACGTTTTATAAAAAAAATACATCATTATATTAATTTTTACTCTACCCACAGATTAAAGTTACTTTATTTTACTTTCGACAACAAACTTTCCATATATAATGTTTATTTTAGCGAAAGGCACATGAGTACGTTTATCAACCTCTATGTAGTCTCGTATTGTTCAAACTTACAACCTTTTTAAAGATCATTGTATTTCCCTTTCTATGTGTACTTTTGTTAATATTAACATCTATGAGTTGTTTCTCCCTCGAGGAATTATATATTATAGTGTTCGTTTTGTGATCCAAATTCGACAATTATATATGAAAACTTATTTTCATATATTTTTAACTCTTATTTCAATTTTTTTTAATTGATAATTGAAGCTCTTAATTGAAAGAGGAGAAAAAGGTGCTAAACTCTAAATGTATTATCTAACAACAAACCTCGAAACACACCGCAAACAAAGGTCGTGATATATCAAAAAGTGATATGCGACATTGACCATAATAATTATAACATTTCAAGTATACAAGCATCAAAATAGTATAACCGACTTGGTTGTCAATATTTTGAATAATGTAGTGAGTTATTACAGAATCGCATTTGGTCTAAGCTTATTTATATGTAGTAGGAGATTTATCTTTAAATGTCAACTTGGTCTATTAATAAAATTAAATCTTATTTAAAAAATATATCGATTAACAAGCCATATAATTCGATAATATATTATACAGGTGATAAAAATTGTCTAGTTCGTAATAACTTCATTACACTTAATAACATAACTATATAATTTTATTTATTCAAAAGAGATTGATTAACTACTTAAGCAAAAAGAGGATGGCTTTACATAACTTATTCATATAACATGACGACTCTAAAGTTGTTATAACAGCCTACCTTAATAAAGAATGTTATGTTTCTTTTTCATTTATTTAGTTATCAAACGAAACTATAGAATTAAATCAAACGAACTAATTAGTAACAAAATAATATTAACCAAAATGACATGACATTTCTATCACTACTCACGAGAGTGCGAGACGCGTGGTAGTTAGCACATATTGGTTCTATCCGATTTTATTCAGTGTGTGTATTACACTATTATAAATGCAGTCTCGAGCTGATTTACCTTTAATTGGAGTTGCGAGAAACAGCTACACATAAATAGTAATACGCAAAGATCATGGTTCACAAATATAGCTCGGTTTGCTAATAATAATCAAAATGAACTACGGTCTCTTAACGGTAAAACGAATACAATTCTTAAGTTATCTCATACAATGGTATGAGTCTAAAAAAGTAAATAAATGGTTGAGCACCACAACAAACTGAAGAGGGTCGTAGCTTAACCACCGATTAAAAACTCCGGCAGACTTTAAGAGTTATTTATTGTGACAAGTCAACAATGTTTACATTAGAGCGTACAGTAAAAATAATTGAAATAATTAATTAAAAATAAACAACAACAACAGCGCTTATATAGGCATTCCCCTCTCACGATGACCACCACGCGTGCTTGCCACTTTTGGGACCTCCTCCTAGGCGAAAACAAAAGCGATGCATGCGGCCATTTTGCTGGTGGTGTGGTCAAGCGTGTGACGTCGCTGCGAAGACAATAGATGCGCATGCGACATATTGCCGAAGGGGTGTATCCATACGTGTGACGACATACATCAGACCACTGCAACATCACCTGATCAATGACGCAGTTGATCAGGTGATGTTTGTGCTGCGTTTAGACGCATTGTGCACTCGCCACAAAACGATAAGGCCAAATAATATGTGGTGTATGTGAGTGTGTGTGTTTTTATATAGCACTCAAAAGTATATTTTGAATCATGCATAAACACACACACAAGCACACACACACAGACACGCACACACACACATATATACATGTATTAATATCCTAGCGGGGCCCGCAGTTTCACCCGCGTATAATTTAAAAAAATCACTAAGAGTAGACTTATAATATTTCAGTATATTCAACATTTTTAGTTTTACTTTCGTGGGATATTATTCGGTTTTTACCGCACCCGAATCTAGATTGGGCAACATACAATTGGAATCATACATGAGCAAAACATAATTCCCTTAAATATTTTCCGACATACTTGAATGTCTTTCCTTATGCTTTATTTATTGACTGCAAACGATACGGTTAATATTGTTTTGGGTTCTTTTGCGTTGATATAGGCCCCCGGTAATAGTTTTACTCACACATCTTCCATGTAAACACAGCAATTGGTTACAGATTTATCATATGCATAGATTTTATACATTGTTCTTTGCAGAATTAGTACATTGATTTGTTCGTGCATTCATTTTCATTCATATGATAACCAACTCGATACTCAAAATTGTACTTTTATTGATTGAGTCCGCCATGTTGTATTTAATATTACATTACACATTACCATAAGCCTAAGATCAAATATCATTTTTCGTATTCGAAATGAATTATTTGACTTTCCCCTGGGAGCTCTTGTATGTTACGAAATAAAAATGATGTGACCTAATATATTATTATTATTAATATTATCTCTATAAGACTTTTGTGTTCTGCCATTTTACGATTATTATTTTTTAGTTTTATTTCGTTTCACTTTATTAATTGCGAATTTCATTATATGTATATTACTTAATAATTATAAGCACCGTAGTATATATCTATATACTGACGGTTATGACTACCTCGTTGGTGTAGTGGCTTGGTGTAAGGCCGCATATCCGAAGCTCCTGGGTTCAATTCCCAGGTCGGGCCAATAAAAAGTTATTGGGTTTTCTGTTAGAAAATTTTCAGTAGCAGCCCGGAGTCTGGAAGTTGGAAGTGTGTACACTCCCGTGCCTCGGTAAGCACGTAAAGCCGTTGGTCCTGCGCCTGAACTCTTTCCGGTCGTGTCGGATTACCGTCCCATCGGATTATGAGAGTTAGGGAATAGATAGACTGTGTTTGCGCACACACTTGTGCATTATAATATATACTGCGTAGTTGGCTAATCTCTCTTGAGATTGGGCGCCGTGACCGGAATTGGTCTGGAGGACATTATATATCTATACTATTATTATTAAAAAAAGTCGAGATGGCCCAGTGGTAAGAACGCGTGAATCTTAATCGATGAACGTGGGTTCAAACCCGGGCAAGCACCTCTGAATTTACATGTGCTTAATTTCTGTTTATAATTCATCTCGTGCTTTTCGGTGAAGGAAAACATCGTGAGGAAACCTGCATGTGTCTAATTTTATCGAAATTCTGCCACATGTGTATTCCACCAACCCGCACTGGAGCAGCGTGGTGGAATAAGCTCCAAACCTTCTCCTCAAAAAGGGAGAGGAGGCCTTAGCCCAGCAGTGGTACATTTACAGGCTGATACTGTACTGTACTATTATTGTAAAGTAAAAATATTTGATTGTTCGTAAACGATAAACTGAAACTACTGAATTTTATCGTGTGCATATTTATATATGTATTTAATTTAATAGTCACAAACTTAAGTTAGCTAGTTTATAATAAATCTTGTCAGCTTGGAACGAAACTAAACTATAGGCCTTTTATTGTAAAAACAGTTATACACTGGTGGTAGGGCTTTGTGTAAGCTCGTCTAGGTAGGTACCACCCACTCATCAGATATTCTACCGCAAAACAGCAGTACTTGGTATTGCTGTGATCCGGTTTGAAGGGTAAGTGAGCCAGTGTAATTACAGGCACAAGGGACATACAATCTTAGGTCCCAAGGTTGGTGGCGCATTGATTATGTAAGCGATGATTGACATTTCTTACAATGCCAATGTCTAAGGGCGTTGGTGACCACTTACCATCAGGTAGCCCATATGATTGTCCGCCTTCCTATTCTATCAAAAAAAAAATCGAAAATTAGAATGCTCCTTTCACAATTTTTCGATTCTTAGATAATATTGTATAAAATGATGCGTCCTTGTATTGACATTTGTGGATCCCTTGGCGCGGGATTAACATTCAACAGTCAGCATGACCTCATTCATTAATATACTTTAACGTAAATTCATTTGTTTTAACATGGACTTGACTCGTATGTATAATTAAATTTTATAGGTAAATATAACGCGGCTGTTGACTTTAACAAACTCAGGTGACGTTGGAAGTCACAGATTGTATAATTGTTTACGTCAAGTTCTATCTACATGTACTTCTTATGGGTAGGGTAGCGTGATAAGCGAAGCGGGTCTTCATATAATGGCTATAAAAAAACGTATTAATAACATTAATGTTCTCTCAAGTTGGAATTCTCTTGCATTTTTTGCTATAATTTATGATCGAGTTTTAATGAAATATCTTTGAATCAGATAAGAAATAGCATATCTGTTTTTTTTTTTCTTAGAGCAGCAGAGATCAAACATTATTTTACGTTATTATAATTTGCTACTAGATGGTGGCTATTTTTTTACTAGATGGTATAGGGCTTCATGCTTAAGATATTCTACCGCTAAACTGCAATTAGTATTGTTGCGTTTCGGTTTGAAGAACATCTTCGTTTCCAAGTTTGGTGGTGCTTTGGCGATGTCTGACATCACCAATGTTTATGGGCAGTTGTGACCACATACCATCGTGTGGTTCATTTGCCCGTCCTATAATATAAAAAATAATTGCTTAAATACTACATTTAAGTAAACCTTCTTTTGGTAAATTGGCGTTTGTTACATACAATTTGCAATTGTGTTAGAGATTTAAATCGCAAATTAAGCTATCGAGTTTAGCTTCATAAAGTAATTTATAATAAAAATATAATATAAATATGATATTAGCGAATTTTTATTATTTTAGTAATTATTTATTAAATAATTTTAAAATTTAATTTAATAAATGTAGACGATGTTGACTTATATATTTATATATTTATATATTTATATACATATATATATATATTTTTTTATTTTATAGAATTATTTTTATAAGTATTTAATTTACGAATTCTAGTACACTCAAGCACAATTCACTTTATTTTAATAAAATAAATAATAAAGAGTTCTCCATTTTAAAATTCAGTAAAGCCAATGTATTTATTTTTTAATTTTCTAACGTAAGAAAACCGGCACGCAAATACTTCTCAAATTCCCAGACATAATTAATTAAATAAATAAGTCAGTATATATAATTTATGTTAATTTCTATTCTATCTTTATATCTTAGCCAAGATATTGTCGCAAGATTTATTAATATACATTCATTTATTAATATACTGTGCGTCTAGAAGTATTACTTACTGTTTGTCTAGTACGCATAAGTTATTAAAAAAAACAATACAAGTTACTAGCACTAGTGTTATTTAAAAGTATTTATATTATAATTATCCTTAATTTAAGCCGAGTTATTTTTCTTATATCACTTCTGCTTCAAGCGATTCGTGAAGGACATTCAACGGCAAATAAGTTCAGGAGTTAGTCTCGTTGCTAGTTCAGACCGGCGAGATACCATGTCGGTAGCTGAATAGCAATTTGAAGACCAGAACGACTAACTTTTTGTTAAAAATATATCGATTATATACGCATATATTGCTAATTGTCAATTTATAATTGACCTCAATCGGTAGTAGTATCGCGTAGTATGACAGCAATATGTATATAAAGAGTAGGGATGTAACGTAACGTTCGTTTATGTTCGTATGTCAAATAGATAATGACAAAAAGGAAGAAATCAGTGTTTAACTATAATGTATGATCCGATTATTTATAATGTAGGTTTTATATAATATATTAAAAAACTTTCTGTTACGCAGCTGTTTCAATACATACATCTCGCGGTTGGGGAGTCACTAATGGAGCTGGCGCGGGAGCTGCGGTAGCATTGCTGTGGGCCGCTTCAGGATGCCTTCTGATTGCTTTGATAGTCCAATGCTTTAGGACGATACTGGAGCCACCAGGATTTGATCACGGGTAGGGATTAGATTGTTTTAATTATTCTTCAAATAAATACTACCAACTATCAAATTCAAGTTTTAATATGATGACTGATGATGATGAATGATTAATATGACTATTTTAAATTACAGAGACGGCTCAGAAGAGGACTCGAAGCCATCCTCACGCGATTTAATTGTAATCGCTTGCGTACAAATAGTTTTAGCAGCAGCTACACTTTTTAGCGCAGTGGTATGCGCTAGAATCGACTACAATGCATGACGCGAACCAACGGGCGCACTTACGCGACGTCGCATAAGCGAAGCGCCCGCTCCCGTTCTCGCCACCGCTCCTAACGTACAGCCACCCGAAAACGTAGAACGCGAAAAGGAAGGGCGCGTCGCATGGCTTATATAAACTTTTATTATACCATTATTCATCGTATATTTTATGGTTTTATTAGGTTGTGCTCGACGCGCAGTTGATGTGGGATTCAAAACTTTCGTCATATCGTTGAAGACTGTTAACTATGATGATTATTACTACTGTCTTGGTGTAAACTTATTACAAACACTCTATGTCACAAATCTTAATAGCAAAGTTAAATAATATAAAATATTAGAAAGTCGAATAGAACTTACCAGATTATCATTAGTAAGGTTAAATTATATAGTAATTAAAATATTTATGCTGTTTTCAATTTTCTTTCAAGAATGTGTATTTAAGAAATCTTTTAAAATATACGTAATAGTATAGACGTAATAAAATATAATAATTATGAATGTGTAAAATTGTATTTATTTACACTATCTTAGGTAAGTTGTGTATTTTAAAATGTAATTAAACCTTTAGAAAAAAATATTTACTGTTTTTTTCCCTAACAAAAATATTCGTGTAACATTTATTATAAATGTTTTCTTTTTAAAACTTTTAAAATGAGTTCTGTAGTGTGATCATGTAAAAACTCACTTCATTACCCACCTGTGAAATATTGACAACCAACTTATGACTATATAATATTCCGATACGTGGTATACATGAAATGTTATATTATATTTATTATGATCAATGTCGCATTTCATTTTCTGAAATTTCACGACTGTTTTCTGCGGTGTGTTCGTTTGTTCTTACAGAAAAGCCCTACAGTGCATTGATGTCCCATTGATGGGCAAAACGAATATTTACATAGTGTTAAAACGTTACACACTTCTAGTGTTATATATAATAGGTAGGTATCGCCAAACAGCAATGCCTAGACAAAGTGATATGCGACATTGACCATAATAATCATAGCATTTCAAGAATACACGTATCAAAATAGTATATCATAAAGTCGGGTGAGTAATGACGTGAGTTCTTTACAGTATAGCACTACTCTGAACTTTTACTTTGTAGCTAACAATAGTATTTCTTAGATACAATATATCTCTTTTGTAAAATTTTACTCGTATTTCAGTTAAATCTGTTTGATATTTATACTTGTATTTTTGTAATAAAACATTTTTTGCGTCATATTTTATTTATTATGTTATTTTAAACCCTTTTAATTAATTCTTCTCAACTCAATTCATGTCAAATTTATTGTTCCCACAAATCCTGTAGGTATTTATGAAGTACTAATTGTGCCCTCAGTTTCACCCGCGTATAACTTAACGAAATCACTAAACGAAGAACGAGAACTTACTGGTGGTAGGGCTTTGTGCAAGCTCGTCTGGGTAGGTACCACCCACTCATCAGATATTCTACCGCAAAACAGCAATACTTGATATTGTTGTGTTCCGGTTTGAAGGGTGAGTGAGCCAGTGTAATTACAGGCACAAGGGACATAAAATCTTAGTTCCCAAGGTTGGTGGCGCATTGGATATGTAAGCGATGGTTGACATTTCTTACAATGCCAATGTCTAAGAGCGTTGGTGACCACTTACCATCAGGTGGCCCATATGCTCGTCCGCCTTCCTATTCTATAAAAAAAAAAAAAAAAAGAAGACTTATAATTTTTCAGTATCACAACATTTTTAGTTTTATTTTCGTAGTATATTAGTATTTACGAGATGTTAGTTTTATTGGTTTTCCCACCCGGATCTAGATAGAGCAACATACAATTTGCCATGAGAAAAACAGCATTCCTTTAAATATATTCCGACATACTTGCCATGCCAATGAAACGACTTCGCATTATTTTGGAACAAATTTGATTACCATACAAAAGGGTATAGTGAATTGACTTTAAAAGATATGCTATCGTGGACTTTTTTAGAACTTTTCATTGTAATATTATATATATAATTGTATAGATTAAAAATATTTCTAAAATTTCAATTTAATTAAAAAGTAATTTTCCCTGCTATTCATATTCTTTGATCTATTTCTGTCTCCTAATTACTTTTTGGCCAATCGATACGAAGGTCGAACACAAACTGTCAAAGAACACTCAATCAACAACTATTTTCAGTAATTAATTTCGGTCAGCGAAAGTCAGAATATTTTAATCGGACTGAATTGTCAAATGTTTGGATAGGTACCACCCAATCATAAAGTATTCTACTGCCAAACAACAATAGCATGTTATATACACGATATCTTAGTTGTTAGCACATTGGCGATGTAAGGGAATATTTCTTGTTTACGGGCTGTGGTGAACTCTTATCATCAGATAACCATCGTCACTTGAGATCTTCTCTACCTACTCTCTAGCCAAGTTGACCGATAATCTGAAGGTGAGACGCGAGTGGATGCGGGAGACGGAGACTCGACACCAACAGGAGAACCGGTAGCTCTGGTACTCCTTAAGGCCTACGTCCAGCAATAGGATTGGCTGAACAATAATGATTAGAATTAAACATAAAATTCTCGTGAAAAGCCGTGACATGATAGCATTACTTAAAACTTAATTTAAAATATTATGTAAATCTGAACTGACCGTTTCGAGAATTCAATGGTTATTATTTAAAATACAATTACGTTCAAATACGGTTAATTAATTAAATTCCATTTAATATGTGAACAGCCCATGTGTTTACACGAAACGTGCTTATTGTTTACGAAATGAATATAAATGAGAGCGAAATTCAGTTTTTAAGCTTTTATCAAAATTCGCTATTCATGTTTTCCTTTATTTGTTTTACAAATTCTACACAACCGAGAGTCCAAGCAAAAGTATGTAAAGCCAGCCTTGCTGGCTGATGAGCTCGGCAGGGCCAGTCCCCACCACGATGTCATCACGTGATCAAGTCAAGCCGCTAGGCCACGCCCCTTCGAAAGATATTCCTAATATCTTCAATGAAAGCAAAGACCATTTGTAATGATTTATCGGTAAAGTTTTCTGTATCTGTTTCATATTATTTATGTATTCGAATTTTATTGCTTGAAATAAAACTTACTGTTACTTGAAATTCTGTTATCGTATTTTGTTAAAAATAAAATTTTGAATAAAATATTTGATATTACATTACATATTCAGATAATATCATCGTTATAGTAGTTCTACCTATCTAGTATAAATAAATCTAAGACGATATTATAAAAGTACCTATAATTTTAAATTAGTATGCACAACCACTAGCTCGCATAAGATAATGAAGATTAAATCATAAATCATACCAGGAGAAATCAACATAATATATATATATATATATATATATATATATATGAGTGTTCAACATCAAATCTGAAATATTCGAAACGGAAACAATAAGAGAAACGAACGTCTTTTATAAAAAAGACCAATAGACAACCTCGTTAAACTTATAAAATCATTATAGTATTAAACGAAAGTTGGCGAACTTTTTTCTCTTAAAATCTTATTTCTTATAAAGTTATATTCTTATTTTCCAATAGAAAACTGTAATTACTGAAATACTCCTAAAAAAATTAAGTATTATGTACTTAAACTTTTATGCTCACTTAGTCAAAGAAACGGCGCGGTTCTTAAAATGGTCTTCAAAAAATTTTATACTTGTTACGCTTGCGGGCATGTTTACTTAAAGCCAATGATTCACAATGTAAGCTATGCTAGGCGAAGCATCACAATATACATTATTTCTACTTATGTTATCATGGGTTCCGCCTATTATTGCTTTGTATAATATATTGTTTATATAATGGATGGCTAAGCTAAGTCATTATAACTTAAGTCTTTCAAAACATATCATCTTAAAATTGGAAGCACATTGCCAATAATATACCCAGACTTACGCACAAATAGCTACGCTTTGTAGGATTTTGTCATATTCCTAACTAGGTTGATCTAGGTCTCAGTTGGTAATCCCACATTACCCAGTTCCCCCCATCGGAGCTAGGTACCTGTCTGAAGGTTTTCACTGCGTAAAAAAAAGTCTCAGTTGATACCATTTATAATGCTGTTTTCCAGTGAAATGTGTTCCAGATTATTTAATATTTAATTTAATTAATTTCATAAATAAACAGTTGAAAATGCATTATCATTCTGAGGGTAAAAGTAAATTCGTTTTACAGCGCAAATCAATGGTTGTCGATCAATCACCGTTTGCAAAAGAACCCTCTTACAAAAGGCGTCTCATTTGCCGGTCAGTCTATCTACTAACTAAAATACGTGAAAAAGTTATATAGGCGGATGCTATTTATCTATTTTGTATACTCAAATACATCTATGAATATAAATTAATCTTTTACAACAGTTTTTTGATTCAAAATTAAAAAGGGGCTTACAGGTTTTCTCATTACGAACAAATTTCGTATTCGATTTGTCAGACTCTTCCCTAATTGGGCAACTTTATGGAAAAGTATTGTTGAACACACGTTTTTGTTGACTGAACGTAAAAACGTTTCTTCGCTTGACGCGATTTAAGTTTTAGAATTAATTTCTATTAATAATTTTACTAAGATGAAAGTTACTTATATCCCATTTTAAGATTTTTATTTTAGAAGCAATCATGTTTCGTGCGTAACTGAGTAACATTCAAATACACAAACATTCGCATGTATATTTATAGTGATTACAAAAATACGCGTGGCATTTTCGTTGATACGATGAACATTTTAAGGTCTAAGGTTTGTGGCTTCCCAAGGTTGGTGGCGCATTTGCCAGACTGCCTACCTATTACAATAAATAAAATGTGATGAAGTTCCTTGCAAACTCTTCTCGATAGATTATAAATTCGAAGTAAAATATTCAAAAGTGTGTTTAATAGTCAACTTAGATATATTTTCATTTTGATTCTTACTGTTAACATAATACGAGCTATATAAAAGCGATGAGTCAACAGTTAAATTAACAAAAGATTTTTGCTTTAACGCTATCAGTTTTATAGCCCATTGATTTTAGGGATCTTTGGGCTATTAATAAGCACCTTATCCTAAATGATGTATGCATCATACAATTGAGTAATAAGAAATAAATATATTGTATGATGTACTTTGTGTAAAAAATGATTAAAGTTAAGCGAGTCGCAATATAGGAATCATACCGATAACCGAACCGTACCTCAACGCTTCACGTTCGATGTGTGCAATAAATAAAAGTGACTTATAAAAAATATATGAAATATCAAAATGTTTCACATAAATATGTCATATGCTCTGAACATTAAATATATTTTAATAAATATATTGTCTTATAAATATTCGCAAATATAATGTAAGCGATGATTAACATTTCTTACAATGCCAATGTCTATGTGCGTTGGTGACCACTTACCATCAGGTGGCTCATGTGCTCGTCGGCTTACTATTATATAATATATATATATATATATATATATATATATATATATATATTATTTTTAACCGATTTCTTTTTTATTTCATTCAAAAACTGTTTTCGAAAATACACAATTTGTTTACGGGTTAGGATTGATATTTAGTCCTATAGAAAAAAAATATTTTATCACTTCAACCAATTAACCTAAGAAATACCTAAACTTAAAATGTATGTATGTATGTTAAAAACCTGCGAAAATTTAGCGTTTATTGTGAAGGTTACAACATAAATCATACTTCTATTAGTAACTTACCAGGACGATCGATTTTTACTTAGCTTTTCTATATTTTTTTGTGAATAATTGCATTTTGATCAGGGTAGACACCTACTTATATTCATAAATTTAAAAAGCAAGTTTTATATTAATACAAAATTTTTCATCAATCAATCGAGCAGTTTCTGAGATACACGGAACAATTTTTTATATATTTATACAAGAATTGCTCATCTAATATAATATCTTAAGCGTTCATCACTGTGATAAACACAGCTTAAATAGAAAACAGAAGGTTAAAAAACTCATGATACAAAAAATGATGATTAAAAAAATCGCTAAAACTTTAAACATTAAATTGTCACAAAGCTTCCGTAGGCCGCTCATCATTTGTTATTCGGAAATTGCAAATTATCATAACAAGACTCGGTATTAAAGCCACAGCGCTGGAAACGTTTTGTAAAGCGCTTTATGCTTTATTCGGTTACGATAAACATTCTGAATTCATCGTTATAACGAATACCGCCTTCAATTATTTGCTCGGTGGATTCCAATTGTGCCAACATAAGTATATTCTATAGGCTTTGTGGACGTCGTTAACAGATATGAATGATATTTTTCAACTAAAATCAAATTTTATTTAACCGTATGGAACACGCTGGTAATTGTGAGGTGTGTTTCAATGGTATAGTGCTATTTATTAAATTTGCTTGTTTACTTAAAAAAAATGCTTACCGGTGGTCTCCGCACTAGCTGAAATCTTACAACGATTAAATAAAATGTATAATTGTTTAGAGGGCTACAGGTAGATTTCTTGGATAGGCGTATGACGTAATTAAAAGTTTAATTATGTAAATATTTATAATGATAAATGTGTAGGTATATAACAATAAATTTTGTTCGCTGAATTTGCTCGCTAGCCATAAGATCTAAAAGAATATTTTAGTTTTGTCTTTAAAAACTAAACCTGAACTTTGACAAATGTAATCTAAAAATAACAGCTTCAAAAGGGTTAAATAACGGAGTCAAATCCTTTTTGTACCTTAACAATACGTTGTTACAGACGTAGATAGAACCTTAGCGATGTCGCGTCCCAAGCTACGAAAAGATGCGATTTTTTTTTAAGAATAGGAAGGCGGACGAGCATATGGGCCACCTTATGGTAAGTGGTCACCAACGCTTATAGACATTGGCATTGTAAGAAATGTTAACCATCGCTTACATCACCAATGCGCCACCAACTTTGGGAACTAAGATGTTATGTCCCTTGTACCTGCAATTAAACTGGCTCTTTCACCCTTCAAACCATAACACAACAATACTAAGTGCTGCTGTTTTTCGGTAGAATATATGATAAATGGGTGGTACCTCACAAATTAAGCACATGAAAATTCAGTGGTGCTTGCCCGGGTTTGAACCCACGATCATCGGTTAAGATTCACGCGTTCTTACCACAGGGCCATCTCGGCTTTTTTCTTGAATTTTCATGTGCTTAATTTGTGATTATAATTCATCTCGTGCTTTACGGTGAAGGAAAACATCGTGAGGAAACCTGCATGTGTCTAATTTCACTGAAGTTCTGCCACATGTGAATTCTACCAATCCGCATTGGAGCAGCGTGATGGAATAAGCTCCAAACCTTCTCCTTAAAAAGAGGAGAGGAGGCCTTTAGCCTAGCAGTGGGACATTCACAGGCTGTTACGGTACGGTACGGGTGGTACCTACCCAGACGAGCTTGCACAGAGTTCTACCACCAGTAGATAATATGATACATACAACATATAATACATTTAAATCTTATGTTACAAAACAGTAATTGAAAGACACTCACAATAGTACTCAATACAGGATTTTATACCTATAATAATATAAAAAAGCTGAATATTTTGATTATTTTTTTAACGCGCTATCAGTCTTAGACGTATAGACGTTACAGCCCACGGGAGCAAAGTAGGAACGTTAATCGCAGGTGCAACCGCAAGGAGCGTCTAATTTAGACTATATATGTATGTATTTACAAAAGAAAAGTCGTATTTATAGTATATCAGTTGTCTAGTTTCCATAGTACAAGCTCTGCTTAATTTGGGATCAGATGGCCGTGTGTGAACAACGTCCCAGGATATTATAAAAAAAAATCAACATCTTGTCACATATAATGATGGAATCCGACTCCATTTTTCCGATTTCCTTTTTTAGCGTTCCGCCTAAAATTTGGACCACGGCGTAAATTCCAACGTACAACCGAAATTGGTGCAAAATAGAGAGCCAACTAAGTTACCGCTTTTTCCTTTGTGTAAATCGAACACGTCCAGCTGATTGTACTTAATTGTTCTTTGCTTTGTAAACTCGTTTCATAAAACTTTTCATTTAATTCAACGGTGTTCTATTATTACCATTTTCCGAAAATTAAACAATTTTATTATTATTTTTAATTTATACAAGGTTAACAATATGAAATCATATTCTTATCATCTTAAAATTTAATTAAATTAATTCACAAGCAACAAGTATTCGAAAGGTTTTAGAAAACCTTTACTATAACTTTTTCCGTATCAGTGAGTGCTATAAATATTACTTATTATGTACACGAAAATTCATTAGTGTTTGTCTGTTTTAATTAACGTCTTCTGGCCACTGGACTTGTTGTGTTCTGCGTATTTTCCATTTCGGTTTTATTATATAAAAGCTACTAATCCGATTGACACACATTCGTAATATGGCTTCACTACAAGTCGAATACAAGCGTGCTAGAATTTCATCCAACAATTCTGATGATGATGTTCCTTTAGCTGTATACGAGGCAAATTATAATATAACACAAATTAAGAGGGGTATAAGGCAAAATTCTTAATCTTTTAGTTGATTATGTATGCGCAAATTCAATTCAAAGGTAACAATCGACTGTAATATAGATTGTTGCATTCATACATCCATTGCAATTTACTCGAAACACGCTTTGTAAAGCCACGTTTCGTAATATTTATTCGCAAATTTATTAAATAATTTTTCAATACTTCGAACTTCCATAATACTATAAATTAATTGCAAATGACTATTTCTTTGATTGATAGATGAATAATTTTAATTTATTTGTGTTCTGTTTATGACTACTGAGCTGTGAGCTGCGGTTGAATCTATAAAATTATATTGAATTTTCTGTTCCATAAGCTATTCAATCGCATTTCACCGTGTTAAATTAATTTTCCACGGTGGACAAGCTCACCGATATATATATTATATTATTTATTCAAGTACTAATTATTATAATTAAATGTCATTTCTTAATGTCATCACCTTTTTTGGTTGGGAGGAGCTTTCTAGATGAACGTGAAGGCAGGAAAAAGACCCATAAGGTTGGTCGCATAATCCAAAACCAATCTATTTGATAATTGGGCAAGCTCGTTGGGTAGGTACTATCCACTCGTAATATATTCTACCGCCAAGCAGCAATACTTATTAGTGTTGTATTCCGGTTTGAACTGACTAACTTCTTAATTCGGAAGGTCTGTGACGCGTTGGCGATGAAAGGGATTGTTAATATTTCTTACAATGCCAATGTCTATGGGTGGTGATAATCACTGTCAGTTTGCCTACCCAATAAAAAAAATGTTAAAATACTTATGTTAATGAAATTAGACTAATGGGCAACCGCATGCTCGTTATCTATTAACCAGTTCGTTGGTCTAACTTATCCCCGAGGAGAGCTCCGCCGAGATACAACTGAAGCATAGCACGAACACGGGGCAGGGGATGTGGATACGACCCCGCAGCCTCCGATTGAAGGCGGCCCTCGCAGTAATTTGAATTAAGAGAATCTTAATAACCCAGTAAACTCAGGGCCACAGAGACTGGCCAAAGTATCCTAATCCACCAATATGATATCATTACTATCATCTTACGCTATTTTTAATGTTTTGTTTTGTTTTAATTTGAGGAATGCTAATAAAAGCGCTGTCTTCATGAATAAAATTAAATTCCATACATTTTGGTACATTCTAAATCTTTATTTCAATAAAGCGTTTATCAAGCTGCGAAGCCGTTTGATATTCCGTTAAATTCAACCTTATCCTTCTAATAATAATTGCTATGTGAATAAATATTTCTTTATTTGAAACTTATATTTTTAAAATTATCAGCTGTTCATCACGACTTCAACCGCATCAAATTCATTTTCTCTTAAAGAAATAATAAGATACCTCTATTGAAAATTTCATTACGAACAGTTCAATGCGTAATCCAGTTCTATCCAGTTACTAAATTCAAGAAATGAATAGTTTCGCTTAGGCTTACGGATTTCGGCATTGGCTACGAAGGAGTTCAAAACCATTGATTTGGTAAATTGTTGCTCAAATATCAGAAGGCTAGGAAAAGCGGATAGTAGAGTAAATAAATGAAGATGCCAGATACGAACTAACTTTTAAACGATAGTAAGACAATTCTACTCTCCATAAGCAAAATGAATCTTTTATATATGTACTGGATTCGTGTTCAGGTAACAATCTGACAGACAGATTTTCACCCGCATGTTAGGCAGGTATTATGTACAAAAATTTGTCCTTCTTTGTGGTTGAAGCTTGGTTAATACAAAATTTAATCAAAATTGGTTCAGTGCCTTGAAAGGACAGACAGGCAAACTGTCAGAGTTTATAATATTAGTACTAAAATATGTACATCAATGATTTCAAACATTAAAAAAAAACTATACACATGCTTAATCTGTACAAAAACTCATATTATAATATAAATTACTCCAATCCATCAACTACCAACGTTATACATACTACACTATCCCCAAACCTTCTCACTAATAATGCCATGAGACACTTAGTGCAATCCATCAAGAGGTCCATATACATTACACTATCGCTAAATCACGTTTATTTTAAGAGTACTTTACTAGGAATATCTTTATACGATACGACACGACAAAAGTACCTTACCGCTCATAATAATTTATAACTAGCTTTTCCCCGCAACTCATATCACATCCCAATACACTTCTCTCGTAGATCTTGTAAATTGTTTATATTTAGGTCCCAACTCGTTTCATTGGCTTAGTCGTGATGTTTAGCTGCAAAAAAAAGTAATTCCGCATTTAATATATGTGTGATAGATTCGAAATCGATTGATCATTTTAAAAATTAAAAAATCATATAGAATTTAAGGTTGCTGAAATTAAGACATTATGGTACAAGATTTCTATATTTGTCTAAAATAGAACAGAGGCCACTCATACACACACCAGCCCTACTATAGCTACATCTAGTGTATCATAGTAAATATATGTAAATTATGTTCGAGGAATTTGTTTTTAAGATTATTTTGTAACCACATTGTAATGCGGAGTTCGTTTCTATATAATGACATAGAAGGAATCAATTTCTATTTTAGGGAACACACTCGATGTGCTACAGTGCTGATACAAACTTTACAGCACTCTGAAATAATTTAAATCGTAAATGAGTTTCGTTCATTCATTATCAATCCATTCTGTTTAGTTCATTTAATGGAATAACAACTTCAACATTACAAAGTGAAGGTTTCCCCACATTCGGAAGCCTCTGTTTAATTCTCCTCTATTTCATTCCCTTACACATTTGTATGTGTGTGTTTGTATAAATAAACGTATGTGAAGAATTTGTAATATAAGTAATATAATGTAATTTTAAATATGTGCAATTTATTTTCAGATATTAAATTGATACATAATATTGTTGTTAATGAAATCTATTCATATAATTAAAGTGTCTGTACGTTATAGATATTGAAATAAAAACTAATGTGGCTAACCAAAACTAATAATCTTTATTAAAACAACAAAAGCTAAAACAATATTTTTTAGAAATTTGGCTTTCTTCCTGTATGTTTGTACCCGCATCACGTAAAAACTACTACATGGAATTTAATGCGATTCACTTATCTATTGCTAGAGGTCTAACGTAAAATAAATATCCATTTTACCGCCTAAAATATATTATTCCAATTGTTTTTAATTAAATCGGAATCGGAGCTCATGTTATTTAATGAGAGAGAGTTCGGTCCTCCTGGCTGGCCTAGGCCAGTCAAGGGACGGGCCTCGGGGTTGCCCCCTTTATCCGGGCTGCTCCTCCTCGACGGTATTGACCGTCGCGTCATTTCATTCTGGCCCGAAGGGCCAGGGTCTCAGTGACCCAGTGGCTGTCTTGACCCAGTGGCTGTAAACGTAATGCTAAATTAAGATAATAACTAGCGCCGCATTTAAATGAACGTTGTGTATGACACTTAACAAAAACATAGATGGCGCTGTTAGAAATGAGAAAATGTAGCCATGAAATCGAATAGAAGGGAAAAGAACAGAAAGACACACAAGTTGAACAGAAATTTCAAATAAGAAAAGGGTTAATTTTTTGTATGTTTGTTTGTAATGAATAAAATCAAAAACAGATAAACCGGTTTTAAAAATTCTTTTACCTACAGATAACTAATTATCAATGAGAAACTTAGACTATATTTTATTTAGAGAAAAAAATTAGAGATCTAAAAAAAATCAATGACTCGAAATAGTCATAGTAATAGTCATCGATATATCAACAACTAGCATAGTAGAAAAATTGTTATTTTTTCTGTCTTATCGTTTGTAGTATATTGCCAAATATATATTTTGTTTATATAAAAGTTTTAATAAAATCGATTCAACCACAATTTTACTATTAAATTCTATCTTTAATAGACAGTATTGGTTAATATTTGTAAACACACTCAACGACTTGTAGTCAGGACTTCATGTCTCGAAATTGCGTACACACGTACCGCTTACGAAAAAAACAATATCACGGCAAGGAATTATATACTTACAGTATTTGTGAGTAGGTTTATTATTCGACGAATTGATTTAACCTTAATTATATTATGTCTTCCTTACCCACGTTCTTAAGAAACCTTTTCCACTTAGTTTGTTAATCAAAGGGAATTAGTTTTATCTGTAACCAACGACACGTTTCAATCCAATTAATCGATCTTAAAGCAGCACTTGTTGAAATAGGACTTAATTCCTTAAGAAAAACTACTCCCAACTAATTCGCACTTCGAGTACACTTTAATCTTTAAAGTTATTTATTTTATTTAAAATTGGTCATCTAATTGCTTTTAATTAAAGTGAATCATTTTACTTGGTACTTATCATATATTCTACCGCCAAGTAGTAATACGTAATATTGTTGTGTTCGGGCTTGAAGCGTGAGTGTAACTTCAGGCAACATGGACATAATTTATATATTAAAGTTCGAGACACCAAATTCTAATTTGCAAGCGCGTTCTGGCTATTTATTTAATTTGATAATAATAATAATAATATCCTGGGACATTTTTCACACACGGTCATCTGATCCCAAACTAAGCAAAGGTTGTATGGAAACCAGACAACTGATATACTACATATACTATTTTTCTTTTTGTAAATACATAGTTATCTAGATTACACCCAGAGTCAGGACAAACAGTATTGAATAATAAAAGCTTTTTCTTATCACAGATGAATTCATACCTTTTCCACCATTCAGAGGAAATTCGGTATGAATATAAAAAAAACATGATTACATACTGGATGCCGATTCCCAAATTTATATTTTAATATAATGACCCATCGTTCTTTTGATTCGGAAATAAACTCTTTTGACATGCGGTAGTTGTTAGTTCTTATTCCAGGAAACTGCGTTAAGCATGAAAGCTACGGCGGAAAATACTGGAATGTTTCAATTTATATTTTTGGTTTATAAAACAGAAGCAATTATCAAAAATAGCTTTAAAATTCCCTTCGATGGGCCCTCTCGGCCCAGTTAGAACCAATAAATCCTAACCGAAATTTTGGGTACAAACCAGAGCAAGACCCTCTGAATTTTCATGAACTTAATTTGTATTTTTAATACATCTCGTATCGTGAGAAAACATGCATCTGTCGAATATACTCTATTACATATATATATATACCCACCAACCCGCATTAAAGCAGTATGATGGAAAAAGCTCCAAAACCTCCTCATTGCCTGACCTACCAAAAGAGTTAGTTTATTTTAGTTTATACATTGATTAAAACTAATGTACCTTATTCATATGGCTCCAAGAAGCATATTTGAATAGTCAGTGTACAAGATAAATATTTTTAATTGTTTACGTACAATACATATGATAACTTTCATGAAGATCTGAACGATCTACGAACAATGTCGAATGTTTTGTTTTCTTCTTATATTTATGTCTCCACAGACGTCCGTGCCTTTGGTGTATATTACCTTGAATTTATATTAATGTTATATGCCTGCATGTTTTAAGCCAGGCAGCATCAGAATCTATGTTGCAGCTTAAAAATAATGAATATAATGGGTTTGACTCGCCTGTAAGACAAAAGTTCCTTAATTTAAATAAGAAAAAAAAAAGTACGTCGGAGAGACTTTATTGACCCGAATCTGTGCAAGTTGACGTCCTTGAAGGGTTGTTAGTTGTCTTCATGGGATTTTGGATTCATCTGGTCTGGATGGTATTCGGCCAGTCTTACCATAATTCTGTCGTCTCTATTATCACCATCTTTAGGTTGTTATCCAGAATCTCCAGGTGATCGCCAGTTGTGGCTCACCAGTGTTCCCAACGCGTCTTCGCTGTCATCAAAGTCTATTAAACTCAAACAGATGTATCAAATTACATTTGAATTAATAAGATGTTTAAAATAAACAAAAATTTTCACACTGACACAAATTTATTTATAAAATGAATGGTCGTTAACTAAATTATAATTAACGTCCAAACAAAATTCATTTATAAGGAAATTTTTCAATCATTGTAATTAATAAAGTCACTTTCTAACTTTTTATAAAGAAGTATTAATCAAGAAGACATTTTCTTTCAATATTCAATTCGAAGAAAAAAAGATATATTATATCTAAAAACTATAAAAAAGTACTAAATAGTGTCCATGATCATAAAAATAAATGCCATGTTTATAAAACGACTTCGCAAATAAAACATTATCTTAGAACAAATTTGATTACCACACAAAAGACTATATATAGTGACTTTCTTTAGAACTTTTCAAGCGGAATAATTCCATACAAACGTGATTTAATTGTTGTATACCGTTGAATAAACGTTTACGCAGCGCACGTAACGGAAGCTCTCAAAAGGAATAAATTTTCCCCGTTTTTGCAACATTCGTTAAGGCTCCGCTCCCATTGGTCCTATAGCTTTCCTCGTAAATGGGCTACCCAAAACTAAAATATTTTTTCAATTCCTACGAGCAGTTCCTGAAAATAGTGCGTTCAAAAAAACAAACTCTTCAGCTTTATAATATTGGTATAGATATTTACAGCATTAACAATGACGTGGATGACGATATCTGAGCTACAGCATAGTAGATCGGAAGACATGTATAAAATAAATTTTGGTTCAACCCATTTAGGTCACAATAAAATATATTAAGTCAAACTTGATATTTGACGGGCCGGTTGGTAGATACTTGCCTTTAATATACAGATACAACCACGACGTTGGTAGATACTTGCCTTTCACGCCCAAGGTTGTGGGTTCGATTCCCACCCAGGACAAACATGTGTGCATGAACATGTCTGTTTGTCCTGAGTCTGGGTGTAATTATCTATATAAGAATGTATTTACGAAAGAAAAGTAGTATATATGGTATATCAGTTTTCTGGTTTCCATAACACAAGCTCTGCTTAATTTGGGACCAGATGGGCGTGTGTGAATTATTATTATTATTATAAATTTATTAAGAGGTGCAAAACAAAAATATAATCGTAAAATACTCTGATATGCATTTTAAGACAATGTTCAATGAATCAATAATTATTAGCAAACAGCATGAAAACTACAAAAAGTGTTACTACTGTTACAGGATCGGAGCGAGTGAAATTACTTTTTGTTAACTTACTCATTTTTCATTGAATGCACGTTTTCACTATCACTAAACAGGGGAACGCCTCCAAAGATACTGTTTATAGCAACACGACCTGAAAAATATCCAATTTAACTATACTCGAGCGTTTTTTATCACGGATGCTTACTGTATACCAACAACCCACGACGTGGGTTCAAGGTTTTTATTATATGTATTGTCGAGGACCCCGCTAGAGGGTTCACTAACACAATGTATTATTGGCATTGCGTATGAGGATATGGAAAGTGTGGAGGACGCGAATGCGTTAAGCATACCAGACAGAGAGTTACTTTCGCTTTATAATAGTAATATAGGAAGTATCATCCGTAGTTTTACGTGTATTATGTACGCGAACATGTTATTGTTAAATAGGTAGGCGGACGAGCATATGGGCCACCTGATAGTAAGTGGTCACCAACGCCCATAGACATTGGCATGGTAAGAAATGTTAATCATCGCTTACATCGCCAATGCGCCACCAATCTTGAGGACTAAAATGTTACGTCCCTTGTGTCTGTGATTACACTGGCTCACTCACCCTTCAAACCGGAACACCACAATACCTAGTACTGCTGTTTTGCGGTAGAATATCTAATGAGTGGGTGGTACATACCCAGACGAGCTTGCACAAAGCCCTACCACCAGTAATTTTTATTTAAAAAGTGTATAAGTCCGAAAACGGTTTTAGTTCCGTTTGTGCGTATAGACTGACCGATATTATTTTATAGAGTGCTGCGTAGTCCTTGTAATATTTACTGATCAATTTTTCAAATAGGCCACCATTGTAATAAATAATAATTATTCACTATCGTCAATGTGCCACCAATTAAACTAAGATGTTATGTGCTCGTATGTTATATACCTTGAGGATTCAATTTTTTAATTACTTAAGTACCTATGGGTAAGTGATGCGTGTGTTAGGGGCTGTGAGAATATTATAATAAGAAATGAAACTCACGCGGATGGTCCATAAACGTGTATATTATACACACGTTATACACACAATATATGCACACAGAAGAAATAACGTTATACAGGCATAGAAGATCACATATGTACACATAAACACGAACACAATACTTAAACACAAAGCGAATTATTTTTAAGCGCAAGTAACGGTTATGACGGTGGTAGAATAATGAATAATGCGTAAGTCGTAAACGTTGGTAGGATCATTCGTAGCCAATATAAAAAATCCGTCGCTCCAATGCGCTTGCACCGGTAGGCGGGGCCTCAACATAGAACAAAGGACGACGTCACAACGGAGATAAACAATGCGGTTGTCCACTGTGTACGTTCGATCGTCCGTTGTGTCGTCAATTCAATATTCCATGTTGAGTTGGAATGTGTTGTGTAGTATGTCTGTTTGGATGTATGTTTATAATATGTGTGTAAGTATGTATGTTAGTGGGATGCACATGTGGTGGACGCCACATACCCTTCAACGGGATCACAACAATACCAAGTATTGCTGTAATCAATGCACTAACACTGATCTACTACTGTAAATAAATTTATACTTATGAATATATTAAAATATGTTACTAAGCAATCACGTGGAGTATCAAATCGTATCAAATTAATTCGAATTAGATTTCTTACGAAAAATACAGAAGATGTTTCTTTTTATAAAACATCAATCGCTTAACTGTCATGTCAGTAAAACTTGTATCAAAGAGTATTTTTATTTAATACAAATCTGATATGTTTTTGTCAAACAATTTGTTTAAAAAACAATGTATGTAGAAATCAAAGGATTAACTGAGATGGTTCAGTGGTTAGAACACGTGAATTTTAATCGGATGGACACGAACATTTTGAACATTTTGAACATTCCACGTGATTCATATGCTTAATTCATCTCTCGCGTAAACCTGCATACGTGTCTAACTATATCCTTCACTCTCATAATCCGATGGGACGGCAATCCGACACAACCGGGAAGAGTTCAGGCGTAAGAAGAACGGATTTACGTGCTTTTCGAGGCTCGGGAGTATACGCTCTTCCAACTTCCACATTCAGGGCTGCTACTGAGATTCATCTTCAGACAAACCCAATAACATTTTATTTGCCCACCCTGCGGCTTGAACCCAATCTGCGGCATTACATCTAGCTACTAAACGAGGCAGTCACCAACCCGATCTTAATAAATGGTGAGTTACGAAAAAGAGCGCAAAATATAAAAAAAAACCTTCCCATGAAAAAAGAAACGTGCGCACTTAAAAGTCGATCGGCCAAAGTCGCAGTCTATTGATCTTAAACAGATAACCACCGTCCATTTTTATATACATATATAGTAAAACACGAAATATCGACAATATGCGATCCATAAGCGTGCCAACAAAATAAGATACACGATATTGTGTTTTAGAGAATATGATCCGCTATTGTGTAACACAATGACTGAAGTGTTAGCCCTGACTGCCGCTCCGAGATTGTAACGAGAAATATAACACAAAAGGGTTAAATATAGAACAATGTCATGGCTTGATTGACCTCAAGCGCGAGGTTTATGGACACGATTCATCAGTGACCAAATGTTATACGACGGTTAAGAGAGGATTTGTGAGTATATTTGGATGGAAATCGAATGATTTTCAACGTGAATCTTTCGTTTGTGTTGACTAAGTATGGCTTTCGTTATTCTTCGAAACTAGAAAGGTAATAATTTCGTTCTAGAAATATATATAACTGAGATTATTATAAAATGTTTTTTGATACTCCATTTTTTGTTAAATTTAAGCCTTTTCGAACTTTTATTTATATTAATTTTATCGAAAGTCCAATGGGTATACAACGCGTCAGGAAAGACGTTATGTTTGTAACAGCTAAATGTATGATCTTTTTTAAATAAAATGGTTATGTAAGCAAATGGGCCAACTGTTGTTAAGTGTGTTGTAAGAAATGTTAACCATTCCATGACTAACTAACTAACTCACTCACTCACTCTACAAACCGGAACACAACATAACTTAGTGTTGCTGTTCGGCGGTAGATTATATGATAAGTGGATGGTAAACAAGTAAACGTTTGTGTGTTAATGACGGTTTCCCAGTAAATAATAATTTCAATTTTATTATTTACTCAAAATAAATACGTAAAGCGTATAGTGTAAAGCGCCTAATAAAAAGAAATGTCAATGTTCTAATTGAACTTAATTATAAATGAAATATTATATTTGGTCATTAGAATAATGCTACAAATCTAATTATATCTGAATCTAGACAGTTTCAAATAAAATATACTATTAATTGTAAACAACAATTGTAGTATACTTTTTCATTCAAAAAATTTCAGTCTGTAAAATAATGATGATTGGATGTTTATAAGAACAAAACAAAGTTAAAAAAATGGACAGTTTCAGAGATAAAGTAATTAAAATTGAATCCAATGTAAGTTTAGCTCAGATCTATATGATCAATCATATTAAATAGAGTTCAGCTTATGCTTGGCACATTTCGTAAAAAACAAAAAAAATATTACGGATTAAAAAAATACAACGTATATGTTATACACATTTCTTTTGTTTTTCGATATTATATATATATATATATATATATATATATTTTTATATGTCCGGGATGGCAAATGACTACTCCACCTGATGGCAAGTGGTAGTAGAGTCCAAACGCGACGACGGCCAGTACAGTCGGGAAAAATGTTCTGTACTAGCCGTCACCGCCTTACCGGCCCGCAAGATGCCTCTTCACGCCTCGTTTGAAGGAACCCGGGTTGTAAGAGGAGGGGAACACGTGAGCTGGTAAGGAATTCCATTTTTTGGTAGTGCGACAAAAAAAGGAGTTGCCAAATTTCTTTGTGCGCGATGGAATTGATGTCACAGTTAGGCGGTGACATCGAGAACCAGCTCGCGTGGACTTAAGAAGGAAGGGGGAAGCAGGAATTAGAGAGAATAATTCCTCAGAGCACTCGCCGTGATACAGTCGATAGAAAACGCTCAGTGCTGCTATCTCGCGACGCAATTGTAAAGGTTCAAGGGTGTTTGTGACCTTTACGTCGCCAATAATGCGTACTGCACGTCGCTGCAACCAGTCCAAGGCCTCCAGTAGGTACTTAGCGGAGCCATCCCAAAGGTGCGAGCAATATTCAACGCAAGACCGTACCTGTGTTTTGTATAACAGGGACAGTTGTTGTGGCGTGAAAAAACGCCGCACCTTGTTCAGAACTCCGAGTTTTCGTGAAGCTGTTTTTATAATAGCCTCGATGTAATCCCTTGGACTAAGGTCGCAGCGAACGTCCATCCCCAGCAAGGCGATTTTGCTTTGTATCATCAGCGGTATGCCACAGAGGGAGGGATGAGGGTAAAATGGTGCTTTTTCGCTGTGAGAGCGCATACCTGTGTTTTCTTGGCATTAAACTCAACAAGATTATCAGAACCCCATTTGGCAATGAACTCTAACGTCCTATCGAGTTCAATGACAAGATTCTCCCGCCTCTCCTCAGTTTCCGCCCGCCCAGCCACTGCGCGTCCGTGGTATCCACCATGCACTGTACTATTATCTGCATAGCAATGTATGTTCCCAAGGGAGAGCATATCATTGATATGCAAAAGAAAGAGTGTGGGAGATAGCACTGACCCCTGGGGGACCCCAGCATTCACTACATAGAATTGTGACGCAACCATCTACTAAAACAAGAAGGCAACGCTTGTGTAGGAAGCTGGCAATCCAGGTGCATAGCTGAGCAGGCAGACCATATGCCGGTAGCTTGGAGAGAAGACTTCTATGCCAGACCCTGTCGAAAGCCTTGGAGATATCGAGGCTGACAGCCAACGATTCTCCATGCTTGTCGATAGCTTCACCCCAGAGGTGTGTTACGTAGAAGATCACCTGTGGACCGTTTTATTCGAAACCCGTACTGACGATCATTAATTAGACAGTGATCTTCTAGGTAATGGATCAGTTGGTTGTTTAGAATCCGTTCCATCACCTTACAAAGTACTGAGGTGATAGCTATTGGTCGATAATTTGCCGGGTCAGACCGATCCCCTTTTTTGGGAACCGCTTGCACATTAGCTCTTCTCCAAGCCCCCGGCACACAACCCGAAGAGAGAGAAAGTTGGAACAGGCGCGTTAACACAGGAGACAGCTCCGCCGCGCACTTCTTCAGCACAATGGCTGGTATTCTATCAGGACCGCTAGTTTTCCGTATATCAAGTGATTGCAGCTCCGCACGCACATCACGTTGCCTGATTTTGATGTCAGGCATCGTGTGGCCACATGAAGGTATTGTTGGTGGCTGCGCACTACAATCATCGATCACAGAGTTGTCGGCAAAGAGTTTAGCCAGGAGGTCGGCTTTCTCCTGCGGACTGTGAACTAGCGAAGAATATTTTTTTATCTGAACTAAATTACACGCCTTGTCAAGGAATAAATAATTCTTATTCATAATAGTCAATTCTACTTTCAGTCTTTAATTTTTCTTGTTTAATTTAATGTTGTGCCTTTTCTATTTAAATTTAATGTTCCTGTGCTGTATAATATGTAGATTTAACAATTATTCTGCTAACTTTACGCTTGTATAAAAATTATCTGTATCTAGTGGCTACATGTAAGGCCGCGGACCCGGATTTAAGTCTGGGAGTTGGAAGTGTGTACATTTCCGTGCGTTGAAAAGCACGTAAAGCCGCTGGTCCAGCGCCTGCAATCTTTTCGGTCGTGTCGGATCATCCCATCGGATTATGAGAGTAAGGGAATAGAGAGTGCGCCTGTGTTTGCGCACACAATTTTTCACTATAATATGTTCTGCGCAGTTGGCTCATCTGTCTTGAGTTGGCCGCCATGGCCGAAATCGGTCTGGAGGAGTATTATTATTAGTATAAAAATTAATACTTAAATTTAGTTTTAATCTAACGGTATATGTTACCATAATAACGGCTTAATTCCGAGAAAGTTAACTTGAATCTCTGTGTACATACACCGTCTTAACTTCGCGCCAATTCCAGTATATAAATATTTAGCTTCAAAAAGTCGATTTTAATAAAAATCTTAAATTGGTCTCATAAAAAATATAACACGAAATCATATAAATTGATATTGTAAATAACTCATTCAATTAATCTTAAAAATCCAAACAACACATTTGAATACATTGAACAAAATAGTACATTAATTTCTTTACCTTTTTATCTATTAACGAAACGGCGGTTTTAAATTAGCGCGCGTTTTTTTTTTATATTCAAGAAATAACAAAATATGTCGCACCAAAGTAAACAAAACAACAAACAACAAAACGAGTGTAGATTTTTTTGTGTTTCATTTCTACCTTAATAAAGTTTTTCTTTTTATTTTATTTCTTTCATTTCATCATTTTAAAACTTACTTTTAAAATGAGCTCACTCCGTGGGTCCCTGGCGTTGAATGGAACGGCTAAAACACTGAATCGATTTCGATTAAATTTGGTATAAAGCAAGCTTGAACCCCAAGGAAGGTCATAACCATTTATATATTTTTTATACCTAACATCTGTTTAATTGCCGTAAAACACGCGAGCGAAGCCGCATGCGAAATCTTGTATTTTAGAAAAATAAAAAAAAATAAAAACTATTACACGCCCATACTTGATATTTGGTTCTCGTGTATATTTTTAGTAGAAAATAGCAAACGAAAGCCGAACCCACTTACAGTTTCAATGCAATTTCAGATAAACTAATTTCCGCTGGTAGCTTCCTGGCGTGGGCTATTCATCTATAAATAATTAAAACGCCGATAAACCGAAACACAATATTCAGCTAACTAGTTTATCATATTCAAATTGATCAAAACTCAAAACACAACATAATAGTTTGTAATGTGTTTGATGCACATTAGTAACAGCAGTATTAGTTTTATTTTTTGAAGGTATATTTTTTTATTATTATTTTTTTTTTTTATAGAATAGGAAGGTGGACGAGCATATGGGCCACCTGATGGTAAGTGGTCACCAAACGCCCTTAGACATTGGCATTGTAAGAAATTTCAACCATCGCTTATAGCCAATGCGCCACCAACCTTGGGAACTAAGATTTTATGTCCCTTGTGCCTGTAATTACACTGGCTCACTCACCCTTCAAACCGGAACACAACAATATCAAGTATTGCTGTTTTGCGGTAGAATATCTGATGAGTGGGTGGTACCTACCCAGACGGGCTTGCACAAAGCCCTACCACCAGTAAATTATTGTATTAGTTAAGCAGACTGTAGTAAGTGTATCACCGATAGACGTTGGCATTGTAAGAAATATGAAGCTACTCCTTACATGGCCCATTTGTTGTACCTTGTGCCTGCTGTGACACTTGCTTACTTATCCTTCAAAACGGAACAAAACAATATTGCTCCGCGGTAGAATATATGGTGAATTCATCTTACCTACCCAGACGGGCTTGCGCAAAGCCCTACCAGCTAATAAACGTAACGTTTCCCCTTATTTATGCATAGACTAATAATCCAATTGATATGAAACTTTCACATTATGATAGTAAAACGTTAAGCCACATAACGCCATGCTACATAACGTCACGCCACATATCGAGAAGAGACATGCCAAGCCAAGCCATGTTATGCCACGATAGTTATAGCCGGAACTGTCCACCAAGGCCGTAACCATTACTGACATTCGAGCGACAACAAAACAGACCCGATTGGCTCATTTCGGAACGTCATTCGTTTTTGTACAAAAATGTTGCTATGGCAACCAAAATAATGGACGAGAGGATGTGTCCATGGCAACGGAAAATAACAGTTATGAATTGGAAAAGTATTGAGATATAAATATACCTTCGATTATTCATCTATTGATATGATTATTCTTTTTTTGATTTCACTTGGATTCTTTATAAATTATTACGATCATTGTTAAGACACTTAATCAGAAGAGTACAATTATAAAATGTTATTAATGTTTTATTAATTCCGAACCCCTTTTTACTTCTTTTTTAGTAATAAGATTTTTTTATTAGATGTTAACATATAATTTTTCGAGATTTTAATTCGCTATGTATGATACATACTTATTGGTATTTATCGCTGTTAGAGGTATGATCAACGAGACAATATGTAAAGGTAAAATTTAAATATTTGATTACTTTATTGATCAAAGGCGCACGAGCTGCGTAGCTATTTTTTAAAGAAAAAAACGTTACATTATATTTTTTCGAAGGTTAAATATTCAAAATCAATTTAAGGTGTTACGCCATTACAATGCTCGTATCTTTTAAAATATAATTGTAGTAAATGTCATAGTGTACCTAACACATCTTAATAAGTATATAATGGTATATATATTATACAGTTTGCTTTTCCGAGTTTACAATTAACCAAACAAAAGTTAGAAATAGAGTTTTATGCAAGTCATCCAAGTAACTAAGTTTTAACTTAACAAGTCGAGACGAGAATTTCACTGTTTCAACAATTCCAACGCCATTCTACTTTGTGTTAAAAAGTTGCCCTTACATTTTAGAAAACTTTGACTGTCCTGCGTTGTAAGGACAATACACAACGTACTTGTTAGATCTATTCGTATTTATTTAGTATAATTAACTAGCCTAGAATAAATTAGCAAGCCTGAAATAAATTAATATCGGGTATCAAACACACTATATATTGTTCACATTATTTAATCGTAAATATATTTAATCTGTTTTAGTAGCGAAGTGAAATATCAATTAAGACGTAATTAATCACAAAATGATGAATTTAAGGACATTTTATCAAAACACCTGTGAGCTTATCACATTCATAAATGGTTAAGTAGTATCTTCGAGGCCCATAAAATTGTGTTACCGGATACTTCG
This sequence comes from Nymphalis io, assembly GCF_905147045.1. Taxonomy (NCBI): domain Eukaryota; kingdom Metazoa; phylum Arthropoda; class Insecta; order Lepidoptera; family Nymphalidae; genus Nymphalis; species Nymphalis io. The sequence goes on along the minus strand of NC_065893.1, from coordinate 1,810,745 downwards.
TTTAAATTAGTCAGGAAGTTCCTTCAAAGCTCACTAATGAGGCGCTTCCGTCGGAAGGGCGGGTATTAGCGATTTAGAAGAGAATTGATAATGGTCCAATTGATGAGACATTTCACCGAATGGCTTTTTAAATAATACCACGTTATACATACTTACTACCACAAACAAAAAAAATGGAATTTCACAAGCACTTTTAAGTCATTTACATAATAATGTTAGCAATTATTAATATTATAAATGCTAAAGTGAGTTTGATTGTTACGCTTTAACGTCGTAACTACTCAAAGAAACATCATGAAATTTTGCACACACGTAAGTGGTACAAAGAAGGATATAGGCTACATAGATAGAATAATATTGAAAGAAATTATACTTGAGACCATGATACATTTGTACTGTTTGAAGTATGAGTCCAATGTAACTCCAGGCAGAAAGGACGTAACTACTTCATCCCATGATTGGTAGCGCTTTGACGACGTCACGAATAGTTAATATTTCCAACAGTAACAATTTCTATGAAGATGACCTTCAAATGTTCCATTTGACAATCTCCTACAGACCAGTCTACCTATGTTAAAAAAGTATACATTTAATACCAAGTCGAGACCAACATTGTAGCGAAATAACGTTAGTACAATTTAGAAATAGTACAAAAAATACTACTACAGTTTTACAACCACAATTTTGAATATTTATGTATGATATAGTAGACATTAGTGTATTAGAGGTGGTCTTATAGTGTTTATTACAAAAATTATCATAGCAGTAAAAGCTATAGTGGAATTCAAAGGTTAGAAAATAAATATTATGCAATCTATTGAATTTCAAAGTCGAACGCAATTCCTATGTGTCACAACAACATGTTTTTATTATCTTTGTGTAATATTGAAATAATAAATATTCATGGGCCGAAATGGCCCAGTGGTAAGAATGCGTGAATCTTAACCGATGATCGTGGGTTCAAGCCGGGCAAGCACCACTGAATTTACATGTGCTTAATTTGTTATTATAATTCATCTCGTTCTTTAAGGTAAAGAAAAACATCGTGAGGAAACCTGCATGTGTCTAATTTCACTGAAATTCTGCCACATGTGTATTCCACGAACCCGCATTGAAGCAGGAATAAGCACTATAAATATAAAAACTAAAATAATAGCTGTGGCCTTAGCCCAGCTGTGGGACATTCACAGACTGTTACGAAATATTAATATTCAAGTTGAGTTTATAAAAATATATATATCAACAATTTCTTATAAATAATATAAAAAAGGTATATGTAGCAACCTGTGAAAGTATCATTGCTTCATACTTATTTATGCACCCAGCTTTAATGTGTGTTGGTGAAATCACATGCATCAGATATACATTCAAAACATGCAGGTTTCCTCGTGATGTTATTTTTGACCGCCGAGCACAAGATTAATTATAAACACAACATAACCTGAAAATTCTTTGGTCCATCCCCGATTTTAAGCCCGCAATCATTGATACGTATTCTAACCACTAGTGGCCTAGTGTCTGGGCTTAAAAAGTTAGCACAGAAAATAATTTCGATTGCCTTTAATGGCATTCATAATACTATGCCGATAATGGAGAACAAAACGAAAGAATCTTGATTCATTTTTTAAAAAAAATCCACTTCGACTTTAATAAAATACCAAGAACGTATTCACGATGTTATATAAATTTCTCATTGAAAGTGAGAATCCATTTTAACCATCAAATAATATCGCTTAACAAATATGTAATTAGCGCTTGCAAAACTTTACACGCCTATAGTAACCGTAATAGCTTAATTCGGTATAACTGCTGCAACTAGAAAAGCAAAGTTGGTTTGCGGTTTCCTCTAACTTAAGCCCAAACTGGAAGCGCTCCACCTTTGCTTAACTCTTAATTAGAGAACCGACGCTTGTTCAGTATGTTTAATATGAACCAAACCAGATTGAAACAAAGAGGATATACTTATAAGATTATTATGTTTGTTCAGATATTAATAATCTTCGCATGTTAGTCGTAACTCAACAATTTTGGATAATTATTTCAAAATTACAAACAGAAGCGAAATTTTTTTTTATATTATATGGAGCAAAAGACACATTAATCTTTATCTAGTTTTCAGCTATATTTAACATTCGATAAGAAAATGCGGTCCTGACAGGTGAACTTTGGACTGGCGAAGAATTTACGTTAAAAATATTTTTATAATTGATATTTTGCCCTACTAACGAATAATATCATTAAAATTATATCATTGCGGCAATTAAATTGCAAGGTAATGACATTTTTTAAATGCACTGTTGCAAAGGTGTATCAACTTTTTATTTTTGTTGGGCGTCTAGTCTATACTTGTCATGACCAACTGACAGAGGTTCTCTCGGCGGCCAAGCTTTAGCGTGGTCATTAATCTTACTAAGATAAGACGATGCTACGTATAACTTTGAGCAGATTTGCACTCAAACGATCTCTAGCGAAAACTTTTATTAAATATTTTCGATAATAATAGATTTACTAAGCTATAAAATTCTCAAATAGGAGAATACAAAAAAAAAGATTATGAATTTTTAAACTAGGAACAATTTGTTTTCCTGAATAATATGAAACCTACTTCTGATGCAGTTAAATTTTTCTCTTACATTGCCTCACATATGTACTTAACTCAGTGATCTCCTACTGAAGCTTTTCTGCAAAAGTACAAAATGATCTGCCAATAGAAAAGCAAATGAAAAACTCAGTGGTGCCTGCACAGATTCGAACAACTTAATATTCACTTGTTCTGTCCACTTTGTCATCTGTACTCAAGCACAGCAACTGTGGCCTTTAATAATATCACGCAAACTATGTAAGCATTCGGAATAGAAAACACAAACACACATATATTTATATAAGCACATTGCTTAACAGTCTAAAAAACTATAACAATAATTCAAACCTCGAAAGCTAAGGCAAATCTCAATTTAATTTATCTCCCAACCATTTGTTGGTATCTCGACTATCAGATAAAGCTTGTCTTTCTTATTCAGATTTGAAAACTTCTTTTTAAAGAGAGCGAAGGCTATCTTATCTCCATAGTTCTTATCAATCTTTCTTTGCAAGTGAATCGCTAGATTATAATTATTTCTGGAGCTTTAAACTGATATGGAATCTCCAATAGGTGTTTAAGTTTTGTACATTCTATTATACCATAATTTATTTTTCAATACTTGATAAAACTATTCCTATATAGGTGGATAGTTGAGCCAGTATAATCACAACTATAATGGGCATTATGCCTTAAGTCCTATAGTTGCCTGACAATTGACGGTAGAAGGCTGGTAACCTTACCTTTTAAAACACTATTCCCCTTACTAAATTTAATTAAAAATATATTACACCAATCAAGTTAAAATTTCCAATTACAATTAGAGAATAAACAGACTTTATTATAGGTAATGATTGCTGTAATAATCAGGATTCTTTCAGTGCCAACAGTTCCGTGGGCGTTTTGCTCGGCTGTATGAGACGTTTAATTGATAGCTAGTACAGAAAAAAAAATTTTCGTAAAAAAATATTCAATCAAATTATGGAGTCTGAAATTACCTATAAATTGAGATGTATTATTGATCTTTTTATAAATAGTAACAAGTATTTAACTACACTTTTGAACGTGTGTAATAATAAATGGTTTACTTTATTGCAACTTATTAATCTTTTTAGTTAAAAATATCAAAAAATTGCACTATAGAGGCAAATACCTCGCCCCAGGCAGTATGTATTGATTTTTAACCGACTTCAAAAAAGGATTATATATTTAACAGATATAACATTTTCAAAGGAGAAAGGGAGATTCTAATTTCATCCGTGTGTATGCAAATATTTTTTTATATATAACCGGATATAACTTTTTTGTTTATGGACCGATATCCAAAATTCCTTTTGTGGTTGCTCTAAGCTCCCGTCTCAATTTCATTACTATCTTTAGAAAGTATTCTAAAGACAATTTAGATTTAGGACGTACTTTATCGATATAACTTGAACTCTGTTTTTTCTCATGACAACGGAATTGAAATCTTATTTTTATCGACAGAAATATGATAGAAATATAAGAATAATTTCAGCACATTGAACGATTCGAAGCACGGAACGCAACAAATTCTGGCTTTTATCTTGATAAAATATCTCCCGTCAACTTTGCATACCAAACAGCTTGATACAAAAGATTTTCGAATAACAATTGAAGATGAAAATTAGCCAGTGATCAGTTACAAGAAAGTAAAATTTTGAGATAGTACGTTTTCTCTGATGACTATATATTACATTATATTTTAGTATCTAAAGTTAAAAAATAAAACATGATTTATTTTCACTTGAAGTGCAAGGCCGTCATTTTTTTCGAGTTTTTTTTTTAATAAATTCTCAATAGTCCGATAATATGTAGTTGGCAGCTGAACATTGCACCTGATCTTTTTCTGGTAGTATATTAAAGGCAAAATACGTTCAAATATAAAGTATGTACATAGAATAGCTTATATATGATTTATATACCTAAATATTATTTGATGAGCTGGTTGGCGTAGTTGGTAGATACTTGCCTTTCACGCCGAAGGTTGTGGGTTCGACTCCCACCCAGGACAGACATTTGTGTGCATGAACATGTCTGTTTAAGTCTGGGTGTAATTATCTATATAAGTATGTATTTATACAAGAAAAGTAGTAGATGTAGTATATTAGTTGTCTGGTTACCACAACACAAGCTCTGCTTAATTTGGGATCGGATGGCCTTGTGTGAATAATGTCCCAGGATATTATTATTATTATATCGTACGCTCACAACAAGCATCGTTAATTAATCTTTGGAATATATCGGAGATTCTGGATTAAATTCCATTAAAAACAATGACTATTCTATCTTGCACATCATGTTCTAACAAAATAGAGATAAAATCTCTATTATACAAACTTCAGGTACAGAGATCGCTGTATCCTTTGTGAGCCTGCGAAACAAATATTCCCTCACCTTACTCGTAAGATATTTTACTTCCACTCTCTGATATATTTTATATTTCATAGATAATGTTTTTTCTTCTATATATAATAAAAATTCATCTACAATATATTGAATATTAGATATATTGTAGACGGATTTTTATCAGTTTTAATTATTGTCTAGAAGCTAACTTATATGTTTGAAATGACTGAATTAACCTTTAATTTTAATGCAGTAACAGCCTGTAAATGTCCCACTGCTGTTCTAAGACCTCCTCTCCCTTTTTTGAGGAGAAGGTTTGGAGCTTATTCCAGCACGCTGCTCCAATGCGGGTTGGTGGAATACACATGTGGCAGAATTTCGATGAAATTAGACACATGCAGGTTTCCTCACGATGTTTTCCTTCACCGAAAAGCAATAGATGAATTATAACAGAAATTAAGCACATGAAAATTTAGAGTTGCTTGCCCGGGTTTGAACCCACGTTCATCGGTTAAGATTCACGCGTTCTTACCACTGGGCCATCTCGACTTTAATGCAGTATTAATCAATCATAAGATATTGTAAATCAATTTACGATGATTCGCTATTTTGATCCGTATATCTTTTAAATATTATAATTATTATAGCCAATATCACATCAGTTCCTGAAATTTCATGACCATGTTTGTTTGATAAGTTTGGAGTTTTTCCTTACAGGATAACCCTATTTTAGCTACGCCGTTATATATTTTAATTTTCACTGTAAAATCGTACCAAATTTCCAGGGAATATTGCAAATTTTGTAAAATTATATTGAAATTGTTGGTAGTATCGCCCAAAAATTAATGGCATTATATTACTAGTTCATAACTATAATGTAATACAAACCAAAGCTGATTCAATATATACCGTGTTTTATTTTAAACGAATCCTTTTTACACGCATTTTTTTCCCTTTCCCTTCTTAGACCTTAAGGTCTGATATATGTATGTTAAAAGGTTTTTTATAAGAAGGTTGTTTGTTATTCGGTTCAAAAGGTGTTGGAGACCTTCTAAGAGTGGGTATCGGCACCGACTCAGCAAGAATCCGAATTCCATAAATCACTCTTAAAATGAGAGGTCTATATAAATTGGATAAATCATGTAAACGTGATTCATTTTAAACGCTTACAAAGCTGAAGTTCTTACAGATGGAAAATGAGTTTGCTTAGCGCTTTTACCTCGTTACAAAGAATCTTATATTGATAGATATAAATAAAAATGACGTTGTGTTTTTGCGTCAGAGCCTTTTACTCAAACATCACATATTTACGTTGTGTCATAGAAGTTTAATATTAACGTTAAATGTTTTTATTGTTATGTCACCATCAATACAAATCTTGTCAAGAAAGTATAGTATTATCTTATCTGTGATCATGTAGAAGAAAAGAGAAAAAAAGCCGAGATGTCCCAGTGGTAAGGATGCATGAATCTTAACCGATGATCGTGGGTTCAAACCCAGGTAAGCACCACTGAATGTTCATGTGCTTAATTTGTGATTATAAATGTTCCATTAGAATGGAAAAGTTTTTATTTCTCCGATTCTTCACAGATATCTGGATCTGATATATGTCATTTCGAATAGGTACGGTAATAGAAATACGAGTAATAAAGTAAGTATAAATATTCTTTATTGAATAAACATTATATTAAAAATTCTATTATAATTTGAAAAATATCTTCAGTTAAAATATATAAATAAACTTATCTGACCGCCACTTTCAGATTAAACTTGATATATATATATATATATATATATATATATATATATATATATATAAATATATATATATATATAAATATATATATATATATATATATATATATATATATATATATATTTATATATATATTATATATATATATATATGATAATGGTATTATTGTAAAGCCATACATGGAAAAGTATATAATATATATGTATAAATTATTTCTCTGTTTTATTCTCTTTGAATAGAAACATTGGTTGGTTCCTGATTGAAGGTCAAATATATTACGATTATTTGTTTTACACAGACTTCCTGCTGTATCGTATATCGACGCGACGATGTCAACAGAATCGAGGGGAATCGATCCGAACATTTTCAGATACTTTAGGGAGTTACAATCTTAAAATGTTCTACGGTGAAGCAACGTGAACGAACTATTGACTTTTTTTTTGTGCTTTACTTTAAAGTACAAATATTATTATAGTAAAGAAAGGAAATGATCTAGTGTTGAGTTAAGGCTTTTTCTCTTAGAGCGTCACGGTAGCATGCGAAAGCGATCCCGTGGTGGTCCTCGTTAAGATGGAAAGGGTACCGCTCGTTTTTTAGTGAGTATCCCGATGTTCGGAGCGCACTCGGTGCCTTGGATACCGGCGAGCACCACATACCACTGTTCCTGTGGGGGCAACGCGTAACGAGTTTTTCCAGCGATAAAAATAAAGGCTTTTTCTCTTGTTGAGAAGAAAGTTTTTTTTTTTTTATATATATGCCCCGGGATGGCAAATGACTCTACTCCACCTGATGGTAAGTGGTAGTAGAGTCCAAACGCGACGACGGCCAGTACAGTCGGGAAGAATGTTCTGTACTAGCCGTCCCCGCCTTGCCGGCCCGCAAGATGCCTCTTCACGCCTCGTTTGAAGGAACCCGGGTTGTAAGAGGAGGGGAACACGTGAGCTGGTAAGGAATTCCATTTTTTGGTAGTGCGACAAAGAAAGGAGTTGCCAAATTTCTTTGTGCGCGATGGAATTGATGTCACAGTTAGGCGGTGACATCGAGAACCAGCTCGCGTGGACTTAAGAAGGAAGGGGGAAGCAGGAATTAGAGAGAATAATTCCTCAGAGCACTCGCCGTGATACAGACGATAGAAAGCGCTCAGTGCTGCTATCTCGCGACGCAATTGTAAAGGTTCAAGGGTGTTAGTGAGCTTTAAGTCGCCAATAATGCGTACTGCACGTAGCTGCAACCGGTCCAAGGCCTCCAGTAGGTACTTAGCGGAGCCATCCCAAAGGTGCGAGCAATATTCAACGCAAGACCGTACCTGTGTTTTGTACAGCAGGCACAGCTGTTGTGGCGTGAAAAAACGCCGCACCTTGTTCAGAACTCCGAGTTTTCGTGAAGCTGTTTTTATAATAGCCTCGATGTAATCCCTTGGACTAAGGTCGCAGCGAACGTCCATCCCCAGCATGGCGATTTTGCTTTGTATCATCAGCGGTGTGCCACAGAGGGAGGGATGAGGGTAAAATGGTGACTTTTTCGCTGTGAGAGCGCACACCTGTGTTTTCTTGGCATTAAACTCAACAAGATTATCAGAACCCCATTTGGCGATGAGCTCTAATGTCCTATCGAGTTCAATAACAAGATTCTCCCGCCTCTCCTCAGTTTCCGCCCGCCCAGCCACTGCGCGTCCGTGGTATCCACCATGCACTGTACTATCATCTGCATAGCAATGTATGTTCCCAAGAGAGAGCATATCATTGATATGCAAAAGAAAGAGTGTGGGAGATAGCACAGATCCCTGGGGGACGCCAGCATTCACTACATAGAATTGTGAAGCGCAACCATCTACTAAAACACGAAGGCTACGCTTGTGTAGGAAGCTGGCAATCCAGGTGCATAGCTGAGCAGGCAGACCATATGCCGGTAGCTTGGAGAGAAGACTTCTGTGCCAGACCCTGTCGAAAGCCTTGGAGATATCGAGGCTGACAACCAACGATTCTCCATGCTTGTCGATAGCTTCACCCCAGAGGTGCGTTACGTACGCTAGAAGATCACCTGTGGACCGTTTTGGTCGAAACCCTCGAAACTGACGATCATTAATTAGACAGTGACCTTCTAGGTAATGGATCAGTTGGTTGTTTAGAATCCGTTCCATCACCTTACAAAGTACTGAGGTGATAGCTATTGGCCGATAATTTGCCGGGTCAGACCGATCCCCTTTTTTGGGAACCGCTTGCACATTAGCTCTTCTCCAAGCCTCCGGCACACATCCCGAAGAGAGAGAAAGTTGGAACAGGCGCGTTAACACAGGAGACAGCTCCGCCGCGCACTTCTTCAGCACAATGGCTGGTATTCCATCGGGACCGCTAGCTTTCCGTATATCGAGTGATTGCAGCTCCGCACGCACATCACGTTGCCTGATTTTGATGTCAGGCATCGTGTGGCCACATGAAGGTATTGTTGGTGGCTGAGCACTACAATCATCGATCACAGAGTTGTCGGCAAAGAGTTTAGCCAGGAGGTCGGCTTTCTCCTGCGGACTGTGAGCTAGCGATCTGTCCGATTTTCTGAGCGGTGGCAGCGAAGGTTGGCAGAAATTGTTTTGCACAGACTTGGTCAGACGCCAGAAGCTACGGGAGCCCCTAGGATGCGAAATAAGGTCATGACCAATCTGTACAATGCGCTGTGCATCCGCTCTCGTGTATGCCTTCCTACAGGACTTGGAATTTTTATTGTAGTTTGCTTTCAGTGAGTCAATGTTAGATGCCCCGCTAATGCAGCCGTTGATTCACGCGCGATATGCCGCCTGCTTAGATGATACAGCATCGGCACATTCACGAGTGAACCAACGGTTACGCGTACTCCTACTGACGAGATCTGAGCTAGGAATGTAGTATTCCATTCCCAGCATGATCTCGCCAGCAACAGCAGCGGCACTAGCTGTCGGGTCATTCCCACTGAAGCAACGTTCCTTTCAAGGGACCGACGCATAGTAATCGCGCATACCGTCCCAATCCGCCGACTTATAGTGCCAAACGCGACGTTTGCATACCGCTAGTGGCGGCAGCTTGGCCTGTGGCACTCTGGTAGAAATAAGGCTGTGATCCGAAGAGCCAAGAGGAGCCTGAACCACAACCTGATATTCCACCGGGTGAGAAGTCAGCAGAAGATCCAGTAGAGAAGGCGCTTGCCCATCAATGTCTGGGATCCTGGTGGGCTGATCAACCAGTTGGGTCAAGTCCTGTGTGAGAGAAAAAGCATGAGCAGTTCTTCCAGCATGGTCAGTTTTGAGGGATTTCAACCATGATTCATGGTGAGCATTAAAATCCCCCAAAAACACCAATTCCGCGTTAGGAAACTGCTCTTGCGCAGCATCTGCCACCCGACTAAGACGGTCGAATAATCGGCTTGTCTTCAAGTCACCATTGTGGGATCTGTAGAGGCACACGTAGACTCGACTCTGACGAACCAGGTCCACACGTACCACCAACATGGAGAAGGAGGGGTCCTCCTAGCAGCGCAATCGGTGACAACAAACATCCGCCCTGACGAACAAGCATACTCCGGCTTTCGCTTTAAAAGATTCTTCAAGCATGTAGCCGGGATAGTTAAGGTAGCTGGTGTCGGCAGGGCGGAGTATTTGCGTCTCCGTGAGAAACAACATTGCTGGCCGTGCTGTCTCGAGATGGTGGTGGACAGCGTTGAGGTTAGCGTGGAGTCCTCGGATGTTAGAGAACTCGACCTCAAACAGCGAGGGTATGGTGGGGGTGTGCACCGCTGAACGACCGTTATTTCTTATTTGCGCTACCATTTGGAAAAATTAGGAAAAGAGACGTGAAGCGAGCGACGTATTGCCACGATAGGGATGGGCAAAGTATGGAGGCGTGTTTTCCCAAATGTTTGCCAAAAAGGAAAATATACTGATCCGCCGGACGGAAGGGACCCCGAACCCCCCCGGAAGTGGCCGCCGGGACCCCACCTTCCGGTCACCAACCGGCACGACGGTCCACCCCGAGATTATGCGTGGCCTGGTGGGGCAGCCTCGCGAGCTGGTTAGGCACGCTCGGGCCCCTGTACTATGCCACGGGCGGCCAGCGGAACAGCCGTTTCTTCGGGTCTCCCTGTCCGGCAGGTCAATACAGTTTCCTCCGGCGTTGGTTCGACAGCCGTCTCCACTGGACCAACACCCATCGCGGCAATACTCGCTCGGGCACTGGCTGTACGCTGGCTGACCTCGAAACGCGGCTGCAAGCCACTTCACGAGTTTTTCACCATGCGTACGGTGGTAACAAGCCAGGCGGATGTTAGCATCCTACCACCAGATGAGCAGATGGTCGCTCAGATATCCCTTAGTCGCCTCTTACGACACCCATGGGAAAGAGAGGGGCAGTGAGATGTATTCTTTCTCCGTCACTGCACGGAAATGCAGCTTATTCCACCAAGCTTTTACAACACAATTATTTTTACACGTAACTGTTTAAATATTTATTTATATTTATGTACGTGTGTTATATATCAATAAATATTTAGTCTATAATAAAAAATAGTGAGTGTACACACTTCCAACTTCCACACTCCGGGCCGCTACTGAGAATCTTCGGGCCAATAACTTTTCATTGGCCCGACCTGGAGTTTGAAGCCAGGATCTCGGAATCAGTGGCCGTATCTCTAGACACTAGACCAACAATGCAGTCAACAAGGCATAATATACATAAATAATCAATGTTATTTGAACGTATAAAACAAAACACCGCTCGTAATATAACTCGATTTTTCCTTAGTAACTTTTTTCACGTGTTCATGCGACCGAGTTAACTTTGTTTGGCTTCGACGGAATACGTCTTCTTTTATAAGAAGCAATATAGATTTTGTAGGATAATTAAGTTTTTTACATAATGAGTAGACTAACGACAAGACTGTCGACAAGTCCACTTTTACAACGGATATTGAAAGGGTGATATATGTCACCCTTGACAAAAAAACTAATGCACTGCAGACAAGACAGTGATGAAAGCGCTTACTGGGGTTGGGAGGAGCAAATGAAACTCTCCAAGTAACGGTACTGCATTCACATGAGCAATTACATTTAACTACTTTCCGACCACGGCTTCGCCCGCATGTTTGGGATTTGTGAAGCTTTAGGTACCTTTTCTGTATCCCGGACAAAGCGTATGCAAAATTTCATTATAATTGTTTCAATAGTTACGACGTCAAAGCGCATCAAACAAACGAATTCTAGTTTTTTTTGGGCTATGCGTGCACAGAACACTTCATTCACCAAATGATGATCATTTTCATTTCATTAATGAGGATATATAATCGGATTAATGGTTTCAAAACACATAGAGAACCAACACACAAATATTCAATTTCATTTATATATAGGAAACTTAACAGACAATATTTTAACAACAATTTTTTAAGGTCAAAATCATAACACGCTCCCGGCTGATACTGCCATATCATTTCAAAAGTTAAAGTTTCACAATAGCACAAATAGAAACGTTATATTGGTTTGAACGTAAAATGGAATATTCCAATATGAAAATAGTAGCAATTTCTTAGTTCAGTCCAGTCTTTCGCGTTATTGAGCAAATCATATATGATATGAATGCACGACGTGACGTTACGGCTTCACATGCATAGTTTATTTAATGATATCTTTGCCATATCTTAACGTTTATTATATTCATTTATTCGTTTAGAAATATAAAATACTAACATTATTTACTTTGTTCTTTTTTTTTAAATTTCTTATTTCAAAAAAGCCGAGATGGCCCAGTGGTAAGAATGCGTGAATCTTAACCGATGATCGTTCAAACCCGGGCAAGCACCACTGAATTTTCATGTGCTTAATTTGTTATTATAATTCATCTCGTGCTTGACGGTGAAGGAAAACATCGTGAGGAAACCTGCACGTGTCGAATTTCACTGAAATTCTGCCACATGTGTATTTCACCAACCCGCATTGGAGCAGCGTGGTGGAATAAGCTCCAAACCTTCTCCTCAAAAAGGGAGAGGAGGCCTTAGCCCAGCAGTGGGACATTCACAGGCTCTTATTGTTACCGTTTTCTTATGTCACCAAAAAAAGAGATCAAAACGTTAACGATGAGGTGCGAATAAACTAAGTACCGGAAAATTACTTAGAAAAATTAACAAACTTTAATACAGACTTGTAGATAAGGTTAATATAAGCTTATTTTCATAAAAAAAGCATTTTCACAAAAATGCAGATGTCCGCATCTACTTTGCGGTCATCGATATATTTCTTAACCGATAATCCTGAAATTATATAATAATTAACCTAAAATTAACTTATAATTAATTATATTTATCCTATATTCCACCAACTGTACACCCTACCGCTTACTCAAATTAATATCCTTTATCCCAAGCTTGTCTGAAAGAGATCGCTGTCGTAATTGATCAAGTTTATTTTTCGTTTTAACTAAATTTTTATGTCTTTTGATTTACAATTAAGCATAAATCTATTTTATTACATTCTACTCTCATAATAGTCCTTAATCATGCGAAATATTTAACGTTTTACGTTAATAATTAACGGTCGAGATAACCAATGTTTTTTTCAAGCGTATCAAAACTGCATAAGTAAAACTTCTTAATTCTTCTTCTTTAATTTCTATCATAATAAATCAACTGTCGAGCGCGACATGATTTAACTCTCTCTTTAATACATATAGTAAAAAAAAAAAAGTAAAACTGCTGGCATAAGGCCGCCTCTCCTTTTAAGAGAAGATTTAGAATATATTCCACTTACGTCAACACAACGCAATCTTTCGTTTAAGATTCAAGTGTTCCAACAACTGAGCCATTTCGATATTAAATACACGCTACATGCCAATATGACGTCACGCAATTAGTTCCAGTAAATACCGGATTTTGGTAAACATTACAGGTCAAATATCTCTTATATATAGACCCAATTACTTTTGATCTCTTGGAAATAAATTCAGCAGTTCCTTTGTATGGCAGATGGCAGATGTGCTCATATTAAAAGAGTAACATCTGCCATATCAAAATCAGTTCAAAATATACTTTATATCAAATTGGCTTTTAGAACATTTGGTATCATTATTTAATAAGAACAAAATTTAAAATAACCATTTCATAAAATATTAGACTTAGTGAACTGTTTCTTTTAAGAATATATAATTTGGACATTATACATGTCCAAATTATACATTATACATGTCCAAATTATATATACTTAAAAGAAAATAAGGCCTACCGCACAATATTCTATAATTTTCTGTAGAAAAGATAAAGTGACATCATGCCAATCATTAACAAATTGTTATATTTAAAAATGACATCTATGAACGATCTGACCTTCAATCAATCAATCAACAGCCAATCGTTGTCCACTGCTGAACATAGGCCTCTCCCAAGGTGCGCCAAAGCTCCCTGTCCTCCGCCTTCCGCATCCAGTTGGTGCCCGCCACCTTCTTAAGGTCGTCGGTCCACCTGGCTGGAGGGCGCCCTACGCTGCGCTTGCCGATTCGCGGTCTCCACTCTAGAACTCGTCTGCTCCAACGGCCATCGGTCCTACGACATACGTGACCAGCCCACTGCCACTTCAGCCTGCTAATTTTGCAAGCTATGTCGGTGACTCCGGTTCTTTTCCTGTTTGATCTAACCTTGGACTGAAATAATTCTTTCTAGTTTCTTCAAATACATATTTAATTGTATTAATAATTGTTGTTACTAAATTATCTTATTTTAGCTTTTATGTGAATACATTTTTGAACCAAATCAATAAAGCTTGTTAATTATTCTGGGTTAAAAAGCCAGAATAATTAACAATAATTTTGATCATAGAAAATAAAATAAATATTTTATTCCATACCAATCTTGTCTTCTATGCGCCGATTGAACTAAAAGTAACGTAGCCATAGCAGATGCTCCAGCACACGATCAAGACACTTCTAACGATACCTCATATGTCGTATTATAATTAGCAGCTTAGTAATTATGCGAGAACAAATGAACATACCCTCCGTAATCGTTTTTTCAAAAAAGATAAACACAAAAAGCAAAACCTTAAATACAAAATTTGGGCCAAAATGTTAGAGCCATTTCCGAGATACACGATATAAATCACTCATCATCACCACCATCACAATATCAAAATTATCACCACCCACTCAACAGATATTCTACCCCAAAACAGCAGTACTTGGTATTGTTGTGTTCCGGTTTGAAGAGTGAGTGAGCCAGTGTAATTACAGGCACAAGAAACATAACATCTTCGTTCCCAGGGTTGGTAGCGCCTTGCCGATTTAAGCGATTGTTACCATCAAGTGGCCCATATGCTTGTTCGCCTACCTATTATATAAAAAAAAAATATTATTGATAGTCGACATTATGTAATCACGCCGAGCTCGCATATTTTACTCGCCGAGTATTTAACTATAATTTTTTGATAAAATAAAACTTTTTTGTTTTAACAAAAGCAAAATACGTGTAAAGAATTATATTTTAATATTATAGTAGAGTTAAGATAAAAGATAATAAAAGGGCAAGGGTCAGGTCTCAAAGGGGCCGTTAAATTACATAAATGGGTTGAAGTGGAGATTAAACATTCACGACAATTATAAATTACTAGCTGACTTCGTACGGGTATAATATGGATCATTTGCATTTTTTCAATCAATCAATCTATCCATTCGCCCATACAGTACAATTCTAAGGCATATAACAATATGTAGTAAAAAAATGTCGAGCAATATAAAATATAAAGACCAAACATCGGTGCTTTAAAGATTTATAAAAAATATCTGATCGTATGACTAAATAATGCAATCAATAATTTTCAACAATCGTTCTTAATTCCGTCGTCTAAAGTCATTTTAGTATGCAGGGTCAATCGAAACTAGACTCACCATATCTTCTATAATGTTATAAAAATCCTATTCATACTTGACTAACAATGAATTTATGAATAACAAAAATGAAACTTAAAATTAAACAAATGCAACCTTTTTTTTAAAATCAGCTATGAGTATATGTACTTTTGCCGGCTTACTTACAAATCGTTATTATACATCAATAACCGACCGTTTTTCAGTTACGAGTTACGAGAGGGAACTTACAAAACGTTTTTTAATTACACCTCATAGACAATATTAAAATAAGTATGCAAAATGAGTCGATTTTTAGTTATAGACTAATAAAGTTATTTTAACTTAGTAAAGTGGTTTGGCTTTGTACAAACCCATTTGGGTAAGTACCACCCACACAGTAAATATTAGTATTGTTGTGTTCTGGTTTGAAGGATAAGTGAGTGAGTTTAAATACAGGCACAAAAGACATAATATCTTCGTTCTCAAGGCGCATTGGCGATATAAGGAATGGTTAATATATATTACATCGCCAATTTCTATGGGCGGGGGTGACCACATAACATCAGGTGACCCATTTGCCCGTCCGACTACCAAAAACATAAACAAATAAAATAAAGCATTAATAATATTAATTCAAGTACTACAAAATTATAATAGTTGGTCTTCCTACATTGAACGTGTCGACTTCGGGAAGTCGAAGTTGAGTTGCAATTGTCTTTGACCTTTTTATCTTTCGAAAAATAATGATTCGAATAAACTTCAATTGTAGAGAATAAACTTCAGTTGTATTCGTGGGTTCGAACCCGGGCAGGCACCACTGAATTTTCATGTGTTAAATTTGTTATTTTAATTGATCTCTTGCTTGACGGTGAAGGAAAACATCGTGAGGAAACCTGCATATGTCGAATTTCACTGAAATTTTGCCACATGTGTATCCCACCCGCATTGGAGCAGCGTGGTGGAATAAGTTCCAAATCTTCTCCTCAAAAAGGGAGAAGAGGCCTTATCCCAGCTGTGGGACATTCACAGACTGTTACTGTCTGTCTGTAGACATTGAATTATTCGATTGGATCAAAGTACGTTTTTGAGTGAAATGTAAAGCACATTTTGCCATACATGCCAAATCGCTTAAAAAATCATAAATTGTTTTGAACTAAAAAGGCATAACAAGCCAACTGAGACTTCGAGTGACAGACGAATAAGCGTAAGATTTCGAGCGTCAGAAGAGTAAGCGTAAGGTTTCGAGCGTCAGGGGACATCAGCGTAAGATTTCAACCGTCAGATGACGTCAGCGTATGGTTTGTTTTTTACACATGAATTCTCGTTTTTGTATGTTTTATAAAACAACCATCTTATAATTGTTTCTATTCTGATTACCAATCGTAAGGGTATAGTAATATCAACGCCAGACCACAGAATTTTAGAATGCAATATTAAACATAATTATTATTGTTTATATGTATTATAAAGGACATCAAAAATGTCGTAGAATAATGTTAATACCTAATATATAAAGGAATAGTTACATATTAATAATAACAGACTGATTTTTATCTTTCTGTCATTACTAATTGAACATTCAAGAAGAAGTCGCTTTATAAAGTTTTTAATTTACTCTGTGGTAAGGCTTAGTGCACGTCTGGGCCACTCACTCATCAGATATTCTAACCCAAACAGCAATACAGTGCCAATGTCTATGTGCGATGGTGACCATTTACCATCACCCACCAATTGCAATTACCATTAAGCTGTCCACCATCATGGATCTTCTTATTATAGAATATATAACAATAAGGGAAGGTATTTTTATGATTTTTTATGCATTCAATTGAAAAATGCTAATAGCATTCTTGCAATTATAACACGCGGTCATGATTTTTAAATTATTTTTTTTTTTGTAATTTTAACATATTTAGAAATATTATAAATTTCATTTATTTATCCATAATAATCATTATCTATAAATAAAAAACATGTTACAATATCTTAAATTTCAAGAGACATTCAGACGACAACATGATACTTATATTTTTATGTTAATTTTTATCTCTAAAGGCGAAGTTCAAATAAATTAAATTTTTCTAACCGAAGAAAATGTCTCGGGAATTTGTAACGCCGTTACGGTCTATCGGGGCCATTTGCATAATTTGTACCGTAATAGAGTTCACTTCTAACAATGTCCTTAAGTGGGATCTGATGTCTTGTTCCTAGAAATAAAATTATTCTAATGAAAGGAACTATATACGCAATAATCCAAGTAAAACGAAAATTCAAATGTATTTATTAAAAAAAAAAAAGATATTTTTATAGTAGTCCTTTAATTTCTGTCAGTAAAAAACAGTAAAAAAACAGACACAAACTTAGATTGTAATGCTACTTAATAAAATATGAAGGCACATTAAAATAAGGTTAATATAAAAGAAATGTATACTATAATCTAAAACACCACCGCCCTTCGACATTGGTGTCCTAAAAAATGGTTACCAATGCTTTGTATCAACTAATACTATGGGGTATCCAACCTTGGGAACGAAGATGTTATGTTCCTTGCACTTGCAGTAAAATTACCTCACGCACCCACTCATCAGATATAAAAAACCTCACCCTTCGAACGGTAATACATACAACAGTACAAAGTATTGCTTTTTGACAGTAGAATATGCGATGTGTGGGTGGTACCTACCCAGACAACAGGGACAAAGCACTACTACCAAGTAAATAAAAATTATGTTCAAAAATATTTCTAAATTGTGAACTAACATCTTGAGGTACTAAGCTTATTCTGCCACTTGCGAATGTGAATTACACATGTGGCAGATTTTCACCTAACACGTGAATTACAATATTTACCATCACCGCCAAGAACGATATTAATTGATTAATTTCATTCATCCAACATGGACCAGAATCCAACAAGACAATTCTATGTGAATATATGACATAGCTTATGTCCGTACTACAAACTAAAATGATATTACAGTTTTACAATAATTGGATAAGCAGTTCTTGCGTTAAGCACCAGGTTCTCGGATAAATAAATTAAACTCATATGTTTATTATGATAAAAATCTAAAGACTTAGATTTACATGTATGACGTCTACTAATATGGAAAACAAAAAACTTTAACGTCTCGAGCAAATAATGCCGCTGTTATTTTGAATACCTCGTTAGGTAATTTATCGTTATAAATACAGCGATTACCACAGCAATTCAATTCTTCGATATTTCCATTTAACGACCCAATTGGGTCAAATGGCGCTGGATTGAGATGACTTTTTTTTTTTTTTTATAGAATAGGAAGGCGGACGAGCATATGGGCCACCTGATGGTAAGTGGTCACCAACGCTCTTAGACATTGGCATTGTAAGAAATGTCAACCATCGCTTACATATCCAATGCGCCACCAACCTTGGGAACTAAGATTTTATGTCCCTTGTGCCTGTAATTACACTGGCTCACTCACCCTTCAAACCGGAACACAACAATATCAAGTATTGCTGTTTTGCGGTAGAATATCTGATGAGTGGGTGGTACCTACCCAGACGAGCTTGCACAAAGCTCTACCACCAGTACTTCTTGACTTCTTGAACTTTACAAAAGAAGTTCTCTATTAATATTTTTGGGTTTAATTACTTGTGTCGCTTTGCATGAATGACGTAAATTTTAATTGCTAAACCTGTAATTACCTACTGCGATGGTACGGCGGATAAAGCAGTTTTTGTTAATTTTTATTAAGTTGTTTTTAAGATTAAATAAACATGTAGTAAGTACATAATAGTAATGGTTGGTCAGATTCGAATACAAGCAACAGTAACGGTCTGTTAATTTCCCACTGCTGGGCTAAGACTTCCTCTCCATTTTTCGAGGAGAAGGTTTGGAGCTTATTCCACCACGCTGCTCCAATGCGAATTGGTAGAATATACATGTGGCTGAATTTTAATTAAAGTAGACACTTGAAGGTTTTTTCACGATGTTTTCCTTCACCGTCAAGCACGAGATGAATTATGAACACAAATTAAGCACATGAATATTCAGTGGTGCTTGCCCGAGCTTGAACCCACGATCATCGGTTAAGATTCACACATTATAACCACTAGGCCATCTTAACAGATTCGAATACGTAATCAGAATCTTCAGTTAAGATCGAAGTCAATCTAATATTTCAACTCGAAAATTTACAATTTAAAAAAATACTAATTACCTCTACTGGTAATAGGAGGGCTGGTTTATTTTTCGCCCAAGGAATCGGAATTGCATTTCAAAGAAGAAATTTTGAAATTTAATTTTTTATGTATATATTTAAGACTAATGACCATTTATTACTAATAAATGATAAAAAATATACTTTTTTAAGTAGGTATTGCAGGCAACTTTAAAACATTATATTACAAGACTTTATAAAATGTAACACAATAAAAAAGAAAAAAACGGAAAGTAACAGCTCGTGAATGTCTCACTGTTGGACTAAAGACCTCCTCTGTTATTGAGAAGCATGGAATCACGTAACACTAAACGGTTAGGATTCTATCGAGAAATACCGAAAAGAATATTAATAGTTACTTTTTTTCACCAATTTAATAACATATTAATTAAATACATACATTTATATCGTGTCCCGTATGATAATCAATGAAAATACTAACAACGTGTTTTTTTTATCAAATGAAAGTCGTATTACTATCAATAAAATATATCATATATAATATTCGACGGGCCGGTCGGCGTGGTTGGTAGATACTTGCCTTTCACGCGGAAGGTTGCGGGTTCGATTTCCACCCAGAACAGACATTTCTATGCATGAACATGTCCGTTTGTCCTGAGTCTGAGCGTAATTATCTATATGAGTATGTATTAATGTATTTACAAAAGAAAAATAGTATATGTAGTATATACTAATTTTCTACTTTTTACAGTTGTCTGGTTTCCATAGTACAAGCTCTGCTTAGTTTGGGGTCAGATGATCGTGTGTGAATCCCAGGATATTATTATTAATATGCCTTATTTATTTATAACGTAAGATATGAATTTATTATTTGCTGCAAACTAAAATTTAACTGCGGGTTTTTATTATAAATCCGTACCCAAGTTAGTTAAGTCGAAAACATGCTATTATAAGTGTAACGTATATAATAGGGAATTGAGGCTAAGCACCTACCTTCAACAGCACCAACCAGCTTACGTAGACTGAGCCCAATACGTGTCTTCGATCCTCCTATTTATACGTCTGCCATATGTTACCAGTTGCTGAAGAACCAAGGAGTGTCGTCACACAGTTATATATATAATAGAATTCACAGAAAACATAGATTACAGTTTTTTCTGAGAGGGCGTAAAATATCGATGGATTGATATCACCGCCTAACTGTGACATCAATTCCATCGCGCACAAAGAAATTTGGCAACTCCTTTCTTTGTCGCACTTCCAAAAAATGGAATTCCTTACCAGCTCACATGTTCCCCTCCTCTTACAACCCGGGTTCCTTCAAACGAGGCGTGAAGAGGCATCTTGCCGGTCGGCAAGGCAGAGGCGGCTAGTGCAGTACATTCTTCCCGACTGTACTGACCGTCGTCGCGTTTGGACTCTACTACCACTTACCATCAGGTGGAGTAGTCATTTGCCCTCCCAGCAAATACAAAAAAAAATTCGACCGTTCGAATCGATTTTATTAAACAAAATACATATTATATATTAATAAATTAGTTTCTAAATATTCTTTATTCAAGCAAGCTCGTAAAAATTTTTTTGAATAATAACGTAATAGGAGAAATCCCGGTACGGAGAAGTAAATTCTAGTGAAGAGAACCGATAAGAAACTCAGTCGATACTCTATTTCTCAAATCTTTAAAGGCCGGCAACGCTTGCAGGTGAAGCCCTCAAGTGTTGCAGGTGTCCATGGGTGGCGGTAGTCACTTTCCATTAGGTGAGCCTCCTGCTCGTTTGCCCCCTCTAACATAAAACAAAATATAAAAAAAAGTAATACAGTAATCTTTATTGAAGAATGTGCACATAGTTAGGAAATTAACGAATGCTAAGTCCATGAATTTAAGCATCTACTTATAAATATTTTTATATAGTATAGGCAGGCGGGCATATGGGCCACCTGATGGTAAGTGGTCACCAATGCCCATAGACATTGGCATTGTAAGAAATGTTAACCATCGCTTACATTGTCAATTCACCACCAACCTGGGGAACTAAGATATTATGTCCCTTGTGCCTGTAATTACACTGTGAGCCAGTGTCAGTCTCACCAGTCTCACCCTTAAAACCGGAACACAACAATACCAAGTACTGCTGTTTTGCGGTAGAATATCTGATGCGTGGGTGGTACCTACCCAGACGAGCTTGCACAAAGCCCTACCACATGTGGAAACATATATTCTATCGTAATCTTATTGATTAATGATTCTTAACATTTTAAGAATATCTGTGTAATCTCATTTTAAAAATAAATAAAATAAGTAATATACGTTATATTCTATTCTATATTTTTGATTTCAAGCTATTTCATCATATTTCATCCTTACAATGGCGAAAGCAATTTCGGAAGAACGAAATACAATTCACGTATATGTCGAGATCTATTCAGGCTGACGTCTCACGAGCAGGCAACGACGTGGTTTATTCAATAGCACAGTTCATTGGTTTTCAATAAAACGATTTTCGAATTTGTATTTTTGATATTGATTTCACTGTTTATAGATTTTAGTATCAATCTTTTTATAAATAGTCTAGCCAATGATATTATGAAAGAGGTTCCTAGGTAATACGCGTGAATCTTAACTGATGACGCACGCGGATTTAAACAAACACTAAATTTTCATGCGCTTAGTTTGTGTTTATAATGCATCTCATGCTCGGCGTTAGAGGAAAACATCGTAAGGAAACCTGCATATGTCTAATTTCAATAAAATTTTACCACAAATTTTTCTACTCACATGGAACAGCGTGGTGAAAAGATCTCGGAACATACTCCTCAAATGAAGAGAAGATCTGAGCTAAATTCTACTTTGGGATATTTACAGGCTATCACAAGTAAAAAATATATTATGTTCAATGTCCATATTACCAAATTTTTTATCGTCTTTATTATAGTATGTACAATTTTGTATCTTGTATAGTAATGACCTGTTTAATAAAAATCAAATTAAAAATACTAATATCTCGTAAATACATCAATCTATATGGAGATAAAAGCGTTCAAACAACATTTATTGTTTTGATAATGAAATTTTGCATCGCCCCAAATGTTTACGAATCAGAGACAGGTACATAATATAATATGAAATATGTGAAAATAAAAGTTCCAATCAAATTTCAATTATGTGGAACGCATGTATTCCAATTTATAAATTGTATTGTGCCTCACATACACTTTTGATAGAACGATCAATACATACAATTATATTAACTTCTCAGTAAAACAATTGGAAACTGCCATGAACTAGATAGAAACTTGTAATTGGGTGTAGTTCTCTGACGAGTTGAACATGTGTTCGTCCTGTCTAACAGCCATTTGGGAACGTTTTGAGTGCTATTTTAAAGGATAATTGGACATACTTGTGACTATATAACTAAAAATAATTTTATTAAATTAAATTAGGTTTTTAGGGTATCATGCATTAAAAGGAAAAACGGAACCCTTATATGATCACTTCGTTGGCCGTCTATTCATCTGTTATTTTTCAGGAACGCGTGGAGGCATCAAATTAAATTGATATCAAATACTCAAATTTGTAATCCCTTGGAGCTGTAAAATGCTTGATAACACCAACCACTATCACTAAATCACTGTATACTACAAGAGCAATAAAAAAATCAAATTTCTAAGTCAAGGCAATCAAAGATACGGCCGTTTTATTATTTTTTATAGTGGATGAAGATGCGCATGGCGAAACCACATTTGTCGTCGTCTTTAGCGACTTCGCTAAGCCCACTTAGGTTGGCATAAGGATCTTGCTACTCACGCTCCGCTGCCTCCTTCAGGGCGATGACTGCCTCTATTGTTATTCTAACTTCTTTCTATTGCATATGGCACTTGTCATACTGGGCAGAGAGAAGTTTTCACCTATTATCGCTGCCACGACAATGCGCTGTCCAACATGTTTTTATGATTAACTTTGAATTTTTACATTTGGCCGCTCATTAACAAAATAGATTAGAATAATATTTGACATCTTAATTTTATAATAATCGTCGGAAAATGTTTTTGTGATAAATGCTTGGCCCGGCTTAGATCAATTTCCAATAGATTGTGAGATTATAGCTAGTAAATTGAACACTATATTCTATAAAAACCGCATATCTATGTAGTCCTATAATATGCCATAGATAAATATATATACGAATTTAATTTGGGCGTTATTAATTGTCCTTCGAGAGTAGGTCGCGTTTGTGGCGCCGAACCGAGAAGCCCTGCTAGTTGCAACCGACTGTTTACTATCTAAGCATAGGAATCAATTGGAGATTATTATTTATTCCGTGAATATAAATTAGAATATGTCGAACTAATTACAAAACACTTATTAAAAATCAAACACAATAAATTTACTGCGTAGGTTTTATAGTAAATAAATAAAATTAGATGAAAAATTGTACTTAATTTTCAAAATGTTCATTCAATTGAAAAAAAAGCTACAAAGATAACAAACTTGTACCATAATTTAGAAAGCCTTACTAATGTTGATATTTGGAAGTTAAATGTATAAAGTTTTATAATTAAAGTCACGTTACCTCCGGTTTCCACAAGATTTATATCAGTAAATATCGAATGAAATGAATGCTTGAATGATTTTCGCATTCAAATTTCCACTAAAGGTAATTATTAATTTGCAGACGAATCGTCATATATTTTATTCGAATCGTCATATATTTAAATTCTGGTAACATTTCTGCAAAGCTTTCATTATATTTACTACTAACTTTACTCGTAATATAAAAAAGCTCCATACTTATGGTAACTACTCACCATATCCACACTGCCTTCGAAACGATGTAAAGGAAAAACTATGCATCATATTGCAATAATATGTTAATCATGACCTTTTAAATATAGTTATTGCGTAATTTCATTGACCCATACCAACATTAAATCGTGTATTGTCATTGTGCTATTATAACCGCCAAGTTGGTGGCACCTTCCCAAAAGATTGGCCCAAGCCATCCATATAATCCATGACGATAGTGTTCAATCCATGTCATTTGTTACGAGTATATGTATGTCGAACAATGAGGGTCTAATTATGTAATTAATTAAATGAAAGCTATGATCATAAAACTAGTCGTCGTGACGTCATCGCGGTGCGATTAATCGAAGTTTTCTGATAAATGCATTGGAAACCGATCCTTTGATTTCAGTAGATACAAGTTTCTTGTAATTACTGAAATTCAAAAAATTAATACTCATTGCGTGGCCGATTAAAGTACGTCAATTGTTTCATAAATAAATATTTTTTAAATATTTATTATAAAATAATGTTTTCGCTGATCCAATGCGGGTTGGTGGAATACACATGTGCATAATTTAATTAGTAATCAGTTTGAAATAAGGGGGATATTATAATATGTATAAATAAAAAAAAAACAACGAATCGTCTTCATTTTCCACTTTATTTTCACAAGATCAAGAACATCAACAAATCTCTTAATAATTACAGTAACGAAGGTCTACAGTACAAGTAGCAGCAATTGCGCCGACATATTTACAATTTAAGCTCTTTGGCCTGTACAAAAAATAATATACACAAAAAAAAAACATTAAAATAATGTGAATAAACTCGCAAATCAATGTCAAGGTAACGAATTTAAAATTATTAATAAAATTTCAACGAATCATCTGAAAATAGCATTAAAAACTAATATAAGAGTGCTTTAATGCAATACGGCTCCACACATTCCGTCGAATACTGCGAACGGTTTTATTGCTATAATTTACACGAAATATTAATTAAATTTAATAAATTTCACAATAAAAGTGTCAATGTGTGCCGATAATGAAACATTTAATGTGACTATAGAAGAAATTATTTGGTTAAATGCATGAACCATTTACACGCCAATCAAAACTCGCCTCATTTTCGAGAGCATTAAGACATAAATCGCGATGAATCTTTTGTCTCATATATCCGACACCGCGGAGCCATTCTGTATAGCTGCGTTTCTACCAAATGAAAATTGAAACTTTTGTGTTGTCAACACGCTTTGAAATTATCAACAAAATGATTTTGTTGGAATTATATAATTATTGTTGATATTTATTAAAGAACTACTAGCTGACCCCATACATACCCCTTTATTTATTTATTTTAATATAAAACTTTTGTTCTAATTTTTTTTATAGAATAAGAAGTTGGACGGCCATAGACATTGGCATTGTAAGAAATGTTAACAATCGCTTACATCACCAATGCGCTACCAACCTTTCGAACTAAGATGTCATATCCCTTGTGCCTGTAATTACACTGGCTCACTCACCCTTCAAACCGGAACACAACAATACGAAGTACTGCTGTTTTGCGGTAGAATATCTGATGAGTGGGTGGTACCTAACCAGACGAGCTTGCACAAAGCTCTACCACCAGAAATGTCAGATGATGAAAAAATATCTTAGATAGAATTTGCGTAAGGTCTGCAATTGCTAAATTTCAAATCAATCGGACCTATAGTTTCGGTGATCTCGTGATGAATCTGTCAGTATCAACTATTTCAGTGAAAACGCATTATAAAAATTAAAAATCGTTACTCGATACTCGACCTTAACGAAAAACATTGAACCGTCTAACTGTGACGCTCTTGTATTATATTCAATGTCGCTTATAACTTTTCGATTTCACGCGTACGATTTATATTTCGACTTTAAGATTAAATCTACAGAATAGCTCCATTGAACCGAACGCACGAAATAATCTAATCTTAATTGCAATTCTCCATAAAGTACGAAGTACTACAGTCACGTTTATAGACCGAGGAGCGTTTTTTTTAATATAGTTTAAGTAATGCGTCTCCCGGACTATAACGTAGATTATATAAAGCGTAGACTACGTAGGGCAGGCACAGAAGGGTTCAGTACATTTGGCTTATACGGGAAACCTTAGGTATATCACATCCACTATAATCCCTTGGGTTTAAGTAATTTTTAAAACAATGGAATGTTATTTTTTTATACCTTGTCACTTTGAATTCGCTTTAAAAAAAAAAAAAAAAACAAAACAAAAAAATTTTTGTTAATCGCCTTTTAAAAGAATCGAATATAAACACCCGATTCGATACGTATCGAATAATAATCGAAATCGATTATTTTGAATCGAATACGAAACGACCAAGGTATATTGTTATTATATACTTCATATCCAATACCCAAGGGATGTAGGAAAAAAGCGACATATATTACCACTAAATTACACTAATTATACCTACGAATAGCGTTGAGCTGAGATCTTGTATACTATTTCAATAATTTATGTTACATCTAATTTAAAAAAAAAAAAAATAAAAAAAAAAAAATTACTATATCTACGTCAAAATCGATAATCTATCGAAACGAATAATATATATAAACGATTAATCTTACGATTGTAAAAATTTTCGTCACGAAATTAATTATGCGAAATCTCCGTTTCGATAGAATATCGATAAAAAAAAATATAGACAAATTCGGATCGTTCCGCTATTTAATAATAAACATAGTGTGATGCGTTTCATAGTTATTATATATTCAACGACAATTGTGATATGAGAGGCATATTCGATATCAAATTGAAATGTATTAATAATTAATTTCAAAGTGGATTTACATCCATAACTCAAACGATAGAACATTGAGAATTGAATCGAAATCTAATATTACAATAAGTCAATTATTTCATAGAGTTAACGTTCATTATGAAATTTCGGTAAAATTGAAAAATTACAATATATATCACATCACTAAAAACGAATATTTGTGCATAGATTAAAAATTTCAATCAAAATATTTGTCGCATTGCTCATTACATATTTATGTTAAAAAAAAAAAGATCTTCCATAAACTTGCATTGGAGCACCGTGGAGTAAGCTCCGAACCTCAAAAGGAGTCCTTAGCCCCAGCAGTGGGACTGCAGCATGCTTACTTTTAGAAATATTTACCTTTTACATTTGTTATTATAATCGTATCTTTTCCATTTTAAAAATATTATCAAAATCGATATTTGAAAGATAATATTATATAATAATAAATATTTATCTAATTTAAAAATTGATTTTATATAAGGAGACATGTAGAAATTCAAACCATATTTACATAATAAATTAAACAATTAAAATTTCTCATGTTAAAAAAAAACGATACATTATACTTGTACACTAACCGCCTTACTTATAAACATTACTTAGCAGCTGTTTAGTTAAACATTGATTTCTCTCTTTCTCTCATTATTGATTTCACATTCGAAAGAAAGATACAGAGCATTGTTTAACTGATCGTCCGCTAAATAACATTTATAATAACGGGCGTAATTACTTTCTGTCATTATTAATTCATTCACCGGTTATTACTGGACAATATTATTAAGACAAATTCACATAAAAAACTTCAACTCATTTAAATCCAATATATATAAAGCTATATGCACACCCATTACTTTCATTACCCATTATCTTCTAAAAACTCCAAGTATTGTCCAATATAATATAATAGTATTATACAGCGAATTTGTTTAGTGGTGTAAAATATATAATGGTACCATTCAAGAGAGATGTATAGAAAAGCACCGTTGACATAACTTGGCATGACTTGAAGTGGCATGATTATTGAATGACAAACTTTAAAGTCCGGCCGTTGAGAGAATGCGTGTATGACGTGTATTACTTGGTGACAAATGCTACAATACAAAAATAAACAGTTGACAAAACAATGTAACAGCGCAGTACTGATAGAAAAAAAGTGACATAATGATGTATCTTCCAACTTATAAACGTTGCTTCGCGGATATTTAGTTAAACTCTGTTTTCTCTTTCTGACATCATTGATTCGACATTCGAAGGAAGAAGACAGCGTATCGTTTAATTAATCAATTGCAATTTATACGTCAAGCCAATAGTTTTTAAAGATATTATGCAATATAATAATAGTAATATAGCAAATTCTTCGCCATTTTATGGTTCCATCGTCATTTTAATCAAGGACTTGTCAGGAATGCAATCTCTCAGCAGCCAGTCATTAGAGTAATTTCACGTTGTAAGTAGTTTTGATATAGAGCCATGTAATTTTTACATAATTGGATAAGATTTATAAAATGATATTAAAATGTGATCGGATTGAATCATAATAGATCGTTTTATTTTGACTTTTGCCCAAAAATTGGCCAGAAAAAAAAAATCGACAAATATATAAAACACTTTTAAAACTGATCCACCTGGATTAGCACTTTCAAACTAAATTAAAAATTAAATGAGCACCAAAAACTATAATAAAAAAAAATTTTGTTCATATAGAAAATTTCAGCACCTCGGTACTATTAAATTACAAAAACGTATTATTTTTAATCTGTATCCCATCGAGCTACCGGTAGGTCAACCGATCCCTACCTTATCCAACATCACAAAAAATAGCAAATAACTTCATTCAGCAAATGAAAACTGATATAAAAGAAATAATTACAAAGAAATTTGATAATTAAGAGCGGCTTTTTTTTTAATCTATAATTAAAAAAAAAATAATTTATTTAAAAATGTGAACATAAAAAGTTGTGTGTCACTTTAAGAAAAAAAAAACCCTTATATTAATTTAAAAACTAATATCTTTTTTTAAACTATATTTATACTATTATTTATGCAAATACTAATGTGTATACTCGGTGA
The DNA here is from genome assembly GCF_905147045.1 of Nymphalis io. Lineage (NCBI taxonomy): Eukaryota > Metazoa > Arthropoda > Insecta > Lepidoptera > Nymphalidae > Nymphalis > Nymphalis io. The sequence continues at coordinate 1,781,357 of NC_065893.1, read as the reverse complement.
TTTTGGTAACTATGTATGATGATTCATGAGACATCTGTCGAATTTCATATAGAATTCGCTTTTAAAGACTTAAAACGACATTTATTACATAATATACTGGTGGCTCATTGACAAAATATTCAATACAGAATGTTTAAGATAATATTAATGGTGTCAGAGAGGAAAATCACAAAATATTATGCGACAACATATTTTATATAATTAAATTTGTAATAATTATAATTGTCTATATAGATTAAATTATTATATAATACATTTAAGAATAATATTTATTTCGAAATATAAAATTTCTTTTTATGCCTGCAATGAGTCACCAGATATCAAAACCAAGTTCCAACATCCGATACTAAACGAACTACAAAAACGTAGAATTATAATAGAAATAATTATACAATGCTCCCGCACTTGCCATTGGTTAGTGATAAATTAGGCCCGAGAGGCCTGCCTAGCGTCTGACTGAAGGAATCGAACCCGTTACTCATGTACTGGTTGTTCTGTAAGCCGATAAAAATTTCGACAAGTGCGTTCGAAGCGCTCTGCGCGTTCAACAACTCGAATATGATACAATTACATTCGGGATCCGGTATTTTCGTACTCTTCGTACTCGAGCTGGAGCTTGTCGAATTAGTTCCGGAACTCGCGGGGGGGTTGGGGTGGAGCGGACACGTGATTTGAAGATTTTTCGGGTACTGGGTGGGTATACCCGACAGGTGGTTCGCGGCCGCTCGGGCGTAGAACACGCACGTGTGGCCGTCAGCGTCCGGGAAGTTCGGGTTGCCGTTGTGCTGTGAACAAAGATTATATTTTATTATCATTTTCTCTTTCAAGTTTAAATTTCGTTGCCCATGTGATCATGGACCGCATTTTTCCTTTTTTTAGAATCTACCTTATACAGATTTTTTTTAAAAAAAATATTATTTGGAGTGTCGAGTTAGGAAGTGTTACTTATTTATACAGTCCAAGGCATGTAATGCCGGTATTCGTGTGCCCGACCGATATAGTTGCGTAGGAATGCCATCCCATCGGACTGGGAGAATGGGAGAATAGAGAAGACACAACTTTGTGTATTCATGCTCCATAGCTTGCATGTGGTGTTTTTAGTAGTAGGTAAAGTAGAATAACATCACAAAAAATAAATCAGACGATAAAAAAAAAAAAAAATCAATCAACAGCCAATCGTTGTCCACTGCTGAACATAGGCCTCTCCCAAGGTGCGCCAAAGCTCCCTGTCCTCCGCCTTCCGCATCCAGTTGGTGCCCGCCACCTTCTTAAGGTCGTCGGTCCACCTGGCTGGAGGGCGCCCTACGCTGCGCTTGCCGATTCGCGGTCTCCACTCTAGGACTCGTCTGCTCCAACGGCCATCGGTCCTACGACATACGTGACCAGCCCACTGCCACTTCAGCCTGCTAATTTTGCAAGCTATGTCGGTGACTCCGGTTCTTTTCCGGATAATCTCATTTCTGATCTTATCCTTCAAAGATACTCCGAGCATAGCTCGCTCCATAGCACGCTGAGCGACTTTGAATTTGTGGACTAGTCCCGCAGTTAGTGTCCACGTTTCGGCACCGTATGTCATGGCAGGCAAGACGCATTGGTTGAAGACTTTCGTCTTCAAACATTGCGGTATAGACGACTTGAGGACTTGACGAAGGTTGCCAAATGCTGCCCATCCCAAGCGAATTCTTCGATCGGCTTCCTTCTCGAAGTTGTTCCTACCGACTTGTATTATCTGTCCTAGGTAGGTATATTCACTAACAACTTCGAGAGGTTTCCCCTCGACGTATATCAGTCCCGGCACGACATGCCTATTGAACATGACGAACATGAATCAGACGATGCGCTAATAAAAACATAAATTTTCTTATTATGTGACAGACGGGTGCGATTTCACTCAAGACCGAAGTTCCCTCGAGTACGAACACGATGACGTCACAGGGTGCAAATCCGCGTGTCGGAAGTAATATCTCACCCAGATGAGCAGCTGCGCGGCGGGCAGGTCGCCGGCGGCGGCGGCGGCGCGCAGGGCGAGCGCGCGCTCGGCGGGCGCGGGCGCGCGCGGCGGCGGCGCGGCGAGCAGGCGCGCGAGCGCGCCCACGGCGCCGCGCGCGCTGGCCGCCCGCAGCGCGTCCGCGCCGCCCGCCGCCGCCGCCGCCTCGCCCGACAGGAACGCGCGCCGCTCGTACTTCAGCCGGATCCATCTGCGGGGCGATCGTTATCGCTAGAATCGCGTGTGACTCGAGTACGACGCATTTTGATTTAATTACTTCGTCGTTTATTTTATTCTTATTTATTTATTTTGAACATTTTATACGTATCATAAAAGATATATACGATAGTGTTATACTGTGTCGGAGCTCCTAACGCCCTCCAATTCGACGGCACATTTATTTATTATTTGTTCTTTACAGACATAAAAATAAAATATAATTTAATTTAACAAAATATAATATATACATCTAAATATATATAACTTAAAATTATTTATAAAATAGTTTACATATGTATTAAGCCGAGATGGCCTAGTGGTAGAACGCGTGAATCTTAACCGACGATCGTGGCTTCAAACCCGGGCATGCACCACTGAATTTTCATGGACTTAATTTATAATTTGCGTTTATAATTCATCTCGTGCTTGACGGTGAAGGAAAACATCGTGAGGAAACCTACATCTGTCTAAAAAATAATTACGAGATTAAATTTAACATGAATTAAATATATTCAACTCACCGTTCCTTCTCTTCCCTCGTTGAAGTAGCTATGGGTTTGACGTGACCCCGTAGGTCTGATTCCCATATTGAATTAGCTAGAGCGTTACCCATCGTCACCATCACACTCACATGACCCAACCTGTTCGAAAGAATAATAACGAAGGTATAGACCACCCATTTTTAAATTAAATAGATAAAAGTAGTTAAAAAGTTAAAAGAGGTTTTATAATTAAATTCACTATACGTTGTAAGTAAATACAGATGAAAATTCTACGACAATAATTTGTACAATATTTTTTTTCTTTTAAAAAACTTTGTTTGCGAACTTAGAAGAAAATAATGATAAACGTTAATCTTACTTATAAACGTTGTTGGGGGGGGGGGTGATTAGTTAAACAATGCCGTCTTCTTTCTTCGAATGTCAAATCAATATTGACAGAAAGAGAGGAATCAGTGTTTAAGTACACAATCTAGTAATTTAAATAAAATATTTCTGAAGAGACTCAAGTAGTTTTATGAATTTATATTATAATAGTTTTCGCCCGTGGTTTCACCTGCGTGTTAAGGGAGGGTCAAGTGTTAGGTATAAGGTCCTTCCATGGAGTGTAAGTCAATACCAAATTTCATCAAATTCGGTTTAGTCGCTTAGTACTAATATAGATATGTATATTAGTATTATAAGTGCGAAGTAAGAGTGTATTTTAATGAACGAAGTCATTAACATTATTCCGAATTAAATTACTTATTCATACATGAGTAAGACTTACGGCCACTCGTCCAAATCCAAGGACCGCACCCTCGATATATGCGAGCCGAGGTTCCTGTGTATACCGGAACACTCGATGCATATTAACACGCCCAAGTTTAAGCTCGCCCAATCAGGATCTGCAGATCAAAAAAAAAATTACAACTTAAATAATTTAATTGTATCACTTTTTATGTAAACTGTACTTCTTAAATCATATCGAATATTTTTTATGAATATTTAACCAAATTACAATTACAAATGTATGATTAAATATTGTTTTTTTTTTTCTATTATTGTTAACTAATTAATATTTTATTTGTCTGTGGGCTGTTTGTATTTATTGCTAGTGTGAGGTTTTACTACTTTTTGCACTGCTCGTAATCTTTCGTATTCTGAATCCATAAGAGGAAATTTTGTTGTTTTATGTATTTGAAATTATTGTTCAATTCAATGTTATACTACACTGTGTGTTTCCCGAACAAAAATAAACAGAAATAATCAGCCAGCCGCCATGCGAATATTATTGCCAATAAATCGAGCCCACTAGCAATGCTCTCGACAGCGTAAAGTAAGTGATAACATAGCATTTCATTGCACACTTCCGTGGAAGAGTATTGTGTGTGTGTGTGTGTGTGTGTGTGTGTGTGTTGTGTTGTGTACGTGTACTATTATAGTAAAAACAAGTGTACCCTGAGCGCCGCAGTCGCAGCACTTGTCGTTGCCCTTCACCCGGCGGATGTAATACGTGGCGCGCACATCACCCGTGGAGTTCGCGCCCGTCGGCATCGGCTGACGAGATGTCTGCAATTTTATATTATATATGTTAATTTACATTTACCCCACCTTTAACATCCCACAGCTGGGATTCTCATTGCAAAAGGTTTGGAGCCAATTCTACAACGCCGCTCCAACACAACCCGTATTTGTGAGTACTTATAAACATAATCTACATATGATAATTTGATTTTGCTTGCCCGGCTCTGAACTGACAACTTCAGTTTATACTTCTCAACGACGAGAATATTACATTGTCACTGTGAGTCTTTCTAATTTAAACTCATATTTATAAATGCATTAAAAAAAATCCTCAATTCTTTAGTACAAATATAATAGTTTTGTGAGTAGACAAAGAATAAGTGTGCTACCTCCCCGACGAGGTCACAAAAGGCGTGGACTCACCCGTCCCTGCAGCGAGGCGAGTATCTGCGCCTCGACGGCGGCGACCCAGGCGTCCCGCTCGGCGGCGCAGGCGGCCGGGTTCCCGCCGGCGCCCACCTCCCACCTCCACCGTTTGCCGTCCAAGCTGACTATTGTGAATTCGCACGACGTCGCGCTTTCGGCATCTTTAATTATATTTTTTACTTTAATTAGAAAATGTATTATTATTACAATATTTAATGGTAGTCGTGATCAAATTTAAAATATTTTTCACTCCAAAGACTAATCATTTATCAGCATCCGGCTCGAAGGACCACATTTGTGAACGTACAAAAAAAATGCTAGTTATGATAAATAAAAATAAGAGACCGTGGGAGACCCCCTGTACTTCAATATATAAAAACACAAAAGTGTTTATACTTTACTATAGAATAATCAATACTTATATTCATCTTATTCATCAAAAAAATAACCAATCCATTATTATCATATAACTGAGCAGCTAGAACTTTTAGAGAGCGATCCCTCCAACATTTTCTCCGTAATTTTTTAACATTAATGTTAACCAAAATGTTCCACACTTAATGTCAACATACCTTCATCTCCATCCTTTTTAACGCCGCTGCTTTTCATCCGCCTGTGCCTCTTTTTGACATGCGGCGTGTCCTTGTCCGTGCCATTTGTGGAACACACGTCCACCTCGGAGGCGAGCGACTGCCGACTGGACGCGGGCTCCTTCATCGTATCGAACGCTGATAATAATGCTTTATCCGTTGCTCGCGTTGGTTTGTCTTTGTAGCCTGAAAGGAGAGAAAAAATCATGACAACACAGAGTATGTATTATCAGTTTTTCAAATTCATGATTGTTAATTTAAAATAAAAAATAAGCAAATTATTTTTGTTTGATACAGTGATTATAAATCATATTTATATTATATATATTAAGTATATTCACTTCATACCCACATAACATTCGCTTGAAGATTTCACCAAAAAGCAAGCATTGATTTCTCTCCACATTTCAAAATTAACAACAATCAGTTAAGTTGTTAAATTGTGAAAGCCGAATAAGCAAACAAATTTATTTAAACATTTATAATAATATTATAATACATTGATTATAATATAAAAGTTCATACCTAGGGATAAACCTCCGATGCTGTCATGTATATCCATGCTGGTGTACCCGTTGTATCCGGGTACCGTTGTGATGATAGACTTGGATCCTCTAGGTTTTTGTCCCGGTACCTTGACAGTCACATATTGCAGTGATATCTCTTTACCGTTTACATCCTCCATGTAATCCTGTAAATAGTCATATAGTATTATCAATAATAATTAAAATACTACAAGCATTGTTTTTTTTGTACAGGTAGTAACAACTTATAAATGTCACATTCTTAGCTAAGATACCCTTTTCATTTCAGACACCCTTCACCGAACATGAGATGAATTATAATCACAAATTAAGCACATGAAAATTCTTATCTTACTTACATCTTCAACCAACAACTGAGCCATTTCAGCTGTTTTTAAATACAATTTTTTATATAAGCCGCTCTTAAAGAATATAGCAATTATTAAAGCACGATCGTTTTCGAAAATATTAATGCATTTTGATACTTACATGTAAACTAGGATGATAAGTTAATCTTCCATCATCACATAAAGTTACATATTTCTTCTTCCACTCCTTATTCAGTGCTTTACTGCTCTTCTTGTACAAATACCCCTGTTTTAACGGTATCGCTCTCCCAGATCCGAGCTCCCCATTCTTTAATCTATCGTCGCCCTTCTTCGAGGGCGTGAATAGATTGGATCTTCTCCTCGACTTCCTTGATGTGGTTGGAGTGGACGAAGGTGTGGGTAGGTCTTTGACATCTTTCGATAATTGTAAGTTATCCAAGCAGTGCGGTGCCGTGAACTTGACGTTGTTGTTCTCCGTTGCTATGGATACGAGGCCTGTTGACGATCCGTGGCTGCCGAGAGAGTTGCCCCATCTTGATGAAGTGTCAGAGCCGTTCGTGCTGTGTATTTCGACAACGTGAGTTGACGATATCCCGCTGCTGTTAGATGACGCGTCGAAAGACGAGGCGCCGCGGTGGAGATGATGTGATGACGCGGATAGTGTATGATGGCCGCGTGGGAGGGATTCCTAAAATAGAATATCGTATTGTTATAGTCGCTGTCAAAAAATATTTGAAAAACAAAAGATATAGTGTTAGTTTACGAAAAACAAATTTAGTTTTTTCATGAGACTACCATCAGCCAACAATAACAGCCCGTATTATATTTACCACTAGTTATACATTAGCCTAAAATATAAGATTTTTTACTATCTTTTATGAATAAATCCATGTGGATTTAGCACAAAAACAAAAAATACAATTTAGTATAACAAACTGTATTATCACCCGCACCTTAAAAAAAAATTACTCAAATCAATCCACTGATAACGAACAATACTTGTTCCGCTATCTGCTCCTTGTTTTGTTAATGTGGGAACAGTTCCTGATAGATTGAGAATTCGTGAATATAAATATCTTAGAAATTCCTCCAACTTATGTAGATTTTCATAATATTTGAATTCAGTACCAAACTTAATTTAAATTGTATATACAAACACTTGAAAAACTTAATACTGCTTGCTTCGAATTATCCCTGCAATATTTGATTAAAAACTATTTGGACCAACAAAATGTTTGTCTTACTATAACAACTTTCTTGACTGAACAAGAAATTTCATTGAATCAATTTAATTACAATTTTTTAGTTAACAATTCAATTAAAGATATTGATGTTTCATTTTACAAAGATATATTTTAATTCTAGATTTAAAAAAAAAGATGTCATACTTATTTTGAATCAAAGATAACTCAGATAAGAACTCATAAACATTTTCTCTGTTATCATTGCCTAAAACAGATAATTTTTACATACGATAAACATTACCTTGAATTATTGTATTTGAGTAATCTATGTTACTTAATAAAATTATACAAAGACTAAACAAATAAATTGATTTATTCTAGCTTTAGGGTGATACGGAATGTTGCATATATATATCTACTAAATAGAATATATTAATAGTATAATTATAGACCTATTTACATCACAGCCTTTTTATTTTTGTATCTTTTTTTTTGTAATTCATTAATTTAGTTTGACAACATATGATGTTTTATCTTAACAGTAACAAACAAAATCTTTCTATTTATCTGATAATTATTTTCTTTCTAATTAACACCATAATAATTTCATTAAAAATATTACGAAATTAAATGAATCAGTAAAAGCCATCTCATAAGCTAATAATATGATATTCAATAATATTTGTAAAAGTGTTAGAGTTCTGAGCTAGTCTGACTCGGTTGATAGCACTGATTCGTTATTCCACACCGAAAGTTGATTACAAAATTAAATAAACCATTGCAACTTCTAGCACAAGGAACATATACCAACTTGGAATAAAGGACTAAACACTGTCAATGTAAGAAAAGGTTTTAAATTCTTAAGAAATCTATGTTAATGGTAAAGTAGTCATAACATGATTTGAATTGCAAATATGAACATTTGAATAACTTAGTGCTTGCTTGGATTTGTCCCCGCAATATTTGATTAAAAACTATTTGAACTAACCAAATGTTTGTCTTACTAAACCCACTCTCTTGACTAAACATGAAATGTCATTAAATTGATTTAATTACGATTTTTAGTTAACAATTTATTAAAAGATATTAGAAAAAATGTCATACTTATAAAAAGACAGTGCTTTGAGTAATGTTAAGTGGTTATAAAATTTACAAGCTTGTTATAACTTATTATTATTAAAATTAAAACTTAGTATGAAATTAAAACTTTTCCTTTTATCTGTATGGAATTAGTATTATTTGGATTTTTAAGTGTTTGAAATTGTTAATTTTTATTTGATAATATTAACATGCTTACACAATTTTATAATATGTGCATTAATTGTGAAAGTTTGTTAAAATACTAGTAGATGTAACATTTAATAAAAACTAAACAACAAAAATTATAATATTTTTAACTCGCCCAAACACAAAGTTGTTTATTGGAATCCCTGATTTTTATCTTATCTAGGTAATTATGATTTATTAATAAATAAGAAAAGAATATTATTTTATACACCTTGATTTTTATAATGAAATCAATTTTTTATGATACAATATAACAATACTGGCATGATTGCTTATTTATTTATAGAAATGATTAATACAAATATATTTGCATTCATTATTTAAATCAGCTTTTTTTTGTTGCCATCATTTGTGTATGAATATAGTTTGGTTTTCAAAAAAATGTTATTCTAACATTCATAAATGATTTATGATTTTTTTTTAATGGGGGTTTGTAGGTATTTACTAATCTTGTCTAGACCACTATTAAATAATAATATATATTTATTACAAATTGAGAATCATAAAATAAAGTTTTATTTAAGCTCGTTAGATCTACAAATGAAATCAAACAAATGATCTTGAACCTAAATCATAGAATGAGACTTAATGAAGCGTGAAAAACATTCGCTTCTAAATACGACGTATCTTACCTTATAAAGGAATGTGGAATGGTTATGGCTTGGTGAGTTTGCCACTGGCTGTGGAGTAACTGGCCTCGAACCACCAGACAGACACTGGGATGATGCTGATAATCTCGTACCAACTATCTTCTGACAAGCTGTAAATAAACACCAATATATCACCACATATAAAAAACACCACGCAACTTCATTTAACTATTTTAATAATTCGAAACACGGAAACAATACATTCACAAACGGAAGATCACAAACAACACGCACATTCAAATTTAGCCGATTTTCGTCGGTCGCGTTCTTCGGCTCTTTGTATGTTGTAGCATGAACTCCGACGCCTCAGGCTCGATATTGGCGACATGTTCGATTTAAAGATGAGTGTTTTCTCCATATCGCCATTCAAAATTCGATTGTTTTTACGGAAAGTCATTAGCGCAACGACAGTTTACAAACGGAACGCTGCATATGGAATGTCAAAAAATGTAAACAATGCGGAACGAATGAACGCGAAGATTAGAGCGAAACGACCGCACACCCGAGAGCCGGTGTTACCACTGCGCGATACGATCTCCCCACGCAAAACTTCATCCACTATCCGATATCATCACGCAGGCCGGACCGTAGCGTCACGCATAACTAATTATACGCAAAAAAATATTATGTAATTGAAACGATATCTATCAGAATGTTAAATGAATATATTCGGTCTAATTGATAAGACAGATCAAATGTGCATTGATATGTAAGACAATTTTCTAGTGAATTTTTAATCACTTTTTTTATTGATTTACTATAACAAAAATGAAAATAACAAAATGCTCTTATTTTCTAAGATAAATAATAAACAGCGTTGCATGTAATATACTAACCATCTTGGAATACACGTTCTACGTTTAAGCCGTACGTTGCGCACGTCTCGTAGTAAGAGCACCTCCGTAGTTCATTCGACAATTTACGAGCGCGGTTGTCGTCCACAACGCGCGGACTGCTTTCACTTATGGCATCTGGAAGAGAACCGATCATTAAATAGGAAATAATCAGTTAGAAACATCGAACAGAATTATAATATGTAAATCGGATGTACGCGTAACGTTATATATTAAACACAACGTTAAAATATAACTTTCACTTTTCGTTTGAAATAATATTAAAAAAAAGACGTAAAAGAAATAGTTTTACATTATCAATTAATTAAGAATATTTCCAAAAAATACGAAACAAACTAGTAAGACTTGATAATTGTAAAAAAAAGTCACAATGTTTGTGGTGTGATAGGTTAGTTACTCACCTTGAGTCCCAACCAATATGATCGGAATTTCAGCTGAATTCCGATAGTGGGACATTTTATTGAAGTAATTCGAAACGGTGTTGTAGCTGATATCGTTCTCGAGACTAAATACGAATATTACGGCATCTACCCAAGCAGTAAACTGTAACAAGAACAAACATTATTATAACAAATGTATCGTAGTTTAAGTTTCTAAAACGTAAATATTTGCTATGGAATTGTCTTGTCTTGAACTTAATCATATATCTTTAAAAGTATTACAAAAATATTTTGAAATCCAATGTTATGAGACTTTTAAATAATCTACCTACGAACTATAAACTGTGACAACAGAAGGACTGCGAAATTATACCTAAAGAAAAAGCCGCACCCCAGGTTTTTACCCATAATAATTACGAGGGGTAATTCCGTTCCGTAAGGGTTATGGAATTGGATGTAATATTGTACACATATGACATCAGAGCGCTCGTACTAAGAGAATAATATAATAACCACAACTGGAAGCGAAATATACTTTACACGTAAAGTAATAAAATATTTATTTTTTTCCCTGACATATTATCTACAACAATTTTGAAATCGAATTATAAAGCCTAAAAAAATAAAAAAAGTGTTTGCGTAAGCAAATGCAGACATAAACTGTATGAATAACTCAGTTTCCACTTCAAAAATATATGTGCGTAGGAGGGTGTCACCCTTTTCCTCTTCAATAGCATTCAACTGTGAGTCGAGTCATCCGTAGTGCGTGATGCTGATGAGAGGCAAACTATAGAAAAAAAAACTATCCTAAGCACTTTTATAAACGAGGCGCCATCAAATGAACGAATTGGAACAGACCCCAAGTCTCTGCCTTTAAAAATAACCGAAGTTAATTTGCAATTGAAAACTATTTTAATAAATAATTATGTAACTCAGTAAAATTAAAGTTTAAGATTGTTTCAAAAAATATTTTAATGTGCTACGTATATAATATCTGAATTTTAATATATTATGTAAGCTAAAGTATATTTGAATTAATTATATATATTTACAAGTATATATGTATAAACGAGACAGTCATTTATCCATTTTAATTAGAAAAAAATATATAAAAAGATAATTTGTAATGACCAACAAATTAACTAACAATAATTTATCTCACCAAAATATAACTGTGCAATAGTTCCACTAATTTTGTCGAAACGCTTTAACACATAACTTGTACGTGTATTAAAAAAAAACACTTCCAAATATTAGAATCGAAAAACAATCACGTTGTGAACAGTACTGAACTCTGGAGGCGACTGGGCGGGCGGGCGGATTGGAGCCTAGGCGCGAAGCCTTCGCGTAACTCTATCTCGCTTATACACACTGATAGACCCTTTGAAAGAGAGAAAGGGAAACCTAAATGCATCGCTACTGAACCTTGCAATGCTCCTATATATTTATATATATATAAGGTCAGATGATAGATAATGGATTTGCTTGTTTAATATCAGATAACTAATTCTGGCTGTATAAAGATCAATGTTAGTGATCATTTACGTTATCTCGATGATATAACTTTATCATTTTTATGGTTCGATATAAAATGTCAATACGTCGAAAGTTTTACATCACGAGATGATACACACATTTCCAGAACATATTGAACTTAGAAGTTTAATGAAGAGGAAATAAAACAAAATACGCTTCGACGTTCCGAGCCTACGTGAACTCGATAAATGCAGCGAAGTGAGAAAAATATTCAAGATTTAGCCTTTAACTTCGATGAATATTTACAAGAAAACATACATACTTTAATAAATTACCTAAGTTGTATTATTTTAATTTATTACAGTGTAAGAGAAGTTTCGGATTCGTAATATTATTACAATAACTATAAATAGGAATATCATTAATTTTAAATGAAGTAAATAAAATAATATCATGCGATAAAATTCAGTAAATGTACCGCAATATCGTTGTAGTACATTTACTAGAGGACATTATACTGTGCATTGCGGAAAAGGACGTTTTATTTTAGAACGAATTTCATTCATTTCGCCATTGTTCCGTTGATAGTGCACTATTCATTTTATCTTTTGAGGGCAATGTACCAGAAGAAGAGTTGCTCGTCATTAAATGATTTGATAACGAATCCAGTACTATCAAAATCCTTTCAACTACATTGATTCGAAATAGTACCTTTAAATTTAAAAATAAATAGCTGATTTAAAAACAAAATCAAAAGACGTTTACTAAGCGTCTTTTTCGAGAGCGTTATTTTCGCTTTATTTCTCGGAAGATACGACTGTCCTAACAGAGAATATATCGCTGTTCAACAAACGCGATAATCTAGCTTGAGACTTTGAGAGGCAAGCAGATTGAAATGAAATTGTTGCTTATAAATAATTCAAAACTCGCGTCAACATGTCGACGGTAATGTAACGTAACTTGTATTAATATTAATTTATTGATGTCAAATGCTGTATACGCCTGAAGTATTCGGAACGGCCAAATTATGTATGAAATAAGAAGAATATATCACTGTTCACGAAACTAATAAATGTGATCAAATTATATTACATTGACAATACGCATACGTACTATTTACAAAAAATTTAGACAGCGCGATTTAGGAACTTCAAAAAATTAATTAACGCCATCTACTGACATACAATAAGAAACATGTTTAATTTTTAACATATATATGTAAATACTAGCATCATATATTACGTACATTTTACGTGAAGGAAATAATAAAAAAGTAAAGTGTCATTTTAGTGTGACCATAGTGTACTTACAAAGATAAAACAAGTAAAAATTGTGCATATCATTAGACTAGAGATCTTTTGTTACCTTGTTACGAGTAATCGGGAACAGGTTTCGAAGCCCTTACGAAACCGGGGTGAATCCCGAACAAAAGATCTTTACAATGCACGTACGTACTTGTTTTTTTTTTTTAAACATGAATAGAAAGAAGCAAGAATAATGCGGGCAGGTAACTTGATACTGAGGTACCCTTGTGGCTGTTACCTACAACGACATCCATAGTATGTGATACTGTAGCTAGGTTTTACTTTGTGGTCAGACTACTTCCGTTTACTGTATTTGTATAACTATGATGCTTAAAAACATTTTCTCGAAATACAAAAAAATCTTAAATTATAATATTTCGCTCTCTGAAAATATATTCATATAGGTCATGTACCTAAGGTTACTGACATTATTTTAACCTTGAAAAGCTTGACCGATATCAACAGGCGAATATAAATCTTGACTCCATAACAAAAAAGCATAAAATCATAAAAACGATAATCCTTGACAAAGTAGTCCAGATGTATCTTTGGCTATACTTAACTCTCAGATCGTGATCCGTAGTTGAAAAGACAAAAACGTTGGACAAGATTGGTCCATGGCTTAAGCCTATTGAAATTAAAGCAAACGTGACAGCAAAATAAACAGTGATTTTAAACAGACAAAACAGATTCAAAAACAAGATTGACAACTTCAAGGGACTTAATAATAATATATTTATAAAATCAGATACAATTTACATTTCACGTATTTTTGTATACTCATAAAATGTAATGTATACTCAGCTTATGTGATGTTGACCGTTTAAAATATATTACATTTAAGTCGGTTAAATAAATAATCTCAAATAAATTAATATTTTATTCCTTTCTATAACGGCATGGTTACAATTACTCACGTACATAAGTGCCTTAAAACAACAGATACTTCATGCAACAGCAACCAAGCACGTGTCGAAAATTATGCTCAATTAAATATTAAGTCGCGAGCGACGGAATGTGTGTAGTTAAAATAAATTACATCCTAACCGTAACAAATACGAAGGTAGTACATAAATAACGAATTATGACATAATTAAAGTACCAGTAGTAGTAGTTAAAAATCCGAGATGGCCTAATGGTTCGAACGCGTGAATCTTAACCGATGCGCGTAGGTTCAAACCCGGACAAGCATCACTGAATTTTCATGTGCTTAATTTGTGTTTATAATTCATCTCGTGCTTAACGGTGAAGGAAAATATCGTGAGGAAACCTGCATGTGTCTAATTTGACTGAAATTTACCACGTGTATTCTACCAACCCGCATTGGAGCAGCGTGGTGAAATAAGCTTCAAGCCTTCTCCTCAAAAGGGAGAGGAGGCCTTAGCCCAGCAGTGGGACATTCACAGGCTGTTACTGTTACTGTAGTAGTAGTTAAGGATGAATCTGTTACAGGTTATAATATCAACAAGAGCTTAGCAATGTATATTGTTTAATGCATCATTTAACTTTAAGAATCATAGACGAAAATAATTTTGAAATTTCCTCTGGCGGTCTTACCCTAAGTAGGACTTTTCGGGAAAAACAAAACGGGAAAGCCCATTTTATCGAGTTACAACTTTATAACCGGGCGCCCTAACAACTACGAGGGCGGGAAGTGAATTTGATAAGCAAATATATCGCCAGATAACTTTATTACGAACATTGTATAATGTTCTTTTGTATTATTCATGTATCGTTTTATATCATTGTAATGTAATTGTTTCTTTTGAATTATGGTATGATTACAATAAAAAAAACGACGCAGTCCTTGTAGATACAGAATTAATATATATATAAATTGACATTTTAAATATTATAAATCACATTACTAAAATATAATCATGATAAGCTTTTAAAATTTTCACAAAATAAAAAAGGCGAAACTTGTTACTGGCAACACTAAATTGAAGTGAGCAACTTAGTGTCAAAATAGCTTTTTCCTAAGTATGGTTCAGCGCTTGCCATCTCAAATGAACATTAAAATTCAGCTCACGATCGCCATACCAGAGACAAACTCGAGCGTTCCATTACATTTTCAAATATTTGACCTTCGCCATGACAAGTTTGTGAGTTGACAGAAACTGTTAAGTAGAAAAGTTGAGCAGTTTTTAAGATTGTACAAGAATATTAATCATTGTTGCAAAGATTGAAATATTAAAATTATTACCTTTTGTAATATTATAGTAGTGTTTTTTGCGCTGGTTATACGTAATCACTAATTAAAAATAAATAGTCAACAGATTGGTAACACTCGACAAACATTTACGGTATATTTTTTTTTATATTTCTTTAGAATTTATATTCAAATTATATAACACATCAATAATAAAACCTAAATAAAAAGTGGTAAAAATCGCCACATACATAAGACAATTGCAATTAATGTATTAATTTCATTTCTTCTACAAAGATAAATAAGAAATAATTTTATTTTTAATCTTTACAAAGGTTTTACATTTTAAACGAAACAAGAGCGTTAATCTATAATTCTTGCAAGTGAATAACCTGTCAAAAGCGAGCGTTATCTGTCGACAGCTGGGTAAAGACAAAATAGTCCCTTAAAATAATGAATATGGTAGCGAGTTCAACTCCCGTCCCAGACAGGGCAACGTACAATGAACTATAAACTTGTTATAGTCTATCAGAACTTTGACATAATCGTTTTAAAATTAGACTTTTTAGATTTAAACGTAAATTCAATTACATTATTATTACAATACTCTGACAGAAAATACTTTAAATTAAACGTCAAATTATTCTAATTAAACTTTTAATCGATGTATAATTAATTATTTAAAGTAGCAAAATATTCTAAACTATGACAAAATATATCAGTCTGTCATATAAGAATCGAATACCTATATTAACTCGAATTTCGAATTGTGTTTTTTTTTATATTTTTAATGCGAAATTAATATAAATAATCGCATACAGAATATTCTAAATTTACAATTATTACATTTGTTATTGTTTTTTTTTACATGTTGTGTATACACTAATAATAAATAATGAATAAGCTCCAAACCTTCTCCTCAAAAAGAGGAGAGGAGGCCTTTAGCCCAGCAGTGGGACATTCACAGGCTGTTACGGTACGGTACGGTGTATACACTGATTCTCCCTTACGTCATTCTTGATTTGACATTCGAAAGAAGACGTTATTACGCATTGTTTAACTAATCACCCGCCAATCAAAGTGTATTAGTAAAGCCGATAATGATTAAATAACGAACGAAATATATATTAGTTGGCATGATTAACGTATGAAAATATCACATTGAATCATTTGAACAATGTAAATAGCTGTGGTGAAAATTTCATAACCGCAAAATTGAGAGTGTCAATACAAAACACCGCAGTTGGATTAACCAGTTTGCACTTATCGATAATTATATATTTGAAATCGGCGACAGCCGAGTGATTGGAATACATTAGTGGCTTACGGGTTCAAATCGGCTTGAATTTAAATTTTTCTCATAGTGCGATATATATTTGTGTTTTTCAATTGTTACTCACTCACTTTTATATGTCATAAATGACGTTTTTTTACGTCATTTGTAAGTCCATTACCGTAACAGCCTGTGAATGTCCCACTGCTGGGCTAAAGGCCTCCTCTCCTCTTTTTGAGGAGAAGGTTTGGAGCTTACTCCACCACGCTGCTCCAATGCGTGTTGGTAGAATACACATGTGGCAGAATTTCAGTGAAATTTGACACATGCAGGTTTGTTCACGATGTTTTCCTTCACCGCAAAGCACGAGATGAATTATAATCACAAATTAAGCAAATGAAAATTCAGTGGTGCTTGCCCGGGTTTGGACCCACGATCATCGGTTAAGATTCATGCGTTCTTACCACTGGGCCATCTCGCCATGTAAGTCCATTATGTCTCATAAATTGAATACTCGAAGGCGTATACTCACAAGGCCTTATAAACGAATCGCTTGTAACGAATAAAAATATGTTATTATCAGTTAGCTCATCGCACTCCTTTCTCATATCATTTATAAAATAAATCTCCATTAAATTCTATTATGAAACGTACTCTTTTTTCGTCTGACAAATATGCAAATAGAATATTTAGCGTATGAATGTTCCATTGTTTTGAGAGCTCGCGTAGCTAACGTTTTTCTACCTAAGAGACGTATAAAATTTTACGCTTTTTGATCATAGATACATAGAACAGAGAATGTTGGTAGAAGTAACTTGATTAGTCATGGAAACGTTAAGTAAAAGCGGAAAATAATCTGGCCAGTAATTCTCCTTCGTGAAAAAGGATTGGAACTTATTCCACCACGCTGCTTTAGGGTTGAATACACATGGGGCTCACGATGGATTCTTTTAACACTGAACAAGAGATGAATGATAAAAACAAATGTATCATGGTAATTACTTAGATTCGGCCCCAGTCTTCCGTTAAGAAGTGTTCTATCCACTAATTTTACTATCATCAATACTAATATTATAAATGTAGCTCTGTCTGACACGTATTCAAGGCTAAACCGCTGAACCGATTTTGATAATGTTTGGTATGAAGCAAGCGCAAAACCCAAGGAGTGATGTAGGCTATTTTTATACATAATATTTCGAAATATAGTATGTATAACGTACATAATACAAATACAATATGAATAATATTCATACTACTAGGTAACAGCCTGTGAATGTCCCACTGCTGGGCTAAGGCCTCCTCTCCCTTTTTGAGGAGAAGGTTTAGAGCTTATTCCACCACGTTGCTCCAATGCGGGTTGGTGGAATACACATATGCTAAAATTTCAGTGAAATTAGACACATGCAGGTTTCCTCACGATGTTTTCCTTCACCGTAAAGCACGAGATGAATTATAATCACAAATTAACCATGTGAAAATGCAGTTGTGCCTTCCCGGGTTTGAGCCCACGACCATCAGTTAAGATTCACGCGTTCTTACCACTGGGCCATCTCGGCAGTTATATACAGTTAAATAATATACTACAGCATTTCTGTTCTCCTGTTCTAAGGTGAAAACAAAAGCTTCATTCTCATTTGCCGCAAATGTATAAAACAGAATGAGTAAAAATTTCGGAAACAAAATAAAATGTGGTGATTTTCAGACGACACTGCTACTGAACGGCGGCGCTGTTCTGTAAGAACACGCTTCGTATTGCACTCGTGAAATTTTAAAAACGGACTTACAGATAATATTTAATTACGGTGCGTATATCTCATATATGATACAATTATTATAGTCCAAGCTTAACATCTGTAATTAAAGGAACAAGGGACATAACATCCCAACTTCCAAGGTTGGTGGCGCATTGGTAAAGAATGACTCAAGAAGGACGTCTAACAAATCAGGACGACTATATAAATGATATTAAAATGCTTTAATATATATATTATAATAAAACCATTATCAAGCGATTAAGTTTAAGTTTACTATGTAATAACATAAGTTTCATCCTACTCGCAAGACTATTGCAAAATTCATATATTTTATACCAGGCGTTAAATTTATTTTATTGAATTACAATAGAAATATAATAAAAAATGGACTCCAGTTAAATCCATAGAGAGATATACAATTACCATTAATTCACTGCCACGAGTTAACGTTTAAAATAAATACATCCTTAAGTAAAATACAAAATTAAAATAAAAAGAACAAAACACACATTATAAATTTAAAGCAAAAACACGCCGTCTAAAATATTGTCCTGTGGCATTATACCCAAAAAGCTGGCACTATTGCCTCTCTGCACCGCTAGACTCAGCCTTTGGGATAAATAAGCGCCAGCTCTTGGGTCACCAGAAGTGTGGACTAGTTTACCATTAATTGATCACTCGTGCGATAAATAGTAACACTAAATTAATACAAGCATAAAAACCAAATCTATACTGAATCGATTTAAACAAATTACGAGTGAGGTTCGAAGTGAGTTCTTGCAGAATAGCAAAGCTGGTCGTTTAATTCTGAAAATCGACTCGATGCTATTTCGATACCGAAACACTTTAAATATAACTAATATTGTAATCAATATAGTGTTATACACTTTCTCGTATTTCACAATCTTTATTACGTTGAGTCCGTTCCTACAGAAGCCGAGATGGCCTAGTGGGAAGAACGCGTGAATCTTAACCGATGATCGTGGGTTCAAACCCGGGCAAGCACCACTGAATTTTCATGTGCTTAATTTGTGTTTATAATTCATCTCGTGCTTAACGGTGAAGGAAAACATCGTGAGGAAACCTGCATGTGTCTAATTTCATTGAAATTCTGCCACATGTGTATTCTACCAACCCGCATTGGAGCAGCGTGGTGGAATAAGCTCCAAACCTTCTCCTCAAAAGGGAGAGGAGGCCTTAGCCCAGCAGTGGGACATTAACAGGCTGTTACTGTTCCTACAGTAGAAGTTTAATTAAATTATATTCAAATATAGGTATCGCTATAAAATTGATTATTATGTATAATATACTAACTAATCGTTCCGACTTCGCACGGTTAGATAAAAAGAAAAATGTATTTTATATAGGATTTGCGTAAAATCCGTTTATAGTGAGCGTCTACGTCGGGGAAGTAACTGCGACAAATTACAAGTCAAACTACAAAATTAAAAAAAAAAAACAAAAAACAAATTTTTTTTTTATAGAATAGGAAGGCGGACGAGCATATGGGCCACCTGATGGTAAGTGGTCACCAACGCCCTTAGACATTGGCATTGTAAGAAATGTCAACTATCGCTTACATAGCCAATTTGCCACTAACCTTGGGACCTAAGATTTTATGTCCCTTGTGCCTGTAATTACACTGGCTCACTCACCTTTCAAACCGGAACACAATAATATCAAGTACTGCTGTTTTGCGGTAGAATATCTGATGAGTGGGTGGTACCTACCCAGACGAGCTTGCACAAAGCCCTACCACCAGTATATTCTAATCTATCATATAATACACATGCTAAATGAATTGGAACATTGATAACGAAACAAATACATCACATACCTGCGAATGTTATATTGAAAATTTTTAATCAACGTTCATAAAGAATGCCCCGAAGTATTTACAGAGTGAATATTTCATACGTCAATTCATGTTTTGTTTTTGAATTGATGCAGCGCTTGTGAATAGGAAAATGAATTATGAGAATAGTACAGTTAGAATTGAAAACTTTGAATCAAATTATTTAATATATATATATATTCAATATCAATTTCGATATATTTAATTCCAATCGTGGGAGTTAAAATAAAACGTCAATAAAATATTTACAAAAAAACACGGCAGCCATACCACCGCTATGATGAGTATGACGTAAGTATGTTGTAACGATACCCCAACTAAATGTTTTCAGGCATGGTAGAATAAAAAAATCTCATATACATACTCTTGGGCTTCAAGATTTCTTCATACCAAATTTCATCAAAATCGATTTAGTAGTTTTGCCATGAAAGCGTAACAGATTATATACTGAGTTTCTTGTCGGATGCTCTCGCTATAATCGACATTCATAACCAGTGGTAACTTAACATTTAATAAATCATATTAATTCAAAGCGCTTGCAAACGCCTATTCGAAAGTTTTATTTAGATTTTGATTTTATAAAGCATCAATCGACTTTGACTTTGGTTGACTAAACTGATTTTCCCGTAGAAAGTCAAACCTTTCATCAATAGAATCTAATAATTTATTCAATTCAATTTAACTCATATCACTGCTTACAATATAATTAACAATAAATACGTATTATTTTACGAAATCTGAATATTTAATGATTTATAAATTCAAAGAATGAACAAAATACATTTTTTATAGTAGGTAAGGCGGACTAACGTTTTGCGGTAGAATATCTAAATCGTAATCCACCTAAAATGATTTCCTTACTGGATCGTCGTACAATGCGAGATCAAAGTTATTTTATTTAAAATAATTCATAACTTGAATGATAGTCCATATCTTTTAAGCAAAATTCACTTTAGATGTAAAAAAGTGAACACACGCAGTAACAGTAACAGTAACAGCCTGTAAATGTCCCACTGCTGGGCTAAGGCCTCCTCTCCCTTTTTTGAACACACGCAATAGTGCTTTATTCCACTTACCCTCCACTCGAACCAATTATGCTCAAAATGAATTTATATATCGCTCTTGTAAGGTAGCCCTTATAGGAAGTTTATTGCCTTGGACATGTTTTCTTGTACGTTCAATACATTTAAAAAAAGAGTTTGTGTGCATTTGTTAACTTTTGTCAATGTTTTTATTTTATCTATTTAATTTTTATTATATAATATTGTTTTGCTATTGTTAACTGTTTGAATCTTAATAATTATTATTTGTAATTTACAAAAATGCTTGTTTACTGTCATACATGAATTAGTTTTGAGTGGAAACTTGATTGGTGTGTGATAGAGTTAATTTGTTGTGTAGTATATGTGGCGTGTACTGTTTGTTTCCCAGAAAAAAAAAATTCTGATGAGTGAGTGGTACCCAGACGAGGTTGCACAAAACCCTACCACCAGTATACACATTAGTTTTCGCCCTTAATTTTGTTGATAATAATTTAATTAAATACGGTTCTGTCAATGTTGGTAAAAAGAGTAGTTTTTTTTTTTTTTATAGAATAGGAAGGCGGACGAGCATATGGGCCACCTGATGGTAAGTGGTCACCAACGCTCTTAGACATTAGCATTGTAAGAAATGTCAACCATCGCTTACATATCCAATGCGCCACCAACCTTGGGAACTAAGATTTTATGTCCCTTGTGCCTGTAATTACACTGGCTCACTCACCCTTCAAACCGGAACACAACAATATCAAGTATTGCTGTTTTGCGGTAGAATATCTGATGAGTGGGTGGTACCTACCCAGACGAGCTTGCACAAAGCCCTACCACCAGTAAAGTTACAAATAGTATGATACGATATGATATACATAGGCGGACAGGCAAATGTCTCAAGTGGTAAGTGGTGTCAACCGCCCATAGATATTGGTGCTGTAAGAAATATTAACCATTCCGTACATCACCAATGCACCACCAACGTTGGAAACTAAGATGTTAAAGTCCCTTGTACCTGTAGTTACACTGACTCACTCACCCTTTAAAT
Organism: Nymphalis io; assembly: GCF_905147045.1. Classification (NCBI taxonomy): domain Eukaryota; kingdom Metazoa; phylum Arthropoda; class Insecta; order Lepidoptera; family Nymphalidae; genus Nymphalis; species Nymphalis io. The sequence goes on along the minus strand of NC_065893.1, from coordinate 1,759,028 downwards.
CGGAACACAACAATACTAAGTATTGCTGTTTGACGGTAGGATACTGATGAACGGGTGGTACCTATCCAGACTGCAGCCTGGAAAAGTACGAAATCTAACATAAGATGTCGTTGAAAGCGAACAGTATAATCGCCAATTTCAGAACCAAATCTTTCAGAATAGTATCAGAGATATTTATATACAAAAAAGTAACAATCATTATCAACTACACTTATAAACGTTGCTTAGCAACTGTTTAATTAAACACTTACTTATCTCTGTCTGTCATTATTGATTTGACATTCGAAAGAAGAAGACACAGCATTGTTTGACTGATAGCCCGCTTAATAAGTGAGGGAGCGAGCCAGTGTAATTACAGGCACATGGGACATCACATCTTAGTTCTCAAGGTTGGTGACGCATCAGCGATGTAAGCGATGGTTAACATTTCTTACAATGCCAATGCCTATAGACGTGGGTGATCACTAACCATCAAGTTGCCCATATGCTCGTCCGCCAACCTATACTATAAAAAAACCACTTTAATAAGTAAGTTTTATGTTTAAAACATTGTTCATTTATTTGCTTATTTATAAACAACATCACCCTAAAGCACGTAGGTGCTCTTTAATCGATCAACTTTTTAAAAACAAATAAAAAATTCCCTCATGGCGCCGTACAGTCGCCACGCGTGACCTGAAGGGTCGATTAATTGAACTGTATAAGGCTAATAACAACCTTAAAACAAAACGCGGAAGCGCTTGAATTGAATGACGTAACAATGGGCACATAGATCAATAAATTAATGAAAGGGAGGTGACGATTGAGTTTGCCTTGATTGCAGCACGAAGCTTAGGATCATCAGTACACATACATACTCGTAGATATATAAGCGTAAGAACACTAAAACGGTAACGGGATACTAACGCCGCTTATATTTTTAAGGTAATAACCAATCGACACAATGTAAATAGTTTTTTTTCAAAAGTTGCCTTTAGCCAAAACAAATGAAACAATAAAACACTGTCTATATGAAATTGTGTACGTGTGCGCGCGTGCTCTAATGCTTCTGTGTGCGTTTGCGTGGACATACTATCGGCTTATTATTTATTACCAGAATTAAAATTAAGTTTTCAGACTAGACGAAAAGAATACGAAAATCTGCAAGAAGTCGCGTTTGGATCAACAAAATTCATTTAACAATAGTTCTATAAAAAATATTGACAAAACTGTTGTTATTGCATTGCATCACAACATGTATGTGTTCGCAGAGCATTGGCAAAGTTCCGAACGTTTATTTCCGTAGTGTGTTAAGTGTTAAAGCTACATCTAAGTGTAAGTTTTGCTCGTAAAGTTAGTCGTTACGCCAAATCGACAAAATGAGAGCTGCAGAGCGGATAGCAATAAACTCGAAACTCAACGTAGAACACGATCGTTTACTGATAGAAGGTCATATGCGACATTGAATATAATAATAGTTAATATTATTATATTTAATAGATACACGTATCAAAGTAGCGTATCACCTTAGGTCGGTTTTGACATTTAACGATTGAGATATGAAGTGAGTCCTTTTAGGAATGACCTTAACGAAAATGAGAAAATAAAATGAAAAAAAAACAACTTATATTAGTTTATCATCTTAGATTTTTTTACCTCATGGTAAGTGGTCACCACTGCCCACAGACATTGGTTATGTACAAAATATTAACCATCCCATACATCGTCTACGCACCACCAACTCAAATGTCCCTAGTACCTGTACTTACACTGGCTCACTTTACTGGTGGTAGGGCTTTGTGCAAGCTCGTCTGGGTAGGTACCACCCACTCATCAGATATTCTACCGCAAAACAGCAATACTTGATATTGTTGTGTTCCGGTTTGAAGGGTGAGTGAGCCAGTGTAATTACAGGCACAAGGGACATAAAATCTTAGTTCCCAAGGTTGGCGGCGCATTGGCTATAAGCGATGGTTGACATTTCTTACAATGCCAATGTCTAAGAGCGTTTGGTGACCACTCTAGTAATATGCTCGTCCGCCTTCCTATTTAAAAAAAAAAACAAAAACGGAAAGTATAATCCCCTGGGTGAGGAGCAAACCAGGAACGGGACGAGTCCCTCCTTTCCCTGAAATTTCTGATGAATGTGCGTGGAACGCGAATCACACACATCACATGTCAAAACGATCACATAGTTACCCCGATATGTCTCAAGCGGCAATCCCAGAACACAGATTCCAATATAGTCTGATATCTTTTAGGTTTACCCTTCGTAATAAAAAGGGAGTACGCTACGCATATTGCGGGACATAATTACTTAAATAGTCAATTATCGTTAACTAATGTTAACCCGGCCAACTTAGATAGCGCGTGTCGTACGTAATGGAAGATACAATCGATTCGCTCATTTATTTTAGTATCACAGCATCTCACACGACTAGACATTTAAAATCGAGAAAGTTTTAACGTTTGGGTATTTATAATAAAAATCGAAAGTGTTGTACGTGTCGTTATTTTCTATATATTCATGTATTCATGAATACATTTGATTAAAATATATTAAGGTCATTCTGAATTGGGGCGTCAAGTGTATATTAATTTACTCGGTGGATAATGTTAACAAATATTGAGTTGCTTGTTTTTTTTTTCAACTTAAATAACTTAAATATAATAATCAGATATTATAATATTTATATAGTGATTTGTTATCTAACGTACCATTAATTTTGACACTATAATATAAAACCATATCGTACGCCATCAATGCACCGCCAACATTGAGAGCTAAGCACATGCGAGCAACAATAGATGCTAGCTCACCCCTTCATAAATCCTACCTAACAATCTGTTCCTATAATACTTTATAGGAGCAGGTTGTTTCAAGTACTTTTGAATCGTATTTTTACAAGACAATTATGAAATGTAAAGCCACCAGTCACCACCCGCAAAAAAAACTGGAATACACCAATAAACAGATGAGTAAATTGGATTTGGCAGTATGGCTGTAACTGTAAAATTAGTTGAATGAAGAAATTAAAAAATAATTCGCATCTACCTCAAACATCATAAAATATTATCCATCTAAATAACTTAAGTCATCTTCATATTCCTTTTGATCAAATAATGAAATAAACAGTGAGCAATATATGAACATATTAAATATTCTTTGTGTAGTCGGACCATTGGCCGGAGGGTTGAACTCGGATATACCACAGAACCTTACATTACCGTCGACTGGAGGGACGGGGGGCAACTTTAATATCATGAAATTATCACGCACACACTTATATATAAGTATACGTAAATTGACGGTATTTTCAAAACTAATTATGGGTTAGATATTTATATATTTAGACTTTAATTAACACAAATGTTTCTTTGGTATAAAATCTCTTCGACAGTCAAACTTTTTCCTTTTTTTTATTTAGGGACCTACACCGGCACTTCAGTGCCATTGTCCCTTATAAAATTTATAACATTACATATTATCTATTATCAAGTAAATATTCACGATGACAGGCCAATTTAGAAATACATTAACAATATATTAATTAAAATAACATCATCGGTTATAAATAATCGTTATGCGATTCGTAATAAATATTATCAGATATAAGTTGATTCAACCTAGAAAATTGATTGAGAGATTATAATATTTTTTATCTTGCACCGAACATACCTAATAAATGACCTAATATCCAAATTTGTTACACGTTTATTGAGTCATAAATATACTTCGCTGTAATATCATGATTACACGTAACTGTTAATATTTATTAATTACAATTCGAACAATTATTACTATTACTCAAATACACGTTCTTAATACAGACGGTCCAATGGATTGGTAAGTGTATGTACTGTCTTTATAATATATTGTTTAATATATAACTCTAGTTCATTAGTACAACACACACACTCACATACACTCGTTCACTGTATGTGTACACAACGAAACTACAAACAAGCACGCATATTTTATTTTAATGGAGATTTTTTTAAGAAAAGTTTAATAGAACTCGAAGTTATGACACGATTTTATGACTGACTGACTGACTCACCAAACTTTGTTTCTACGTATTGTTCATTTTGTTTAAGAAAAGACTGTTTATTTTCAGATATGTACATAGACAGTGTAAGGAACCAGGAGGAGGATCTATGATGTCATATCCTTGAGCCTTTAATTACACTGGCTCAATCACCCTTCAATACCAATGATTGCAATTTTGTGATAGAATAAATTAATGATTAGGTCGTCTATATGACAAACTAGTTCAAAGCCCTGCCAATAAAACTACCAACATTACAAATTGTACGCAACCTATTTTACTCAATTACGGCGGCTATATGACTTTTCACTGTTCACGTCTATCATCTAAACTAATTATCACAATTCGACAAATTATGTATCGTTAAAAGCGTTTAGTTCATATCTAAATCTAAGAAAACACCTAACAAGTCAACAAACAATGGAATTAACAATTTATAAAAATACGTTAAAAAAATCCGTGCTCCACTTTTAACCATACATTGAACAATTCGCTCACTCACGAGAATTATCGACGAAAAATACGAAGCCTCACTTTGTCTATGAAACTAGGTCGCAATTACCGGTGTAAACCGGCACAATGCAGCCAGGACACGGCAGTTGAAAGGGAACCTCAGGCTTAGATTCAAAGACTGCTCCATATTCTACGTCCATTCATCAGCTCATAATGGTCACTTATTTTGCATCTTAAAGGAATGGAGTTTAATGAATGTTTCGCATGTATTCCCTGTGATTTTATAAACGAGTTCGTGAGTCTAGACATGAAAAACCCTAATCTAATTGATTGTTTTATGCTTTTCTATAATAAAAAATACTTATATGCATCAGCCGTGATGGCCCAGTGAATGAACGCGTGAATCTTAATGATGATCGTGGGTTCAAACCCGGGCAAGTACTACTGAGTTTTCATGTGCTTAATTTGTGAACATCTCGTGCTTGACGGTGAAGGAATACATCGTAAGGAAACATGCATGTGTCTAATTTCATTGAAAATCAACCACATGTGTATTCCACCAAACCGCATTGGAGCTGCGTGGTGGAATAAGCTCCATACTTTCTCCTCAAGGAGAGGAGGCCTTAGTCCAGCAGTGGGACATTCACAGGCTGGTACTGATATGCTTTATAGTACTAGCATATCGAGTATTAATACAAATACACAGCAAATGTTTAAATAATAATTCTGTATATATTTAGATTTTTTAAAAAAAGGTTTTCGACTTATCTTCTTTTTTTGTATGTATGTTATTTTATTCGATCTTGACTGACTAAAAACCTTGAACACAATACCCGCTTGTTCCTTCTAATATAAAGAAAAAACTAATTCACCCCTTAAGGGTGTAATAAAGATGTTAATGTATGGGAATCGTATTTTTGTTGTAAATGACGCTGCCACTTTTGAGTAGCGTGTTTGTTAACCTAAAACATTAATTAAATCTTGATAATATATATAAATCTATTTGCAGGGGCACACTTCCAACTATTAAGGTAAAACTTATTTTAATAGGTCAAGTCTAAATCCAAATTTGTAAGTTTTAGCACATCTATAGATCTTGCTGTCCTTGCATTGTCAAATACCGTACCGTAACAGCCTGTGAATGTCCCACTGCTGGGCTAAAGGCCTCCTCTCCTCTTTTTGAGGAGAAGGTTTGGAGCTTATTCCACCACGCTGCTCCAATGCGGGTTGGTAGAATTCACATGTGGCAGAACTTCAGTGAAATTAGACACATGCAGGTTTCCTCACGATGTTTTCCTTCACCGTAAAGCACGAGATGAATTATAATCACAAATTAAGCACATGAAAATTCAGTGGTGCTTGCCCGGGTTTGAACCAACGATCATCGGTTAAGATTCACGCATTGTCAAATACAGGGAGCCAATTCTACGAATCTATAACGATTACGGACCTATTTATTCCGAACAAAGCCGATACAATGTTACCGTATACCGTTATATCAAAACCAAACTTCATTGTTAAATTTTATACCAATTTTTTTTTTTTGTAAAAACCAGGAGAGCAAATGACTCCACTCCAGCTGATGGTAAGTGGTAGTGGAGTCCAAACGCGACGACGGCCAGTACAGTCGGGAAGCCCCCCTTGCCGGCCCGCAAGATTGGAACACGTGTGCTGGTAAAGAGTTCCATTTTTTAGTGGTGCGACAAAGAAATGATTTGCCAAATTTCTTAGTGCGCGATGGAATTGAAGTCACAGCAACGCGGTGACATCAAGAGCCAGCACGCGTAGACTTGTGAAGGAAAGGGGAATAGTCGACTATGGGTATAAAAGTAATTAAATTAAAGAATAGAAAAGCGGATAAACGGCAACGATTACGCTTCGATTCGATTGCGATAAAGTGAAAATTTGTTTGCAGAATTGTGTGTGGCCCTCAGTATATAGTATGTATTAATTACAAAACACGTTATAAGCTTTTCAATGAGAAACATCTTGGTGTGTAAGACCGAATCGTATGCCGTGACGGCAAACGGAATGACGCTTTCTTATTCAGTCATACCACTTTCTACTCCCTTGTGTCTCCATGTATACTTCGTTGATATATATTACTATTATAATAAAAATAATAAAAAATATTTTATTTTACTCAATATAAACTGTTGGTTTTCTTTAATTATAAATTCTTTTAATAACAACCGAGCTCGATGTTTAACATCTGCTGGCCCGTGTGACCACATTTTACTTTTAAGCATCTGACGTGTTTAATTAACTTTTTAAAATTTTCATTGTTCATGTTGATAAGCAACCCATTTGTCTCGTCTGTATTGAAATACCTACATCTTGAGACCATCAATTTATGAGCATTTTATTCATACGTATGGAATATTCCTAATACTTTTAGTTTGAATTGAATATTATCAAATCATCGATTTAGATATTGAATTGCAAAAATAACTCCAATCGCCTTTTTTATTATTCATGTTTTATTAAGAAGAATTATTAATATCGCAGAACTGCGCAGCTGTTGCCAGTTGGCAGTCTTTGTTTTCAACCCTATCGTTGTGTGAAAGTCATGACGTCATAATATTACAATCTGACCCGAGGGTACACGATTAATATAGTACTCTAAATATAGGTCCCAGGAGAGAATGACGTAACGAATAAGCGCACTGCAATTGACAATGTTTACAGTTCACTGCAATTTAAATTCACATATTTAAGTTGATGAGTTAAGTTAAGCTTAATTAAGATAAGATTAACTTGATTTTTTGATGTCGATACTGACGCGTCCTGTGATTAATATTCTTAAAGTCATCATTATAATTTAATAGTTATTAAGATTTTGTTATTGAGATAATTACCTAATTTCTTCATTATTTATTGTACACCTTATTAAAACAACATATAAAAAATAACCCGGACAAGATAATATTATTAAACTGCCTTGCTATTGGCTAGATATAAGGCCGCAGATTCCTAGGTCCTTTGTTCATATCTCAGATCGTAAAAATATCGTATAAAATGTTATAGGGTTTTTCTGCAATAGCAGCTCGGAGTCTGGAAGTGAAAATGGAAATAGGAATTGCTATATTTATTAATTCTCCTCTCAGTACCTCAAAGGTTAGCAGAGATTCCCTTATTAGGGTGATAATTTGCGTCAAGTAGATTTATTTATTTAAAAAATTTTTGGAACAAAAGACGAACTTAATGCCTGAAGGCATTCTCTGCCAGTTATCCATTTTGCTAAGCAGAAATCCGTGAAACCGGTAATTAGTAATCAAAAATATACATACATACAAATATAACATCAACAAAATAAATACAGAGCTATAATATATGTACAGTACAGTGCGTTTACGACAACACAACCCATATAAAGTTTAGAATTAAATGTAAACGAGAACGAGCACAATAACATCAGATACGGAACACCAATGTTATCATCTCAAACTTTAATCAATATTCGATTCCCGAGCGTTTTGCTGTAGTTTAGAATTTCAGCAGTTTTCAATGGCCGTTGTTAATTAGATTTAAACAAGCTCGTTGAACAGTATTCGTAGGATTAACATTAAATTCAGTTGTAGAGAAATAAACGCTTCTAAACGAATTATTTATGTATTAAATAAAATAATGGTCGTTAAAATAGTAGCGTTTTTTTACTTAATATCCGAAGAAAAACATTATGATATAACCTTTATCTAAAGCTGCATGCTTTTACGTAAAACGTCACTTCTAAACTAATCAAGGCATTAGGGGTGAATAAAAATTGCATATAAAAGTTTTTTTTTTTTTTTAAGAAGCCGACGATAAATTCTGGCGACCAAGTGGGTCATATGATGGTAAGTGGTTATACCAGTTCAATTCGCCCTTCAAAACGGAAACAGTGTTCATCAACAGGAAAAAGATACGTCAAGGGCACAACATAATGAGTGGGTAGTATGTCCCCAGGCGAGCGAGGCGAACCTTTTATTATTGACAATTATTGTCATAACAATATACACTAACAGCATTACGTGTAAAACGTTGTTTTAGTAACAGACTGTGAATGTCCTACTGCTGGGCTAAGACCTCCTCTCCTTTATTTGAGAAGGTTTTTGGAGCTTATTCCACCACGCTGCTACAATGCGGGTTGGTGGAATACACACGTGACAGAATTTCAGTGATATTAGACACATGCAGGTTTCCTCACGATGTTTTCTTTCACCGTCAAGCACGAGATGAATTATAACACAAATAAAATTCATGAAAATTCGGTGGTGCTTGTCCGGGTTTGAACCCACGATAATCGGTTAAGATTCACGCGTTCTTATCACTGGGCAATCTCGGCTATAAACGTTGCTTAGCGGGTAATTATTTACACAATGCCGTGTCTTTTTTCGAATGTCAAATCAATAATGCAAGTTTAACTTAACAGCCGCTAACCAACGGAAGGAAAGGCCTAAAGGAAGGCCTTTTGTCATTATATCATTGATATATTTTTTTTATTGTTTTATGGTTCTTCCAATTTGAGTTAAAGATATTGAGATTTCGAATATAAAACTTATAAAAAAATAAATGTTTTTAATAATCAGGTGTCGTGTAGCGTGTCAGATTTTTTAGATTCGATTCTGTAGTCCCAGAGACACAACAAGCAAACACTTATTGTATATTTTATTAGTAAAACTTTGTTATTGAAATGGAATTTGTTTTTTTTTTTTTTTCATTTCATTAGATTTCAATTCACATTATTCTATTTCACATTTCTTTATCGTCTACAATCGGTAATTTAAAATGAAAGGTCTACAATGTTAATGAAAAATGGCATTTACCACCCCAGGGCAGACGCCCTCAAAACCTTCGTCAATGACATTAATATTCGTCTACTTACTGACACTAATATATTGAAGTTTTTAGAAAAAATCCTACAAATTGTCATTTTAATGGACAATGTCCTTGGGTCTGTAAGAACAAACCGAATGAACTCAAACAAAACGAAATAATTACTAGAGTTGTTTTATTTTTATAGAATACGTAGGCGAACAGGAAAATGGTCACCAACACCCATAGACATTAACATTGTAAGAAATGTTAACCATCGCTTACATCACCAATGCGCAACCAACCTTGGGAACCGAGATGTTATGTCCCTTGTGCCTGTAATGACACTGGCTCACTCACCCTTCAAACCGGAACACAACAATACCAAGTACTGCTGTTTTTCGGTAGAATATCTGATGAGTTAGTGGTACCTACCGAGACGAGCTTGCACAAAACTCTACCACCAGTAAATTTATTATTTTAATAATAAATATGCACGTGGACACTATAGTAACTAACATAAAACATTTCTAGGATATATAAATATTACACACGTTCATTATTTGGGTTACACTAACACGGACGTCCTGATCTAATTTAAGCTATATACTCGTTGATTACTCTATTAAAGTTAGTTTTGTGCCCAAAAATTCCAAGAATACTTCCCAAAGAGACTTCCAGGTATTTAATAGAAGAGATATTCAGCTACTTGTGAAATTAATTTCAATGAGTAAATAAATAGTAACGTTTGGCTAGAATTTAAATCTAATTTAACTCTCCGGTTAGAAAAAAAACGATTTAAAAAGTATTTCAATTATTTTGGTAAAAATTACCGAAACTATTATCTACTTAACTTTGAAGTATAATTAGTATTCAATGATAATAATTTATTGATTCCTAATACATTGAAAAATATAGAAATAATACAATTTAACCACATAAAGGCGTTAGTCCTGCGCCTGATATCTCTTTAGTCGTGTCAGTGTGCTGTCCCATTGGTTTTTATTTTTCATAGAATTGGTAGGCGGACGAGCAAATGGGCCACCTGATGGTAAGTGGATACCACCGCCCATAGACATTGGCATTGAAAGAAATGTTAACCATCGCCAATGCGCCACCTACCTTGAACACTAATATGTTATGTCCCTTGTGCATGTAATTACACTAGCTCACTCACCTTTCTGGCTACATTCATTTGATCGGAAATTTATTAATTGTCCGAACTCGGCGCGGATGACTTATTTTACATAATTTGCACAATTATAGGAAATAACGCAAGTAGAAATACGTAATACCGTTGACTTTTCGGAAACCGTTGAGCGACCACAAATATTTTGACATATTTGAGCAATTTCGGGTTATGTCCATTCCACATGTCCACATGATGAAGTACAAGTTTTGCAATGGATTTAAAGCGATTTTTATATACACAAAAAGATTCAGCATCGACATTAATTAATAAATGTGTTAAATAAAAATCTATTACTCCATTTTTGCATTTAAAGATTTGTTGAGCTGCAATTTTAATGCAACAGTTTGAATATTGAGTTGAGTTGAACAGTGAGTCCTCGCTCACAAATAACCTTACTTATGTCTGTATGTTACATATGTATATTAAAATAACAATCCATGTAGGAACAATGTTATATACAGCGTTTTATGTCGTCGAAAGTGTTTTGAACTTTAAAGGTCAATGTCCTTGTATGAGGTGGGTATTATTGTATACTACCAAGACAAATATTATTATGACAATCTGTTACAAACATTTAAAGTCTTAAGTACTTAAATTTAAGCTTAATTTTAAAAAGCTCGTTCTATTTTCAAACAATATTTGTATGTACGTATTTCTAATATAAATAGTGACACAATGTAATTACAAGCACAAATAATATGATCCTTATGATCAGTGTTGCCAACCCTTCACAAGTAATAAGCAGCAAATCACAATAAAATAGAAATGAAACAGAAAATAGGGATATATGTGTAAAAATAGTAAATCTCCTTTTTAAACGGTAGAGCTGGTAACATCGCTCGTGACCAATTTCGGCCTTAGGGCCATTAACAGATTATAATGTGACGATTAGAAGTCAATCCAACGAGCTAAGAGTTATCGGAAAGAACCAACGGCTTTCCGAGACACGGGATTGACCAGCTCAGTCCCTAAGCTTGTAGAGTTACCACTCCGGGAACCATTATGAATTTTTCAACAGAAGACTATGTTTTCTTAACTCAATACTGTCCCGACTACATGGCGGACTTCAGCCACGAGATGAGACAGACAAAGAATATAACATTTATATTTGTCACAAGCTGAGTTGGCCCAGTAGTTAGAACGCGTGAATCTTAACCGATGATCGTGGGTTCAAACCCGGGCAAGCATAACTGAAATTTCATGTGCTTAATTTGTGTTCATAATTCATATCGTGCTTTACGGTGAAGGAAATCGTGAGGAAACCTGCATGTGTCTAATTTCACTGAAATTCTGCCACATGTGAATTCTACCAACCCGCATTGGAGCAGCGTGGTGGAATAAGCTCCAAAACTTGTCCTTAAAAAGGGAGAGGAGGCCTTAGCCAAGCAGTGGGACATTCACAGGCTGTTACTGTTACTGTATACGATACGTTAGAATTGTCATATAATGCCTGTCCTTGAGCGGAGTTTTCCATTTAATGTTTGTCATAACAGTATCACATTCCTCGCCACCATAAACTACATAGGTACATACATGTTATAAATTCCCTTGTAGATCAACGTAGATTGTAAAATAGAAGCTATAAAATGTCATGGTAGTTTTGCGGCGATAAATAATGTGAAACAACCATTAAAGACCCCGCTGCCCTTTATAGCGCGAATCGATGAGAGCATCCTCTCTGGTCTGAGACTCCATTCACACGCACGACACGAGATAAAATCGTTGCAAGTTCTAAATATAATATTACACGATAATTATGCGTGGTTCGATTTGTAGAGCTATTCTATAAGAACAAACTCGGAACTCACCGGAGAATTCATTCGTGACCTTCAGTAAGTGATATGCGACATTGTCTTTAATAAATATAATGGTAGTCGGTTTTCAAAATTATACGAGTGAGATGCGAAGTCAGATTTTACTATTAGTTTCAAATGTGGATGCCTATCTTTAGAGTATAACATATAATATATTGTAACGGGCGTACTCGTAAGTAGCTTTTATTTTCGTCTTTAAAAAATATATTTTAATAAATTAGGAAGGCTTTTTTATATTGCCTAACTAAAAAACTAATAAATCTAAATACATAAAAATTATACCAAAGGATTGTGTGGTTTAGTGAAGAATTGCCTTGCCTTGCCATGTTAAACGACGGTTTTGCTTGTTTGTAATAAAACGAGTGAAAATTAAAAAAAAAAATTGAATTCAAAAAGAGAACTCAATTCAAATTTCACATTCTTTATAAATGAAAGTTATTACGCTATTTCCGTTAATTCCTTCTTTATTAATATTATGTTCTTAAATTGTATATATTTTAATATATCTAAAAAATGTGAAATATTTTAATTCGTCATTCTGTTTCTATTACTATTTTACAAGTTTTTATTTACATTAGTATACATATATATACATATAATTAAATGTAGCAACTGAATTTTAAATCAGTCCCACACGACCGATAAAGCTGTGTATGTGATAAATATACATATTTGGTATTACTGACAAAACAATCGTGTAATTTGTTCAAAATAAAAGCTAGTCTATAGTGTATATATATATATATAAAATTGTTATTGTATTTATTTCCTTCTGAAGACGTTTCGTCACGTACAACGAAATCGCGTCCTGACTGTTCGCAGTAGGTCACTTAAGCTTAGAAGCGAACGTCTCGTGTCTTCACTCTGTAAATGTTTGAGCGGTGTCCCCGAGAGACGGGGGTCCATTAAGTCTAACAAATACACCACTTTCTCGTTTTACAAAACTAGCTGCTTTGCACGTGTCTGCCTGGTAATTTAATACTGATACAAACATATATTTATAGTGAGTTAAAAAATCGTTTTACATTTAAATTACTGTGTTAATAATTGCCCATAGTTGTTCAAAGGCCTTTTCTCCTCTTAAGATACTCCATGAGTTCATTTGCAAGGATTGAACCTATATTCCACCAGGCTGCTTTAAGATAGCTTGGTAGACACATGTGGCAGATTTCATCCTACATAAAAAGGTTTTACGAATTTTTCCTTTGAGATGAAATTTTAATATCTATAACTACCAGTCCAATTTGAAAAATACACTAAGGAGTGAAAAGGAGCATAAAGGCAAGTAATCATCGCGTGCATGAAACAAATTGAACGAAAGTACAAATGCATTGAACGCAGCTAGGACCGTCTATACTAACAAGCGATTATGAGCATAAGCTTATATTTTTATTAAGTGAAAAAAATCTCTATTTTTAAACCAAGTTGACGTGTATTGAGTACTTTTAAGTTCGCAGATGCCGAGGTCTGGTTAAAAATTTTAATACTTTTCTGTTAAGAAACTCAGTAATAACCGGAGTTTTACAAGCAGTGCTTGCGCACCTATTGGGCCTTTTACGCTTTGATTTTTATATTTTTACGTCAGCTATTGACGGAACATGTCTGGTGCTGACATGACAAATTTTAACATTTTGTCATCATAATGTGCAGTGTTTACAAAAAATAAGCAATTATTATAATTATAGGAAGACATCATCGTCATCATAATCAAACATATTTTTTTTATTAAATAGATAGGCGGACGAGCAAATGGGCCCCTTGATGGTGGTCACCGACGACCATAGGCATTAGCATTGTAAGAAATGTTAATCATAGCTTACATCGCCAATACGCCACAAAATTTGAGAATTTAAGATGTTATGTCCCTTGTGCCTGTAATTACGCTGGCTGACTCACCCTTCAAACCGGAACACAACAATACCAAGTACTGCTATTGCGGTAGAATATCTAATGAATGGGTGGGACCTACCCAGGCGATCCACCAGTAAATATTTAATGAATATGATATAACTACTACGGTATCTTATACCATAACACTATGAATTAAACCTGAAACTTTTAAATGAAAAAAGTTTTTAAGCCCAAAACGTTGATTGTGATGCTGCCTGGTGATAAGCATGCGAGAATAATAAAACAAATTAAAGATAAGATACACTGTTGAGGTGCAAATACAATAAATACAAAAAAATTGCCACGGTAACATCTGGTAGCTCTAGACCAGCGGTACTTAACCTGCGGCCAGCCGGGCCACTTGATGTTTCTTTATTTTCAACTATTTCAAAAATTTCAAAGGTTTTTATGAACACCTAATTAATTCGAACTAAACAACTGCTTTTAGCTACAACGCTGCAAAGTTCTTGAAACGTCATGAAATGATAAAAAAAAGGTTCAATTTGTAACAATCCAGAAACCTATCATAACTTATTTTTTTGTTTGTGGCCCGCGACACCCTGACTAACGCGTGTTTGTGGCCCCTATAAAGAAAAGGCTGAGTATCGCTGCTCTAGACAGTATCGCATTTCAACATCATGCCTACCAGGATCGCATAACTATCAGGATATGTCCAAACTATTAATCACATTACACAACTGGCTATAATCGACACTGGCTGTTCCCGATCTTGGCAGCGTATTCGAGTTGGAGACAAATCAAGGCAATATAATATTCCGTGCCATATATTAGGATGTATTGGCATGCCAAGGGAGATTTTCTTGATTCCTTATCAGATGGTAAATAGCTTAAGCGGGGTTTTGTTCGGAACACTAAGTATTTAATGATAGTAAAAAGAAACTTGTAATATTTGTATTATAACAATTATATGGCAGACCATCACTTGCCAAGTTCCTAAAATTTACTTCAAGTGAATATCGATACTACATATTATATATATGTATACGCTTTGACTATTATTGTCCTTATTCCTAACCTCATTCTGATTCCTTTAAAAGATACATTGCTAGTTTGGTTCTATATTTAATATATGTGGACGCAAGAAACTGAGAAAGAAAATCGATTTCTAAGACTCCGACGAAATGTCTAAAATAATTTCGTTACTATTAATAAAATATAGTCGATATATTTTCTTATAACATCATTTGACAAATTTTACATACAAAGGTATGTATGTAATGTATATCATTCTCTTTTTAAAACATTAAACATAATATAATACCCATAATCGATAGAATCAGATTATTCTAAAAACATCCCTATCCCAATTTTGTATCCCATATCAGCAATCTGATATCCTTTAACAACTCCGAACTTATCACATTAGTCACGTAGTTAAGTAACTTGTACCGTAGCTTAATGATACGCTTGACAACAAAGAATCGACATGGTTCAATTAACGGAACATGTTGAACTTAACCAAAGAGGTTCACTAGGTCGATAAAAAAAAGTTATTTTTTTTTCTTATATCTGATCTGCTTTCAAAGCGCCAAGTAATCTAAACTATACATTGGTGGTAGGGCTTTGTGCAAGCTCGTCTGGGTAGGTACCACCCACTCATCAGATATTCTACCGCAAAACAGCAATACTTGATATTGTTGTGTTCCGGTTTGTAGGGTGAGTGAGCCAGTGTAATTACAGGCACAAGGGACATAAAATCTTAGTTCCCAAGGTTGGTGGCGCATTGGCTGTAAGCGTTGGTGGCGCATTGGCTGTAAGCGTTGGTTGACATTTCTTACAATGCCAATGTCTATGGGCGTTTGGTGACCACTTACCATCAGGTCGCCCATATGCTCGTCCACCTTCCTATTCTATAAAAAAAAATGGCTAGAACATTAAAATCATAATTTGTTTTTATTATATATTTTATATCAAAAATCGTGAGGAAACCTGCATATGTAGGATGATTATCAGATGTATAACCACCATTCCGCATTGGAGCAGCGTGGTGCATAATCTCCATTTCTTCTTAAGAGGGAGAGAAGAGATCATTGTACATTATTATGTAATTACTTACATAAGTAATAGTATTACATAACTAATTTTGTTAACGAACTATTTATATATTTTGTAATTTAATTGTTCACTGACCTGCATCTCCGGCGCGCCGCCCTCATCCCTGATGAGTAAAAGGTAACTGTGGCCATCGATAATGACCTCTTTCTTAAAACGCCCACCTAAATATAAAATAGTAATTAGCGTTTTGCAAGGCAACGTTTCCAAATAACCATTAAACTATAATGTAATTACTTGATTCTAAATACTTTTTGTTAATCATTAGTATTTGAAGTGTTTTGACAACTTTCTGCCGGTTGTTTTCTATTATTGATATAAATATCTTCTACAGAAGTAAAATGTATAGAAAACTTTATTTCATTTTAATGTAATTAAAAAAAATGGACCATAAATTTATATCGGCGATTTTTTTACAATTTAATTAAAAATCCATTTCTATAAATTTCTTCATTTCGAAATGTTATCAGATTATACAAGTCACATGGGTAGCTTTCGAAGTTCAATGATCTGTTTTTTATTACATTAAATACTAGTTGTGCCATCTATGATCAATTCGCGAAGTTCCACATTAACTTCGTCACAGATGGCGCTAATATCTTAAATTTCATATTAGTTACAGCGTTGCTGTACTAGATGGCGTTACGTTCGTGAATGACTTAGTTATCACTAGATGGCGTTGCAAGACTGCTACAATAAAATTAAACAAATTTATAGTTGCATTATAGTTGATACCTTCAGGGCTTTCTTCTTGCATATACGCCCCCGTTAGATATCTGTGGACCAACGCTGATTTGCCACTGTCCGGGGAGCCTAGCACTCCTACGCGCAACTCGGTAACACCGCGCGACGCCGTCCATTCTTGACTGTTCACGAATGAATCTGGAATCAAAAATTTAAATGGATGATATTTGAACATACATACGTAGATATTTATTTATAATATATTAATAAACCATGTTGTACTTGTAAATAATTATGTATGAAAATATAGTATAATATCTATAACGTAAATGTATTACACATTTACGTATGTATGTAATTGAAAAAAAAAACGATTAATTATATCTAAGTTGTCTTCACTATTTGATTACAACACGTCATATTTTTATAATTAATTTTTAATTTAATTTTTAAAGCTGTATAAAACAGGTTTAATAGCAAACATTTAAAGAGCGTTATTAAAAAAAAACTCGCCCGTAATACCGCTTATCCGTTCATTACACACGTAACGATATAATCAGAGAATTGTAATAACACGAAAGAAATAACGGGTTAGCTAGCTATTATTACCTACGAATAACGTCACAGAGCTAGAAAAAGGAAAATGTGGCCATTACGGGGCGGACGGCAGATGTGAAATATTGTAATGGTGCTTTTTGAAAGAACTTATCAAAGTAAACCAAAAAATTAACATGGAATCATTAAATATTATTATATATACATGACGACATAAGAGAGCGTCGTGCCGCTCGCCGTCACGGCTTACGACTAAGCCTCACCCCCAAGACGCGCCAACACAATGTTTCATATTTAATTATCTACCTACTTCTTAATATTTATTTCTTCAAAATATTTCATTAGAATTTTAATGAATGAAAAGTGAAAATGAAATGATCAATGAATTATTTTATACCCGAAGTTTCAGTGAAATATGATAACTATCTTGTAGAAAAAGAGACTTTATTTTCTATTTCTAATAATATACATACAAACGTACAAAAAGATATAAATTTTTAAAGTCAGTTTAAAATGTTGCGTAATTTTTACAAGCGCAACAAATCATCCGTGAAACGTCATTGGTATGTTCTCTAGCGAGACGGACGGAACAACTAACAAACAACAATACCGAAGTCAGAAGTGTAATTGGCGATTGTTAGAAATAAAATACTTCAAGAAAATAGAGAAATCACACTCGCACATATGTACATAATATATAAAGATACAAACACACTCATCCACACCAGTGACTGTGTGAAAAAGTTTAACCAAATATATTTTTTGGATTTATCATAATGTCCTTCAGACCGATTTCGGCCACGGCGGCCAATCTCAAGAGAGTTTAGCCAACTACGCAGGAGATATTATAGTGCACAAGTGTGTGCGCAAACACATGTGCACTCGCTATTCCCTAACTCTCATAATCCGATGGGACGGCAATCCGACACGACCGGAAAGAGTTCAGGCGCAGGACCGAAGGCTTTACGTGCTTTCCGAGGCACGGGAGTGTATACACTTCCAACTTCCAGACTCCGGGATGCTACTGAGAAGTTTCAGACAGAAAAACCTAATAACTTTTTACTGGCCCGACCTGGGAACTGAACCCAGGACCTCCGGGTTTGCGGCCTTACATCAAGCCACTAGACCAACGAGGCAGTCGGATTTATCTATACTAATATTATAAATATATTTCTTTATATCTCGCACGCGTGTCAAACCTATATATATACGTATTAATCGCTTTAATGGTATCCGGCATACAACGTCCTTATAGAGTGCTCCTGTGCTTTGTGTTTACACACACTTGTGCATTATAACACTTACGTTGGCTCGTCTCCGGCGATGATGGCCACAGAGACCGTAATCTGTCAGAGGACAATCTTTAACTTAACTGTTCAGATGTTAAGTATTATGATAGAAGTGTTCTTATTACGCACCAAATGAGGTTAATGCGTTTGTCGCATTCATGTTACGATTACAACCTAAAGACCTAAATCACATCACTATAGACATTTCTTGTTAAGAACTCAAATAATATTAAACTGAATACACAGAAGGATGATACTATTTTATTTTACAGAGATTATAAAGTGAATTTTTGGGCGCGTTATGAGTTAAATTTGACGCGAAAACGCTTTATTTCTGCCACAAGTTCTAAGTTATTAGCGATTTTGTATATATACACGTGTACGTACATACTAATTACAAAAATGATAACGTTTAGTAGGCGGATTAAATCCAGGGAAACCAGACAGCCGGGAATATGGGCGACAAATTATAAAACCGGCGGAATATCGACATGAACGGTTTAATCTTGACGTCGAGTCGTCTTGCTTCATGGTAAGCGAGATTTAGCGATTATATTTTTTTAACTGAATGATCATTGGTCAACGTCAGCCGATGACGCGATTGTCGACCAATAAGCTTTCACATTAAAGTAATAAGTTCATCTGATTGGTGGAAGCTTTTAAGTATTTTAGAAACTGGCGATAAGTAAGATATAAAATGTATGAATATTGCCAATCACGCATACCGCACTGTTTTATTACATATTTTATTACATCCTGCGTTTCAGGGTTATTGTGAAACAATAATGTAAACACAATCGTATTCACCTGAATTCTGAAACAATGGAACTGCGTCAAACTTGCTTTGTTTTAAAACCAAGTAAAAATATTTCAATTAGATTATTTTTTTAGTACTCTAAGTAACTGCCTGCTTCTGCTGAGCTAAGGCCTCCTCCTCCTTGAGGAGAAGATTACTAGAATTATAAATATTAGACTATTTCATATTACTAAAAACTATATCAATAGTGAGTACCTTCCTGTTATATCAAATCTTCGAAGTATCAATAGCGCAGTGATTTACAGGCCGCTTAGCGATATAAATGTACCCATGTGCAGTTGTCGATCTTGACAACTGCACATGGGTTATTATCCTCCATATTCGCTCAATAAAACCAATCTGTATCAATTAACTCATTTGTTTTGGTTTTTCGTTTAGCAAAATAAATATATAAATAAATTTATAAATAAAAAAGCCGAGATGGCCCTGTGGTAAGAACGCGTGAATCTTAACCGATGATCGTGGGTTCAAACCCGGGCAAGCTCCACTGAATTTTTATGTGCTTAATTTGTGATTATAATTCATCTCGTGCTTTACGGTGAAGGAAAACATCGTGAGGAAACCTGCATGTGTCTAATTTCACTGAAATTCTGCCACATGTGAATTCTACCAACCCGCATTGGAGCAGCGTGGTGGAATAAGCTCCAAACCTTCTCCTCAAAAAGAGGAGAGGAGGCCTTTAGCCCAGCAGTGGGACATTCACAGGCTGTTACATAAATAAATAATAACATAATAATTCATCATCATCATCATCATCATACCAGCCGAAAGACGTCCACTGCTGGACAAAGGCCTCCCCCAAGGATTTCCACGTTGGCCGATCTTGCGCTGCCCGCATCCAACGGTAATAATTCAGTGTATATAATTTCAATTTCAATCAAAATACGAACCGGACCGTATTTATTGTTTTTACAATATATAATTCATTAAATATAAAATTATGATATAAAATATAAATTCGCATAGGGTTGACGAAACAAAATTTCATAAGATCAAATAATTTCGAATATAAGTTCAAATATATAAATGATAATAGCGTTGTGCCAACCCGGTTCGGAAACGAAGTACATACATTATAATAAAATCATTTCACACATTTACGATCATAAAAATCCCATCGAGTAGTAATGGGCGGGTTAAATTTGGTATATGAATGTTTAATATGTGACTCCCCGCGGGTTTCAGTGTAGGGTCCTTTAGACCTTGTGATTTATTAGCTGGCAATAAAATTAATTTAATGCGGGAACTTCATGTAATTATATGTAAACAAAATTATCGGTGCGCTGACGGCTTGGTTGGTTATGGTTTTAATTTAATATCAATATTATGAACACTAACAGTAAAAAATAGATAAAAAATAAATAATCGTATTTAAATTAAAATAAGGGCAACGAATTTTCTATAACGGTTGATAAGAAACGTAATAAAATTACTTTTCTTTAAAAACAACTATTGATAACAATTTATTAGCGAATAAATACCTATTGCGATATATATGTACTCGTAGTTTATATAAATATTTTTAAGGTAGTTATTTATGTATGGGTTTCTTACTATCGCCGTCGTCGTCGTTCCGAGCTAATGACTCGGTTATTTGAATACAATTACGTTTATCGTAAAGTTATATAAATAGTATATACTGGCAATGATTAAACTATGTCAGTCTTTACACCATAGTTCGTTCAAAAACATCTTATTATTTCACTTGTATTTGAAAGGTAATAAAACCTTATTATATGTATCAATAAAATTATATAAATTTAAATTTCGAATGGCTCACGGTAGCGTCATCTTGTACCATAAAAAAGAACAAAAAAAAGCAATTACAACTATTTTCAAAAATAGAAGATCCAATTACAATATACAATTATGAATGAATAAACTTTAACGAGTCGATTTATTTGAAATATTCAAATTAATCTAGAACAAGTTCAAATTAGTTGTGATGTTTCCATTATGGTGTACTCTCTCGAGAGGAGCACTCGTTTAGGCGCGAAATTACTCATTAGTGCATTCGCAAACCATTTCAACACATCAACACACATGCATAACACTTAATGAGGGCATACTCTATTATGTTATTATTAATCTCCACGTATTCGCTTTTATTATTTAACCAGTAAGGTTCATAATTGAATAACACCGTATTGGCATAACTTGAACTTTTATCAGGTTTATATCAGCTTGATATTTAAATTGTTTATATTATATGTGCAGTGTTTGTTAGCAGTTAAATATTTGTGCTTTAATATATATTTTAAGGGCATAATCTTAAAGTATTTTTAAGAGATTTCGTAGGTGGGAGGGCTTTTTGCAAATCTGTCTGGGTAGGTACCACCCACTCATCAGATATTCTAACGCTAATCTACAATATTTAGTATTGTTGCATTCCGCTTTGAAGGGTGAGTGAGCCAGTATAATTACAGGCACAAGGGACATAACATCTTCGTTCCCAAGGTTGGTGGCGCAAGGAATGCTAAATATCTCTTACATCGTCTATGGGCGGTGGTGATCGCTTAACATCAGGTGGCCCATTCGCCTGCCTATAACATAAATAAAATCGAAAAATCATGTTATTCTTGGTTTTCATTCAATAACAACATATCACATGGATCAAGAAAAACCTCTTTTTGAAAGATTTGTTTATTGAAAAAGCATGGACTTTATGCTATCATCCAGCTCCACTGCAGACTAATGAACATAAGTGTCGCAGCATGTCATCCGAAGCGTGGAAGCGTCACAAAGTGGGAGTAATTATAAACACAATTAAACCAAGTGAAAATTCGGTGATGCTCGCTCGGATTCGAACTCACGTCCATCGTTTAAGATCCCAACTAAATGTCGAGATATTTCCTATTATAGTCAGAACAATGCACACGATTATTACACGCTCCGTAATCCCGGCATTGAAATAAATATGTTCGTTTGGGTAAGGTCGTCGACGAGGCCGTTCATTGTCAAGCGAGGACAAGTATTGTTTTGAACTCTTAAATTTTCAATTGCCAAATCGTTTGGACTACTTAGAAATACGCTTTTATAAATAAATAAAATTATGTCATTTTCAATATGAACCGAATAAAAAAATAATTTATTCAAAATGTTACATAAAATAAGCTATTCATAACAATTTAGTCAAAACTGAATATATCTAAACTCTTATATACTAATATTATAAATGCGAAAATAATTCTGTCTTTAATAATCACTAAACTGATTTTGATGATATTTGGAAGCAAGCTTGAACCCCTAGGAAGGATATGGGCTTTTTTATATCTAAAACCTGCCTCCCCAAAAGCAAGCTAAGCCATAGGCTTCTTATAGGCAAGCGTGCTACATCTTAGACCGTGTCGATGCTTAACATCAGGCAAGTCAACGGTCAAACGCTGGCCTATTAATTGTAAAAAAAAAGGTGGTGACTCGTCTTTATATAAAATTGGTTATCAGTATATCTGTTTGAGATTGATATACATATTTCGAAATGTTGATTGCTACGACAATTGGGATAAAAACAGGCAGGTCTGAGTCTGGTCTGGCTATTATATTTATATAATAAAGCTGGACAAATTGTATGGTTGATCTCGCTAATCTTAGGAACTACACGCTCCATTTGAATAATACGTTATGCGTTACATTTACTAAGAAAGTATATACTTTATTTGACTTCAAGCAGCAGCCATATATCTACTTTAGTATCTATGAGCGAAAGCGGTCACTTAGTAACGTTAATAATAATAATAATTGAAGACATCATTTAAATTATTTTAATACTGATAATATTAAAAAAAATACGAATTGCAAAAGGTCTTATTATTTGCAACTAAAGAAATATTAAAACAGACTTAAGCCACTTAAGCCCTATGTGATTCTATATAATAGTCAATTCGGATAGTATTACAATTTATTTTCAATGCTTTTAGTGAGGATACGATTACAATCTCCGAAAATGAAAGAATAATGTTTATGTGTCGGGGAATTCCTTTTATGTGATGTTTATACAAATTCAAGTTGATAACTGGATCTTATCATTTTAGCAATCGAATCGTTTACAATACAAGTTATGATATAATAGTCCCATTCGATCCCAGTGATGATTCGTTTTGAATACGTATTTCTGCACTTCTCAGTAGAAGATATTCAGAACCGGTGGTAGCTTTAAAAACAATATATCTTTGAAACATCCAAGAGTGCTTGTATATAATTTTGATTAGTCTTGTTTCAGACCAGTACAGTAACAGCCTGGTAATGTCCCACTGCTGGGCTAAGGCCTCCTCTCCCTTTTTGAGGAGAAGATTTAGAGCTTATTCTTTTTTTTTTATAGAATAGGAAGGCGGACGAACCTATGGGCCACCTGATGCTAAGTGGTCACCAAACGCCCTTAGACATTGGCATTGTAAGAAATGTTAACCATCGCTTACATCACCAATGCGCCACCAACCTTGGGAACTACGATGTTATGTCCCTTGTGCCTGTAATTACACTGGCTCACTCACCCTTCAAACCGGAACACAACAATACCAAGTACTGCTGTTTTGCGGTAGAATATCTGATGAGTGGATGGTACCTACCCAGACGAGCTTGCACAAAGCTCTACCACCAGTATTCCACCACGCTGCTCCAATGCGAGTTGGTAGAATACACATGTGACATAATTTCAATTAAGTTAAACATATGCAGGTTTCCTCACGATGTTTCCTTCACCGTCAAGCACAAGATGAATTAAAATCACAAATTAAGCAAATGAAAATTCAGTGGTGCTTGCCCGGGTTTGAACCCACGATCGTCGGTTAAGATTCACGCGTTCTAACCACTAGGCCATCTCGGCTTGTTGTTTCAGGCCATTTAATAATAATACCAGTTGTGTGAGAGTAGACACTTTGTTCAATTGTTATCAAAAATTGATAAGAAATATGAAAACAAAGATAAGGAATGTTGTGCGAAAAGATAACTTTATAAATAAATAATCTTTAAGATTTAAGATAATTTTCAAACTTTATTGCAATATGAGCAATGTTATTGTCGACAGCAAACTCAGTAAACGTGGCAGAATATATCTTTTTGCGTTTATTTTTTTATATGTACATAAAAAATATAGGTTATCATCAACAAAATACAAAAACTTAAAAAAAAAACATGTTATTCTTAAATATTTATTACTTAAAAGTTAAACACTATGATAGTTCACATAATTTATGGCCGATATACTACAATTAGTTCAGGAAATAATAATTTTCCACCAGATTTCTAAGGACAACAATAAATTTCACAAAAACAAAGGGACAGCTTCTTAAATAATATAAATTCAAGAGATTTCTAAATTTAAATTACTTTAGCTGACCGTTTGATATGTGAATGCAGTTTTTCTGTAAGATTTAAACAGTTTTATTGAAGATTGAAGCCACCTCAGGGGACAAATAATGCCATTCATACACATAAATCTGACACAACCTCTCTGTTTGATCAGAGCAGTGTGACATCAATGGTTTTCTAAAATAGAGCACGAGACACATCTGCCTACTATTTGTAGGAAATAGTCCACTCTTAAAACCGCGGACAAAAGATAAATCCTTGCCGATAAACTTTATACAATTTTAAACTTTATGGAAGTACGATACAGCCTAATATCCTGTAAAATAATTTCAACACAGGACCTATCGTAGTTCTTAAAGTGGACCCACGCTGTGATCTTTCGACGGTCCGATTGTTGTATGTGATTTATTATTTGAATTTAAGTTAAAAGACAAAATATCGCAATGAAATGAGACGGATATCGACTTCATTAATGGAATCGAAAGGAAACCGCCTTTCATTGTGCTGTCATCTGGTTAAGTTATGGGCGATATGAAGACAAATTAATATTTGAACAACTGTCTAAGTTTAAACAAAGTGTTACGTCAAACATTGTTTCATTTACAAGTTGATGCTTGTTGAATGATTAATATCTAAAAATAGTTTTATCGTCGATAATTCTTTTAACTTGTAGAAATTGTTGTTGTACATTTCTTTACTGCACACGAACGAACATATAAGAAATAAAATTAAATTAAAAAAAGGTGTACAGTTGTTCAACTATATTTATAATAAAATTGTGCGAAGTTTTAATATTAATATATATAAAGATAAAAAGTGTTGAGTTAGTACCCGACTTCTAGGTAGGATATATATATATCATGACTATTCTTAAGCTTTTGTTTTTCTTTTTATTTTATACTTGTGTTTGTCTTTTTTTTCCTTGTAAATGTACAATAAAATTGTTTTATAATAATATCTGTATTTAAAGTGTTTGTTGAAGTATACTTTAATAAATTATATTTTAATTTGAGCAACAAAAACTAGTTATTAGTTGTATTAGAATCTAGATGAGTTGTTCGTTTTATCATTTATCGTTTCACACAAATTTGGAAATCATTATTAATCGTAATAATATAATAATAATAATAATATCCTGGGACATTTTTCACACACGGCCATCTGATCCCAAATTAAGCTTGTACAAATCTTGTGCTATGGAAACCAGACAACTGATATACTACTTTTCTTTTGTAAATACATAATTATATGGAAAGATTGCGTTATCGCTTACAGTATGATTTTTTAAGCTAAATTTATTATAATTAATCGATTTTTTTTATTGCATTAGGTAGGCAGACTGACAAGTGTTCTATTTTATAGTAGATATTAACTATCCCTACCATACAGAACTAAATTTTATGTCCCTTGTGCCTCACTCCACTCACCCTTCCTACCGGAACACAGCAGTACTAAGTAATTCTGTTTGGCGGTAGAATATGTGATTAACCTATCCAGATGGCACAAAACCCTACAAGTAAATATAATGAATATAAAAATTACCGCCGATTTTATAAATCATTCCACAGCTTAGCACAAAGTGAAGCCATCTGGCTGATGCGAGTTCACGTGAAGATGGCATCCTGAAATTGCCTTTTTATTCCACTTTGAATATAAACGCTTGGCTTGACCTCGGAAGCCTCATAACACCGGATTAGGGTGCGGGATCGGATAGAGGATAATACGTCCATTTCACGCCACCCGACGTCCTTCCGGGCGCAAAGGGTAAACACTCGGAAAAAAATATTTTTCATGGTTTCCTTAGCCCTATAAGATTAACTTCTATTGCGTAATTGAATGTAATACGTTTATGTGATCATGATGCATGTGTGTGTTTCTAATTTATTGGACGATTTTAATGCAATAAATAGTCGGTTCTATTATAATGTATATATAATATTGTGTATTATCTAAATATGTATATATATATACATCTATACAAATAAATAAAATGGAAGTGATTTAATTCAATTTGTGATTTCAACATAACTGCCTCTTTTTAAGTTAATATGGATACTTGCGAGTTACAAAAACAATCATTAATATATGTAAAACTGTCACAGTTACCAATAGTTAATAATTTAAATATAGCCATTATGAATGTTAAAATGGCAGATGTTGAAGGACCAGGCCGGTAGCATGCGCAAGCGATCCTGTGTCGCTCCTCGTTAAGACGGAAAGGGTACCGCTGGTTATTTAGTGGGTATTCCGATGTTTGGGGGCGAACTCGGCGCCTCGGATGCCGGCGAGCCCACATACCCCTCCCGTGGGGGAATCGCTTAATCCGTCTTTCCAGCGTAAAAAAAATATGTTGAAGGATTTTCGTCACAAACCGAATTTAGCTAATTTATATTATATTACATGTACCTGTCTCACTTACACATTATTTAGTGAGACATATACATATTAGTGAGACAGGTACATGTAATAGTATCTTTGCTTCTCCTTTTTTTACTATCAAAGTCGATAAGTTTTGTAAAATTATACATATAGATCTTATTGCATACGTAATATAATTGGTGTATAATTATTGTGAATGTTCGAAATTTGAAATTATTTATAATATATATTATTTATAATGTAATCTCTTTCATAAAAGAGATTCCATTATAAAATTACAGTTATATAGCATGTACCTGCTATTGCTTCAATTCTTACTAATAAAATAAATTAACAAGAAAGCAATACCTAACCTATAACGATTTATTTCTATAATAAAATTTAATTAAACTTTATTTATATAGCTATATAACTATAAATGCTCAGTATTTATACACATTACGTGGGACTACGTGACTCGAGAAATTTGCTGTCCGGCGCCACCGTTGTAATTATATCGAGACTATGTACCCTGGGGGACAAACTAAATAATTAATATATTTTACCGTATTAAATCCTTTGTAATATAGAATAGGGAAATAGGTTAATTATTAACGATAAATTGTAAACAACAATAAATATTGTGGGAGGTGTACGTGACACGAGTGTAACATATATACAAACAAGTATCTGATCGTTTGTGGTCGAATTTCGACTATTTTTATATTCCTACTAGCTACTTGTCCCATAATGAGAGAGTGCTGGTTCTTCCTGGCTGACTGTTGTCAGTCCGGGTACGTGCCTCGAGGTTGCCCCAGTTACCCGGGCTAATCCTCACCGGCAAGTACTCTTGTCGTGTCTCTTCATTTGGCCCGTAGGGCCAGGGTCTCAATGACCCAGTGACAGTTCCACAAATAAAACCGTATGAAAATCCGTTTGGCATTTTTTGAGTTATCGCTTTCAGACAGATAGAAGCGGTCATTTGTTTTATAATAAGTATTTTCAATACTTTTAGTTAATAATAAATAATGAAAATTCTATGATAAATTCGGCTGTATACACATTACTATAATTTTCAAGAGAAACTTTATTTTGGACCATATCATGCTTTGGTCTGCAACGATATTGTTAAATTAGACTAATTAGGAGTTTTATCACGGAACAGTAAAGCGAACGAAATAATCCGCTGAATACCGTATTTGGTTTTGAACGAAACGTTGGCGTTAGCTAGTTATAATACTCAATACATAAATTTCGAAAGAAATTTCAAACATTTTTTAATTAATTAAAGTTTTATTCTTATTAGTGAGATATTTGAAAGCATTATCTTTAATGTTGAACAAAATTTAACATTGAAACGAATGTAAGGAACATTTTGTATTATTGTTTCTAAGAAAGAGATAACGATCCCCATTATAGCTGGTAGAACTACTCGAAATACCGTTCAAGCACGTTTTTGAACAACAACACCGTAATTTAGCAGAACGAGTTGATACTGGTTTAGAGTATACAAAATTTAATACAATGTGTATCTTCAATTATTCTTCACAAGTTTACTGCGATTCAGGTAATAAGTATCACTAGCTCATCGGTATGATTCCTTAACTTGCCATGAAAAATTCTCAGGTTCAATCCGAACCTTTTTTTTTATAGAATAGGAAGGCGGACGGGCATATGGGCCACCTGATGGTAAGTGGTCACCAACGTTCTTAGGCATTGGCACTGTAAGAAATGTTGACCATCGCTTACATTGCCAATGCGCCACCAACCTTGGGACCAAAGATTTTGTGTCACTTGTGCCTGTAATTACACTGGCTCACTCACCCTTCAAACCGGAACACAACAATCCAGCTACTGCTGTTTTTTGCGGTAGAATATCTGATGAGTGGGTGGTACCTACCCAGACGAGCTTGCACAAAGCTCTACCACTAGTACCTGTCAGGATGTCTTTAGCACTCCTAACAAAAACGAATTAATAATATATTATTATAATTATATGATATTCCTTGCTGTTCCTGATTCCTGACGCAATGTCATTGTGTTTATTATGTAATTACTAGTGTTTTTTTTAATAATTATGAAAAACTAGTCTACACCTGCTGCTTTGCCTGCGTATGAAGGGCAGAGGGGTACCCAGGTAATAGGTACTCTATGGTCTTTTCTGTACCCCTGATAACGTATCTGCAATATTTCATGATGCTCAGTTGAGTAATTAAGACGTGAAAACGTAACAATATGATATAAAATAAATGAAAAAACTCTCTTTTTCATTTATAATAGCTAGGAAGGAAAGGTACTACGACATCTAGTGTTAATATGAGGATCATTTATTAGCTGTACGGTTAAAGTATTCAGGTTGTGAAATACCGAAGCGGAGAGGTACAATTCGTCTGCATATTTTAAATAGAAGCTATCTCAGTTTACTCGGTCGGTATTCCAACGACGTTACGCCTTAATTACACATAATAAGTTCAGCTCAAGTTACGGCTAAGTTAGACTCGCTAAATCTCTAGAGTAATGTGGAAATTTGTTTAAGTTTTGGTAAGTAACGAGGGAAGTGTAAATATTTCACCGATAACTTAACTGAAGTTTAAGCATTTAATTGATATTTAAGTTCGAAATAATGAAAGAGAAATTAATTTTTTATGTATATGTATATAAAATTATATTTTAACGCACGGTATTCTGTCCTTATATAAATATATAAATTTACTGGATATATTTATATACATAATATAATTTTAAATAAATGTATAAATAAATAAATAATTTTATACGTTTTATACACACCCAGACTCAGGGCGGGAATCGAACCTGCAACCCCACAAGTCAGACTCACTGCCAACAGGCCAAAAATAAACACACTAGTTACCTTTTTGTAATCAGTTTTTTTACTATATCATCTTTAATTAGGGCTGCCATAGTTCTTAATTTGACATTAGACATTCTTAACATTTTACTTGGTGACACGACTGTGCGCAAACCCAGGAGTCATATTATCATATTATGTATGGTATATAAAATGATTAATAATTCATACAGTGCCAATGTCTATGGGAAATTGTAATCAACCACTATCAGATGAAACATTTGCTCGACTACTTACAAAAAAAAATGATTTAAATAACAGTATTTTATATTATTTCGATGATTAAATTAATCTTATGTATATCAAAATATATAAAATTAGACATCTGAATGAAAGGTACGCAAACATTATTAATTAAATACAATTTTTATTACAATTTATATACTTGGCAGACGCGACAGTTTAATTTCACGCTCGACAGAATCTCAAGCAAAACACGGCGTAGTTTTTATTCAACCCTTTCTGGACGACTTTTAGAAAACGTATTGATAAGTGAAATTGCTTCACGATTCGCAATTTTCGAATATCGGAGGAAATTATAGTGAATTTTGAAAGTAGAACGTTCAAATGTTTATAAAAAAAACATTAAAGTAATGACGTCGCCGTCGAATTTAATTCAAGTTTTATTTAAAAGCATAATAAATAAATAGATGATGAATAAATGTATAGTTTTTATTTAGGTAATTTTGAAGTAATTTATATAGTTTAGTTTTGTTTATTGTATATGTACAAATTCCTAGTTATGTATCTCGAAAAACACGTAAGGCCAATGATCCTTAATATCTGCTCTATCTCAAGCCGTTTCTATGACTATGAGAGTGTAGGAACAGAGTCCTCCTGTGTTTGCGCACATACACGTGCAAATCAAATCAAAATATTTTCAGCCAAATAGACTTTTAAAATTTAATTTTAAATATCATGCGTTACAACTGGTTTGAGACTTTGATCAAAATATTATCTCTAGCGCTTGGCGTCGTGGCTGAAATTTTGTTATACAGACATTGTTTTATGTATCGTTATTACTTATATTAATTGCGACGACCTATCAAGATAAAAATGAATTACGAAATCAGACCCATATTTTTTTGCAACAATTACATCAGCATTAGCAAGAAAATAACATAAACGAAACACAACTTACATTAAATCCGGCGTCACGATATTAAAACACACGTTTATATTCTCACGAAGGTCAATAAAAGGTGTGTTCATTCGAGTCACGCGTTTTATTTAGAATCAAATAAATAATAAACGTATATACAAATTAAATTATAAATGGGCGTGGAACTTGACGCACCGCAAACAGGCGGGAACGCCTTGACGGCTTTGAACTTATGAGATCAGACTTCTGAAATTATGAAAACAATAATAGAAAAGCGACCCTTTTATTAAATTATTTTATTAAGACAAACATCACCTTCATCCATAATCGCTCATTAAGAAATACAAACCACTTCTACCATCAGGTACGTGCTGTTAATCGAAGGACTTATGATGTTATGTTTGTGGTACAATGATATAAAGTATTGATTTGGTAATATCGGTCCGTTGGTGGTGTCCAACAAACATGCACAAAGACCTGCCACTACTAAAACAGTTATGAATATAATAATAATTGAAAACAGAAAACCAAATTGGGTGGTTCAGAAAGCTATTATTTTATTACAATAAAAAAAACTACAGTCGAATACTTATTCGTATATATATAGATATATATATATGTATATATAGGTATATTTATCGATTTATATGCATAAGTATATAAGGTTTAGTACGATATTAAGTTAGTAGTAATCAATATATATTCTTTCAAATTTCTTGCAGAGTATTCTCGGTAGAACAAATAACATACTCCGAACTTCGTGGTAACTTTAAGATTAAACACTTGAATGAAGTATGATTACATAAAATAACATATAAATATTCATACAAGGACCTTGACCGTGAAATGAAAATTAAAAAAAAAACCGTTCAACTTACTCGTATGAGTGAGTCGTTTAAGAAAAATAATTATAAACTAACATATTTTTTATACATGAATTGAGTACGACTTATATACCGACACGTCTTTTTATTAAAAATGATTAAGTCTGCAAAGTAAAAAAAAAAAAATTGTCCAAGAGATAGTTTATAAGAACCTCAGGTCGAGAGCTGTGATTTAATTAAAACGAACAATACGCCCCGCTCTCTCGGATAAGTACATCTGCCCTGGTTTACCTGCAACGCATCTGGCACTGAGTTCTTTGTGCGATCCCTTCGCGAATAGATCACGAAATCTTTGTGCGCAAAACCCTATTCTTAATTAGTGACGTCGTTGTTGAGACGTACGTTATCGATAAATTACATTTTGTTTTTTTTTTTTTGTAGTTCGGTTTTATCTTGTCGCAAATCAACAATATAATGATAAGACTGGGGGTGCTATCACGTTTTCTTCATGCATTTCATACTCAATATCTTATTGTAAATTAAATATAATCTAATAATTTTGTTTTCTGTTTTATAGATAAGTAA
Organism: Nymphalis io; assembly: GCF_905147045.1. Classification (NCBI taxonomy): domain Eukaryota; kingdom Metazoa; phylum Arthropoda; class Insecta; order Lepidoptera; family Nymphalidae; genus Nymphalis; species Nymphalis io. The sequence goes on along the minus strand of NC_065893.1, from coordinate 1,726,394 downwards.
AAGTAGGTTGTTCAACTGAATAGATAGGATACAATCTGGTATTAAGGCTACTAAAATAAATTCAGGTTTTTTTAGTTAAAGCTCGTCTGTTTTGCGGTAGAATATAATGAGTGGGTGGTACAACAAAACAGCAGTACTTGGTATTGTTGTGTTCCGGTTTGAGGGGTGAGGGAGCCAGTGTAATTACAGGCACAAGGGACATGACATCTTAGTTCCCAAGGTTGGTGGCGCATTGGCGATGTAAGCGATGGTTAACATTTCTTACAATGCCAATGTCTATGGGCGTTGGTGACCACTTACAGGTGGCCCATATACTCGTTCGCCTATTCTATAAAAAAAGACTCAGTAATCGTCATAAATTAATTATCTATTGATTTATTTAGATTTCGAATCGAATTTGATATTCGATCGAATTTTAATTGGTAACGTCAGAATAACATCAATTTTCTGACAAGTTTGAATCCGTGAGTATTTATTTCCAAACATCATTAACTGAAATATAAAAATTTTACAATGGAATATTTTTGATGATACGTCACATGTCACGCTTTGTTTTTGTATACACAAAGTATGAAAATATTTTCGGTATATTTTTGAAAACGTTACATATCTATAACGAGTATCGATAACGTATGCAAAACCTTACATCACTACACTTCTCCCTTTACCAGTACCGCCTCACTCACAACTTTGTTCATAATTACATGTTTTCCGATACGTGAATTTTTCGGTCTGACGGTTCATTATTAAGTCATTTATCGCCGGTTACTATGGCGACGCCCACATTTTTTTTTTCTCACAATCAAACGCTAATTATATGTTTATTTATTTAATTTTTAACAATGAACTCGCCAGAGAAATTCAGTGCGTTTCTGTAAGAACTCACTTCATTACTCACCCGTGAAATTTTAAGAACCGAATTACGATACATATATATTTAAATGTTATAATTATTACGGTCAATGTCGCATATCACTTAAGACATTTCGCGATCGTTTTCTATAATGAGTTTCGAGTTTGTTCGTACAGAATAGCTCTACCGTATTCTGTAATATTATTAATATACTATATTTAAAATAGAATTTAGGCTTTCTATAAGTTTATCTTTTTTAATTTCGAATTTTAAACTTCTATTATAGTTCATTACTTATATATTTTAATGTTGGTCATACTGTCGCATCGACATTTCCCGCCAACTTATCTGTCATCCTACTGGTAAATAGCAATACTTTATCTCTTTATAGCAGACAAAAAGATCCAACGTAATAATACTAATAATAATATCCTGGGACATTTTTCACACACGGCCATCTCATCCCAAAATAAGCTTGTACAAAGCTTGTGCTATGGAAACCAGACAACTGACATACTACATATACTACTTTTCTTTTGTAAATACATACTTATATAGATAATTACACCCAGACTCAGGACAAACAGACATGTTCATGCACACAAATGTCTGTCCTGGGTGGGAATCGAACCCACAACCTTGGGCGTGAAAGGCAATTGTTCTACCAACCACGCCAACCGGCTCGACTAACGTAATAATACTTACAATATCTGTGACCAGAGATAATAACTTACAATTCGGTAGCAGTCTGCCCGTCTGCCTTCTCATTAATAATTTAAAAAGAATACCAATTGTATTACCCGTAACCTATAATTATAAACAATACATATTCTTTACCATAGATAAAAAATATTTATAGTGCATAGAACTACCGGCCTTTAAGCCTCCCTATAATTAAATGCCACATGCCAAATTAGGTTTAAGTTTAACGCTGCGATCGTTTGTAGCGGTTAAAGGGCAGTTAACCGACTAACCAGCGTAATGTCACCACTCCGGTTACCTGAGCAATTGATTAATGTACTTGTGTACTTGCAAACATTATTCAACTTGCAGACGCAATTTCCTACCACGCATAAATGTTAATATCAAAATTCGTATAATAAATATAAAAGAACTAAAAATATTTTATCTAATTTATCGTATTTTATATAACATTGAAGAAAAGATTATGAAGAAAATAAGATAAAATATTTCCAACAGGTAATCGACTCAATTTTATTTTTATTCGGTTAAAAGTAACTTACATTTTATATAAGGAAGTAATTGTTTTAGCTAAGCTTAGATATTGGAAGGTAAATTTTTATGACTTTGATAACACTCGAGGTGTTATCTGATATCAATATCGATATGAAATTAATGACGATGGCGCCGATTCTAACTTTACAATACAAAAAATATTGACATCTCATGTGTGAGCTTAAAAAGGAGTAAAAATCCGGTTTAAATTATGCAAGCGATTGCTTGCAATAAATAATATTCGACAAATATAACAACAAAACGGTATTCTCGATATGTTTCAACATAGATAAATAGCTTTACATATATATACTATAATCTTTACATATATATGATCGTGGGTTCAAACAGGCAAGCACCACTGAATTTTCATGTGCTTAATTTGTGATTATAATTGTCCAATTTCACTGAAATTCTGCCACATGTGTATTCCACCAACCCGCATTGGAGCAGCGTGGTGGAATAAGCTTCAAACCTTCTCCTCAAAAAGAGAGAGGAGGCCTTAGTCTTGCAGTGGGACATTCACAGGCTGATACTGTATGCACTATAAACTTATATACATAGAAGCATAACACTTATTTATTGATTTTAAAATTAGAAACTAAAACCGGTTCGAATAGAAATACCCTGACCTGAGAAGAACCGGTGAAAGAAACTCGGCGGGATTTTCTTTTTTTTTATATCAGGTCTTGTTAACAAATTTTCAGTATAAAATGCAGTCAAGAAATTTAAATAGCATTCCGGAATTTGAAAGTTAGCGGTGTTTACACTCCAGTGTCTCAGAAAGGCGTTGGCCTTGCACCTGAACACTATTAGTTCGTGACAAAATTAAAAGTGCACCTATGTTTGCGGACACACTCGTACTCTATAATATGTATTAGCCAACAGGCTAGTCTCGCTTGAGGATGTCACCAATGTCATGTTGAATTTATCTGAACACATGATAATCAAAATTTGGATAATAAACGGATATGAAAAATCTGCCAGCCCAGTGGTAAGAACGTGTGAATCTTAACCGATGAACGTGGGTTCAAACCCGGGCAAGCACCACTGAATATTCATGTGCTTAATTTGTGTTTATAATTCATCTCGTGCTTGACGGTGAAGGAAAACATCGTGAGGAAACCTGCATGTGTCTAATTTTATTGAAATTCTGCCACATGTGTATTCCACCAACCCGCATTGGAGCAGCGTGGTGGAATAAGCTCCAAGCCTTCTTCTCAAAAAGGGAGAGGAGGCCTTAGCCCAGCAGTGGGACATTTACAGGCTGGTACTTAAATAATGAAATATCCTAGAATCAAGCTGATGAGTGAATACTGAGTTATGAAACTGAAGTTTTTATCGTAAGTATTCCACTGGTCCCACCTCTTTCAAGTAGTTTACAAATCAAGCCTATGTATTGAAACTGCGAAGCACGTGCTCGATCGTGCGATTTTACGAGTGAGCCGGCGAATCACAAACGATTTCCGTTTCCGTTAACTCAGCCACGTGCGCGCAGCGAAACATAGCAGCGCTTGCGCAGGCTATACGTAAGATTCTATTGTTGAACATTGTAGGATGTTATTTATATTTTTAATGAGATGAGATGAGAATATTTTTTATAAAGTTTCGAATGCTTTCAAGAATATAATAGATGTGTTACGCCAAATTACTTTATAATGATAAATAAATTGTGTTATTTAATATACGTAATTATATTAGTTTAGATTACTTCATTGTACTTTCAAGATAATACGAACATTAAAATAAACAAAAAACAATGTGTAGAAGTGAAACTTCTTAAAATATATAGCACTCTTTCTCTTTCTCCCTACGTCATATCTTCTATCTCATGTAACGGACTGTGCCTAAACGTGACGCATCCTTAAGTTTTATTTTCAGTTATCGCCTACATATCGATTATTATCAAATCACCGCCTAAGAAACATCTCTTCTATCGTGTTATTTTAATTGGACTTTAAAATATCGTACTGATTTCTGTAAATAAATTTAAATTTTTCAAAGTTAATATATTCTTCTGTAGACCACTTATTGTAAACAAAAGCCTTATGTAAGGGCTAAACTACACTGTCTAGTGAACAAATGTCTGTAAATTAACATTAAAAAGAGCGAGGCAATGTTTGCGATGTTGAATGCGCCGCAACGATTACTGCGGCTTTACGGCGGAAAATGAGGATCTATGTACCTCTATGTAATATGTTGTTGTATATTTAATTATATCGATATCGATATAAAATAAAACTATCGATTAATTTATTGCAACTGAATAAAATTTAAGGTAACTTAAAATTAAAAATTAAGTTAAAGCTCAATTGCAATTATACAATAAGCTACATTGCTAATGATGAAATCTAATATTACTTTCGTGTTCACGCGTATATTGTGGACGTCGTAAAATCTATATTTATGTATTATTGACTGTGACATCAATTCCATCGCGCACAAAGAAATTTGGCAACTCCTTTCTTTGTCGCACTTCCAAAAAATAGAATTCCTTACCAGCTCACGTATTCCCCTCCTCTTACAACCCGGGTTCCTTCAAACGAGGCGTGAAGAGGCATCTTGCGGGCCGGCAAGGCGGGGGCGGCTAGTACAGAACATTCTTCCCGACTGTACTGGCCGTCGTCGCGTTTTGACTCTACTACCACTTACCATCTGGTGGAGTAGAGTCATTTGCCATCTCGGCGCATATAAAAATAAAATAAAAAAGTATTATTAAATGTCAATATCAACTTTCGATTTGCATCGGCACATCACTAGTCAAGTGCAATCTTGTCCCGCATGGAGCCGTGTTACCATGTTCGTCGAGGTCGATATTTCGCTTGATTTGTCGACGTAACTACGTATTTAGGGGTGAAATTTCTACACATATAATTTTAATTTTTTACACGAACATTGGGTTTTTTTTTTGGTGGTGGGTTCAAACCCGGGCAAGCACTACTAAATTTTCATGTGCTTAATTTGTGATTATAATTCATCTCGTGTTTTACGTTGAAGGAAAACATCGTGAGGAAACCTGCATGTGTCTAATTTCACTGAAATTCTGCCACATGTGTATTCCACCAACCCGCATTGGAGCAGCGTGTTGGAATAAGCTCCAAACCTTCTCCTCAAAAAGAGGAGAGGAGGCCTTTAGCCCAGCAGTGGGACATTCACAGGCTGTTACGGTTACGGTTACACGAACATTTCTATATACTGTATATATCTATATTTATGTTTGTGTGTACGTACACTGATTTATGGTACTCATCCGGCTAATCCATATCATGGCTTTATTTAGGGATGGCCTCTTAAGTATAGAACCTTAAGGAATGATAATTAATGAACGTGATGCTATTCTAATGGGAAGGTCTAATTAAGTTATGGTGGCGTTAATTGATTAAATTTCGATCCTAGTAGTTTTATATATATGTACGTATTTATAAACACATGACACGCATGTATTTTATATATATCGACCTTCTTCACTAGTTTCAGTATTATCAATAAATTTTTTGTAAAAAATCTAGAATCTTCTAAAATTTTTTATAATGGTTATGTTTGAATTTTGTCAAATTTATATATGTCTGTTTTCATTAGAACTATTCTTTAAGAACGAACTCGAAACTCATCGCGATTAACGGTATACGGGTGAGTAATGAAGTGAGTTCTTACAGAATAGAACTTCAATCAGAAAAATATAAGCGATAGCTACAATAGATATTATCATTTAAAGGATACATATATTATGAGAGATATTCGCACTTACAACCTGATTCCAAAATACGCTTAGAAAAGTCATAAGTGATTATTTTTTAATGTATTCTTGTGAGTTAAACTTTATTATAAAACTAACAAGTGTGTACTACACCACCTAGGAAACAAGCAACCGCCTTCGTTTTAAATAATAAATTATTATTTTAAACAAAAATTGTCCGGTTGATTTTTCTTGGTCGACTCTTGTAATTTATCGAATTTGAGTGGCAACCCTAACTTCCTCTCCGACATTCTGCAGCATCCGCTACACGCTTTATTTGTTTTTAAATTGTCGGTCGCATTCGCATCCATATTACATAAGATAAATTCACAACGTTACTTTAATAAGCAATTCGATGAAGTTTCTTGTATTCGCACAAACTAAGTTTTATATATACTGTATGTCTGAGTTTTATGCTTTTATGGTTAAACCACTGGGCTAGTTTTGATGAAATTGGTATGAAGCAAACTTGAACCCCAAGGAAACACATAGGTCACTTTTTTATACCTAGACTACCCCAATTTACACGCGGGCGAATATTTTAAATATATTAATATTTTTCAAATATGAAGTATTCAAACGCCAAACATCAATATATTTTAACAGTTCGACTTTTACATGTCTTTTTTTATAGAATAGGAAGGCGGACGAGCATGGGCCACCTGATGGTAAGTGATCACCAACGCCCTTAGACATTGGCATTGTAAGAAATGTCAACCATCGCTTACATATCCAATGCGCCACTAACCTTGGTAACTAAGATTTTATGTCCCTTGTGCCTGTAATTACACTGGCCCACTCACGCTTCAAACCGGAATACAACAATATCAAGTACTGCATACATATTTCATACGTTATTTGAACTGGTAGATATTTCAAAATATATAACAAATTAATTATTATAGACATTACGTAATAAATATATATCAGAAGCTCAATAGTATTCCAGCGTCACCGCTATGTGACAGATGTTCAATGTGACCTTGGGATATAATCATCTCCACTCTTAACAGAAGCAATACGGCTAACTGGAGGAATATATAACTATCAGCAATTGCCTTGACAACAGGCATTTATTATATATGATAAGGGTTATACGATTGCATCAACTCACCAGCTATGGAAACATACGACGCACAAAAACAAACACATTTGCACACTGATTAATTGCACCTAATATGGTCGAAATATTTTGAATCGTCTTATAAATTAATTAATATAAGTTCTTATGAATGGCATAAATTTTTTGCAAACATAATCTTGTCAATAAATAATAAAAAAATACACTTTATGATATTCCAATTACGACAATTAGAGTACGTATGTGATGAAGTCCTAAAAAAATGTCATAATTCTCTATAAGTAGTGAATAATAACTCAAATTGGATTAAGAAAATGTCAAGTTCAGCAGAGAAAAAAGAGCATCCATAGAAATCTTTTATAATGCCGTACAATAACGCCTCTCATATGTATCAGATGAGCCTAATGGGCGAACTGAGTTTAGAGTACTGGAAATAGAAGAAGTAAAAACTTTTACTTTAATAACGCTTCAACATATATATTAAAACTTTCGACGTGAAATTTACCACGAATAGAGAAAACAAGAAAAAAACTTGGCTATAAAGACAAGACGAGAAAAAGATCTCGACTTTATGAAAGTTTGAGTCCGAACAGTTCAAGATTTTAAAAAGTTTCTTAGCGAGCACGACGATGCACGAGCACTGACGAATGTCAGTTGCAATTGCTTGTCGAAATCTATTACAATAAAATTTTACTGACGTTATATAGCGTATTTATTTTAAAATATTAATATTTAATTGATATAGTTACAAACTAATATTGTCCACAATCTTGGACCTAATTGAAACTATAAGTTATCTAGAAGAAATCTATATTGAAATAAGCTTTCATTTAATTTAATGTTATAAATATTTTAAAAATATTTACGGTGCATCAATAATAGTAGAAAAAAAAATAGTTATTACATAGCTTGTATTTAACTATAAATCGTCACACTGAAAAAACTGTAGCCAGTTCTTCTTATGTCTGGGTAATTTATTTTTCGAATTTGTGATGGGTTTAAGCTTTGTCTTAGCTTTGGAAGTATAATGACTCTATATTGAATTGTAATGCTTCTAAATTATATGTCACACAGTTATTAGTGAACTTAATAATTTCAAACGCGAAAATAAGCGTTTGCTGCTTTTGTTTTCCTCAATCTTAATGAGTTACGTCTTGAAAAGTCGAAGTCGAGTCGAATTGGGTCACGTAACTAGAGACCTCCATATCCAGTGGCATTGGAATTGGCTAGACGTTCCATTTTGAAATTCACGCTGTATTTTCCAGCCTCCGATTTTCCGTATGCAAAATTGGAACGGTGCACAGTGTCTGCGTATTTCTCTTTTTTTTTTTAATTTCTGTAATTCCGTGGACTGATACTACCATGTGACATCGAAGCCTGGTATACGACTTCAATTAGTTTTTTCGAAGAGATAGCTCATGTTTACTTGGAATTGTAAAAAAAACTGTAGCGAAGTTTACGAAATACTCTCAATTTTGTCCATAAAACGAGTTAAGAAAAGTTAAGAATTCTAGTTTGAATTCCGTTCATATAATCTTATTAAAACAGTTTCACGAATTCTACTCGTTAAGAAAAAACTTATCTAAAGAGAAGTTTATTTCTTTAACATATAAAACGTTATTAATAAAAAAAAACAAGCTACAAAAAATACTAGATCATTTTAATCTATAAAGTTTTGCTAATTATCATGATAGCATGTCCAAGGAAAATCAGAATTGGCTATAGCCTAGTGCCCACTTGCCGAAACCATTCATCAGAATAATGAAAATTATACGGTCAGTGATACTTAAAATGGAACTGAATGACATTGAATTCGTGACCAAATCTGCTGATTCATTGATCGTTTACGGCTCTGAACAGCCAAAGTCGATTTAATAGCAGGTAATTTATTAAATTCGATAAATGACAACATCACAAGGCGCGTCAGTGAATTTATGGAAAGGTATAACAATTTTAGAAATTATACGAAACTCACAAATAACGAATTGTTGTGATTTGAATATTCTACGTTTTGAATTATTTTTTTTAAAGAAATCTTAAATCATTTGTTTGTTTTGCTTCAACTTTGTTTTCTTTTCTATTTACTTTATCTCTAGTAACACCCTCAGTTCCTAATTTTTTTATAATTTACTTAAGGGTCCATAAATTCTAACGAGAAATTCCTTAAAGCAATAACGGCATTAGAAGCAGATATGATTCTACTTTATTCTACAAGATACAATATGTATCTATTTATAGTTATCTAAGCAACGGCTTCTTAATGTCCCACTGGTGGGCTAAGGTCTGGTTGATGAAATACACATGTGGCAGAATTTCAATGAAATTAGACACATGCAGGTTTCCTTCACCGTCAAGCACGAGATGAACTATAAACAAAAATCGACACATGAAAATTCAGTGGTTAAGATTCAAGCGTTCTAATCACTGGGTCATGTCGGCTTTTATTATCTAAAATCATCTTTTAATCAATACTGACACGATCTGCGATATGTCTGATTAATCAAGTATAATGGTCACGAATTGAAAGCAATTTGGAAAAGAATTACATTCAACCGTAAATGATCATAACGGCATCACCCGATAAGGTGCGCCCGATTAAATTAGAACCTTTTATTATGGTGTACGTTTAGTTTGGAGGTCACAATTTTTCGCTTCGTCAAGATCTAATGATTACGAGATAATTGGGTAATTGTAATATAACAATAGATGTAGAAATATCTAATGAGTATTTCAGCTACATATGTATTTATATATATTAACATTCGTTGTGTGAACAAAGTCATTAACCTAAGTAATAATTATTGAGTCATTACCGTGAATTTGTTTATGTCATTTACGTTGAAAATAATGCCGAGTATTTAAAGAGTAAAAAATTACAAAACCTTTGTACAAATTAATTTCTACTATGTAATTTCATTGAAAGAATAGACTAATGCGAAACAGCAGTACAAAAGAATGTCATCCTTTGAAATTAGAGAATTTCTATGTAAGTGGCTTTGTAGCGTTGGTAGAACTTCCACGAGAAATGTGAAAGAAAATGTAAATTCTGTTCAACATTGTTAAAATTAAGATGTGTTTTTGATATTTTTTTTTATCCTTTGAAAAATTACAAGAATTTTGATAAAAAAAATATTTTAAAATTTATTTTTATCCAAATTCCAGCTGATGATGATAAACAAAATCAAAATTAAAAATAACTACTGTACAAGTCATGATCGCTTAGAATGTTGGAAAACTAAAAGCATACTCCCGTCGTAATTCCGATTCTGTAAGCGAAAAATTAAATAGTTCTTTTGTCATACATTAGAAATGGTTTTCACAATAATTTAAGTTACTTTAATTACTCTAATGTCTAAGTGTTTTAAATGCAACCGACGTTAATATATATATTGAATTTGAAACTATATACATATTTAGCACCCCAACGTATCATAGATCATCATGACTAATTCCAGAAAATAGTAATCCTCAATAATAGCCACCGGCATTTATGCTCAAAGCACAGCTGTGTTTCTAGTCGTTGACTGATTTTTATGAAAATACAACTTCTATTAATCTTTTAACCAACCAATCGAAGGAAGCTGGTATTTCAAATTGCTTAAAAGACATTCACCCAAATAAAATTATTTCCGTCACAGACCCGAAATTTATCTCCATTACAGAGACCGTCTAATTCCCAATCGTTCTCCAGAATGATTCTCCAGAGTACCATAGGAGAACACCGTCGGTTCTATATCTTGGAAACCTTTTCAATAACATAACAGTCCTCTTGCTCCAATAAAGTGCAACTTGGAACTATCCCGGGACACCATTAGGACATGAGAGGTAGCGAGTTATTTCATCGTAATATGAGAGCACTTGTATGAATTTTGTCAGCGAAGTTGAACGGTGGAAATGTTTTAGAAATTGCTTCTTCAAATACTTATGTAACAATTTGAAATAACTATTGACTTAAATTGTGTAAACTGAAACCGTTTGTTTTTTTAAATGAGTTACTTTTTATTCATTAAACACACACTGTGTTAGGAGGTGTTAAGACACTTTTTTACTATTGTTAATGTAATTTCTTCTTCCATAGACTTTTATATCCATGCCTTTTTGAGGTCGCTTTTTTAGCTCTATTCAATGACTACTATAATGACGCAAACCTGTACAATGCTTGTGTCTTTGTAATGCAGCCGTGAAATTCACCAACGACGAACTGAATAAGTTGGATTCAATTACCCTCAGATTTGGTTTAATTGTTAAGGGACTCGTTATCCTCTCAGGGATCGAACTGTATCCTGGTAACCTGGACACCGTTTGCATCACTCTCGCTATATTTTTCCATTTAGACCGGGTTAAAGCGAATCGACATTACATGAATTTATTATGAAGGCTGGCCGCGCGAAAGTTTTGCAATTTTCGATAGAGGCTTTATGTAATAGGCGTGTTCGAAACCAATTCACGCGGTTAATGATATTTTATATAGATAGATAAATATGTAATCAGGTACAAATAGCCACTTATTATGTTTTGATCTTGTTACTCAAGCCTTTAATTTAGAACATTTGTTCGATATGATTTCCTTTTGAGAAAAACATAGAATACAATGTTATACTTATGCCCTAGTTCCAATATTTCACAATAATGTTACAAAAATGAAATTATAAACTAAAATTTTATAAAAGTTCCATCTATCAGAAACTTACTTCTTCATAATATAAATATTAGTTATTAGTTCAGTTTATTTTGTGTTTTCTTTTTTTTAAATCTTCTTTTTTAATAAGTTAAGAAGACCCTTAAGATCAATCATAAACTGCGATTGGACACGATGGGAATTCGCAACAATGAGAGCTGCGACACGAATAACTGCGATTGTTACGTCATTTTATAAATTAATCTTAATTTAAGTGAATATGAATATTTATTTATGAAACAATAAAAAATCCTTTTCATAATATATATGCTGTTAATAAAAAGATAACATTTAAAATTAATATATAATATCTTGTGATTAGGATAAATACTATATGTGACATACATTACAAACGAGAAGTTATCGGTTATTTCTACCAATTTTTTAAACATGAAAATGTTCAGTGTTATTTATCTAAAAATGATTGATTTATGCTGTTGTCGACTTATCTCTTGGCTTTATCTTATCGTGGAGATTTGAAGATGTATTCGTATAAAGTTTTCATATATCTGTTATATATTTGCCAGAGATGATATATCTCCGATAAAAATGTTAATAAAGTATATTTCAAAACAAACAAAACTACGATCTTTAAGATATTATTGTTATTGCATTTAGGATACATAAATTTAATCGTATTCAATCAACATACGTAATTTATTTAATTGATAGAAAAGTGTAATCACTAAGTTCATAGCTTTCTCATTTAATTTCAATAATCCTGTGAAATTGCTGAAAATAATCCTGAAAAGTGTTCGTAAGAATTTACTCGATTAAAGTTTTTAATGTAATTTAATGAAAATAAATATCATGTTTTCATTACCCGAGGTCGTCGCAAGGGTGCACCCGTTCTAGCAAAGCCTGCCACAATTGGCCGCAGTCCAATTGACTGAATTGGACTTATTTGTTACATATTAGGTCATCTTGCTATTCTGAATTCAATGAATCCACAAGCAGAGAACATTAATTGGTTTGGTTTTGATTTCAAACTACCTACGCTTAATGTTTATAACATGTTATGTAACGTTGTTTATTAAAATACTTGATATACGTGATGGCCCAGTGAGTAGAGCACGTGGACATTAACCGAAACATCGTGGGTTCAAATCCGGCTGTGTCCAAATCCAAGCACCACTGAGTTATCATTTGCTTAATTAGTGCTTTTAATTTGCGTGCGTCGAATGTAATTCTACCCCTTTTGTATAGGTAGCGTCGTAATGAGCTCTAAACCTTCATAAGGGGGGATGCTTAGACTTTTACAAGTACTTTTGATATAATAACTCAATAAGGAGTTCATTGGTGGTAGGGCTTTGTGCAAGCTCGTCTAGATAGGTACCACCCACTCATCAGATATTCTACCGCAAAACAGCAGTACTTGGTATTGTTGTGTTCCGGTTTGAAGGGTGAGTGAGCCAGTGTAATTACAGGCTCAAGGGACATAAAATCTTAGTTCCCAAGGTTGGTGGCGCATTGGCTATGTAAGCGATGGTTGACATTTCTTACAATGCCAATGTCTAAGGGCGTTTGGTGACCACTTACCATCAGGTGGGTCATATGCTCGTCCGCCTTCCTATTCTATAAAAAAAAGATATTCTACCGCAAAACAGCAATACTTGATATTGTTGTGTTCCGGTTTGAAGGGTGAGTGAGCCAGTGTAATTACAGGCACAAGGGACATAAAATCTTAGTTCCCAAGGTTGGTGGCGCATTGGCTATGTAAGCGATGGTTGATATTTCTTACAATGCCACTGTCTAAGGGCGTTTGGTGACCACTTACCATCAGGTGGTCCATATGGTCGTCCGCCTTCCTAATCTATAAAAATAAAACCATTTAAAATGTTTATTTCAACATTTATTTTCGTTATGTTTTAACTTATATATGATTTACATGCAAGTGTTTACATATATCAGAATTATAATATATATATATATATATATATTTATTTATTTATTTATAAAGTATTACTTAGTCTGATATTGGGTGATATGTATGACCATCGGAAATATGGACGATTTCAAATGAAGTTATATACAATAACTAAGCACACAATTACATTATATCACGTTATAGGATAATTAATGTATATAATGTTAATTTACATGAGAATTGAACGCCTAACGATAACGCTATACGAGTGTCATTGGTATGTCGTATTAACGCGATATATACACCTATACTATCGGTGAAGGAAAACATCGTGAGGAAACCTGCATGTGTCTAATTTCATCGAAATTCTGCCACATGTGTATTCAACCAACCCGCACTGGAGCAGCGTGGTGGAATAAGCTCCAAACCTTCTCCTCAAAAAAGGGAGAGGAGGCCTTAGCCCAGCAGTGGGACATTTACAGGCTGTTACTATACACCTATACTAATAAAAGAGGAGACGTTAATTTGCAACGCCAAATTTACATAAAACTTATACCAGAGGATGCAGCTCGTTTCGGAATAGATTTTAGTATATAATATTATTACATAAGTAGTTGGTCTTCGCAGTTTCACTTCTCTACATTTGGACTATTGGCGTGAGACGCTTGAATTTCATATTTTTGTGTGTTATAAATATATAAAATCATAATTAAAAAAAAAAAATGCTGAAAATATAAAAAGAGTCGCAACCACAGAGGTTACAACGGATAGCGATATCTAGATTAATGTCAGTATATTTGGAGTTTTTCCAACCATCAAGCCGTTATTCTCACCGGGCATACAGCCAGCCAACAGATATAGGAACATTGATTTTTATCTTAACATTCAGTATAACTGTGAATTGTAATTGGAAAAAAAATCTTATTCAAATACAGATAAGATTAATGCGTGTAATTTTTTATGTAAATTCGATCTGATAGAAAATAAGCAAAATATACATAAAGTACAAAAAAGTAATTACACATTAAGTTATACATACAACAAGTAAATGATAATTAATAAATTTACATAAAAGTGACAATTAAATTTATACAGTATCATTTATAATATAAGAACTGAAGTCTTGATCGTGAAAATAAATTTCCGTCAAGTCATAAACGTATTTACAAGCGAGGCGTTGAAAAAGAAATTTTGATAAGCGACGTCATCATACTCCCAAATCTATCCCTAATGTCATATGTTATATGACGAAGTAAGAATCCAATATAACCCAGGTTATCACGTCATATTGAGAGACCCTTTAATTTATTTTTCTTCGTATATAAAAACTTTTACTTTTTATATCATATTATTTTAAAGTTACGTATTTGAACTGACCATTCCTCGAATTTATGAGTCATAGGAGTAATTAATGAAGCATAATTGTATTGTTAATCGTAACACGAGAAACGATAAGTAAATAATAATACATAATATATATTATGTTGGAATATCAACAATAGAAATAGTCTTAAATATGTTTTCACGCTTTAGTAAAAATATGAAACTTTGACCCAAATTAATGTGGAAGGTCTCACTGGTGGTAGGGCTTTGTGCAAGCTCGTCTTGTGTTCCGGTTTGAAGGGTTAGTGACCCAGTGTAATTACAGGCACGAGAGAAATAAGATCTTATTTCCCAAGGTTGGTGGCGCATAAGTGATGTAAGCGATGGTTAACATTTCTTACAATGCCAATGTCTATGGGCGTTGGTGACCATTTACCATCAGGTGGCCCATATGTTCGTCCGCCTTCCTATTCTATAAAAAAATAGATAGAAGAGCTACGGCACTCTTGGGAGAGGTACACGGGACCTGTGGATTGCAATAGTTGCGTTTACGAAAGATATTTTCTTGGATTTAAGTTTAAAATACACCTTAAAGCTATTGTTACACTACCAAAAGCAATAGTCTACTGCCGACGTTGCAAATTATTTAAGTTACATCCTTGTCAATCTAAATTGTAGTCTTATGAAAATCATCATCATCATCATCATGATGTGATCGCCGTGTGGTGACGGCGACGAATATCACCACCCCATCTCATCCCGTGGGGGGCGTAGAAGTCGACCCGAGGGAATATACACCAGAGAACGGGCAGCAGCGTCTCTCTGAGTACTATGACTAACTTACTGCGATCGCCAACCCGTCTGCCAAGCGTGGCGATTATGGCATATCCCCTCATGATTCGCGCAACTAAACCACGGCCCCTAGTCCCCGGCAGCCCTGCTAGTCTTATGAAAATAATGAAATGTATTTAAGTCACATTATAGTTTTAAATTTATTAGATTCTGGCAGAGTTTCAGAGCAACATCAAAGTTTCTGTCAAGTGCTAGACGCTAAGTTGACTCGAAATTACACTTTAGCAGTGACCTAAATTCAAGAATTCAATACAATGTACTCTGGCGAACTACACTTTAGCAAAAATAAACTTGAATTTTACAAACGAACGAACGCTCTAGCTTTATTCGAATTTTCAACAGAATCGTTTCGAATTTTAATTTATTCACTCTTTTACCAAAATTAAAATTACACGAGCAAGTCCCAAAAAGGTTTTATATAGTCAAAAACAAATACGTATAAAAATTTTAGACACGGACTCGTTGGCGTGAGAACCGAGAGCTCGCAAAAATGGCGGCAATGACACTGGGTTCTATTTTTAAAATTGAAATTTTTATCACATACTGTAAAGAACGGATGGAATTTGCAATACCGCGCTTTGACAGTCTTGATATTCTGTAATTGTAATAATCGAACGCGGGCAACATGTGCGAGTATCACAAAATATTATATATGTTACATATATATATAATTCAAGTAAGCTTCCATTTAAAAAAAACAAACAAGTTCTTATAATAACAAGTTAACATGGCACAGCAGTCATCTTACTTTACTTGGTAAAGAATTACGTCTTCATTAAATATAGAAGCGTTACACCTCTTTATTGTTTCTGAAAGTAATAACTCGAACCTGAGAGTGGGTGGTTTGTAACAAAATAATAATCATAATTTTTTTCCATGAAATGGCCTGAAGGAGAACGTTTGGTTCCCAAGCTGTGTTATCATGTAGAGAGTAACTTGTTATGTAATTTTCTTATGCACACAAACTTTCAATAAACATTTTATTTAATCATTATTATTTATTCGAGTGTACAAATCTCCTGTAAAAGCTGTTTAATCGAGTAACCTAGATATTTCTCGTTTAATCACATTGGGTTATAACACTCAGAAAACTTGGTCTAATTATATCTGTCAAATTGTATTCAGCGGTTTGTATCTAAATGTCGTGACGTTTTATTCTTTGACAATTTCGACCATGGCGGTTTATGTAAAGAGACCTTAGCCAATTGCGCTGGACAAATTATAGTGCACAAGTGTTTGCGCAAATACAGATGTAGGTCTCCATTCCCTTACTCTCATAATCCGGTGATACGGCAGTTCGATACGACCGGAAAGAGTTAATGCGTAGAACCAACGGCTTTAAGTGCTTTCTGAGTTACAGGACTAACATCCAACAAACATCCAGCATCTAGAATCCGGACTGCGGCTGAGAATCTTCGACAGAAATACCCAATAACTTTTTAATGGACCGTCCTGGGCTTTGAAATTAAGTTCTCGGTATCTGCGGCCTTATATCTTACAATGCTGACTGCATTGTAAGTCTAGTACTTAAAGTGCGATTAAAAACAATTTACTAAGTCTTATATATTTTGATGAAATGAACAAGAGATCGAAAATTTTTGAAAATCGAATTAACAAAACAAGTTTATTATTATCTAACTTAACATTTTCCTATGTAATCCATTTAATGTTGCATGCTCGAAGAAATCAAAGTGATTAATCGATATGTTATCGATATCATCACATCACTCGTTCACATATCGAGATGGAATGTAGGATGCCTACGTTAAATTCAGTGTAATCGAAGCGTGAACTCGTCGAGTGGAACCCGAAGCCTGGGATTCTTATTACCGCCCGTACGTTTATATTTCCAGAGGAAACCGCATGTGAATCGGTATTAATTGACTTCTATATGAAACGTATTTTAAAAAACTATAACAGACTATTAAAGAAAAAAAAATATCACATATTCAATTTGTTTGGTAACGTTTGTATGTAATGGTATCATTTATTTTTCTTTTGCACACCTATGTACATACGTCCTTGCAATTCTTACGGTTGATTGGTAAATAACGCTTTTAGCATTTCGTAAAATATACATTAAGTGTTAAATTAATGTTTATTATCCGCCCGCGTTTGTGTTAGGTGGGCTTACCTATGATCTTTTAAGTACTTAAGATGTCAGAACGTAACAAAAAAATAAATAAACAAACTCACTTATGCATTCATAATATTAAGTAAGCATTTTATGTCGGAGTTGCCAGAAATTATACAAATGTAATTAATTAAAAAGTATGTTAAATGATAGCCTTTAAATATCCCACAGATAAGCACCTTCCCTCTTCGTCTGATTTGCATACATACATATATATGTACATATGTGGTAGAACTGCATCAGTTCATGCCTTACGAAGTTTTTCCTGCAATTAAGTAATTGGTCTAGCTACCTAACTACCTACTAACCGAACCATTTTACTTGCAAGTATTATTGGCCTAATGACGACGCACCTATAAATAAACGATAATTAAATTAATTTAATTCAATGTGAATTAGAGAACTTTTTTTTTCTAATTGTCGGAGAGCCAGCAGTATGAAATATATTGTAGATCATTTTCTCATAATGTCAAATCAGCCAGCCAGCAAGCCAGCCAGCTTAATGTTACGACCATCGTAGCCGTGACTGTTTCTAGTATTAATTGTCATATTTCTATATTTGATTTGCAATTACAGATCAAATATTGAAATGAAAATCTGACATTAGTTTCGGAGAAAATTGCTATTAAGCGAAGATGAATTGTTTGTCTGTGCAATGTTATTAACCCAATGTTTCATATTAATATAGGCCATCAAACGATCTTCTTTATGTAGCTTTCGTTCATAATAACTGGCATATCAAGAATTAAAAAACACTCCTAACATCAATGCGCCTCCATCCATGAATTTAAAGATGTTATGTACTTTGTACTCTAAAATTACATTGGGTCACTAGTTATAGTGGTGCCCACTAAATAATGGGCCTATACTGTTAACGATGAAACGTTGAAACACATAAGAACTAATCCAATATACATACGTGTATAAATATATTTGCGTATGTTTTAACCTAAAATCGAATTGACGACCTGTTATTGGTTCGAGCCAGACAATCGTCACACCGCCGTATATAAAACATAAATTTAATTATTCCAAGCATATAACAATTTATTACAAACACACACGAGTGTAATTATTATTTAAATCGATTACACGAACTAAATTGTGTTTCTTTCAGTCGAGAGGAAACTGAGAAACGAATTGCTCAATCGCTTCTGATTGTTGCTGGTCTATAATAATATTTAATATCCCAAACGAATTTCCGATTTCTAACATCGTTTACAAATTTTCCTTGGCCCACTTAACCTAACAAACAGATCGTAAATTTATATCTTCTAGAAAATATTACACGATTCACCGGAAGGAATCTAAAATCTCTTACGAATATACTTTCAATCCAAATCCCCATGGGAATATTTAGCGCCCCATTATTTTAACATGGTACTAAAGTTTCATCAAAATCAACTGAGTCATTATGACGATAAACTCAAGTACTCAAGCAAAAATTATGCAATAAAAAACGTTAAAATTAGTAAGAAAATTAAGAATGTCAACAATTTGATTTTACTTTTAAAAAATAAATTTAAAAAATAGAATGCAATTCAAACCTCGAACTGTACTAACTACATTTGACATTTCATGTAGAAATCAACAACAAGTCTTATAAAACCACAACCTTTTATGACTGAAGTACGTTGCAAAAGTAAAACAATATTAATTTTATTAAACGGGGTAATAAAACACAAAAAACAATTATTTTACTATTACGTGGCGACCTTTACGGTTGGCACGCAGTAGCCAGGTGCAATCGGTAATTAGACGCAAATTGACGTTAGAGCCAGTGGGTGGAAAACGGTTATATTCCTTCAACCCAATTAAAGCATGGAACGATACTTAAAAAAAACAAGCTATATAAAAACTCTTTTAATCATTTTAAAATCAAATCTATTTCAGAAAATTTGAAATATTGTTATGACTATAAGAATGAAGTAAATAACGTCTTTGAAATTTTCAAGTTCAGCTCTTTCCGCTTTAAAACAGTAAGATCAGAAATGCATGCATTAGCTTATAAAACTTTAAATACAATATAATCAATAATGTTAAGGTTATATATAATTTATTTAAAAATTAAAAAATATATATATTTGGGAATTTCTTATCCAAAAAAGATTATCAGAAATATTATGACAACTATATCGACATAAATTAACTTGTTCCCGTCCACGGCTTCGCCCGCGTTCTGTTGTATTGTATGTGTATATTACCCTATAAAATGACGTGTAATTTAAAAAAATGTCAAGTGGTTGTAAAAGCCTACTAGAACATAGTATGTTTTGATTACTTTTTTGTTTGGTAGAATAATAATGGAACTAACACCAAAGCGCATTAACAATGCGCTGCCACCAAGTTAATTTTTTTTTACTCATAGAGATGGGAGTAGCGTAGCTCACTTAAGAGTTCAGGTGCTGGGTACGCAGGGTTCTTTGACTTTTCCATGGCAAACATTTTCCACATTATAAAAGATTACCGAACCGAAACCGAAACAGCCTGTGAATGTCCCACTGCTGGGCTAAAGGCTTCCTCTCCTCATTTTGAGGAGAAGGTTTGGAGCTTATTCCATATATATTATATAAAAGATTAACTAAGACTTAAATTTCGTTAATTATCAAGTTATTTATCCTGAAACAGTATTTACTATTACATAAATATTTCCTTATGTAAATTATTATAGAAATCTTTCCATTACGATATATATGAATATTTTCATAATATATTCGAAAACAGGAAGCAATAGATCAGTTTACTTGTGTTTGGTTTGACGTAATAGAACTGACCTGCGAAGTGTCAGTCGCAGGTTCATGTTCCGATCAGTCCTAGCACACGCTACGAGTATCACACTATCAATCAACACTTACTTTGAATTAGGAATAGTGCTTTTGTCTCAATAAAAAAAAAGAAACATTGCCAGTATTGTTCTATTTTTGAATTCCCATATCAAGCAAAATTAATTTTGTTTTCATACATAGATATTATGGGGGAAAATTGTTAAATGTGATATACTGAACACATTAAGAGGAAATGTGGGGGATACGTACCGTGTTGTACGCGTGACGAAACGCATTGAAATATAGAGAAGAAATCGTCACATACAGTTTAAATTCTGTAACGTTATAAAGGTACAACTTGCTTATATATTTAATGTATACACACTTGTGTTTCATTGTATAAGCAAAGTAAGAAAAATAAAAATATTAGAAACTAAATACCATTAATTTTAATTACAAGCGGACCTTAGGCCGGGAAAACGCTAGGCAGAAGAAGAAGACTTTCGGAAATCCGAGGAAAAAAATACGCATCTAGGATCCATCACGTGTATTAACAACAACAACAACAAGTTATTGTTGCATTGAAAAATACATATATAATTTTTAATATGTTAGTAGGTATTATATAATTTATTATTAATAAAAAATATATATAAATCAATTCGTTACAAGATTTATAACCTAATAATTTAACATAGATCGTTATGATCATATTTCTGTTGTGTCATATTGTACTATTACACGTTGTTTATTAACCAGCCGTAGTATCAAACCATTTGACAAAATCGTTAGTAACCAACTAAACTTGGAACTATGTTGGTTTTGTCTAAATCCGTTTAAGTATATTTAAAAAAAAATATCAATCAAATGATCACCTCTTGAAAGATCTTGTCAAAGTTTGCATGATTCACATAACAAAATAAAATGAAAATTACTATACTGGCTGTAAATAAACCGACAGCTGCCATGACGTGTGTGTGAGATTAAAAAAAAAACTATAAAATAAAACTATATCTCGAGATAAACTGTATTAACGCTGCCTAATACTTAATATGGTAATAACGTACTCAGTTTTAAATTATATGGTTTCCATTATAGCTGAGCAAACTCAGCACGCGTGTAACCTTGTAAAAATGTTAATATTTGTATACAGATGTATATGTATGTTAATATTTGTGTACTGTTGATATATAATTAACAGTACAAATACATTTATAAATGTCATCGGATTATTCTATACTTATTCGTTTGTTTATAAAACATCTTTATATAAGATATATACATATATAACGATGCTAATAAATGAGGTGACGTTTTTTGTTGCTATCTACCAATATTTTATATTTCGTACTAAGCAGTCGTTTTTAATTAAATATGTGAGTGAAGCCATTTTTTACACGACTTAATTTTAATTTTTAATAGCAACGAATTACCAATTTATATTACAACCTTAATAAATAATGAAGAATATTTATTATATATTTTATATTTAGTCTAAAACATATTATAAATGTTTATATATAACTAACAATGTTCATATACTATAACGGTGCTTAAAATAACAGTGACATATATAATTAAATCTTTATAATATGTAAAATCTGTGAAATATTATTATTGTAATTTTTCTCTTTTTTGCTATTTATTATTTTGTATTTAAGGTCCCCGTTTGGTCAAAATAAATGATTTTATTATTATTATAAGCGATTATCGAATAATCCGTACATGCGAATATGTAAAAACAATTTAAGTCGTAATGACTTTTGAAGTAAGAGTTTGTCGAATTCAAAATTTGAAGTTCAGAAAAATTTGAAGATCGACGAACGAAAACGGAAAAGGCGAACATAGTTTAGATTTTTTTTTTTCTTATCAAATTATCCATATACAATTTTGAAAACGATATGATCGTCATTTTTTTTAAACTTCCTGACTGATTCTTATTCTTAAAAATTGATTGTATAAAATCCCTTAAATCGTTATAGTACGCATTGTATGTCTATTGGTTTACGTATCGTACACCACGGGTTATATTTAAATGATAATTAACAAGTAAACAATGTATGTTATTATAATAAGAATAAACATTTAATTTCAAACTCGAATAATTGCTAGTTTTTGTAACATGTCTCGCGGAGCGACCGGCGTTCGTTTTTCTTGTATTTCAAACAATCAAGAACGAGCGACTTCTTTAAAAACAATTGTTAATATGAATTTAGAATTGATAAATTAAACCAATTTACATGTTGGAAGTAGTTAACAAACAATTGACTACCATTAATGACTAGATTCCGGCATTTATAAATAATAGGAATGATCGCATTAAATACAGTGATATTTATCATCTATTTCACCCTTAACAAAAAAAAAAAAATCCTCGATCATATTAATTAAAATACTACATCAAATATTTTTTTAATATTGCGCGATGAAAATTTAATATTTTTCAAAAATAATAATGATTTATACACTACCACTCACCGGACTTTCTTTTCTCGTTCACGAGTACCAGAGACTTAGTCCTCTTGACCCTCAAAGACCTACGTCTTATGGATCGCATCAGAGCCTCCGGCATCCTCGAAAACCTCGGCGAGTCCACCCTCTTTTCCGGCATAAAGAAATTCTTCACGGCCAACATTTTTCCTTACAAAACGCGTCCATTAAGTGCAAATATCATTCCATAGTATATGTTCATGAACTGACACAATGTATACAATTTTCAATGCAAACGCATAAAATAACTATTTCTTTTCCGAGTCGGAACCGATTTCACAGCTTTTTTATCACTTTTAAATAGCGATGCACTATATCCGTCCGCGACTATTGTTTGATATCAAAATCTATTGTGTTATCGAATCACGATTCAAGTCACGCTATTACACTTATCCTGTCACCATATTTGGGAAGACACGATATTGTCCTGGTTAAAGTTCGATGAAATACATTTTCGTTCGCGCGACACGTCTTACCTCGTCGAAGGCCGAACGCGAACTGGCTTATTTCGTATGGCCGCCGAACATACCGGTGCATTGTACGTGAAGATTATCTCTTATCATTTTATTTTTATATTGAATATAGTTTTAAAGGTCACGTGAGTAAATATTGTTATCAATAATTATAATTAGCAGGCTATCCCGAGATAAGTAAGTGTACGATTGGGTAAGCGACCAAGTTTATATAAGTGTACAGAAATTCATTGACTAAAAACAGATGTTTAACTATTAAGTTTAAGAAACATTTCATTTCTAATATGTATAGTCTGTTTAATTGGTTCAAATCTGGCTAATTAATTGTTACGATACACATTCCATTCGGTTTAATATTTTGGACGTCGCTCATTCCTGCGCGTGTTCTTTGCTTAATAAATAACACAAATAATTCACTCACCTCATTAAATCCGATAGCAGTACGAGTAATAAGCACGAGGGCTGACTAATCTGATATGAATAGCAATTCAACATTATATCATGACCTTGGTTATGTTAGAATATTCTTTAGTATTAACTTTATTTATTCTATACATAAGACCTACGCCGTCTTATATAAACCAGTTCCTACCGACCAATTGATATGAAACTTTGCAAAACTGGTGCCAGTGACAAAAGAATCTAGAATTATACTGCGATTATTACTGCGATTTTAAACAAATAATATTTTAGCAAATATTATTTGTTTAAAATCGCAGTTTACATAAAAGATTGTGTTTAAATACCACATAAGTTTTTTATGTTCATTTTTTTTTATCTTAGAAATATAAAGTAAAAAAAACGTAAATATCTTATAACTGGTAATAGGCTGTTTGCCGACTTTTTTTTCACGCAGTGGAAACCTTCAAAAAGGTACCCGACTCCTTTGGGTTATCTGGGATTCTTACTCAATAGAACCACTATGATGGCTGTCCTTGCCACGGATCGGAGAAGCTGCAGGATCGCAAACTGTCTGTCGTCTTCAGCCAAGATAACCTATTGGAATTTTGAATTTAGAAGTGTTAGAATTTCTTTAGTCAAACATTTTCGTTCCATTTCCAAAATTTTAACAAAATATTAAACACCTCAGGATATTATTTTACGTCACGATCTTTGTTTATTATCCAATTATCTATGCACTGGACCAACTCAGTTCAGAAACTTATTTAAAATATAAAATCAGTTTTATGCTAATTTATAACTTGCGAAGAAATAATCTGCAAAAGTGACCATAAACCACAGCGCGTGTCAACTATAGAAGGACATAATTAACCAAACAACCAGATCAAATAAACCTATATTACGTTGGCTTTTATAAAGATTTTAATAAACACAGCGGTTATATAAAGTCGTCTATTTATTTTACGTTAAGTTTGTTTTTGTGTATTGTTATCAGAAATACTAAACGTTTTAAATGGTAAATGATAGCGATTTAAGCCAATATTAGTCAAGGCTTTGGTGATATAACATTATCCGAACGATGTTTGCGTAATTTAATTGCAGAGAAGTCATCAAAATCAGTTCTGTTGATAACGATAACAGCAACGGTTTACCTTTATGCAATAAAGTAAGAATGGAAAGCGCTCGCCTCTACAGGAGATGAAACCAATGTTGTTTCATATATTACGTAAAACGTGGAGCTAGAAATTTCTACGCTACGTAATATCTGAGTACGTAGTCCATACAAATGTTCCGTATGAAGTCAAACCTTCATATGCATTTGAGAATCGTATCGCATGCATTCAATCATCCATTGATAGCCTTGATTAAAGTTAAATTTGTTAGTTTGTGTTAGGACTGAACAGTTTCCAACTAAATTTGTCGATAACATCATGATATAAAATATATATATTTTCAATAAAAATAAATATATAACAAAGGTTTACAGAAGAAGCGACCGAATAAGAAGTAGCAGTAATATAAAACGAAAACACTTTAAAAGATCAGAATACGCAGATTAATACGATAACGTTGTCATGGATTATTATCTAATGCAATTTCGTTAAGTCCTACTCCACGTCGCCTTGCTATTTAAAGTGTAACAAATCGTTTTCGCTTACATTTGGGTCAGGCCTCTGGAGGGCGTTCCTCGATTCAAGCAGGTCTGATATCATATTACTGTTTTAATATTCCATGCACTTCGCTCGTTGCAGCGCTTGCTTTAGAAAGCATCACCGACTTTCCTGAATCATGAATTATTTAACTTGTTTTTGTTTGATTTCATTTTATTCTATCCTACGACTTTGTGCTATAGTGGATAACCTTTACCAATACTTCAATTTGGAGTTATTAAGTGTATATAATTAAATTTACTAAATTTATTTATTATATTTTAACTTTTATAATGGCTTCTTGAAATTCATCGATTTTATACAGGAAAGGAATTTTATTATATAGGAATTTTATACAAGAAAACATTAAAACATTAGAAATTTCGTTTCTATGCAGTTGATGAGTTAATTCGTCTGGAGTCCTGGGTGTAAAATTTGCTCAAGCTTACCATAATAAAATCATTGTCATCCTAACTAAACCAATATTAAAATTTCATTTCTAAGATAAAAGGAAGTGGTTTTATTTCAACTAAGAAGACCTGACCTAAACTAACAAACATTGCAAGATAAATTAAAGCTCATAAAAAAATCTATCACGTATTGTCATTTTTCTTAATTATATATATTAGATATTATTATTTAAGAGATTAATAATAATCAAGTTACCGACGTATTCCCAAGCGCTTTACGCTTTGTTTCAACTTTAAGAATCGTGCAAATTCTTATCGTGGCATCGACTTCACGATATTGCGCTTACCATACACCGCCTGTTTTATTACGAGACTTCGTTACTTCATTGGTGTTTTTAGAGCTATATCTTAATAAATTAAGTTTTAAATTTAAATAACTTTTAATCAACATAAGTTTCGAAAATTCAGATAAATTTTGCAGAAAAATCGTCACAATAACTATCATAATAGCGTATTCTTCATAGGACAAATAAGTTTAGTATGCGTATTATTAATTCCCAAAAGAAAAGAGTGCATGCTACTTGTACACGTAGTAGAATTAAAACATTAAAAACGCTACATATAAATACAGTCCCGTTGAGTAGTAGGTTTGGTATCTAATGCCAAATAAGGATGCATTATATTTCTGTGTTGTATTTTGATGGGTAACTGGCCCAGTGTAATTAAACAAACATGTATATTGTTCCAATGTTTGTAGCACATATGTAGAAACACATTAAACCCAAAATTTAATCTATAAAAAAATAATTACCCTTCAGTTTCTATGTCATTGGAGATTCCATTGTTAATCTATTAAGCAGTTAATTATATCATGTGTTTAGCAAATAGTGCATAACTCTTATTTTATAGGCATTAACAAGACTCTTACATGCACTAAAACTAGGTATTACGTGATTACAACGCTGAGGCAACAAAACTGATAACTGCAGTTCAAACAAGTTGTATACTAGGTTATGAAATTTATTGCTATACAATTATAAATTCATTAGAGATTTCTTACACTTATTCATACATTTGGGATAACTATCGTCATGGAAAACAAATACATCTTTCGAATTATAGGTACAATTTTGGGAAACGAAAACTGGCTGTGTGGTAAAAAGTTGGTATGTAGTTAGAAAAAAAGGTTTTTAATCACATTAAGACTTGGGAAAAAAAATAAGGAAATCTTGTTAAAATACAAAAGCAAAGATAAAACTTCTGTTGAAATAATATTTGCCAAATAAATATCTTAACGCAATCTATAACGTATATCTGATCATTATTTTTCCGTAAATGTACCAATTAAGCAGGTACCTACAATTATGGAGCTAATTATTTATCCCGATTTCGAGAATGTCGTCCTCCCACATCTGGATTGGGACTTGAACCGGTTACCGTATTGCTTGTTGAGTTGTGACTTTAGATAGTCTCTCTTCGTCAACGAGATAAATATATATATTTCTTTTTATAGATAAATATATTGAATTTATACGACTAATGATTAGGCACAGAAATAATTAAGATTAGTCGTACAATACACTCAATGTCTTTATTAATTTTGAATGTATCGATAAAAATCCTTCACAAAGACCTAACCCAGGTGATTTAAGTTTAGACGATATTATATGTAAAATAAACAAAAACATCGTTTCCAAAATAATTTTTAAATAAACGAGATAAAATTACAGTCGACGTATTGAATATTTCGACTGCATGTTATGAATGAAGAAAAACTGAACAGTAATATGTCGAACAAGAATTTAATATCGATATGACCAGTAATTTTTTTGCTACGATTTAAAATTTTATTTCAATCAACTATTAAAAAAAATATAACTCAATAATCAAAGCAGTGTTGAGGATTTTTTAAAATAATACCACATAAAACGAATTTTAACACGTATACCAATAGCAACAATCGATTTGTATTACGGTCCCATTGGTTAAATACACAATGGAAGGCTAATGTATCACAAAAAAGAAATGCAGGTCCTAGAATACAACCTTGTAAGACGCGTGGGCGGGAGTCAATGTTACTATATAATACTGGATTTACGCTCGCGTGGTTCAAAATACGTAACTTAATCCATAAAACGTACGAAGTTGATTTTCAAATGGTATGTAGGCGTTTGGGTGGACGTTACCTTGATCGTAATAGTCATATTTGTTAGGAGATCACACATTTATTGCGCAAGGTTAGTATTTGTTCCAAAAATATTTTATTGTAATTTGTAATACATTTTAATAATGTAGACAATTTAGATATGTATCTCTGTCACAGCATTAATAAAATAAGCTTTGGTAAAGTACTTGAGATATTTAAGAATAAAAACAAAACAAACCTAGTTCTATACATGCGAGTAGAATTTTCCCCAGAAGTAGGAAATTTACGGGAAATATTTTATTAGTTTTACATTAAACTTAATAAAAAGTAAGTAGGTACCTCATCTTAATTTAAAACTCGTACAATATATCCAAACAAGAAAGACACATATGACCAATATAATAAAAGCAATTGTATGGAAAATAAATACATTAAAAAAAAATTCAAAACGTAACAGTAGCAAAAATAGAATAAAATTAAATACTTTATCATATCAATTTACCGTTTTCCAGTCATCTTATAAACAATATTATTTGATATAGTTGAACTGTACCTGAAACAAAAAAAAATAGGATAAATGTAGATGCGTTTTCACTAATAACAATCATCAAACCATCATCAAGCTAGTTCCGAGATCGTAAAACGAGAAAATAAACTCTAAGAAATGAAGCATTTAAATTCTCATCAAGCGTCAGTAAAAACGCGGTTGTATAGCTTTGCACAATAGAACCTATTTTATTGCTACAACTCTGCACCGATGAAAGTTTTTACGACCACAGAAAAAGAAATAAAATTTAATATAAATCTAATGTTATTGGTATTTTAAAAGTATTATACAATAGAAAAAATACAATGTAATAAAAAAAAACTATTTATAAACATTTCAAATATACAAATCTTCATTAAATTTTCGTCAATCGTCTTAAATATTATCAGCGGTTCGCCATAAGATTATTTAGACAAACAAGGCATGAAAATAATCTAATTAATTTCATTGTTAACGAATGTCTTATGCATCTGGTATTCATTAATTATTACAACGACAGAAGAATAAAAAGTACTCTCTATATCACTTCGCGGAAACTCGTACGTTTTAATGAGATGGAATTGCGCCAAAAAGTATAAAGAAGATTTAAGACAAAACAATTCTTAAGCCTTTAAGACAAGGCGACAGATGTTTATTGAAATATTCAATGATTTATGGGTAACATTTCTTTGATATCTTGAGTTATAATTGATCAGATAATGTATTCATCCATATCTCGTATGTTTATTTATAAGAAACTTTAAAATTAAATACTTTTTTTTTCTTTTTTAATTATTTACAATTTAAGTGTAATTTATATTTAGATTTGTTTATATTAAAGCCATAAATATATCAATCAACAGCCAATCGTTGTCCACTGCTGAACATAGGCCTCTCCCAAGGTGCGCCAAAGCTCCCTGTCCTCCGCCTTCCGCATCCAGTTGGTGCCCGCCACCTTTTTAAGGTCGTCGATCCACCTGGCTGGAGGGCGCCCTACGCTGCGCTTGCCAATTCGCGGTCTCCACTCTAGGACTCGTCTGCTCCAACGGCCATCGGTCCTACGACATACGTGACCAGCCCACTGCCACTTCAGCCTGCTAATTTTGCAAGCTATGTCGGTGACTCCAGTTCTTTTCCGGATAATATCATTTCTGATCTTATCCTTCAAAGATACTCCGAGCATAGCTCGGATAAAATATATACAAAGAAAAATTGAAAATAGCTACCGTATAAATCATGACCGCCCGAAAGGCAAGAATGCTAGCAACATTTCCCCTTTGAATCGCAATACCGATACACTGTGCGAAAATGAACCCTCCTGTCATAGTCGTAAAGACATATTGAATAAGCCTAATAAATTAACTGAAAATAAAATGAAATGGCGGTTTAATCAAAACATGAAATCCATAACAGCATCAATGATTATTATAGAAACAGTGACAAACATTGTATATAAACGAGAAGTATTCATAACTTGTAAAACTATGCTTTCGACTTTACAAAGGTAATACACACTTTCTGGGTAAATACACTGCTATTTGGATTCTATAATTAATTCCACAAAGATCATGTTAAAAATAATGCTTATTATACTGGGTTATATAAATTATAGAAAAGCTTGGAGTTAGTATTCGTTATTGTTCATACAGGATACATAAATATAATTGTTTATGGTTATTATATGTATATTTTTAGATTAATGAAAAAGATTAACAACTGATTTTCTTGCCGGTTCTTCTCAGTAAAATCCACATCCCGAAACCACAAACCACACATATAAAAATTATAATTATAAAATGTTAACCGTCATTTTCAAAGTGCTTATTAGTACCAACTTGAATAATTTAAAAAGTATTATTAGACTTCACTTGACTTAATAATTTAACAATTTTGTAATTGATAAGCTTTTGAATATGCAATGATTGTAATTTTATACGTACGTATTAAATATTAATATCTCATTATTTTTATTATTAAACAACAATAGATAAACATTTCTCAATTATACTAACACTATTTATGGTACAATTATCGAAGCAGCACATCGAATTAATAAAGTTGAAGGTATATGGCGAAAAACTGTTTGCGTTAACATTAATACTTGTAGTTTATATAACTAATATTTCATGTAAGTAAATACGCGATAACATTGCGTTTTTTTAAATCGCCCCACTTACCTCACCTTGGCATAAAGGCTGCGACCTATTTTCATGTTTTCGCGATATATAATAAACGCGTACATAATTTT
Organism: Nymphalis io; assembly: GCF_905147045.1. Classification (NCBI taxonomy): domain Eukaryota; kingdom Metazoa; phylum Arthropoda; class Insecta; order Lepidoptera; family Nymphalidae; genus Nymphalis; species Nymphalis io. The sequence goes on along the minus strand of NC_065893.1, from coordinate 1,695,525 downwards.
AGCGATGAATCGAAAATAGAAACGACCCATTTAGATTTTCTATAGGCGTTATATGTGAGCCAAAATAATAACTATAAAACGCGATAATTTGAGTAATTGAATTGTTCTCAAAATAATTCTTTGATTCGAAATTTGAAACTGTCCAGTTCCAAAATCGAAAAACAAACTTTTTTATTGCTTTTCGTGTAATAAAATGGAGAAATGTTTGTTAAAATACAAAGTCGTAAACCTAAGTCTAATTTAATTAAAACAAACCGTATAATGTGAGTTAGTGTACATATAAGTACTTGTAAATGTTGATAATAAAAAGAGTTATTTTCAGTAATAGCAGCAGCACAAAAAGGTTTTTTTTCATGAAGGTTTTATAATTTACGATGGACAGATTTTAGATTCAAGATTGCGTCGTCGTATAGTTACTTAAATATAAATAGCCGAGATGGCCTAGTGGTTAGAACGCGTGAATCTTAACCGATGATCGTGGGTTCAAACCAGGGCAAGCACCACTGAATATTCATGTGCTCAATTTGTGTTTATAATTCATCTCGTGCTTGACGGTGAAGGAAAACATCGTAAGGAAACCTGTATGTGTCTAATTTCATTGAAATTCTGCCACATGTGTATTCTACCAAACCGCATTGGAGCAGCGTGGTGAAATAAGCTCCAAACCTTCTCAAAATGGAGAGGAGGCCTTAGCCCAGCAGTGGGACATTAACAGGCTGTTACCTGTATAGTTTAGTAAATATGCGATGTAAATTTATGATACAAATAATAAACTTGTTAATATAGACGTGAGATGTCCTCCTGACCGATTCCGGTTATTTTGACATTCTCTACACTCCTTATCCTTCACTCATAATTCCATCAGCTCGATTGGAAAGAATTCAGGCGCAGAACATGCTTTTTAAGGGAGAGTAAATATTGCTGGACTTCTTCTTGACGGAAAGATCTAATAGCTTTTTGATAGGACCATCAATTAGGGCCCGTGGTTTGAATTTAGGTCCTCAGGATCTGCGGCCTTATAAACAAGCTACAAGACCATCGTCTGTCACTTTTACATAAGCATGTTATACCTATCTACACCATTTTATCACTCCAAAAACTTTAATATACCAAATTGTTATTGAAATGGGTAAAGTTGCTTTTGAGAAACCAAATCATGCTCGAGTCGTTCCTAAAATAAAGGATATTTCTTGGATATAATATTATAAATTATTATAATACAGATACCAAGAAATAAAATATTTCTTATTACCCAGCACCTAGATTTGACTTCTCCGTACAGTCATATATTAAATTTAGATCATTGCAAATCAAACATGACACGAGAAAATTATTTGGGCGCTAACGGGAAGACCAAAAAATATCTATATTTTAATTTATAAGTTTTATTCTAAGATGAATGAAGCGTTTTTATGAATAAATCTGTCAAAGCGCACTTCGCATTCAATAATAAATTTTAACATTCATAAATAAATTTATAAATTACATGAACGGTAGACTAGGACACTTGGCGCCACAAAAAAAATTACTAAAACACGTGTAAATCCATAAATATATAAATAATTTAAAAAAAACTCTGCCAGTGTCACTCGGGATGACATAAGGGACACATTCCAACGATACAACCGAATCTATTCAGGTATTTAAAAGTTATGGTAGGATAAAAAAAACTTACATACTGTATGTATGTGAGTTACATGAACATAAAAAACATTACACTCCTTATTTGGGTTGTAGTGTAAAAAGCAAATCAAACGCAAGCATAGTAAGCAGTCACACAAAATAACTCGAAACATATGTACATTACACAAAATCGCTTTAACTAAGCACTATTGAATCGAAACTACTCAGAAATATATCTATGAATTAGACAACATATTTTCCCTTCCTTAATAATAGGAAGTTTTTGCAACACAAGAATATCTCATCACCCTAACACGCTCCGATCGCCATAAATATACCATCTTAATACTTGACACGATTGTCGGGGCCCGATTTCTTTACGAGCCAAAACCGATACTATTTACGACCTTTCCTTTTTTTTTTTTTTTATAGAAAAGGAAGGCGGACGAGCATATGGGCCACCTGATGGTAAGTGGTCACCAACGCTCTTAGACATTGGCATTGTAAGAAATGTCAACCATCGCTTACATATCCAATGCGCCACCAACCTTGGGAACTAAGATTTTATGTCCCTTGTGCCTGTAATTACACTGGCTCACTCACCCTTCAAACCGGAACACAACAATATCAAGTATTGCTGTTTTGCGGTAGAATATCTGATGAGTGGGTGGTACCTACCCAGACGAGCTTGCACAAAGCCCTACCACCAGTAAACTTTTCACCCGTCTTTCCAATATTAGACACGTTCCAACGCTCCCGATTCGAGCGATTATTTAGTTAATTTATGAATACGTGAAATCATTCGAGCGTTATATCGATTATCGTTATTTAATTCGATTAACATTCTTTATGGTTGTAACTTATTCTGAGTGGGTTATCGAGTCTTTTATTGTGTTCCTATGATCGCAATAACTGTTCCTCTAGGGACAAACTCATAAGTTACATGCATTATTCTCCCAACGAAGGGTACATATACATTGCCAGCAAAAATACCTGAAATTACTACAAAGAAATATAATTTACTTATACATGAAACTTTATTATTTTGTAACTCTTATTTACTAATTATTGAGCCTCGGCTCCACTGCCTCCACTGCCTCGGATTATAATTCATTTCGTGCTTGACGGTGAGGGAAAACATCGTGAGGAAACCTGCATGTGTCATATTTCACTAAAATTCTACCACATGTGTATTCCACCAAACCGCATTGGAGCAGCGTGGTGGAATAAGCTCCAAACCTTCTCCTCAAAAAGAGGTGCGGAGGCCTTTAGCCCAGCAGTGGGACATTCACAGGCTGTTACGGTACTGTTACTGTATTTACTGATTAAAATACGTATCTCAATTATTTACAATTCAATTTGTAAATATTAATATTGTATAAAACAGCCTGTCTCAGTTTTGATTTGAACTTTTAATATAAGCTTTGTATTTACTAATTGGGAAAACGTCCCGCGGGATTTTATTATGCCGAAGATCTTTTTTATTTCATTGTTAAAATAAAATTGTATTGACAAAAAAAAAACGATCTAAAAAGTACTTAACTAAAAATTATAAATAAGTCATTTGGGTTATTTATTAAAAGGTATATTATAGGTACAATAAAACTGTCTGGCGCCAAGACTCGTATGTTTGTTCTTATATGTTGTATTATTTATTTATTTATAAACTTTATTACGCACAAACAAATTACATCATCACAGGAAATACAGCAGGTTTAAAGCGTACAAATCCGGCTTTATCGCTACAAAGATCTCTTCCAGGCGACTTTTGTGACAGAAACTTGACTATAAGAATTAAAAAATAAGGTAGCCCATATTTGGAAGATTATAAAATTTAAAAAATATTTTAATACGTTGTAATAAGGTTAAAAATAAAATGACATATATAATTATATGATATTCTGAACATACATTCAATAGGTTATTTTAGAATTATCAGCAGTTTATTTTAACACAGTTTGAATAATCTAAATCGATTGTCACGTTATTTAAACAAATATAAAATTGAAGCGTAAATAATAAAACTTTTCGAATAATACAAAAAAGTATATTTCAAATATAATGAGTAAAATCCTCCTTTTCTAAGGTGGGTTCTATAACAGCCTGTTAATGTCCCACTGCTGGGCTAAGGTCTCCTCTCCCTTTTGAGGAAAGGTTTGGAGCTTATTACACCACGGTTGGTAGAATACACATGTGGCAGAATTTCCGTGAAATTATACACATGCAGATTTCCTCACGATGTTTTCCTTCACCGTACAGCACGAGATGAATAATAATAATCACAAATTAAGCACATGGAAATACAGTGGTACTTGCCCGGGTTTGAACCCACGATCATCGGTTAAGATTCACGCGTTCTAACCACTAGGCCATCTCGGCGTTTAATATATTAAATGTTATAATGAGTAAACTCCTCCTTTTCTAAGGTGGGTTAATAAATAGCAATTATAAACTTTCTCAGCGATGAATGCTATTAATGGACAGACAAGACGAGTAAAATATTAAAATACTATTTGAATGATTAGTAACGACCCGCTGACGAGCGAAATTAAATTGCAGAGAAGGTTTTCAAGAAATACAATTATTGTAATGTTTGTAGATTGTTTTGAAAACAAAACTGTTTTTTACATTGTCTGTGTACATACGAATATGTCTGTGTGAGTATGTACCTCTATGCGGCGCTTATGTAATAACAATTTTAATTAATAACGATTATTTATTTTAGACGACGTGAATCTTATATTCTTAATCACTGAATTGTCATGTGCTTAATATGTGTTTATAATTGAAAGAAAACGTCGTGGGGAAACTCGTATGTGGTATAAAAAAAATCTACTACGTGTCCACCAATCCGCTTCGAACCAGCGTGGTGGAGTAAGCTCCAAACCATCTCCTCAAGATGAGAAAAAGTCCTTCGACAAGCAGTATATACACTGTTATTAAATCAATGAAAGAAACGGTATGTCTCAATAGTAATATCTTTAAAGCGGAAAATTCTACCAAATTAAAGAGCAATGCAATACTTAAAAGCATACTTAGTATAACATACTTCGGACTCACGTAGCGTAACAATACGTAATCTATAACGATATTTTCTTTTTTGATTGTCATTTTGTTTTGTAGACCTATGAACATAAAAAAAAAAATTTAAAACAATTGCACCTAAACGGGGGTTCGACAACGGCGAATTACTTAGCCGAAACGACTTGACATCTGGTCATGAAATCGTAATCTATATAATATATAAAACGCTTTTATTCACATTACAATAAGGTCGATTTTTGAAGAGATTCAATAAAAAATAATTGACGCATTCGAGCGAAAAGAGTCACGCTAGGTGACAAGGGCGCTGGCCACTAAATTGTTCATTCATTGTAAAATTATGATCGATCGATTTAGTAAATATATTATGCGGTTTCTTCAGGTAACGGTGTCGATACTTTGGTTAAGTTAATATGTTAGTAACGATTTTAGCATAAAAGTTTCCAATCAAAGGTGGATTGTAGATTAACACAATAATTACGTACGTATAAAATTATTCCACAGACTAAACAAGGCTCTAAAATTTGCAACTTATCAATTTTATCCGTAATCCGTAATAGCCTGTGAATATCCCACTGCTGAGCTAAAGGCCTCCTCTCCCTTTTTGAAGAGAAGGTTTGGAGCTTATTCCACCACGTTGCTCTAGTGCGGGTTGGTGGAATACACATGCGGCAGGATTTCCGTGAAATTATACACATGCAGATTTCCTCACGATGTTTTCAGCTCGAGATGAATTATAAACACAAATTAAGCACATGAATATTCAGTGGTGCTTGCCCGAGTTTGAACCCACGATCATCGATTAAGATCTACACGTTCTTACCACTGGGCCATCTCGGCTTTTTTTATTTTATATAATAATAAATAATTGATTTTAAAGACTTGACAGAATCTATCATTGATTTCGTAAAGACAAATAAATGTGCTCCTAGATAAGTCTATAGGTGGTAGGGCTTTGTGTAAGCTCGTCTGGGTAGGTACCATCCACTCATCAGATATTCTACCGCAAAACAGCAGTACTTGGTATTGTTGTGTTCCGGTTTGAAGGATGAGTGAGCCAGTGTAATTACAGGCACAAGGGACATAAAATCTTAGTTCCCAAGGTTGGTGGGGCATAGGACATGTAAGCGGTGGTCGACATTTCTTCCAATGCCAATGTCTAAGGGCGTTGGTGACCACTTACCATCAGGTGGCCCATATGCTCGTCCGCCTTCCTATTCTATAAAAAAAAAACAGACAAACAAACATAATACGTTCAAGCGCACAAACATATACGACATTGTAGAGTCTTTGTCATAATATTATCATCGTGAAGTTCTCATCTTTGTTGAAATTTGTAGAATTTTAGTTAAGAAAGTTTTTTTTAACTGAAGCAGGTGATGTAAAATTTTCAAAACAAATTTCTCATTAGTTTACGAGCGTTTGTGACGTATCAAAAGAAACTAATCCATGTAAGGCCTTAATATAAAATAAACATTCATTTCATTTAAGATTTCTAAAACGAAGATAATGTATGCAATGGTTGATGATGGTTGATGAGAATGAAGTTCGAAAATCAATATAAAAGTTTCTAAATTCCACCAATATCATCAAATCAATATAATAACACATCTAATGGACTCATTATATGCACCCCGTGATGGACAGCCCTCGATATTGTAAAGAAACTTGCCTCTGATTGCCTCCCTCCGCACGTGGCTATCCAACCCTCTGATTATACCACCCCAGCTAGAATTACTTAGAAAAATCACAATCCAACTTCAAATACAGACGCCATCAAAACATTGGACGAGATCGTGTAACGAGTATTTATTATACTTATCTACGCTTATATTGTAAATGAAAAATTAACTCTGGCTGTCTGTTATGCTTTAACGGCTAAACTGCTGAACCGATTTTGATGTAATTTCGTACGTAGCAAGCTGAACCTGAAGGCTACTTTTACTTATATTACGTGTATCTAAATTTAACTTACCAATCGATCCTATTAATTATAAAATGCCTTTAAATGTGTAACAATAATGTTTGTGCCTCTCTTTTCAAGTGAATACGCATTTCGCTGATTTCTAATTAAATTCGTATCTGTATTCATTTGCCTCTTACAAATAAATTAGTCATTTAACAAAGGTTCCGTAACCGTAACAGCCTGTGAATGTCCCACTGCTGGGCTAAAGGCCTCCTCTCCTCTTTTTGAGGAGAAGGTTTGGAGCTTATTCCACCACGTTGCTCCAATGCGGGTTGGTAGAATACACATGTGACAGAATTTCAGTGAAATTAGACACATGCAGGTTTCCTCACGATGTTTTCCTTCACCGTAAAGCACGAGATGAATTATAATCACATTTAAGCACATGAAACTTCAGTGGTGCTTGCCCGGGTTTGATTGAACCCACGATCATCGGTTAAGATTCACGCGTTCTTACCACAGGGCCACTACAAAGGTTCACTAGTCTTTAATATCCGATAGGAAAGGATGATCCCTCGAGTCCCGCCATTAAACGATAATTCCAGGCAAATATAAACGGGCTGTTCCAACTGCAAGTGACGTGTCATGAAGTAGACTGCAGATGCATTATCGGCGCCATCTTGTGATTCATATCTGACTGGATAAACGTATCGCGTTTCAGGGGATATGACACACCCTCTCGTACTGACAAGTGCAATGCACCGCATGAATATGACGTTTCATTACTATTAAACTCTGGGAACAATTCTGTATGAGCTCACTTTGCATGTCACTCGTGAAATGTTGAAAACCGATTTACTGTGTTACGCTATTTTGATAAGGATGACGTTATAAATATATTATAGTCAATGTCGCTTATCACCGTCTGACATTTCACGATCGTGTACTGCGTACAGTTTCACGTTTGTTCTTACAGAATAGCTCAACTGTTACGTTTTCTAATTTTTAGTTTTAAAAGCATTTAGTATGTTTTAGCTAGTTCTTTTATTTAATTACCTATTTTAGAAATAGTTTACACTATCTGATGGACCCAGGACCATCGAGATTCAAGTGTCTACGATATTATCGGTTCCAGTATCGGAGTTGGACCACGGAAGGCATCCTTTAGATTGAAGGAATTACGGGTATATCCATGTATGGTTGCTATTATCAATTGACTAGCTGTTCCACTCGGCTGCACCCACGATTAACGTTACTCTTTTTACCCCTTATGTCATCGGGCTATCTAACGCAAAAATATACATATTTTATTCTTATATGCTGTAATCGGCCTGTTTTATAATAAGGTTAGACCGTTCAAACAAATAAATAAATAGATTTATAATATTAATAAGGATATTTCATACGCTATTTTTTTTCTTATAACGAAATACGAAAGGCAGATGAGCAAATTATTGACACCAAACGGTTTTTACTGATAGAATGTTGTAACTGCGAAAGTGAGTTTGTTTATTTGTTTGTTGATTTGTCACGCTTTCACCACTTAATTACTCAACTAATCAATGTGAAAATTTTGCACACACGTTGTCAGGAGGAGTATAAAAAAAGAATATATATATATATATATTTAACCTAACATCTGCGTTCTCCTTACACAAAGTTAAATAGATTAATTATAACTTGATTATTATTTTTTCCAGAATTCAACAGAAACTTGAGCGGCGAAAGATCAGACAGTAAACAAACTATAAAGTGGAAAGATTTATTTAACCACTGTGTTAGTTTATATTAACCCCTGCTCTAGGGGTGGAAAATCGATGGGCTCTGGAAAAATAATCGGTGTGTGAAGGAACCGTCTGTGCACACGTGGATGGTTAACGCTGGGGTGGGAGAAGTGCGTAACGAGATGAAAGATACAGGATAGACGACTTATTAACATTATTTATCATTATATGTCGTCAACATTATAAAAAAAAAAGTTGTAATTAGACGAGCCGGTTGGCGTGGTTAGTGGATGCTTACCTTACACGCCGAAGGTTCTGGGTTCGATTCCCACCCAGGACAGATACTTGTGTGCATAAACATGCCCGTTTGTCCTGAGTCTGGATGTAATTATCTATAAAAGTATTTATTTACAAAAAGAAAAATAGTATACGTAGTAATCAGTTGTCTGGTTTCCATAGTACAAGCTCTGTACAAGCTTAATTTGGGATCAGATGGCCGTGTGTGTACTTTAAGTAAGTGGATACTTAAAGACGTAAGACTATTATAAAATACATAAAGGACAGCATATATAAAAGATAACTAGCTGTAATTGAAACTATATATAACAACCCAATGCTTATATAATACAAGTTCATTAAATACACACTGTTTCAAAGATTAATAAGTTTGATTTGAAGTGCACTCTCTATTCCATTATCTCATTGCCCGATGTGACGAATTAGACTGGTGGTAGGGCTTTGTGCAAGCTCGTCTGGGTAGGTACCACCCACTCATCAGATATTCTACCGTAAAACAGCAGTACTTTGTATTGTTGCGGTCCGGTTTGAAGGGTGAGTGAGCCAGTGTAATTACAGGCACAAGGGACATAACATCTCAGTTCCCAAGGTTGGTGGCGTATTGGTGATTTAAGCGATGATTAACATTTCTTACAATGCCAATGTCTATGGGTGTTGGTGACCACTTACTATCAGGTGGCCCATATGCTCGTCCACCTTCCTATTCTATAAATAATAAAAAAAAGACACTACAACAAAAAGTTCGAGCGAAAGAGGTTTTAATTCATTCCAAGTTTACAATCAAGTTTCAAACTCAAGTGCTTAGTATTAGACCTAGATTTGAACCTCGAACCTCAAAAGCAGTTTACAAGCTAGCAACTTAACGAACGAGACGGAAAATAAATCCATTAAACGTTACAATAATTGTATTATTACCGTTCTCGCTGACGCAATTACAGTATTTCTCAATGCATTATTACCTGAATCTCGAAATTCTCTAATAGGAAACTACTGACAAGCATAATTAATGACTTTTAAAGTCACACCGTTATGTTCGATATACCAAAGTAAGTAAGCAATACGAAGTTATGAAGTATTTGCTCCATTTACGTCGCTTTATTTACCGTACCGTAACAGCCTGTGAATGTCCCACTGCTGGGCTAAAGGCCTCCTCTCCTCTTTTTGAGGAGAAGGTTTGGAGCTTATTCCACAACGCTGCTCCAATGCGGGTTGGTGGAATACACATGTGGTAGAATTTCAGTGAAATTAGACACATGCCGGTTTCGTCACGATGTTTTCCTTCGCCGTAAAGCACGAGATGAATTATAATCACAAATTAAGCACATGAAAATTCAGAGGTGCTTGCTCGGGTTTGAACCCACGATCATTGGTTAAGATTCGCGTTCTTACCACTGGGCTATTTCATCGTTTTATTTAATATTCGCTATATGAGTTGCGAAATTCTGATAAATTATTTTCTTCGTCCGTCTGACACTTAGGGTAACAGTACTTATTATTGACTGAATAGACTCATTTACTTTTTTTTTATTAAAATGGAGCTAGAAAAAAAATATAGAGAAGTATAACATTTAAGTAAAAGTTACTTTAAATTAAGAAATGTTTATTAATTTTAAAAATTCGAAAAAAAATGTAATAAATTTATTTAAACTACAACATAATAATAATAAATAATAATGAAATTTTGTCCGCGTAAACTCATTGGTGCTTGCCCGGGTTTGAACGCACGATCATCGGTTAAGATTCACGCATACTAACCATTAGGCCATCTCGGCTAAACACAGCGATATCTATGATCAAAATATTTTTAAACAAAGTCGATATTTAATATAATTGTCTTAAGGTACTTAATAAAAAAGTTCAGTAATGACATCAAGTAATGAATGAAGATTCGAGTCATTAAAGCCACAATTGGCGAAAAAACTCAAGAGGTACTCACAACGGGGGCCCAATTAAAATGTATTCAAAAGCTAATCCACACAATATATTACCATGACGTGTCGAAGTCTAAAAACGCATTCGGTCTAAAGAAAAACATAATTATCGTTTTAGCTAATATGAACCTTATTGAAGTACAAATAAGTAACAATAGTTATGTAAACACGTCATAGTTAATTACAAATTCACCTCGTAGAATAGAAGTAATTGAATATGATGAAAACTTTTGTGATACGACACTTAGGGATCAAAGATCAGAAGAAATAAATGTTAGTTGTGTGAAATTTACTGATCGTGGGTTCAAGCCCGGGCAAGCACCACTGAATTTTCATGGGCTTAATTTGTGATTATAATTCATCTCGTGCTTTGCGGTGAAGGAAAACACCGTGAGGAAACCTGCATGTATCTAATTTCACTGAAATTCTGCCACATGTGTATTCCACCAAGCCCCATTGGAGCAGCGTGGTGGAATAAGCTCCAAACCTTCTCCGCAAAAAGAGGAGAGGTGGCCATTAGCCCAGCAGTGGGACATGCACGGGCTGTTATGGTACGGTGTGAAATATAAAAAAATATATATCAGATTGAATTATTTTTAAAGACATATGTTGATTGTTGGCGATATCATACGAAGAATTTTTTTAATAACGATAAGTCTATTGATAAAAAATAAAGTTATTACAACACTCAATAACAGTTCAATTGAAGGAAGCTGTACTTGTTATAAATTATTAATTGTTACTTTATTTCTAATATCTTTTTCACGTTATCTCTCTTGTTTTTATTCAATAGTTACTTTTTTCGTTACGTAAATGTTACTAACTAAGAACGGATTTTACGGAAATCCTATTTAAAATATATTTTTCACTATCTATCTGTGCGAAGCCGAATAGTTAGCTTATATTATATAATAATAACAAGAATATAAAAACTTTTTTGTATTTTGTTTGTGATTTTATTTTCCATAAAATTATTTATATATAGTTTTTCAAAGGCCATGAAACTTTGGTTTCTATTTCAACTGGAACCCTTTCAAACCCTTTCGAATTAGCTATTCAAGTCCAATATTACCAAAATAACACGACCCGTTTCTGCAAAACAAAAAAAAAAATATGTCAAAACCAATTCGGTTGGGTTTGGGAACGCGATCTGAAATTCTGCAAGAATTATTAAGGGGGCGACCCTCGGCTGCTCTATTTTTTATGCGACTCTTGCGAAGGGAAGGCCGGGTCGAAGATAAAGACGTGATTTTGTCCGCCATTGGATGAATTTCGTGAAGGGTGACACCCAAATTTTGTGGGACGTCTTAGTCATGACTTTTTACATCGATCAATGTTACCATGAATGGGGCACGAAAATATATTGTTTTTTTTTTAAAATGTTTGATTTACTTTTTTTAAGAACTTTGAAAAAAAAAATAATTGTCAATATTGATTTGCTTCAAAATCGATTTATTAGTAGAATATATTTAGTCTAGTTTATATTACACTTCATAATAAGTAACGACAGAGTTTTTATAGATTTTTCATTTGTATATATTTTTTAAATATTATATAACTTGACACAATACATATGTATATTTACAACATAGATAATATTGTAACGTTCCTATTACAAGTATATAATTCCTAAAATATTTATATTTTAGTTGCCTATGATAAAAACAAATATATGGTCGTAACAACAAGAATTACCTATGTTGATCGATATATCTTAATGTGAACAAAGAAAATTAAAAAAATATTTTTAATCAAACAATGTCACCCCTAAGCCCATGGTCAGTATCGAATCTGCGACACTTACATCGGCCCGTATACTATTGCGCTATTGACGCTTCAATATTTATTTTTAAAAATAATTTCTTATCTTATAGAGATCTTATATAGACAAGCTTCAATTTGTATTTGAATATTAAAATGTTGCGAGCAATATGATTGATACATATGTAAAGGAAAAAAATAATAATGATAAAATAGAAATGACATTTAAAAAACGATTTAATGTTTAAAAAAAAAATATTTTGTAAAAACTTAATAAGGAATTGTGAGAAAAAACGGAATAATAAACTTCAAATGTCGTTTCTTTGTGTACAGAGCAACCTTAAGTTTATTTATTTCAAATCCATCATTAAAATAAAAATTTAGCTTATGCATATATAAATAAAATAAATGTAGTAATGGACTAAAGTCCGGATTCCGGAAATTGGAAGTGTGCACACCGTGCCTCGGTAGCCCGTAAAGCCGTTGGTCCTGCGCCTGAACTCTTTCCGGTCGTTTCGAATGGCCGTCCCATCTAATTATGAGAGTTAGAGAATAGAGAGTGCACATGTGCGCTATAATATCTCCTGTGTAGTTGGCTGGTGTCCCTTGATATTTGCCGCCGTGGCTGACAAGTTGTCAGAAAAACATCATAACCAGTATAGTTTTGATTAAAATACAATAAATTCCTTTTATGCAATTAACTGTATCTAAAAAAACGACCATAAATAAATAATACATTTTAGTGAAACCGGAACAGAGCTGTTCTGAAAGAACCTATTTCGTCCCTCACTCATGAAATATTGAAAACCGACATACGATGATACGCTATTTTGATACGTGTATCTTTTAAATGTCATAATTATTAAAGTCAATATCGCTTATCGCTTTCTGACAATTGACATCGTAATATGCGGTATTTCGAGATAATAAAGTAATGATTTATTTTCAATTACACAATTTTCAAATCCAGTCTTATCGAGTAGTTTTTTTAGTGCACAAATCTATGCAAAGCCACAAGCGTTGTAGAGGATAGGTAGTGTTTAATACATCACGTCTGTAAATCGCGGCAACAAATCAAAAACTCGAACCGACACTGCTATTCGTGTTCAATAGATTTACGAGCCGTGTCGCTATTATGCTGAAGGTAAATCATAATTTCACGGCATCTGTAATTTCGTCGTGTCTCGGATCATTGCTCTGATCGAAGGAGCAATTTTGCCTATTTCTGTAATAAATGGTCAAGACCATATAACTTTTATGAAATAGGTTATATTTGTACATATATGTATACGTTAGAGTTAAAAAAAGTAAGGTAATATAATATAACCGTCGCAACGCCTCCTTTTGAGGAGAAGGTTTGGAGCTTATTCCACGACGCTATAATACGAGTTTGTAAATACATTTTAATTATAATATATACGCAAATTGAGCACATAAAAATTACGTCGTGCTTGCCCGGGTGAACTTGCAATGTTCGGTTACTATAATAATATCCTCCAGACAGATTTCGGCCAAGACGGCCAATCACAAAAGAGATTAGCCAACTACGCAGGAGATATTATAGTGCACAAGTGTGTGCGCAAACACAGGTGCACTCTCTATTCCCTAACTCTCATAATCCGATGGGACGGCAATCCGATATGACCGGAAAGAGTTCAGGCGCAGGATTAACGGCTTTACGTGCTTTCCGAGGCACGGGAATTTACACACTTCCAACTTCCAGACTCCGGGCTGCTACCGAGAATTTTCTGATAGAAAAACACAATAATTTTACATTGGCCCGAAGTCAGCATAAAAGTATTCAAATTAGTTTCTGTTATGTACAAGCTCTAAATACTCGATCGAGTTTGCAACAAAAACGGCCGTTCAGCTCGAATTGGGAACTCTATAAATATGAATTAGGTTAAATATATTTGCACGATATCTTTAGATATTTTTAAATATATTTTATATTTTACCGTATATTTTTTTTAAAACGGCAACTTTTGTTGAAAACGTCGGACAAAATAAAAGATGTACGATCGCGGTTTAACAACGAATAAAATATATTAAATGGATAAGATGCATACAGATCTATGGAAATAAGACATATACGGTCTTACTTATAAACCTTGTCTAGCGGGTAAATATGTAGTTAAACACGAATTTCATATTTATCTCTTTTTGTCATTATTGATCGGACATTCGAAAGAAGAAGACACAACATTGTATTTACGTAAAAACTACTGATATATATATAGCTAGCTTGGTGGAATACCTAATAATTTATACAAATCCTCAAAATTACAAATAGTATGTACATATAATCATGATCATTACATAGGATTTGATTTAAATTTACATTATTAATTTTTATTATTTTAGTCAAATTTTAAAATAGTAACTCCCGATTCCCACCCGACGCAAAGCTGCCCATAATGCAGGCCGCATTTCCGCGCTGTATGGCAATGGACAACCTTTGTGCCAAGTGGGACCCGGAGCGACTGTCAAATCCCCTATTTATACCTATTTATACAAATTGATCATATTTAGATAGCTCAATTGTATTCGAACTAAGAGAGATGTAAATATAGCAGGTTCAAATCTGACCACAAGGCTATATCATCGATATAAGCAATATTATATCTAACACGAGTGTAATGCTTATAAGTGAATAGTTTAGGAATAACGAATACATCAATCATAAGAAACATAAAAAAAAATCTACGTACAAACAACTCAACTCTCGAGCAAATAACAACAAACTATAGCAAACAAATATAAACATCACAGAAATTGAAAAAATACAAAATATTTTATCAGTAAGCATCTCACTTCCAATCTCACACATTCCCCTTGTAACGTCGTATTGCATAACGCAAGAGATATTTGACATGAACACAAAGCGTCGCTTCTGGATAAAAGTGCAAGAGACGGACGCATTAATACGACCGACAAATAAGACACGGTTTACACGCATCGAATTATCGCTGCGTGGAATTTGAAATAGCTCATCAAAACGGATTATAGTTTAACCAAGGCGGATGGCGGTTTTGTTCCAACGAACAATATACAATTGATAATATATACAACATTTTTATTAATTTCGTTAATCTTATAATGTTACTATTTTATTATTATTAGTTTTTTACAATATTGGCTTATATTTCAAGTAATTTTTGAACACCTGTAAAAAAATTAAGTCGAGATGGCCCAGTGGTAAGAACGCGTGAATCTTAACCGATGAACGTGGGTTCAAACCCGGGCGAGCACCTCTGAATTTACATGTGCTTAATTTCTGTTTATAATTCATCTCGTGCTTTTCGGTGAAGGAAAACATCGTGAGGAAACCTGCATGTGTCTAATTTCATCGAAATTCTGCCACATGTGTATTCTACCAACCCGCACTGGAGCAGCCTGGTGGAATAAGCTCCAAACCTTCTCCTCAAAAAAGGGAGAGGAGGCCTTAGCCCAGCAGTGGGACATTTACAGGCTGTTACTGTACTGTTACTGTACTGTAAAAAAATAGGCAATTACCTACATAATAATTTTAACAATTAAATTTAAAATAATGAATTTTGATTTTTGGCTTATTGTGTATGTTTGTTGTACTACATGTTGGTGTTTACACACAAATAAATAATCCCCATATTATTAACTATTAAATTAAATAGGTCATTTACTGACACTTCATTTCAATAAACTATTAAAGAAAACAAAATACAATTGAAACAAAGCAATTTTACAAAAAAGACGTAGTATATGGTACGTTGTGTGAATTTTTTTCTTTAATCACACCCCAAGAAATAACTTTAACGTGCAGTTACTCCGGCTGTGTGTACGTTACCTCATAACAAATATAAAGAGGATTTGTTAGTGGACTTGACAGATGTATGAAAGCGCAGTTTTACAAGAAAACTGGAATCGTGAGACTTAGCTTCCGCGTTGAACCGGTTCTCGTTTTAATAAAAATTACGCTCGGAATTGTTTAAAACCATGAGAAAAAATTCGTACATTTCAAAAATAGAACTGTTTCATTCGTCTTAGAAACATATATATGTATATACGTGATTCTTTCTCATTTACAATATCAAATACTGCTGTTCTGTTGTAGAATATCTGATGAGTGAGTGGTACCTACCCAGACGAGCTTGCACATAGCCCTACCACCCGTTAAATAATATGCATGTATGTTAAATAATATTTGATAAACGTTCTTAGAAAATATTGTTACACTGAAGGGTCACGACCCTATCTCAACTGTCATGAGAAACAAAGACGAATTGACTTAGAAGGAAGAATTTGACGTACGTCACGTCACTAGCGGAATACATTTTTAATAGGCATTGAATGGAATTACGCTACTGAACTATTGTGTCGATTTTTTAAAGAACCCTTTGTTAATATAGTCAGTAGAACAAACATAGTTCCGCAAAAAGATGTATGGAAAAAAAAAACGAAATAATCAACTTCTTTGAAAACCGAAATTTCAATATATACTGTGTAATTTGAAAACTAGTCTAACGATTGAGCACAAATTTTGTTTTTAGATAAAGTTTTGCCTTTTAAGTTTATGTAGATATATTTCTCGAAAACCACATTTGAAAAAAAAGTATAATCACTTTCTATTAATGAAAATAGTAACAAAATCCAATGCATGGTTTAGGAGAAGTTACCGCTGATACATATGGAAGTATACAGCGATTTTGTTTCATATTATTTATTATTATACACAGATATAGATCATTTCACGACCAAAGGGGTCCAAAGCAGTCTAACGTCTAACGCAGGTGAAAACGCGAGAAGCAGCCAAATATATTTGCAAACTTCTTAGACTTGTTTACTTAATGACTATGTTAGTTACATAAAAAACTCAACTAGTAATATGAAACGTGCAATATTTGCACGATAATACCACATTATCATTACCATGCCATCACTCATCTAATAAGTCCATCAGTGTTTATCTCTCGCTTCCTCAGAGGATGATCTAAGCAAAAAGCTTTCAAATATCTTGTTAGGTGTCCGATTACTTGCCGTAAACATTGAGTATTTGATGTTGCATGTGAGTTAATAGATCTGTAGAAATATTATGTACGAACAAACTCGAAACTCGCCGCAGACCTCGATTGCGAAATATCACGTGGTATAGGAGACATTGACTTATTATATATATATATATATATATATATATAAAATAAGTGTAAAAATTCAAAGGATCTTCATTCGTATCTCAATTGCGTATCACCGTTAGTCGGGTATAACCATATCACGACATTCGACGAGAAATCTCAGGGTGGTCCCTCACCGGGGACTTCACAACATTCGCCTGTATTGCCCAGTTCAGATTCGATTACAAAAGTAATTGTGAACTGAGCATTACAGTGCGCAACCTATAAGGATACAATTTGTAACATAAAATCAGTGAGAAAGAGAAGAATCGAGCATTAATGTTAATAAGTTTGGAAACAATATCGTTTCCTTTACTTTCTTTCAATTAAATAACATAATTTAATCAATATTATAGTGATAATACTATACTGATGTTTAAAGAACACAAAAATACTCATTCAATAATACTACATACAATTGTGCTAAAGGTGCGTCAAACAATATAATGTTAAAGTTCACGATACACAGTGTAAATAACGATAGAAACCCTCGCAATTCATAGCGTCCGCTATTCAGTGGGCCAGATGATAAGAAATGTTAGCGAATTGTCTCTAAATCGTCGGGGATCGGTTCAATAATCTAGTACAGGTCACGATTGAGTAGGGATGCCATACTATACAGATTTATATCATATTCTTGCTACTTCTAGCCTGGCTGGCTACTTCGAGCCGAGATGGGTTAGTGGTAAGAACGCGTGAATCATAACCAATGATCGTGGGTTCAAACCTGGGCAAGCACCATTGAATTTTAATGTGCTTAATTTGTGATTATAATTCATCTCGTGTTTGACGGGGAAGGAAAACATTGCAAGGAAACCTGCATTTTTTTTTTTTTTATAGAATAGGAAGGCGGACGAGCATATGGGCCACCTGATGGTAAGTGGTCACCAACGCTCTTAGACATTGGCATTGTAAGAAATGTCAACCATCGCTTACATATCCAATGCGCCACCAACCTTGGGAACTAAGATTTTATGTCCCTTGTGCCTGTAATTACACTGGCTCACTCACCCTTCAAACCGGAACACAACAATATCAAGTATTGCTGTTTTGCGGTAGAATATCTGATGAGTGGGTGGTACCTACCCAGACGAGCTTGCACAAAGCCCTACCACCAGTGAAAAGTGTCTAATTAGACTGAAATTCTGCTATATGTGTATTCCACCAACCTACATTGGAGTAGCGTGGTGGAGTAAGCTCCAAACCTTCTCCTCAAAAAAAGGAGGAGGAGGCCTTAGCCCAGCAGTGGGATATTCACAGGCTGTTACTGTCTAGCCTTTCAGTATGTGCCTTGACAGCTCGCAAAACGGTTTAAGACAATAGAATGATGTTTGTTTTTTGGTCTGGATTAAGAGACAAAGAGAGAGAGAGAGAGAGAGAAACTGAAACTCAAGTGAATAAAACGCAAAAGGGGGCAATTTGTGCAAGAATAACTAATATGACTTGAAATTAATATATTAATCAAACACATCGTACAACAAATAAATGAAAAAAAGTAAATAAGTAAGACTCCAATGTGTAAACAATTTAGAAAAAACTGAAAGACGCTTTTAATAGATGTTCAGAGAGTCTACTGTACGCTATTAAAAAACTCAATTGACGTCATACCCTTTGAAAACGGACACTTGAATGTAATGAGATATTGTTTGATTTGTCAAAACAGATCGAGGCTACTTTAAATATAGCCTAGGAAAATTTATTCGCAGTCTCAGCTTTGATCATTTTATAAATGGCAACCCTGGGAAAGGTTACTAGATTGTTCGCTTCGTGAATATAACTTGGACATTTTGCCAGAAATATAAAACAATGAGACGATTTTTCATCTTATCGTTGAATTTCCAATTTATTGCGAATGTTTCATTAAATTATTTCGGACGTAACACGTTTATCTTACTTGAATAATATTTATATGCGAAGATTTGAGTTAAGATGTTCGTTAGTCAACAGCTCGAACTGGACTGAACATTGATTCGAATCAAATTTGGAATAGAGTCGATAAAGTCTTTAGCGAAACGGTCAAATGACAATATTGTATACAAAATCCAAATATAATTTGTCTTTACAAAAGTACTTTAAGTTGCCAGCAACATTTAAGTTATAGATATAATTGTTGTACATATTTATTATTTGTTAGTTTTTATTCTATGTTGCTAACCAACTTACTAATTTCTTGTACCAACAAAGTATGATTTTTTTTATAGAATAGGTAGGCGGACGAGCATATGGGCCACCTGATGGTTTGACATTGGCATTTTAAGAAATGTTAACCATCGCTTACATCACCAATGCGCCACCAACCTTGGGAACTAAGATGTTATGTCCCTTGTGCCTGTAATTACACTGGCTCACTCATCCTTCAAACCAGAACACAACAATACCAAGTGCTGCTGTTTTGCGGGTGATGAGTGGGTTGTACCTACCTAGACGAGCTTGCACAAAGCACCCGCCCGTGACTACGACTTTTTATTAATGCAGTAGGAATAAGTCCGCCATTTATGCTGTGTATGCAATAAAGTAATAAATAAAAATATATAATTTGCGTAATATTATAAACTTCTTCAAAATAAATACTGAACAAACAAGTCATAACATTAACGTAACGTAACATCCTTGGCAAATACTTCATTCTCCGAACTCGTTTAAATTGTAATATTGATTCACTGACAACAATACTAAATTTTGTACATCAAATAACGCTAATAAGGAACAAGAAATGACAATAAGGATTAACGGTAACAAAGAACTTGATGCTAATTCGAACAGCTTACACGGCCTTAGGCGTTATGAGTTGTTTGACGCATAAGGGATTTTTACGCGGTATTGCCATTGTAACTAACCGAGGGGAACCTTCTCTCGTTAGTTTCCGTAGCAACTTCTGCATGAATTGCTATCGACTCGATTGTTACCGCGTAATAAATGCGTAAATTCGTGTTCGTTTGTATGAACTGTCTCGTCATATAATCCTCTCTTCCGATTTTTTTAAATGTCATGAAATGTATTTATTTATTCTGGAATATTTAAGAAAAGCGATTATAATGATGATAGCTATCATTAGGATTAAAGTGTTGCCAATTAAACGAAATGATGGAACAAAATTTCATCGATTTTATCGCACGATGATTAAATGATTCAATAAAATAAATTAAATATGTTAATAACTTATCTCGTGCTCGGTGATTAAAGGAAAACATCGTGAGGAGGCCTGCACGTATGGGGTGAAAATCACGTGTGCATCCATTATATGATGTATATCTACTAACAACCAGCTCTGGAGTGTGAAAACCTGGTAGCATATTGACTGTATAAGGAAAATATTATTGCAATTAAAACCAACTGATCGTAAGCGGACCCTAACGCCCATAGACATTGGCTTTTGACAGAGTAAGAATCATTTACCATCCCTTACATCGTCAACCCGCCACCAAACTTGGAACTAATTTGACATGCCCTTTGTAACTGCAGTTAAACTGGCTTACTCATCGTGCTTGGTTGTAGAATATCATGAGGAAGTTGTATATCAAGACGGGCTCGTACAAAGCCCTACCTCAAAATAATTACCCAACTTAAAACAAACAATGATAAAAATTACTTAAGTTCTATTCAACGGTTATATAAAAAAATTGTGAGCCAGAGAATGCTTATATTATTATAAAAATTAAATTGTTAACTGAGTTTGTTAAATGCGTTTATTGAACCCATTTAAGCTACACCAACTGTTTATTCTTATTATAAATGAATGGCAAGCTCAATTATTTTAAATATATAAAGTACAATTGAACATAAAGTTAATATACTTATATAATATATATTTTCACAAACTAATTAACTTTCTACATACACATTACTAATACAAAAGACTTTATAAAAGAGGTAAATTTTGACACAATTGACAAAATAGAAATGTTGAGAAAAAGGTGATATTCATTGGGTTTATAATCTAATCAAGAGTAGTGTTGTGTTGCTTTGATTAAACAGTATAAACATTATTTTTAAAAGATTTTATTATAGTATAACTAGGCGGACGAGCATATGGGCCACCTGATGATCACTAACGCCCATAGACATCGGAATTGTAAGAAATGTTAACCATCGCTTACATTACCAATGCACCGCCAACCTTTGGAACTAAGATGTTATATCCCTTGTGCCTGTAATTACACTGGCTTACTCATCCTTCAAACTGGAACACAACAATACCAAGTACTGCTATTTTGCGGTAAAATATCTGATAAGTGGGTGGTAACTACCCAGCTTGCACAAAGCCCTACCACCAGTACTAGAAATATTTATATACATATGTATTAGATTTGGGTTGTCATTGACCACCTAGTTGTTCTATTGGCTGCAGATACCAAATTCTTGGGTTCGATTTTCAGTCGAATTGATTCTGGAAGTTGGAAGAGTGAGTGTGTGTGTGTGTGTTCGTTTTTATTCTATAAAAAAAGATAAATAATTAAATATATAAATAAGAAGTTGGTTCTAAATGTTTTTTTTTCATATCATTTACACACAACAATATACAAAGAAAACACAAATAGCGTTACAAATCACCGCACTTATACGTCCAATTGACCACCTTTCAAGATGGTACATGGCATGTCATTTGAGATGAAAGAGAAACACAAAAACATATTATTCGCAATAATAAAAGTAATCTATATAAAAGGGGTGTCCGTATGATAATGATCCCACATTTCAAATTTCAAATTAGATTAAAGCGTGAAATAAACATCTGAACAGCCCTTAGATTACCTTCCGAATAACTTAGTATGTGACTTTTTAATTATTTTTTTTTTTTAGTTCGTAATATCGAGTTATTGAGAATAATTAATTATTTGATAACTCAAATCATTTTAAAATAGTGATCTTAATTGTGTTACATTTGTTATTTTCTTTGTAATCACAAATATATAAAAATATTTATTTTAGAACAATTACAATAAATATATTTAATGTGCAATTTCAGATAAACTGTCATTTTACTTGATTTTTATCTGTTTTATTTTTGAAGATAATAGTCCTCGTGGATCGATGGTTAAATTTTAAATTGCTCGAGTTAACGAGTCCCTCGGTCGGCAATCTGATTGGTGAGCAGCCTCTCGGATTTTTCGCCTGTTACAATAGACTTCTGTAAGTTCTCGTTTCCACGTCGCATGATGTGCCCGTAATTCAAAAACAAATAGGATTTCTATATCAACTGTATTAAAACATGTAAAATTATCAGTTATCAAAATAAATCGGCTCACATAAAGCATCTGCCAGTAAAACGATTCCGATGTATCCTTTTATGTTTACCACATACAGTGTTCTTAACGCGTGCTGTGGAACGAGTATCGTGTAAGCCGGCCACTCGGATACAATTCGCGAATGTCGTGAACGACCGCGGCGACATCGCTTTGTTGTGTCACGGAACATACCTTTATATCGCTTAAGGGCGATCGTGTTAGCGACCATTTGATTGCTCCGGTTTACGTTGTACACATATACCTCGTATTAAATACGATGTCACGGTGAATTATTGTGTCCTGCTGTCGGTTATACAAATGTATTTTATGGATCGAACACACCTGCGCGTCTGAGTGGAAGCGATTTTGACGAGGAATTATAAAGCTACGGTTATATATTTGCGACGAAAACCAACCAGATATATATACAGTAGCTTCCGTTTGAGGTGAAAACATAGGTGTGGGTACTCCCGTATAATATTTTGAATAAAAGCTGAGAAGTGTATGTCTACAATGTGGGTACCGTCTGTCAGTAATTTGGGCTACTATCTCGTTGGT
This sequence comes from Nymphalis io, assembly GCF_905147045.1. NCBI lineage: Eukaryota > Metazoa > Arthropoda > Insecta > Lepidoptera > Nymphalidae > Nymphalis > Nymphalis io. The sequence goes on along the minus strand of NC_065893.1, from coordinate 1,672,308 downwards.
CTAGAGAATAGCTGAGGAGCTGGGTCCATACACCTAATCGGAGCAATTAAAACTCACAGGGTCTTGCCGAGAAATTCTGAAAACAGGCCCAGAGTTTGGACGTTGACAATGTTTAACACACTCCCATGCCTCGAAAGGCACATACGGATGTCGCCCCATTGGACTATGGGAATGTACTGGTTTGCGCACATACTTGTGCTCTATAATATTTCCTGCACAGGAATCGATCAACAATCAAGGTAATAGCTACGAAAATCGTTTTTTATTATATAGATAGAAGGTCTAGCGAACGGCCACATGGTGGTAAGTCCGCCAGTAAACATTACAAATATTAAGCATTTCTTACATCACAAAATTATGTCCCATGTGCCCGTAGTTACACTAGCTCACTCACGCTTACAATCAATACTAACTATTGCAATTTGGCGGTAGAATATGCAATGATTGTGTGGGCTTGCAATAAGCTCTAACACAAAGTAAAACTGTTCGTGCCATTTCTAATCTTGGTTCGTCATTAAAATATATTTCCAAACGGAGACACATATTGTATAACCACGATAAATAATGATAAGCTTGTAGCAACAAGTTACCGACTCCCCAAAGTAATACTTCCTTCCTGGGACCAGCTATTTGTTTTTTTTTTTTAAAAAAACTCGTAGACATTTTTATATATGCAAATATACATATATATATATATATATATTTATATATTAAAAATAAATTAGGTAGTTAAAGGTTAAAGTATATATTCCTTAATTTTTATACCATATATTTATAGAAATTTAATAATATATAGTCAATATACATATGTTAATTAATTAAAACGATTAACTATCGAAATTTTCGCAATTTGTAACGATCTTAAAATCTACATTTTGATCACGTCATAGTTTTATGTGGAAGCTTTACATGAAAAAAAATATATAATTGTGATTCTGTAAATATATATATAGAAATCACGATGATTAACAATAATGATGATAAACAATATGATATTAATCATACCGTTCACATTTTCGCGAACCCTCCCATCGCTCCGATAGCCGTGATCGTCTAGTGGTTAGGACCCTACGTTGTGGCCGTAGTAACCCAGGTTCGAATCCTGGTCACGGCAGTGTATACACTGTCATGGCGGAGTAATTATTTTTAATATTAAATATATTTAAATATATATATATATATATATATATAATTTTTTATAATATAATAAAAGAATTATTATATTAATATATAACAATACATTTTTTTTATTGTAATTTTATTATTAGACGACGATTACAGTTAACCACATTCACATATTAACCAAACGCCTCACAAATCAAAGTTCCTAACGTTTCATTTACGAAAAATATATTATTCTTACCATTACTTACTATTACTTTAGAAACATTGTGTTTTTCTAACATATAATATAATTCTTCTTACTTTTACTTACTGCCACACAATTAAAGAAAAAAAATACGCTTGCAATTTGTATTTGTTTCTATTTTCAATTCACTAAATTAAACAAAAATAACAATTATTATTTAAATTACGAACTAGTAGCGCTCACTATGTTAAAACGTCGTAACTATTTTATTTAAAAGTATTTCCAAGTTGTTATACAACTCTGATCATAGATGGCGTTAGCTGTTCCTGTTGCTCTTGACTTATAACTATCGTAAAACATGTAATAGATGGCGTTAGTAGCATAAAATGACTCCCAAATTGTTCACAAGATGGCGGGACAAGTCGATAAGATACAAGCGATTTTAATAAGTCTTTGAGTTACATTTATCATTATTTAGCTAATACGACTTAGGGATTAAGAAAATATGTTTAAAAAATTAGAAATGCATCAATAAATTTTTACCAATAATCCTTAAAACAAATAGCTTGAAGCAAACACATTATTATGGGTAATTAAAATAAATGTTTATAATTGTAGGTATACTCATCTATTACTATGTAATATTATGTATAAATAAATTAAAACCTAAATAACGACTTATGTATATAGGTAGGTAATAGGTTTCAAACTTAATTACATTATATATTGGACAAAAAGTAGATTCCTGTTACTAATTCTACTACTTCCTATTCACCCCTCCAGTTAAGAAAATACTTTTTTCTTCTAAATAATACTTATATTATGTTAGATTTAATATCTTATTTATATGAAAATTTATTCAAATAATGATAAGTGATATTGTTTTACAACGAATTACGCGTAACGATGGCTTACGATTTTTATATGCCAATAAAAAACTTAATTCTGAACTCATTTCACCCTCATTATATATTTACTCCTGGAATAGCGATCGCTTTTTCCTTTAGAAATGTAGACTAATTTGGCACAGGTTATCTTTATATATACATAAAAAATTGGCTGTCTGTGCGATTTCAAATTACTTCTTTTTTTTAATATGGCTATTTGCGAGTTACCAAAACAAACACAAGCATTTTTTTTATTTTAGACAGTGGCTTTTTTCTTGCTTTTTTTTTTTTGCTAGTACTGAACTTCTACTAAGCGGCTGTATCGACTTTGATACTATTTTTTGTGCGCTGCGAACGAGTTCTAGGATATTTCTTTAAAACTAAACTAATAAAAGACCAGTACGAAGTCGGGACGGGTAACTAGTGTTAATTCCATTTTTAATAGAAATCAAAACATACCTACTTTCTTCAAGAAGCATAATTGTTAATAGATAAGGCATACGTAACACTCAATGAAAGATTATATAGTTGATAAGAAGCGTGGAGTTTCACCTTGGTAAGCTACATGTTGTATTTTAGACAACATATATTTAATAGATCGACCAGCTCTTTGCATGTGTCTAATTTCATCGAAATTCTGTCACATGTGCATTCTACTAAACCGCATTGGAGCAGCGTGGTTGAATAAGCTCCAAACCTTCTCCGCAAAAGGGAGAGGAGGCCTTAGCCCAGCAGTGGGACATTCACAGGCTGTTACGGTTACGGTTACGGTTTTAAAAAGAATATCAGAATATATATATAGTTATTAGTAAATTAATAATACCGCCGTTTAGTGTTCTGTTAAACGAATGAAAATTTGTATATGATCGTTCATTTTCATTCATTCACTCAGTATTTATAAACTCATTAATGAACGTCATAATGTTCAAATGAAACATATTATAGCAAATATTGAAATACTGGTAATAAATCACGTCTGTGAAACAGCAACGTCACGTGATTGCGCGCCTGGACCACAACACGGCACATTTTATAAGTCAAACCATGCTCAGTGACGTAGGCGTAGTCGAACAACCCAGCCAAATAACTTTGGCGAAGTTTTAGAAGCCGAGATGGCCCTGTGGTAAACTGCGTGAATCTTAACCGATGATCGTGGGTTCAAGCCCGGACAAGCACTACTGAAATTTCATGTGCTTAATTTGTGATTATAATTCATCTCCTGATTGACGGTGAAGGAAAACATCGTGAGAAAACTTGCATGTGTCTAATTTCACTGAAATTCTGCCACCAGTGTATTCCACCAACCCGCATTGGAATAAGCTGCATACCTTTTCCTCAAAAAGGGAGAGGAGGCCTTAGCCCAGCAGTGGGGCATTCACAGGATGTTACTATACTATTGACTCGTGATTTGACAATAGAGCCATGGTCGTCGGAATTTAGTCGTACTAGACTTAGGAATAATTATTATTTTTTAAAGGATCGTACATCGTACACGTCCAAACGTACGAACGCTAAATACGCGTCAAAGTAAAAAGATAGCGAACGTGAAGCAAAATCATCACTCATAACATGTCTCACTCGTGAAATGGCAGAAACCGACTTACGTGTTACACACTGTTTTGATTCGTATATCCTTTAAATTGTATTATTATAATAGACAATATTGCATATCACTTTCTGACATTTCGCAATCTAATCGCGTGTTCCGTGTGCCTTTGCGAGTTTTTTACTTAATCGGTAGCGTTGACATTAACTGCGATTTGTATGAATATTCTATAAGAACAAACTCGAAACTCACCACAGAAAACGGTCGTGAAATATGAGAAATTGAAATGCGACATTGACTATAATAATTATAACATTTCTAGAATAGAATCAAAATAGTATATCAATATATAGCGGTTATCAACTTTTAACGGTTGAATAATGAAGTGAGTTCTTGCAGTATAGCACTGCTGAACTAAGCTTCGTCTTTGTTTGCTTGAGATTGGCTCTAATGTAATAAAAAACAACGTAACATCGCTTATAATCAATGTTTAAGATTTACTAATCACGGTAATAAGATCTTTATTCGCATTTATACAACGTACCAATAGCAAACAATCATTTGCGGTTGATTTAAATATAACAAGCGACATCGATGTTTATTTGTACTGATTTAGGGGCGAAAATTCAAAAGCTGGCTGACACATGTCACGAGAATGCTAAGTGGTCTAATACTCCATTATTACGTTTATTTCTTTAGTTTTGTTTCTTGTTCGCTAAGCCCCGCTTAACCTAATTCTTTACTACGAACACTTGTATTGAGAGTGCTCTAAGGCAATTATTTTGTTATTTACAAATTGTGTTAATATTTTTAATAGCTTCACAGCTTTACTGTAGCTTTGATTAGCGGCTGTTTGGCTAGTTAGTAGAAACAACATTGTTTAACTTCTTCGTCGTGACACTCTTGTCAGAGCGGTCGTGGTCGCCATGAAGTATTATGAATTATTCGGCGCAGATGTTATTCGCCTCACGAGCCTTCGCCATATGTCCCTGTCAGTGGTAAGCCTCGTGCATTCATGCAAGGGACCGCCAACAGTTGTTTTTATTTGGTCGGTCCATCGCATGGGCGTCCTTCCACGTGGTCTGTTGCCATCCACCTTGCCTTGAATGACAAGGCGCTCTATGGAGTTATTTCCTTGCCGGGAGACGTGTTCAAAAAAAGTTAGTATGCGTTTTCGAACCAGCGCCGAAAGACGCTGTTTGATGCCGAGTTCTTGAAGAATGGAGATATTGGTGCGAAATTCGGTCCACGAAACTCTTAGCATTCCTCTTCAGCACCACATCTCCAAAGCATCGATCTTCTTTTTTTCGACCTGCCGCAAAGTCCATGTCTCCACAGCGTATAGAAATATGGGGAAAACAAGCGTTTGTACGAGCCGGATCTTGGTTGCTTTGGTAATGTTCCTGTTCCTCCATATTTTCTTCAGCCTCTCCATTGCAGTTCTCGTAATTGCCATACCTCGCTTGACCTCATCTACGCATCCGCCATTATTCGATATTAAAGCTTCCATATATATAAAGGATTGGACGACCTCGCAGTTCGCAATCTGAGAATCTAAGCTTTAATCTGAATTCTTGGCATACGCGCTCCATTTTAAGAAGCAATTCTTCCATATAAATTGCGTCAGACGCAAACAGGGTCGTGTCGTCGGTATAGTGCAAATTTGTAGTCTTGCGCCCACCAACTGCAACACCGTCACTCCAGTCCTCAAGCGCAATGCGCATTACCAGTTCTGTGTAAGCATTGAACAAGAGCGGTAATATTATGCATCCTTGGCGGACTCCAGCGCCGGGATGAAAGTCTTCAGATAAAACATCATCCGTCCGCACGGATGCAGTCTCATCTTCGTAAAGACGCCTAAGAAGATGAACTAAGTGTTTCGGTGTACCCATGTCCAGTAATACACTCCATAGTTTGGGCCATTTTACTGAGTCAAATGCCTTTGAGAAGTCAACAAAGCAAACATAAGTAGGCTTGTTAAACTCTCGTGCCTTTTCTTTTATCTGGCGAACAATGAGGATCTGCTCACGTGTACCCCTTCCTTTTACAAAACCGGCTTGTTCTGGTGCAATTTCCTTGGACAGAAAGTTCTTCAGTCGTTCATTGATTATGTGTAGCAGGATTTTACTAGCATGAGATATGAGAGCTATAAGGCGGTAGTTGCTATACTTCTTAGTTGAACCCTTCTTGTGCAAAGGAACGAAAACCGTGTGAGACCATTCTGTTGGCCATTGTTTAACTAATCACCCGTTAAATAACTTTTATAAGTACTGTCATTGTTTAGATTAAAAAGAATGTCATTTTTGTTTGGCTTTAATATTTTCTATAAATTCGTTCCCATTTCAAAATTATAGTGTAATTTTCGTTGATGGACAGACTGATTGCTTAATGCCGTGAATATTGCAACCGCCTTCAACTCGAAACTGACACAAACTCAAGATCACTCAAGACAAATATTTTTGTAATAAATATAAATTTATCCTTTATAAACATACTTTACCTTAAGGCATCTTATAATTATTTAAAATGTTTTCTATTTCTTACCTGAAACAAAAAAAAAATTGTATAAAATTATAAAAAATCGTAATATATGCGTTAACCGATACAGTATAAATCTTGTACAGTTGAAGTTGGCTGTTGCGTGAAGGCTTATGGAACAGTACAATCAACAAAATAATATGAAAGAGTCACCAGGCTAAATTAGTTTAAATAAAATAAATACAATATAGAAGTATGGCGAAAAAGTTTCCCGTCCACATTATGGGGGCCGTGATTACCTTCTGTATCAAACTTATATGCTATAGTTCAGGAATTACTTTACACCTGCCCCTCTGCTCCTCTAACATGCAGGTGAAATCACTGGCGAAAATTAGTACGACTATCAAAATACTCAAAAAGGTTCACTATCGAACAAAAGATAATTTTATACTAGATTAAAGTTACTAAGTATTCTGAAGGAGACCTGCATGTGACGAATCAAAATGCAACGTGTTGGAGTATGCTCCAAATCTTCACCTCAAAGAGGAAAATAGGTCTTAGCCCAGCAGTGGGACTATTACAGGCTGTTACTACTATTGAGTTTTTCTTTACGTTTACATCATGAAATCTTGTTGAATGATCAATAAATGCCATTACGAAATTGAGTGACATATATGTTTCGACTTATTTCTTAATATCCAATATTGATTCACACAATTTCTATATCCAAACCGAAGCAATATGGCACCAATTCGAACACTAGAACAATATAGTATGAAGCGACATAAGCCCATAGTGCTTGGAATACAAGTACCATGCTCTACACAAAACCATTCAATTAAGGATACCGAGCCGCGGTATGTTGGCAGACCGCACGTTTGTGTTGCCATTATCATCGAAGTGTGCCATAAAAACAACTGCTTGCTTCGTTACTGTTTCAACTATATATTTTACAGTCAAAACACATTTCCGAACAATATTGCTTTTGAAAGACAAAATCTGTTAAACATACATTTAAAAAAGATTATAAAAAAAATCTAATTATGGTGATCAAACAACGCTGAATGCCCGGTACGTCACACATAGGCAAAAACACACACACACTGACATGTAACTCCAAAAATAAAACTAACAATGTTAACAGATGTGTATAATTTCTAGGAACTTTATATAATAAGACAAATATACGAATCTTAATTATTTTTGTAGATCTTAAGAAACCGCTAAATACTTACCGGTTCATACCGGTTATAACAACTTTATATAATACTACATGTAAGGAATACTTATTCATTCAACTATGAATTTATTTCTTATCTAGATGTAAGGTACTTAAGTTATTATAGTGTTTAATTGTACTCTTGATACAGTTTTAATTTCACCCATGTTCGTGTAAAAAGCTTAATTCTATTCATGCTTCATAAACGTACATATTTTATGAGATTTTCATTTAACTCATTTCTGTTAACCGAAAACGATATACCTTATAATAATTAGATGTAATAAAAATTAAGTTTATTAAAATTAATATATGTATAATTTATATTAAATAATTATATTATATTTCAGAGCCGTGATTGATCTAGTAGACGAGAACCTTAACCGATGATAACGAGTTTAAGACCGGGCAAGCATAACTGAATTTTCATGTGCTTCATTTGCGTTTATAATAATGAATATCGTGCTCAGCGGTAAAGGTTATCCATCATATCTTAAATGAATGTTTGTTTTTAAAAGGTTTTCATATTTACTATTAGAATTCACATACTACTACTATGCACTTTGTTGTAACGTGACATTAGCTAGCCTTCTATAGCATTTAATCTCGATTTTGATCGTTTTGAGCACGGATAATATTGTAGCGCAAGCCTTATCGGTTAATAGTTTACAAACAAATTTAAAGAGGCTCTGCGACGCAAGCCATAGAATAGCTAGAATACATTAAACCGAATAATATTTGGCTATGTATATTTCAATATACTATAACAATATTGATTTTTAAAGCAATTATTTTAGAGGGAGAATTGCAGCGAATGGGACAGTACAAAAAGATCGGCAAAACATACAAACAAGCTACTCCTAATAGCCATTATTCATAATCTCTTGGTCACTATAATATTCCTGTATTATCAAAGAGGCTCGCTGGCAGCTTAACACAAATAAAAAACATACACACAAACACACATTTTAATTTTCGAACTAAATACCGTTACATTTTACTAGCAGTGCATGCCAGTAACCAATTTCACTTCGAATTTATATCCAACAAAAACTTTGTATACACTTCGATAAACCGCATTGTCAATCAAGTATAAAATAGACTTTTGAAACAACGCGGAGTCACGCTCGCCTTTGTTTAGAAGAGTTCCTTTCTAGTCGAGATAAAATAAAATACTGAATATAAGTTTTGCTCATTTATTTTGAAGCTACTTCTCTGTGATTTACTTTTTTTAAATTATATTTGAGAGGTCATGATAGAGAGTGTTCATGACAATATGTATTTGAAAAAAGAGTTTTAAGATCGAATAGCCGTCCAAAAAGTGTATGTCAATAATTGGGATTACATCATTTTAAAAATCATTAAACTTCAATCTCGTTGTTTGTTGATTATAAATTACAAACAATTAACAGCATAGTTCCTAAATATTTTGTTATTATCATATAAAGTATATACCAATATAATATTTTAATGTTAAATAACATGAAAGAAAAAAATGTTTCAGGAATGTTTAAGAAAACGTATATTTTTTATGATAAACAATTAATAAATTAAATTACGTAGTACATACTACATACTACTACATACATTGATAATGACAGTTAACATTCAATAATCGCATTATATATATAATATATATAATATATATATATATGTATTAATATATATATATATGTGTGTGTGTATTTATTTTTTTATATATAGTTTAAGCGTAGTACATTATTGAATGTCGAAAAGTTAAATGACATTTTGAATAGACAGTGACACCATGCCATAATAAGCGTTCAGAATTTGTGGGTTGGAATTAATGATACAATGTAGTTTAGACGAATTGTTAGTACTTTGTGTAGGGTTTTGTGTAAGCCCGTCTGGGAAGGTACCACCCTCTCGTCACATATTCTACATAGCAATACTTAGTATGGTTGTGTTTCGGTTTGAAGAGTGAGTGAGTCGATGTAACTATAGGCAAGGGACGTAACATCTTAGTTGCCAAGGTTGCAACGGCGCCAATGTCTATGGGCGTTGGTGATCACTTACTATCTACCTGCCCGTCCACCTAACTATATTATAAAACATGAGAAACACATTTTAAATTGAGTCTATGACCCATATGTTATCAATTTATGAAATATATAAATTTGAATTCTTTGTATTATTTTTATCTCGTTACGTAACACGATTACAAAATTTCTTTGTTCATATTCTTTTTACTTAACAAAAGTGATATTTTTAAACGAATAAAAACTTTTTATGCTCCAAATAATAGAATAACAAAGATCATGAACTAACTCGGAGAAAGCTATTTCGTTTCCTACAAATAATTGAATATTCTTTAGATAACAGTTAAGGGCCATGTCGTGTTTATCTCTATTATTTTTACACAACGAAAATGTTATTTCTGTATAATTTATTTTTAATATCGTTATAGCCGAAATGGTTTAGTGTTAGAACACGTAAATCTTAATCGAACGTTGCAGGTTCAAATCCAGACAATCACTACTGAATTATCATGTACTTTTGTGTTTATAATTAATCTCGTGGTCGGCGTTGAAGGAAAACATCGCGAGGAAATATTTACAGATGAAAATCTACCGCATGTGTATCCTACAACCCACACTGGAGTAGCGGATAGCAGTAGATAGATAGTATATAATTCAATTGAAGGAATTAACTTCTTAGAATTGGCTTAGAGCATCTACGGATCTGCTATTGTAAGAATTTAATATTGCATTCGAATTACTTGACATTTGGCAAACCTTTGTGAATGAACAGCGAAAATGTCAGCTTCTCACCTTTTATGATAGCTTGGAGTTTGCTTCGTTGTTATTTTGTATTAATCCCGTTATTTGCTTTATATAAAAGTCTTAGATGTATTTATAGAAATATAAGCTTTAAAAATATTATAACAGCAGTTCTGTTTTACTTATCAAAACGAAAACAAAATTTCGAAATAAAAAGTTATAGAAACAAGACTGAACAAAACTATTGCCACACGTAAATAACAATAACGTATTAAATATACTATATGTAATATCATTTTTATATTAAAAAGTTAAAATCTTCAGAGAAAACTTTAAAGAATCCAACAAGTTGCAATTTAAAACTTATGCATATTTCATGAACTTCAGTGAGCTCAATGCTCATCTAAATTGATAGTGCTATTGAACTTTCGTCTTAAAATAGATGAAAATGATTCTAAGTCTTTAACACTTGACACCAATGAAATTGGCGAAGACCGTCTTCGCCAATTTCATTGGAGTACAGCCAATAAATGCAAGTCAAGCGCTGCAGCTATTAAACAAATCATCCAAGCAATGAACTGTTAAACGATAAGCAGCATCCAGCGCTGCAGCAAATCGATTTCAGTTTGAGTTCACTCATTACGTAAAGTGAAATTGAAATGTTCGAATAAACTTTAACAAGATTTTAATTGCGATCTAGATATATTTAAAACAGGATCGGATTTTTACTGTAAATGACATTAAGTGATTAGTTTAGCCAACTTAATATATAATATTTATATAAATACATACATAAGTAATGGCATATGAATAAAAATAATGTTTAAAAGGTAAAACAAAAATACCGAATCAGTAATAATAATATACTAGTACTTGGCTACCATAAAAATATTAAAATAAATTACAATATTATTTCTACCAAAGTATCTCGAGAAAATAAAACAATTATTCATTCGAAGAAAAATTAGATTGACTTTGAAAAATAATTTAACTCCGACATATTATTATGAAAACGTTTCTTTGTTTTTAAGTCTTATCCTAAATGAGCTTTGAACCTCTTACGTACCGCAAGTAGCTACCCCTAAGGTAATACCACAAACAACCGTCGCTAATTTAGAAATACCTCGAGGTCATACAAACGATTGAAAACGCAAAAATTTAATTTTAAAGGCATTTACCGTTGAGAATGTTTTGTTTATTTGATTCATAATTTATGGCAGTTATTATGATAAACCTTTACAACGCTTCATGGTACTCGTTGTTTGAAATACTAATAAGAATTGTAATCTTGAAATGCTAGAAAAGAGTACTGAGTTTTTTGTCGGTTCTTCTAGATTCTGAACCGGTGGTAAATTTTATTAAGCTATATCTAATTTATTCATATAGAAACATTTTAAAGGACTTATTCTTCTTTTTTTATTTTAATAATTAAACATGGAAGAAAAACTCACTGCATCGATCCTAAGTAAATTTACCCCCAAAAATCATAAATGGATAAATATAATATTATCAATCATCAATCGACCCTGATTGATTAATTAATTAACGTGTGTTTAATTACTAATCGTAATATGTATTGTAAATAATAATGTTAATGATTAAACTATTAAATTAGCGACGTTCGCCTATACAGTTTCCAATTTAGATCTTAATATCAATTTCACCCAAACGCCAATGCATTGTGCTTAATATCAAACGACAGTATTATAATGGCTATTGAGCATATTAAGCAAATTGAGTAGATTAACTACGTATATTCGCCCAATATACATATTTAATCTACTCAGTATACTATCGTCGAAAACATTTAGAAAATTACAATTCGATAAACAATATAATACCAATTGAAAATTTAATCAAATTAACACTTTTTAATTGCTTCGAAAATTGTCGTATCAGAAGAGCTTGGAGAAATTTTTAACACGAAATCTCTTGACTCGCTTATTGGGTTCGACAATTGTTTCTCTTTTGACTATATTATATTAAGTAATACTGTTTGTTCCGTTATGTTATAATATTTTAATTACTTACGTTACTTACTGCCTTACTTAAATGTTTAAATAACCACTGATTTCTCTCTAACACACAAAAAATAAAATAGAAACTCATACATGCAAAAACTGAAACTTCCCATTAATGGCTTTAGTATGAAATTGGACATGTCTATTTTTATTTTAAATATACAGAAAGTTACTAATTTTTTGCTGACAAACTATGGCTATTATTATAATGAATGGGAACGAAATACTCCAAGGCCACATAACGTGATAATCTGCCGCACAAATTCCGTCGTTAGGAATACGTCCTCTTTATATTATTTGTTCTTTAAATAGAAACGGGCTAACCTCGCTATCGGAGCCATGGCCTAGAAAGCATTTTCCAACCCAACCATTTACATTAATGCGTTTGAAGTTCGGTTATCTTATTAATAGTTAATATGACAAAAATGGTGTTTAGGACGTTTTCGTCTAAGCGATATAATTTATAATTCTTAGCTACTATACTTTTGTTTTTGTTTATTTAAAACAAGTCCCCCTCCCTTTTTAAGTCCACGCGAGCTGGTTCTCGATGTCACCGCCTCACTGTGACATCAATTCCATCGCGAACAAAGAAATTTGGCAACTCCTTTCTTTGTCGCACTTCCCAAAAATGGAATTCCTTACCAGCTCACGTGTTCCCCTCCTCTTACAACCCGGGTTCCTTTAAATGAGGCGTGAAGAGGCATCGTTTTTCCCGTCTGTACTGGCCGTCGTCGCGTTTGGACTCTACTACCACTTACCATCAAGTGGAGTAGAGTCATTTACCCTCCCGGCAAATATAAAAAAAAAGTAGGCGAACAAATGGGCCACCTGATGGTAAGTGATCACCACCACCCATAAATGACATGGATAGAGATAAAGGAACACAACAATGCTAAGTATATAAACTATGGCGGTAGAATATGTGAAACGTGGGTGGGTGGTGGTGTTTTTACCTACCTATCCAGACGGGTTTGCGCAAAGTCCTACAACCAAGTAAATATTATACCGACTTAAATGCAATGAAAAATTAATAGCTAGTAAATCTGTGCTTTTATATAAAACGAATTAATGCCCCGACGACACGCAAGGGAACAACCATTAGCATAAACGATGAGAACAGCAATCAATTCTGAAATAAATTGCGACATTATCCGAAATCGTTAGCTCCAAAAAGCATTTCGATTTGAAACAAATTATGATTAGATATTAATTCAACGTAGTTAACAAATTTAATTTTCGAACATAATTTATGAAGGCAATATTTGAGCAATTTGTAAGCAAGATATAGACATAAACAATTAAGTGTGTGTGTTTTTTTTTGTGAGACGGCGAACACATTTCCAGAAATAACCAGATATATCCAGATTGAAGAAATAATAATTTTTACATTATTACGAAAAACCTACGTATTATAAATATCGGTCTCATACATTACTTAAATGCACATTAAGTTGACCTCAATAACTCAACAGGGGAAAAGGTAACTGTTGATTTAAAGTTTGCTGATTCTATTCAGACGCTTTGAACTATCGTCGTAACTACTCCTGGAGCAAGAGTAGTGTTTGCATAGTTAATGATAGAAGGTTGCTGAACTTTCTGAGTAATATTCATTAAAAATTAGGACGAAAATTGGTAGGGAAAATTGATAAATATAATTGAATCTTATAAGCTACTCGTCTTTGCTTCGCGCTGTTTTACATTTATTTTTATATATTGTTTTACACATATATTCGAATAAATCTTCACCACAATCTGATGAATAGTTGAGGAACTCATAGACAACAAACGTATAAACATTCATTTTTATTTATAACCTATTTATAACGTCATTAGTTTATCAAGTGACTGAAATATGTTATTCAAATATTAACGAAATATTTATGTATCTTAAGGTAGAACTCATTAACTGATAGTCCAAGTAATTATTCTATAATGGCGGTCGAAACGTTGACCGCGTCATTAATCTGAACTAAAATATTACGACTCGTGGTTTATGACAATGGGTTGGCGGAAAAATTAGGGAATCATCAATTACATGTCCGATCTATGCGATAAATACAATGAATTATCTTCATTATGTGGTAACATAAGAGAAAATTAGGCATTTTAAGCAATAAAATATTGTTTTGTAAAAGTCACGAAGGAATGAAATTATATATAAATAATTTATTTAATTTAATTTAACAATATTTAAACACAAGACTTATCGTTTATCATATCGAATTTCAGATGATATGATTCATTAGCTTTGAAGAAGTTTCTACAAATTTTACGAATATTAATTTATTAAAATTGGCCAAGGCTATCATTAATCATAACCAAGAGTATTATATTGTAACAGCATTGCTTAGAAACAGATTTAATAGATTATCAGGTAAAAATAAACAAATGTAAGGTAAATAAGTAAGTTATTTTCTAGGATAAGCCGAGGTATGGTGGTTCGGTCCAATTCAATTTGCAACGGATTTGTTTAGACTTTCGTCCTAAAAATACGCGAGAATCTGATCCCTTTGAAAAATCTTATTCCACTATTACGTAAGCTTTTGAACTCATAACATGACTTAGAAATGAAAAGTTAAAATCATGTAGTATTAAATTTCAAATAATACAACGGACTTTTCGAAGGGTTAATAATGTCGCCTACATATTGTCTCCAATTTATATCTTTATATCAATTTTGCCCGTCAATGTAATCATTCACTAGACCGATTTCGGCCACGGCGGCCAATTTCAAGGAAGATTCCTCAGCTACGCAGGAGATATTATAATGCACAAGTATGTGCGCAAACACAGGTGCACTCTCTATACCCACATATATATAACTCACATAATCCAATGGGATGGCAATCCAACACGACCGGAAAGACTTCAGGTGCAGGACCATCGGCTTTACCTGCTTTCCGAGGCACGAGTGTACACACTTCCAACTTCCAGACTCCGGGCTGCTACTGAGAATTTTCTGACAGAAAAACCCAAAAATTTTTTATTGGCCCAATCTAGGAATTGAACCCAGGACCTCTGGGTCTGCGGCCTTACATCAAGCCACTAGACCAACGAGGCAGTCAAATCAACTATAAGAAGTATGTACTCCTTATGTATGGAGTCTAAGATGCCCCGTCAGATATACCATAGTTATATTATCTACAATACAAAATTTATGAACCAAATGTAGTGTCTTCTAAAGTATATACACAAACATAAAGTTTTTAAATGTTGCGTCATAACTGGGACTTGAAAAAAGCAATAGAATATATAATTAATTACGTAAATGGTTTCTTTAGCAAACACTGGACAGTTCCTAATGTTCCCCCGAGAAAAAACGTTACTTAAACCATCCGAACATTTTTCAACATCAGTCACAAAATAAATAAAACAGTTGAGTGCTGAAACAAAATGCAACACGGCAACAACTACCGGCACTTAAAAGGAACATTGAAACATAAGCCTTGTCGTTTGGAAGCAGAATAATTGTGTGCAAAACGAGAATTTATCGTTGTTGAAAAACACTCCTCTGCTTACGTGTCTGCATATAGATGTCGTTAATGGGAGTAGATTTTTTTTTTTATATAGAATAGGAAGGCGGACGAGCATATGGGCCACCTGATGGTAAGTGGTCACCAAAAGCCCTTAGACATTGGCATTGTAAGAAATGTCAACCATCGCTTACATAGCCAATGCGCCACCAACCTTGGGAACTAAAATTTTATGTCTCTTGTGCCTGTAATTACACTGACTCACTCACCCTTCAAACCGGAACACAACAATATCAAGTACAGCTGTTTTGCGGTAGAATATCTGATGAGTGGGTGGTACCTACCCAGACGAGCTTGCACAAAGCCCTACCACCAGTAAAAAGCTCTAATGGATTTTTTTTAGATATCATCAAGACTGAGCTACGAATCTTACCTGATCTATGATCTATGATATCTATGATCTAAGTAATCGTTTCTTCACAATAACAGTAACAGCCTATTAATGTCCCATTGCTGGGCTAAGGCCTCCTCTCTCTTTTGAGGAGAAAATTTGGAGCTTATTCCATCACGCTGCTCCAATACGGGTTGGTAGAATACACATGTGGCAGAATTTCAATGAAATTAGAAACATGCAGGTTTCCTCGCGATGTTTTCCTTTACCGTCGAGCACGAGATGAATTATAAACTCATGAAAATTCAGTGGTACTTGCCCCGGTGTAAACCCACGATCATCGGTTAAGATTCACGCGTTCTAACCCCTAGGCCTTCTCAACTTTTTCTTCCTTAACAATGCTCTTCGAATAATAAAATATAATTAGTTGTTTATTTTTTTAGTAATGACACTGACTTACCTGATTTAAAGGTAAAATAAACGATAATACGCGTAATCTCTATCATTAATAAAAATATCTTAGCGCTTTTTTGTTTAGATTACATTTATTATTAAAGAAAAAATAATGTCTTCTACACCCCAATCATTAATTTTCATTTGCGCGTCTAATAAAGACACCGGCAGAAATACCTAGTTCATTCTCGCTACCTAATTTCCATTTGCAAATGGTTCTGAAAGCTGGAATTAGTCCCAGTGTGTGGTTCAACCGATCGATTGAGTGAGACGGTTACTCGAAAGCCATTTTGAAAGCTGTTTGATTGCTCAATTCACCAACCTTCGTTTCAACCTAACTGCCTCTTCCTTCACATGTATTTAACAATTCACGTTCAAATCAAAAGTTGTTATTAAGAAGATAAGCAATGATAAAAATTATTAATATTACCAAAACAAACCGAAGGTATTTGTATTTGATAAAAAGCTATACAAACTTAGACTTTTCTAGTTACAAGATTAAAAATAACAAAATGGCTCTAGTTGTGTCAAAGCCAAGGGAACGTAAGGCGGAATTACTTACGTTTCGTATATAAAAGTTACATTTAGGAAATTAAAAATGTGCCCATTTATTGCAGAGCCAAGAAATGCAATGCACAAGCTTCTTAAAATTCTTATAATGAACTTATACTTTAACAGTCTACACGCATTTTTTGAAAGACAATGAATATAAACAATATTTATAATAATAGCGATCGTAAAAATATTTCAATTATATACAAAAAGATTGTTACAGTATATACATTGCCTACTGTAAAATATTTATTATAGACATAAAACAAAGTCGATATCTCTATTTAAATTAGAAACTGTGCCAGCAATTATAAATGGTTAAATCCACCACTGTTTTGTTTCACTGTTTGTTGAATGTTTCAAAGACATCATTTGCGAGATGTAAATGTATTAGTAGTATATGTATAATTCAAAAAAAAAAAAATTAATATTGCCAGCTCGTGACCACGGTAGGTGCAATTGTGTCGAATCGTCGCGGTCAAAATCCGAATATTACATAGAAAATGTATTTTTAAATATAATATTGCTAACATCCTTTAGTAAAAAAAAGTAAAATCTCATACGTTTTTACTATATATTGAAAAATTACCTTCTAAATTAAAATTCATTGTAATTTTTACTTTCGCATAATACTCTATGGATTAGGTCTTAAATTGTGCGAATAACTCAAACCGCCAGCATTAGCCGTAATGCAGAAGAATATATAAAGCGGAAGTAACTAAAGTATAAGTACTGGGTTAACATTTTTAAAATTTTACGCGACTACCGCCTTTTCGAATGTATTAAAACGGGAACATAAAGACCAAAACTTCTTTATTACCATAAATTCTTGACTTTCAGGATTTTTTTATGTATTCGTTTATATTAATTTTTTAACCCACGCCGTGAAGTTCATTAACCAGAAAATATTCGAAATTTCATCTCCATAACTACAAGCATTGACAAATGATTTCTTATTAAGCTTTCGTAAATTATTACGCTAGTCTACTGCGGATTAGCAGATGTATGCACACGTCTAGGAATTATTTATGTTACCAGGTCCCAACATTACATTTTCTTTACAGTAATATCTGTATTAAGCTGATATTACTGTTGTATTTCCAAATTTGTATTAGCACTTCAGCTCCTTCCTTCAAAATATATCTTCGTCATCGATCACCACATCACCAATGTCACCAGAACTTACGTTTAGAAACTCTGTGATAAGGTTCGACATCAGCAATTTCAACGGGTACTTTAATATATTACATAATTAGTATACATTTTTATGACAGTGCTATGCTGATAAATCATTTGTTTGATTTCAATAACTCTCCGTTATGATTATCCTAATTGACGGAATTCGATCCATGTGCTTAGTTTATTTGGCAATATTAAATGGATTTTGATCCACAGAATAAAAGTTCTCTGAAACTTTAAATAAATTGTAATATTTCTATAATGCATGCTGAGCTGATTGCTATTACAGAAGCTTTGTCATATATTAGTTGCATTAATTTAAATTATATTGTAATTTAAACGGATTCAAAAAGCGCTCTTCAACATTTATTACGATGTACTAGTCCTAGTTACCGGGGATTACCCATCGCCTATAAAATTTTAAAAAATATATACAAATATATATCGTGTAATAAGAGAGTGTCTTTACAATGGATACCTTCTCATATTGGTATAGAAGGCAATGAAATAGTTGATTGTTTGGCGAAAGAAGCTTCTTATACAGAGGTTTTAAGTGTTCTTAAACAAAATTGTCGCATACAGTGGAAAGAATACTTTGACATGAGAGCTGCGACAAAAGGGATATGGTACAAAACAATACAGCCAAACTTAAGTCGCAAACCTTGGTTTATTGCTGCCAATATGAGTAGGTCTGAAATTGTAACAGCCTTGCGGCTTCGCTCCGGGCACATTCCACTGAATAGTTTTGCCTCCTCAATTGGTAAGGCGGTGTCATCTGCTTGTGCAGAATGCAATAAGAATGAGGATGTATACCATATATTAGCAGAATGTGTCCGAAATGAAGCAGAAAGAAATATTTTATTAATGAGATTTAATATTCATTTATTAGATATAGTAGCTTTTAACAGCATACTGGCCTATCCTGTCTCGGATCAGGCTAGAATGTTATATAGAGTAGTACACGTAGGATTAAGACATAGAATTATTTAATTTTTGTTATTTATAGGTTGATTTTGTAAACTGATTTATTATGTTTAGTTATTCCTATAGGGGTGGCATGATCACTCGGTGACCAAACCTCTCTTAAATAAAGATTTAAAAAAATTATATTAAATGGATCGCGTGACTTGTTGCCATCGAGTAAAGTAATATCCAGTAGATGACTGCAGTGCTTCCTCTCCTTTTGAATATAAGTTTTGGTGCTGATTCAATAAATCATCTTTACATGTAATAGAGTCTGAACTCATGTAGATTTCTGTTACCGCCGAGCACGAGATGACTTATCAAGACGAATTAACCACAGGACTATAATTAATTATATTTAACTAATTAAAATTATTTAATTAAATATATACAAAGCAGATTTATGAACAATAAATTTTACCTCTAATAAAGTGCATTCTCAAAACTGTAACAGCAACTAGTTTCAATACTTGTTCGATATATTGTCCATTGCGAAATCTGACATTTATAAGCTACACAGCAATAACATCAGAGCTCAGTGCTGACTATCAATTTAATAGAAAGGCCGCAACAATCCGCAACTTGGCCCGTCGCGTCTGGAGCTATCAAATTCACCTATTATATTAATTAATTTCAAGTACAAAGTTCGTTGCGCCGACATAACTTCGCTGCGTTGCTTATTGTTTCGGAGTATTAATGGAATGCACTGTTTTGTGTTATTTATTTTATGATGGCAGACGAGCTAACGCAAACCCCTTTACCCGCGTGTAAGTTGTCAAGCTAAGTGTTAGGTATAAAAAAGACTATGTCCTTCGTCTGGCTTCTAGGTTGCTTCACACCAAATAAAAAAAACCTAGCTATTCGTTACGGCTTCACGTAGAAAATTAGCGTCTACATAAAATAAAGTCAGTCAACGAACAAAGGCGACTTAACAGTTAATGGATTAATTTTATTTAGTAAAAAATATTTTAATCAAACAATTTTATTCTATAATTATTTATTTGTCCTAATGAAACAAATTTCGTTATAAAAATCGTAAGGGAACGAAAGTATTCCATATTGGCATGCTTAAGAAGACATCAGTTTCTTCCTCTAAAGGGGATTTACCCTTTTCCTTTTTAATAAAGTGTAAGTGCTGAATTGAACTTTCCCGTTTTAAATTTAAAGTCTAATTTTGTTCAAAACATAATTGACGTCTGAAGCTGTCAGAAATCACGTTTCGAGGATTATGTCACATCTCCCTCTTATAGTTTAAAGTGAGGGTGCAAACTTCGCGTTCTACGTCGAAGGTGTTAAATTCGTAAAAGGAATGCACACGTATATGCTTAATATAATTACTGTAAAAAGATAACTATCAAAAACTCAACTTTAAAATACGAATAGTGTCAATTTGATTTTATTATATATTTATACTATTACATATAAAAGCCACGTTTCGGCACCGTATGTCATGGCAGGTAAGACGCATTGGTTGAAGACTTTCGTCTTCAAACATTGCGGTATAGACGACTTGAACTTGACCGAAACGTGGACACTAACTGCGGGACTAGTCCACAAATTCAAAGTCGCTCAGCGTGCTATGGAGCGAGCTAAGCTCGGAGTATCTTTGAAGGATAAGATCAGAAATAAGATTATCCGGAAAAGAACCGGAGTCACCGACATAGCTTGCAAAATTAGCAGGCTGAAGTGGCAGTGGGCTGGTCACGTATGTCGTAGGACCGATGGCCGTTGGAGCAGACGAGTCCTAGAGTGGAGACCGCGAATCGGCAAGCGCAGCGTAGGGCGCCCTCCAGCCAGGTGGACCGACGACCTTAAGAAGGTGGCGGGCACCAACTGGATGCGGAAGGCGGAGGACAGGGAGCTTTGGCGCACCTTGGGAGAGGCCTATGTTCAGCAGTGGACAACGATTGGCTGTTGATTGATATAAAAGCCGAGATGGCCTAGTGGTAAGAACGCGTGAATCTTAACCGATGATCGTGGGTTCAAACCCGGGCAAGCACCACTGAATTTTCATGTGCTTAATTTGTGTTTATAATTCATCTCGTGCTTAACGGTGAAGGAAAAACATCGTGAGGAAACCTGCATGTGTCTAATTTCATTGAAATTCTGCCACATGTGAATTCTACCAACCCGCATTGGAGCAGCGTGGTGGAATAAGCTCCAAACCTTCTCCTTAAAAGGGAGAGGAGGCCTTAGCCCAGCAGTTGGACATTAACAGGCTGTTACTTACTTACTTACTATTATTACATAAAGGCCAGTCCGATTTGAAAAATATTTTTGCGTTATATGTCACATTTATTTGGAAAGGTAGCTACAACCTACGGGGGCCGAGCAGTAAACTTTAACGAGGGTGAAACCACGTGTCATACTTTGATGCAGTATATTTTTGACGATTAATACGTAACAACATCATCATTATTCCTTATTTCTATCCCATTTATTTATGGACAAAGCTCAAAACTGCAAATCAATGCCAATTCGTGAGGGATAGGGTAAACATATTTAAATCACAAACGAATCAAATCAATTTCTTGCGATGTGTCGTGCGAGCTCGCGGTTTTCTGCGAGGCGACGTCGCGTTGCATTTTGTGTTTCGGCCCTTGTTCGTTCGTTTATTTCGTATTAAGTAATTGGAATATTACTTTGAAACATTGCACACACTGGTGGTAGGGCTTTTTGCTTACTGGTGGTAGGTCTTAGTGCAAACTCCAACCTACCCAGATGAGTTTGCACAAAGACTGGGTGGTCCCAATCATCAAATATTCTACCGCAAAACAGCAGTATTTTGTATTGTTGTGTTCAGGTTTGAAGAGTGAGTGAGCCAGTATTATAACAGGTACAACGGAAATAACATCTTAGTTCTCAAGGTTGGTGGCGCATTGGTGATGTAAGCGATGGTAAACATTTCTGACAATGCGATTGTCTATGGGCGTTGGTGACCACTTACCATCAGGTGGCCCATATGCTCGTCCACCTATCTTTACTATAACAAAAACATTTCCTTATGATTACTTTAATACTCTATTTATGTAAATAAACCTGTCTAAAAATTAAAGTTCAGTGTTTTTAACTTTGTGCCGGAAAAATATGAAATGCTAAAAAATTCAATGCCAGTATATAGACGAGTCAAACACTGGCTTAATACAACCATTATTGAAATTTGATCTATTGATAGAACATTTCTAAAGATTCAAATACATGAAACATTTTCTGATAAGAATGCACACGAGCTTATAGTAAGTCACCTCTGTCACTTGAGTACGCTGCACGTCGCCATTTAGCTATACGAGTAAAGTGAAACAAGAGACTTGATAAGTCTTGAGACTTGACTCAATATTTTTTTGTACTTTTATCAAACCACTCAGCTTGAAGATAAATATCAAATAAAGAAAACATTTCGAACAACATTTAGCTTTCTTTATTAAAATTGTATAAGTAAATCCTTTAACATGACGCTTAAAAAGTACCTAAAACAGCCTACTATATTAAGAGTATACCGATTTTGCATAACTAAAGAGAAATTTAATTAAACTTATTTATAGGAAATCTAACATCGATAAATAGAGCTTTACAAATTGTAATAATTATATAAGAAAATGGAGCATACGGTTATATTGTACACGCTTCGTTAATACTGTCAGTAAAAAGAAACGTACGAAATTGCTTTTTTTTTAATTGTAAAATAAAAAAGCGATAAAAGAAATATCTTTCTACACTGACGAGAGAATAGATAATAATACTTTGTTCCGGATTTTTAAAGGAATTTGATATGCGCTGCGCAAAAATGTTTTCAAATTACAAAGTTACTCCGAGCATACAAACAAAAACTTTCAGAAAGTATGATAATATTCATAATAAATTACGAACACAGGTGGCAAGAGGTGATTTTATGGTGGTAGATGCGTCACGAGCATATGAGACACCTGATGGTTAGTGGTGAAGTAAAGTAAGAAATTGTAAACGTTTTCCCACTGTTGGACTAAAACTTATACATTGAAGGATGCTATGGCGCTTATTCCACCATGCACAATGTGGGTGTGGGGGGACGGTCTTGCACAAAGCCCTGCCATCAACGTTCACGCACCAACAAACTAATAATAATAATATCCTGGGACATGATTCACACACGGCCATCTGATCCCAAATTAAATAAAGCTTGACTGTGGAAACCAGACAACTGATATACTACATATACTACTTTTCTTTGTAAATGCATACTTATATAGATAATTATACACAGATTCAGGACAAACAAATATGTTCATGCACACAAATGTCTGTCCTGGGTGGGAATCGAACCCTCAACCTTCGGCGTGAAAGGCAAGTATGTACCAACCACGCCAACCGGCTCAATACAATACATTTCCCTCTGGCGGTGAAATAACTGGCAATTAGGAACAAGTTGATGCACTGAGAGACTGTTACCGAGTTATTTATTCTTGGTCTTGTTTGACGTCAAAGATAGCTGACATAGCACCGATTTCCTTTGAGACTAAGACACCATGTATGCAAATACATAAACGGAAATAACGCAATTATATTGGTCTATTATTGTAACGAAATTTGAACTACACTCCATTTTTAATTTTTTTATTACGTCAAGACATAAATTATTTCATAACAGCCGGGATGGCCCAGTGGTAAGAACACGTGAATTGTAACCGATGATTGTGGTGTCGAACCCGGGCAAGCACCACGGAATTTTCATGTGCTTAATTTGTAATTATAATTCATCTCGTGCTTTACGGTGAAGGAAAACATCGTGAGGAAACCTGTATGTGTCTAATTTCACTGAAATTTTGCCACCAACCCGCATTGGAGGAGCGTGGTGGAATAAGCTCCTAACCTTCTCCTCAAAAAAAGGGAGAGGAGGCCTTAGCCCAGCAGTGGGACATTCACAGGCTGTTACGATACGATAAATTATTTATATATTACGTTTACTCGTTTACATTTATAACGTATAATAATAAATATTAGGTATAATTTATATGTAGTGATCGTGCAGAAAGAGTTAACACTTAATAAAAAAAATAGATAAATTGCCAATTAAAAAAAAATTATGACAAACATTTTTAACGTAGATTTATTTATTAAATTAATCTTATAAGTTTCATTAAATATAAACTATATGATAGCTAATTAACAAAAAAGATTATTTGAGTTTGAAGAACGATCGTAGACACAATATTAAGACAGGTCAGAAGTTGGTGTATAATTGTTAAAAAAGAACGGTAAGTACAAAATAAATATTGTAGCTATAGCTATATTTACGTTATATACCTAATTATATGATATTAAAGAAGATGCGAACAAAATATTATAAAATATTTGCAAAACATGTCAATTAAACTTTTCATCTAAATTGGACAACAGCTGTTTTACCGAGACATAATAATAAAGTTCTTTGAAATATAATTCATTTAAGGGATTAGGAACTTTATTACCTTAAGTTTAAAGTATACTTAGAGCCGACTCGCATCTTATTAAATGTTGGAAGCCACCTTTGTTTGAAAGTAAGAAGTTCCACGTTTTTCTTATAACGGTTGACGCGACATTATCTGATAAAACATGCTAGAAAGTTTAAATTATTCTCTTTTCAGGAAAGGTATGCGCAACGTAATGTGTTGTGTGATTTTCGATATTTTGTTTTTGGAATAGTTTTTTTAAAGCAGTACAATACAGTACAGTAAAAGCCTATGAATGTTCCACTGGGCTAAGGCTTCCTCCATTTATTAGAGGATAAGATTTTGGAGCTTATTCCACCACGCTGTTCCAATGAGAGTAGGTGGAATATAGCCATACCTATATTCCACCACAATTCCACAATTTCAGTGAAATTAAACACATGCAGATTTCTTCACGATGTTTTTCTTCAACAACGTGCTTGCCCGGGTTTGAACGCACGATCATCGGTTAAGATTCCCGCGTTCCAACCACTTATCTTCTTGACTTTCTTTTAAGGCATTAGTACGATATCTTAAATATTCTATTGCTTAGATTATTAAAAACATTAATATATAAACTCATCCAAAAACGGAATACGAGGAGAATACTTTTAACAATTAATATAATTGAGAGGATGTCATGTCATCTGAAGGGTATTTCGCATAATCAAGTCACTTAGTTGAAGGCAAAAA
The DNA here is from genome assembly GCF_905147045.1 of Nymphalis io. Classification (NCBI taxonomy): domain Eukaryota; kingdom Metazoa; phylum Arthropoda; class Insecta; order Lepidoptera; family Nymphalidae; genus Nymphalis; species Nymphalis io. Next base: position 1,646,959 of record NC_065893.1, on the reverse strand, counting down.
GTGCAAAACATATGTACATATGTAAACTACGTATCAATTGCTCAAATGAGTAGTTACCTACTATATACGGTTTTGTATACTTAAAGAAAATTATCGGATATTACGTTATATGTATATTTTTTTTTATATATGCCCCGGTATGGCAAATGACTCTACTCCACCTGATGGTAAGTGGTAGTAGAGTCCAAACGCGACGACGGCCAGTACAGTCGGGAAGAATGTTCTGTACTAGCCGTCCCCGCCTTGCCGGCCCGCAAGATGCCTCTTCACGCCTCGTTTGAAGGAACCCGGGTTGTAAGAGGAGGGGAACACGTGAGCTGGTAAGGAATTCCATTTTTTGGTAGTGCGACAAAGAAAGGAGTTGCCAAATTTCTTTGTGCGCGATGGAATTGATGGCACAGTTAGGCGGTGACATCGAGAACCAGCTCGCGTGGACTTAAGAAGGAAGGGGTTCCCCCCTTCAATTGCAGGAATTGGAGAGAATAATTCCTCAGAGCACTCGCCGTGATACAGTCGATAGAAAGCGCTCAGTGCTGCTATCTCGCGACGCAATTGTAAAGGTTCAAGGGTGTTTGTGACCTTTACGTCGCCAATAATGCGTACTGCACGTCGCTGCAACCGGTCCAAGGCCTCCTCCTCTTATATTCTATAAACTCGAAACTGCAAAAGGCAATCATGAAATATCAGAAAGATACATGCGACACTGACGATAATATTTTAACATTTAAATGACACACGCATCAACATAGCGTATCAACGTAAACCTTTTTTTATCATGAGATATGAAGCGAGTTCTTTCAGAGCAGCAATTTTGATTTTACCTAAAACGACGAACACGAATATTTAATATAAATAAGGGCAACATGAAGCTTTGATCAAGCAAGGTAACCTAATACTTTAGAAATTGTAGAGCTAGTCTTAGAATAGCTAACAAGTTACAATTCAAAGCCTTTAGAATTAAACATCGGTAATCTTAGACATTGCGGTTATAGTGGGTAGGTGCAAATTTAGGACCGGAACTTGGCAACGTTTTGTTGAAACTTCTCGCTATCGAAACAAGCCAACTCGAACTAAAGACAAAACCAGGGGTTTCACAGAATTCGTCTGCTTTCAGTGAAGTTGGAAGTAACTATTTATGGTAACGTAAGCCGTTATTCAGTTGAGCAAATCGATACCGTTTTAATTTGGTTCGATGTCTTCTAAACGATTCACTACTTGGCATATATTTAAGTTTCATTTATTTATTTTAATATTTAATAACGTAGCTTCTTTAATTTGAAAAAAGGTATTATTCTTTTTATAAAAAAATTATGTTCTTAGAAATTAATAAAACATTATTGACGGTATAATTATATAGCATAGATTGAATGAGATAGAATCACCAGGCGATTTAAGTGGTCTGTCCATAATTTAAAACAAATCTGACGAGATATAATCTTTAAATTGCTTTATAGTCTAGTTTACTTTTGATTCTATAAGATATTGGAGCGCATGTTTTTTTTTTTAAATTTATAATAAAGAATAGTCCATATGATGGCAAGTGGTATGCTCATAAAAGAGATACTGGACAATTCTCATAATGCCAGGACGTTGTTAAGCCGAGGCGTCTAAGACGTAAGTTATGTATTGCGTCGAAAATTCAGCACCATATGAGTCATACTTTAACACCAAAGCTGTCCTTTGGAGATATAGTTTTTTTTTTATATATTCGCCGGGAGGGCAAATGACTCTACTCCACCTGATGGTAAGTGGTAGTAGAGTCCTATTAGTGGTCCTATTAGTACCTATTAGTGGGTATTTCCGGATTTATACTTAGGCCTACAAGTCACCGGCCTAGGAGCCCTGTTAGACGAAGGGCCAGGCCAAAAAATATTATAATTATACTCCTACGGTTTCGGAATGAGTGTGAGTCTGAAAATAAATGTCAAAGTGCCTATGGACCTTGGATCTCTTAGTCCGTGCAAGTTAGTGGGTGATATCAACCAGACAAATCTGGTACCATACAGTTATCATCCCACCAAGTACGGTGCCAGATAAAAATAAAGAAAATGAAAAAAATATATAATTGACATGTAAAATTTGTTTACGCTATCATTAAATCTAAAATATATATATATGAAATGTGATAGTTACGTGATACAATAACATTTTATATTTACAATACATCAGATCACATTTAATTAGAAAATATATTTTAAAAACCTACTAATCCCTTTTAAATGATCATGAGTACAACAAATGTATGTGAAAAATAAAGGCTTCGAATAGATCTTTAATTGTAGACACACACGTTTAGCAGAGATGGCACAATATCTAATTGCCTTGGAAAGTTGTGACTTTGTGCTCGGAGCTTCCTTCATTACGGATGTACTGCTTTGTGCCTTATTTTATCAGCCAATTAGTTGAAATGCATTGAATCGTAACTAAATTATATAAGGGAATATTTGTATGATTATATGTACTTATTTATGTAACCGTAGGTATTGTGCATGACTGATAAGGCTTTTGGTTCGGAGGTCAGCAAGATGTGAAGAACACATTCTTACCCCGCGTCGGACAAATGTATATTTATTAGACTTTTCCATAAAGAAATTCTCGGTAGCCGGCTTAGAGTTTCAGTCTACACGTGCCTCGGAAAGCACTTAAACCACTTTCATACCCATCAGGTTATGAGCTATGAGTAATGGAAAGAGCTCTTCTATTTAGTAATAAAAAAAAAAACTGCGAATGTTGTCTAGAACACAGGTGCCATAAGTGTACAGAACATTAACGTATGCCCAAAGATTATTATTATTTTTAAGATAACAATTAATTAATAGTTATAAGTAAGTACACTTTATGACAATACCTCGATAGAGAAATAAATATATTCAAAACAAACACGGAACCGCATCAATGTGAAAAGTTATGAAGAATAACCGAACGCCTGAAGCAACTTCTCGCTTGTTCCACAGTTATGCATCCCCGTATTTGTTGCAAGTTGCGACTAATAAGCCTTCTAGACTCCGGCCACGTCTCCGTTATCTTTACAAAGTTACTTTATTACTTCTGACGACGTATGAGAAAAGTTAAACAAAACAACATTCTACGGTCTTTTATTATAAATATTTTACACTTTAATAAGTTATTATAACTTTATTATCAAATAAGATAATTGAATCAGAGATCAGCAGGCACAACTTAAGTTCTTTTATGTGCTCAATTTGTGGTGAGGATTAACTTTCTCGTGGTTAGATATAAGGGCCTATAGATCCCGAGGTCCATCTCGAGGTGGATTCTAACCACAGTTCGGACCAATAACAAGTTATTAGCTTTTTCTGTCGAAGAACTTTCAGTAGGCTGAAAGTGTATAATATTAGTATAGATGACAGCTACATTGATTTATACAATCTTTATAATAAGACAGGCACGTTCATTGCATTTGTTAACAATAGTGCATATCATTAAATGTACGCACCCATTGACCGCATAACCCTTCATTTGACCTTTCGATCGAGTGTCATGCATCGTTTCATAAAGTGAGACAGCTTCGTACATAATTTATTCTTAATAAAATGAATTTGACATATTTAAATATATTACACATATTTAAATATATACTCTTAATAATAATAAGCAAATTAGCTGCACGAAAATGTCCCACTGCTGGGCTTCGGACCTTCTTGAGAAGGTTTAGAGCTTATTCCGCTACGTTCCATCGAGTGGATACATCAGTAGCAGAATTTAATCCGAAAAATTATATTTCTTTTACGATATATTAGAGTGAAGAAGAAGAAGAGTGCCATTTTGATCGAATACCTGTTAAACGAATATTAACGAAGATTAAAGATTAAGCAAGCTGAAAAATCGTTTAAATTTATCATACAAAGTCAGACTAGCGATCATTAAAAATTAAACTTTACGACGAGAATGTGACACCACCGCGAACGTATGTTGGTGTTTTGTTCCAACACAGCAATAAAAAATATTGCTTTTTGGCGCCACAACGACTAATGATTGGGTGATACCTACCCAAATAGACGAGTCGGTTGGCGTGGTTGGTACATGCTTGCCTTTTCACGCCGAAGGTTGTGGGTTCGATTCCCACCCAGGATAGACATTTGTGTGCATGAACATGTCTGTTTGTCCTGAGTCTGGGTGTAATTATCTATATAAGTATGTATTTACAAAAGAAAAGTAGTATATGTAGTATATCAGTTGTCTGGTTTCCATAGCACAAGCTCTGTACAAGCTTAATTTGGGATCAGATGGCCGTGTGTGAAAAATGTCCCAGGATATTATTATTATATTATATTATTATTTAAATGAAATTATTAATCTATTCAATAATAAAGTGCCGTTTATTTATTAAGACTTAACTTTTATCATAATCATACTAGATGGTAAGTACTGATGTCATCCACGCTGGATAGCGGTATTCTTGCCTTGAACCTACCCGGATTGCTATGCTTAGAAAAAAAACACCAGAAAGACGTTCTATATAATGGATACAATATTAATAAAAATAAAAGATATTAAAGTATATTGGTCATGAAACGTACAACCTGATAAACATTAGCAGGCCACAACTACCGCACAACGATTACATAAATTTATATGATCCCGAAATCCATCAATCAATTCATATTTTTCTTTTTTTTTTATATATTTGCCGGGAATGTAAATGACATCCACCTGATGGTAAGTGGTAGTAAAGGCTAAACGCAACGACGGCCAGTACAGTTAGGAAGAATGTTCTACACTAGCCGCCCCCGCCTTGCCGGCCCGCAAGATGCCTCTTCACGCCTCGTTTGAAGGAACTCGGGTTGTAAGAGGAAGAACACCTGAGCTGGTAATGAATTCTATTTTTTGGAAGTGCGACAAAGAAAGGAGTTGCCAAATTTCTTTCTGCGCGATGGAATTGATGTCACAGATAGGCGTCGATATCGAAAGCCAACAGCCAACGTAGACTTGTGAAGGAAAGGGGAAACAAGAATTAGAGAGAATAATTCCTCAGAGCACTCGCCGTTATACAGTCGATAGAAAGCGCCTGAGCGCTTTGAGATAGCAGCACTGATGCTGCTATCTCTCGAAATATCGTGAAAGATTCTTTCTAGTTCTAGTGTAGAAACTAGCTAAATGTATGTAATTTTAACAATTTTTATTCACTACTGACTCATTGCCGGTTCAGCTTGACGATGCATAAGTACTTGTCAAAGTGTATCTAAAATAGAGATGTTTCTTAAGAAGAAAGATGGAGAATGAAATTAACTGTCCGGATCGATTAATATATATCATCGTCTAAATAGTAATAATATAAAACAAATGTTTTAAATACACATACACATTATGTATGAGTTCAAATCTTGTTGGATCCCTTTAAAAGGGTTATTTGCTTTAATATTTTATGAGGTTTAATGTGAATCATCTGGGCTTAACGTGATCGTTGTTTTGTTTAACGAGTTGTTCAATTACTGACTGTTTATTTACCGGTAAATTATTTGTTTTATTTCTTTCAAAATTTCTTTTGAGATTTTTTATATAAATATCCGTTAAAATGTTAATTAAATTATTCACATTGATGATTTTAATAATTATATTATGAGTTATTTTCTTATTCATTTAAGTTCTAAGAAAAATAGTGACTTTCTTGCCGGTTATTTTCGTTTGAATCTACGTTTCGGACCGCTGGTAGCTTTACGTTTAATTTAATTTTGTAATTTGAATCGTCAAAAGTGTTTGAATAGGTCTCCTTAAATTCAGTTTATTTTGTTCGTATTAAAAAATAACTCAATATATTTTAAAGATTTCTTAAAGGGTTCGTAAATTTATAAAATTATTCATATGCCGTATATAAAATAAAATAAGAACTTAAAACAACTTTAAAACAGTTAAAATATCACATTTGATTTAACTTATTGTTTGTTTATGGAAATAATTAAAATGACCTTGAAGTATGATTAATCTTAATTTTTTTCAAAATGGAGGTTAAGTGGGTTTAATTTACAATGCAATTGTCACAGGTGAATTTGAAGACGTTGCTACGAGTGATATTGCTTTCAACAAAAAAATATTCAAAAACTAACAGCTGATTAAACTTGTAAAATGATGTTTCACAGTCCAAAAAACTTTGTTAAATAAAGTAAAAGGTCAATGACTTTACCTCCTCTTAATGTGTACGACTTCCACTATCCAATACGTTCCTTTAATTGCGGTAAGTGGATTACTCGAAATCAAAAATATACTTAATTCTAATAGCAATATGATTTTACTTACTTTTTTAAATATTCATTTTACAAGATGAGATAAATTAAAAACTACCACCGGTCCGAGTTGCTTCGAGAACAACTGAAAAGAAGCTTAATAGTTACATTTTTTAATCGTATACATGTATCATCAAATAACAATTATATCATAAAGGCACAAGGGACATAACATCTTAGTTATATATGGTTAATATTTCTTACAATGCCAATGTCTATGGGCGTTGGTGACCACTTACCATCAGGTGGCCCATATGCTCGTCCGCCTTCCTATTCTATAAAAAAGGCTCATTAAAATACATTATGACATAGCCTTCACAAATTTTAAAACATCAAGAAGAAAATCCTTCGAATATAAAACGTAACAAACTAAAAACTGACATACTACTTTCTACATACTTTTAGTGAAATAATAGCCATTATAAAGGCACAACGCACTCTATTATTATTTCAAAATGCCACAAATAAACGAGAATATAAGCTAACATATAAAGTAACATTGTACCACACAGCCACGCCACGCCACATGTAATGCGAGTTTATAATAAAATACAAGTATTATTCGTTTGTTCAGCTGCTTCACGTGTAGTAGCTACGGCCGGAAAAGTTGAAATCTATACAAAATGTGATGACTTTGTCTAGAAGTTATTTGTCGAAATATTTATACACGTATATTGAGCTCTAACTATCATTACTGATATAGTATTTTTAAGTTGCTAATGGGCCACCTGATGGCAAAATGGCTGCAGCTGCTATGAAACATGCACTTTATTACCCATTGTTACTTTGTGAGAGACGAGGTGGCGAATATCTCTATCTCCTGCGTAGTTGAGATTGGTGAGTGAGCCAATGCGTCTGCAGGCATAAGGGTAATTACATATCAGTTCCCATGGTTGTTCCTTACATTCACGATGTAAGGAATGGTTAACATATCTTACTAAGTTAATTTCTATTAGCGGTGACTATTTAATACTAATTTTCTGCCAATTTAAAAAAATATACTCTCAAAAGCAATAATGAAACTGCCCCAAAGACCGTACAAAATTATTATATCATTTAATTATAATATACTTAATTAATATTATCCTTAATTCTTTAAAACAACCGAAATCACATCGCATAACCATTATTCGGACTAAATAAATTCGGCATGCACGTGAAAACGGAATTTAATATTTAATTTCCATGGCGAATTGCTTTGTATTAAATAACAGCGCGAACAAGTAACAATGGGCGTGGAACGGATCCTACTGATAAAATATTCAGACTGATGGAGGAACCCGTCTCGTGCGGGATGGGGATGTTTAGGATACAGAGAACTTCTTTTAACTATTATGTATACATGTCAAGTCAATATATCATGTCAAGAAAAGTGAATTACATATTTTAATCGAACTAAAGTATATTATATTTGAAATAAAGAATTATATAAATATGACATTTCTTGTTAGAATAATGAATATGATTAAAATAAAGAGTAATGGACTATTAACCTCGCTGATATTAATGAAAGATAAATAAATATTAGATATTTTGTTTTAAATCTTTTTTTTTATAGTATAGGTAGGGAGAAGAGCATATGGGCTACCTGATGGACCTATATGGACCACCAACGCCTATAGACATTGGCATTGTAAGAAATGTTAACCATCGCTTACATCGCCAACGCGCCACCAACCTTCGGAACTAAGATGTTATATCCCTTGTGCTTATAATTACACTGGCTCACTTACCATTCAAACCAGAACACAGCAATACAAAGTACTGTTGTTTTTCGATATACTATCTGATGAGTGGGTGGTACCTACCGAGGCGAAAAAAGCCCTACCACCAAGTCCAGGTCAGCCCTACCATTATGTTGGATGTGTCGTCTATTCTGGAGAAGATTCTGTTTTGGCCAATTTACATAAACCAATTAATAAATTAGAAGCTCATGTTAAGAAAAATATTAAAAATAAGGCATATATTTATGTTTCAGATCGTATAGCTGTGAAAGCGATTTAGTATTCGTTGATTTTCAAACATATATAGATTTAAATGTATATAAGAATTACACGTATGTATATAATACAATGAATATTAATATAACTTTAAATTTAAATTATCTCGAAAAATTACGATTAGAAATTTATAAGTGCCTGTCTGAATTAAATATATTTTTATTCATATGATTGCTTCACCCAAAATACACATCTAAAATGACTTTATTTGATATTTTCAATTCTATAAATACCCCTTAAAATATGAACACATCAGAAACTAAATCGACGACATTTAGGAGCTGTTCTAGAAACTTATTTTCCTATCTAAGATAGTTTCAATGGATTTTATTTATTGATTTAAAAGGTGCTTCGATGAAAGTTTTACAGCGAAGGAAGTCGGTAACTACGTAGAGCTAAACAACTCGAATGAGTTTCAAAACTGCAAACAGTAACTGGAAAAGCTTTTCACGAAAATTGTTCCTTGTAAATTTTCAAGTTTTTCGTGTTTATAAACATATTTTATAAAAAAAAAAAAATTATAGACATTATTAAATAAGGTATAATACTCACAAGATTATACAGATGATAAGAAGCGTGTAGTTAGTATGTGTTGATCAGGCAGAATATATTATATTTAATTGTATTTTATTCACATACATATAATCTTATAAATAACTTTGTCATAGTATACTTTTACAAGTAACTTTTTAGCTAGACCTTGAAATTTGCAAATATGGCAAGACAATTAAAAAAACAAACAAAAATTATGTTATCTTATATAATTTGTAATTATCAGCTTGATATGAATTAAGAAACAATCAATGAAGTAATAAAATTATTTTAGTGTAAATGCAAAAAATAAAGCTTTTAAAATACATGTAAAATTTGAATTAATAAAACAAAAACATGGCTTTAAATATTATCTCCTGAAATTCCGATAATGTTACGTAGAAATATATTACCGGTAAAAGAAAGGCCCTATCAAATGGAGAGATAACAGGATAAAAGCTGTTTGTTATGCAAATTGGCTGAAAGTTGACTTGAGAGGTCTACCTGAATATTCAAGGAATAAAAATACTTTCGAATTATCTTCGAAAGAGATATCTTTTATTTCACTTTACATTTCTTCCTCGCATATCATAAAAATTACAAAGTAACGCCTCATCTTCTAACCCTCATGAATATTCAAAACCGAAAATATTTTAATTTTTCTTTTATAATCTCATTTTTGTGATTTAAAGGTGTGCTTCGGATATTCACGGATTAGTGAATATCGTAGTGTAAGCGGTGGTAATGTTAAAGAGGTTTATTTATATTATACTTGTGTTTTGCCCGCGGTTTCACCCGTGCAATTCACGTTCCCGCGCGAATACAGGGTCAAAATGTAGCCTATGTTACTCTCCGATAATGTAGCTTTCGATTGGTGAAAGTATTTTTAATATATTTATAAAATCGGTTTAGTGGTTTAGGCTGGAAAGCGTAACAAACAAACAAACTCACTTTCGCATTTATAATATTAGTTAAGAATAGCGGTTTACCCGCGGCTTCGCTAGCGTCATAGTAAATAATTGCTAAAAACCAATTTCCATAGCTCGTTCTTATGAATACTTTCATCCTCTTTATCAATTTTTGATGAAGTAAGAATGTGTATACGGGTTGTATACAAATTTTCATGGCATTTCAGTTGTTTGGGCTGTACCCATGCTCATGCCCATATGTCAGTTAGTTATGGGTTATATTTATTTAATATAAAAAAATCCTATCTCATTTTTCAATCTGGAACATTTATTGGCGTGAAAATCTTAAGTGAGATGAAGAGTCGTGCTCGTCATAACGTCAGAAGCGTTTAGCGATTGCGCAGGCGGTCAACCGGATACGGCATTCAAAACAGGAAGTTGTCTGATTGCAAATTACAATGTTAATTAATCTCAAGTAGACAGCGAGCGTAAATTCCAAGCAAGGTTGCTTGCTACGTTGTTATCACTAGTGATAGAAATTGTACAGTACTAGTATTCTAAGAATTTATGATGATTATTTTTATTATAACACACAATTGTTTTCATATGCAGTACATAGCCAGATTAAAGGACTCTCCATCTGGTTAATGGACGTCGATCAATTAAATTTATGTTCAAATAATTCGTTCAAATAACATTTAAAAAGAAAAAAGTATCGATCTAAAGTGTAAATTTTTAAAATATAAATTTCCTAGACGTAAGATAGAATTAAAACGTGAGTTAATAATAAAAACAATAAATAGAAGTGTCTATACTCTTATAGATATAATAAACAAATACAAAAAAGGTACTTACAATGACTGACTTTCGAATTATGAGTGTCAGAAGTAACTAGTAGTAAAAAAACATTGTATAATAAAATATGGTACAAATAATTACTTTACACTTAGACGAAACAACTACATGATCAAATATAAGAAGATTTGTTAAAAAAATTTTTTTGTATAAATAATAGAAACCCGAAAAATGTTCACAAAAGTTCTGTCACGTCACACAAAAATATGGACTCAAATATGGTCCTAAAAATATTACGAAAAATCTATTGTGTTGCGTTGACCGCACAGGAAGCAGTTCCTATTCGGCAATACTTTGCCGATTGCTGTGATGAATATCAAAACTGTTCCTATTGAACTTAAAGGAACTGCCATTAACTTTGTACATTTTCCAACATTTAGCGATTGAATTTGCAGAATAGTTTTATTAATAGTTCCTTTGTTTAGAAGTAATTCGATTTTGTTAAAAATAGTATTGATATCTGATTTCTACAATATTTTAAATAGTGGAAAGTCTAGGGTTGGTAACACCGAATTAGATATTGTACCATCAAACAGCAATTATACGTAGTATTGTTGTGTTCCGGTAAAAGATTGCCAGTACAATTACAGGCACAAGGGACACAACATCTTAGTTACCGACTTGTTTACCGAGGTTGGTTATGTTCCTTACATGGTTAATATTTCTTACAGTGTCAATATTTATGGGCGTCGGTGACCACTTACCGTCAGGTGGCTAATTTGTCAGTCGGCCTACCTATATCACATAAAAAATCCAAGTCTTTATAAGAGTAAAATTTATAAAAATCAAATATTCTCAATATAAAGCTTAACTTTATGCTTGTCACGTTCCAAGTGGTTTTTAAGAGAGCTCAAATTAGCTATAGAAGGTAAACGAACGCAGTTCTGTTTTGGAAGGATTTAATAATTGGTACTTACTTGCCTGGTCGGTTGAATATTAAGGAGATCGTGTCACCTCTTTAGATTTATCTCAAGTGACGTTGCATTCGCTAGATGGCAACGTCAATCACATTTCAACAATGGAAAAAATCGTGGTTACTTGTCTATATTCATAAAATATGTATGTATATATTTTAATATTTATTGTTTTAGGACTTTGAACAATATGAATTATTTTGTAAGCTTACAATCCGTATTATTCTATAGATCTTGTAGAACGAAACTGTTTGTAATTTATAGCTTCAACTTTCAGCATATTGCGATGACCGATAATTTAGAACAGCTTTGTTGGTAAAGATATTATATATGTAAAAATCGTTTAAATTGAGACTCAACCACCCAAAGTAAATAACGTTTAAAAAATTGTGGTATGTAGATTTTTTCCTTCCATTTTACTTAATTAATTAATTAATTTTTTTACTAAATAGGAAGCCAATGCTGTATACAATTTTGTTTCTTATTCTAGACTATAATCTTAAACAACTTAAATATAAAAATTGCATACCTCATTTATAGGCTAACTTAACATGCGTATATATAAAAAAAGTACACTCTTTGTTATAAAACTTAAAAAAGAACTAAATTATGTAAGCAAAACAAAATATTTTATCTTTATATGAATTAAGAAACCAACGTTATATATGCATTCAATTAAATACATTTTATTAATGCTTTTAAAATTAGTGTTCCAAATATATACTAATTATAGTCTAACTTAACCTTCAAGTAAATAATCAATAATTTGTTTTCTTTTAAGAATATGTCACCAACTCCAATTCCAAAGGCGTTACAAAAACTTTATGTTTCTTTATAAGATTAGGTTTAAGATAAACCAACACGAGACGTACGTAATCTGAAACGTTCGGGTTTTTTATTTCACCTCACTTTTTGTTTCACGTAAATGTAACTAAGAATATAAAAATAAAAGATATAAAATGTATACATTTTTTTAAGTATCAAATTTATTTAATATTACGAAATAATGCCACGAGCACATCTGAAGAGATATAAAAAAAATTGTATTGATGCTACAACTACTACAATTTTTACGAACAATAAGAAACTAGGTCTCCCTATTAACAATTTTTATTTATCATTGAATTATTGAATGTATCAATCAAACTTGGATATGAAATGTGGAGATATAATTTTTCAAAGTAATTTTTCGATACAATATTCATATTTAATCCTGACAATAAGGCCTTGCTTTGCGGGTTTCATTATTTGAATCTATCTATTCCACACGAAGTGGATTTCAGCAACGCTTTCCTTTCGTTTGTACGTAATTATAAGCTCCTTAGGCAGATTAAAATCCAATTTAAATTAAAGTTCAAATAGGAGTATTAGAGTTAATTTCCCTTGTGAAGTATTACTGTTTAAATTAGAATTTAATTAACTTATTTATATAATATTTTATTATATACATTGTATTACATAGGTTAACATGATATATTTCCAGTCATTTTGAACATCGAATTGTCTGGAGACATTATTAAGCGGATGAGTTGTCTGTTCGCCTGTCCTGTCCTCTAACATGTCCAACTATTTGCCGACGACCACTCGCTACGATGACGTACTGAATTTCAAAGTCACCCAAGAGACCTTGTTGAGAGGTTTATAACACCCTCCGAATTCGTAAGCACATCGATCATTTTTTAAAATAAAACTGGAATTCAACTACCGGTATAAAATACCTTTATAAAAATACAAAAAAAAAAAAAATTGTATTAAATTATTTTTAAAGACTTACGATTTAAAATCCTTTGCTCATAATGTTATTAGACAGATGTATGTATAAAGATATAATCTTGATTCCTTTTGGACCGTTGATTTTGTATCAAACAGATTTTTTTAATGAAAATAAATTTAACAATTTATAAAATACCTACTTGAATACAAACTGTATTTGTAAAAACACTATAAAATCTAAACTAAATGTATCAGTAAAACTGTATTAATGTTTATTTGTGACCATCAAAACCGCCATCAATATGATGAGACGTTTAATGGCGCCCAACGTGGGGCCCCTATAAACTTAATTTATGTGCATTGCGCGACATTTAATAAAACGACACGGTGGCACATTTACTTTTTGGACGGAATTTTCCTTGTTGAAAAATAAAATATTCCATTAAAACAATATATTATGGTAAATAGAATATTATAATCACAATATCCATAATCCATTCATTACTTAAAGAACATATAATCTACGGCTATCACGTCAGTATAGTTAATATATAAAAATATTATAATACTGAGTCTCCTCCTAATTTATTAGTAAACATATAACTATTATAATGTAAGAACATCGATTTAACATTTACAAACTAATTAGATCCGACATATACTTAAGGCATCCTGGCATTTGTACCGCTTTATGTAAATGTATAACATATGCTAAGACGTCGTTTAAACTATCCATTAACATTTAAACTGCTTTGTCTGCGTACCTTCACGACTCTGTGCTTGTCTAGACCTAAACACAATAACGTTTCAACGTGTGTAAGCACTTTCAATTAATGCTATTGTTTAACTAAAATACGCTCGAATAGTAACTTTGAAATAAGTACATTTTAGTATATTTTGCACAAAATTCTAACATTAATTAGTAGTTAGTATTATATGTTTGTATAAAGAAATATAAAACCCAAGATAATCGCATTTTTTTGTCCTAATTTCTATTATGTATTCCTATTATTTATTTTTATTCAACTTGTATAATGTGGTGTATAATACAAGAGTATAAATAAAGTAATTAATAAATATTTTTTTTTGATAATAATTGTAGTATTTTTCATATTTTATAATTGAAAAGTAGAATTAATATATAAAATAAAAATCGCCTTTGAAGGCTAAAATACAAAGACATACGTCGGCGATACGTTGGTAATAAATTTAAAATATATTAAGTGACCGCTAATCCTAACTCGCATTCAATTCAATTGTTTTCATTATGCCATTATTTTAGTAGGACAGATATTAAACAACCTCTAAGACACTAAATATGGCACGTGTTTCCGCTTGATAACAACATGATCAATTCATCCCGTTTCAAATTTTCTGACATGCTGCGTGTAAAGGATACATCGCTATGATGTATCATTGACGAGGATCAGTTTATATTTCTTTGCATTTTCATATTGTTGTGAACTGAAACCAAATAAAACAAAAACATATATAAATAATTTTGTCAGGGTGAGAACCCCTTTATATCATCAGTATACCAAGTCGGAACGTATAAGATAATTTTTAAAAACGATCCCAAATTATGATATGGGATATGCATATAACTTAATGATGTTCAGGAGCATAGGTCCACAACACGAAACACAAAATAAATAAATAATATGTTTACCTTAGCCATAACAGTAACAGCCTGTTAATGTCCCACTGCTGGGCTAATGCCTCCTCTCCCTTTTGAGGAGAAGGTTTTGGAGCTTATTCCACCACGCTGCTCCAATGCGGGTTGGTAGAATTCACATGTGGCAGAATTTCAATCAAATTAGACACATGCAGGTTTCCTCACGATGTTTTCCTTCACCTTTAAGCACGAGATGAATTATAAACACAAATTAAGCACATGAAAATTCAGTGGTGCTTGCCCGGGTTTGAACCCACGATCATCGGTTAAGATTCACGCGTTCTTACCACTAGGCCATCTCGGCTTATCCTATATATACCTATATATATATATATATATACCTTAGCCATATTAAATCTAATTTAAGTGATAAAATTACAAAAGTGTATGTCAATAAGTATAATAATGAATAAAAACTAGTACAAATTAAAACTATCGATAAGTTTTAATTTGTACTAGGTTTTTTTGTGAGTTATAAAATCGTATAGTTTATGTTTAGAACAAATTAACGCAATTTGGTCAAATTGAACAAATGTATAGGCATAAGGTTGGCAGCGAATTTTTTTTTATAGAATAGGAAGGCGGACGAGCATATGGGCCACCTGATAGTAAGTGGTCACCAAACGCCCTTAGACTTTGGCATTGTAAGAAATGTCAACCATCGCTTACATAGCCAATGCGCCACCAACCTTGGGAACTAAGATTTTATGTCCCTTGTGCCTGTAATGACACTGGCTCATTCACCCTTCAAACCGGAACACAACAATATCAAGTATTGTTGTTTTGCGGTAGAAAGTGGGTGGTACCTACCCAGACGAGCTTGCACAAAGCCCTACCACCAGTATTGATAAAGCTAGGGTCTTAGTACTAGTTATAATACTGATACATGTATTTTATTTTCTTGTAAAATGTTAATAATATTGGTTTAATTTATTATACGTCCAGCCGCTACTACACTGGCCGCCAAAAAAATCGACCCACCCGTATTTTTTTACTTACAAAGTTGTTATCTTAACTATGCGACGACCTAGGTGGATTGTTTTACTTATGGGACATACATTTAACATTTTATTACCCACTTGATATTGATTTGGAGGAGTTGTAAGTGTTATTGAGGATATTTGGAATATTTTTAAAGTATTGATAAGAAAACGTTACTTTGTGCACAAAGTGCATGGTTAGTTTATTTCCAGTTCTTAACGCGGAGTCATTTCGGTTCGATGTTTATTATTGATTAATTGTATGAAACTTTGTTGAAACAATAATTTTAATAAGTTTGAACATAAAAAATGTATACTACTGAAGCAGAAGCTGCTCAAGTCGTAGCTCTTATTCATGAGGGGTTAAGTCAGCGAAATGTGGCTAGAACACTAAAATTAAGTCGTTCAGCGGTGCGAAGAGTGTACAAACGCTACTTAGAGACTAGGGAGTATCGCCGGAGACCAGGATCTGGCAGGGGGCGTGTCACGAACCCGACCGATGACCGTTTTATTGGTTTGACGTCTTTAAGAAACCGACATCTTTCGGCTGTTGACGTTCAAGGTAGATTCCGAGAAAGTCGTGGAGTGTCTGTGAGTGAAAATACTGTAAGAAGAAGACTTCTTACAGTATTTTCACTCACAGACACTCCAAGAAGAGCAAAACTTAACTCTTCACAAGCCAGCAACAGGACCAAAACTCACAGCATCCCATCGACAAGCAAGACTACAATTTGCTAGGCAGCACGTCGATTGGGCACTCGACCAATGGGAGACAGTATTGTTCAGTGATGAAAGCCGAATGTCTCTAGTAGGCTCTGATGAACGACGTAACGTCATGCGAAGGCCAGGAGAACGCTACTCTCAATGTTGCATTCGAGAAACAGTCCGATTTGGTGGAGGCTCTACAATGTTTTGGGGAGGTATTTCTTTGACGGGACGCACAGAGCTGGTTTTTTTCCGTAATCGTGCTGTTAATGCTGAAACTTACATAACGGACATTCTGGAGCCTCATGTGATGCCTTACGCTGGATATATTGGGGATAATTTCCAACTTATGCACGACAACGCACGACCTCACGTCGCTAGAATTGTTAAAGACTATCTCAGGGAAGTCGAAATTCCAGTTATGTAGTGGCCAGCCAATAGTCCGGACTTAAACCCGATAGAGCACCTCTGGGACCAGCTAAAACGTACGGTTCGAGCACGAAATCCAATTCCAGAAACCCTGAATCAACTGGAAGCTGCCCTAACTGAAGAATGGCAACGGACCCCACAGGAAGACATTAAAAAGCTAATCAGGTCACTTAATAGGCGCATGCAGGCAGTGATTAGGTCAAGAGGAGGAAACACTCCCTATTAAAGTAAGATTTAGGCACCCAAATTTAAAAACAAACGGCATAATCGTTTTGTACACAAAAAAATAAAATTGCGTAAAATTTTGTGTTTTCGTGTTTTGTCACATATTTACCTAAAAACCTATTTTTTGCGGACTATTTCTGATTTTGTACAATCCTACAATTGCATTTTTTCATTATCAATCTTAAAAATATAAATATGTGGTAGTTTAAAACCATACGATAGCTTTTTTACAAAAAAATGTAGGTGGGTCGATTTTTTTGGAGGCCATATATTCTTGAAACGGATACATTTAGTCATGACAATGACCCTATACTTCGAAAAAACAAATGTCATGAGGTACTTTAAAATAAAAATAAACGTAGATAAGAGTTGGTATTCCACGAAATCGTATCCGTTGGTTAAACTTTATGTAACTAAAACCAACTACTACGTTACTTTTGTTTTAAATCGAAAAATACTCTCATTTTTCGCATTATAACATTTTAACAGAACAAACTCCTATTCATTTTTAATCAACCTTCCCGGTCCGTCGGCTTGTCTTTTCTGAATCAACTTGCCGCAAGCAATTTACAAATGATCTAAAACCTGGTCCTTTGAACATTGCACGCCACATTTTTCTCCCCTTTGTAACCCTTAACTCTCCGATGACCTAACTGACATACTTTCCACAGGACACAAAGCTCAGGCCATACGAGATTTTATTTCTCGGTATACAAAGATTAAAATAGGATGAAATAATTTTAGATAAAGGATGATATTTTTGAACTGAAAACATGTGGGTCGCAATGTATGAAGCATAGCATAAATATGATCACCGTAATATTACCGAGAATTCGGTTTATTTTGGTATGTGTTAGGTACACATTATTTACGGAGCAAATGCAATATACATTATATTGCACAAAGGTAAATGTCAGATATTCCGTCCTGAGACGAGACCTAAACTAATTTGGTTAAGCAAAACAATTATATTTTAGCATAACCTAATAATGTTATAACGACAAACAAAATTATGAAAATATAATTTTATTAGTAATTAAAAAAATAATTAAAAACGATAACGCGATTCTTGTTTGATGCAATAAAATTTATTCTGAGAGATATAAATCTCTATATTTTACCTTATAATAAACTACTGTTGAACAACAATTCAATTTTCAGGAACTTCACATTTAAACATATTAAAAACTATGATATATATGATATTACTTTAATTACTGCTACGCTGTGGTTTAAGAGAAACGGCTAATATAAAGATACGTATATTTTTCAATATCCCATACATTTAAACGTTCATTTTGTATTACAACAGCTATCAGAAAACTCGTTCTATTGGAGCGGATGTTAAAGGATACGGTTTTTCCCTTTTATTTTGCAGAGTGCATGGGATTGGCTGCGCTCCAGCAGGCAATATTAACTCATTCACGCCTCTCCGTTACAACACTGTCCTTTACGTTTTTTTATTAGCGGACCTAACGGAAGGGAACTACGAATTATGACCACACATAACTTGTTATGAATTTTTGTGTACTGTTAAATCCTCAAGTGTTTATCATGAAGATTTTTATTGAATATTTTTTTATAGTATAGCAAGAAACCAACACCCATAGACATTGCCATTGTAAGAAATGTTAACCCTCGCCCACATCGCCCATGCGCCACCAACCTTGGGAACTAAGATGTTATGTCCCTTGTGCCTTTAATTACACTGGCTCACTCACCACACACAACAATACCAAGTACTGTTTCGCGGTAGAATATCTGATGAGTGGGTGATACCTACCCAGGCGAGCTTGCACAAAGGCCTACCATCAGTAAATAATACACTATAATTATCTTTATCGGAGATACTGTTGGTCTACACTGTGTGATATTTCAACACTTGTAATGAAATACATTATGCACATGCGATATGTGCAGAATATTTAGCATATAGCTCGCTTGAGGTGAAGATGGAGGTGATTTTGACGTAAATTTGATAAAATAAACGACCTTACGCGTTAAGGCACTAAGTTAGAGTAAATCATTTAATTAAACACACAACAATCAAATTTGTTAAACGATTAGATTTCAACGTGTATTGATGAAATACTTGTGTGGTAATTATTATTAATAATTCTATCCCTAACCATTTCAGTCGAAAAATTTTTACATAGTTTACTGTATGTATACCGTATCGTACGTTCATATTAAAAACTAACTTTGGCCGCAGTTTCACCCGCGTATAACTTATAAAAATCACTTAGAGCAGACTTATAATATTTCAGTATATATAACATTTTTAGTTTTATTTTCATGGGATATTAGTATTTATTCGGGTTTTGCTGCACCCGGATCGGCTCACTAGGCTCTAGGGCAGGGCAACATACAATTGGAATCATACATGAGAAAACCATCATTCTCTTAAATCTATTCCGACATACTTGAATGTCTTTCCCAGTGCTTTATTTATTGTGACTGCAAACGATACCGATAATTAATATACATACAACTATATACATACATACTTTGTTATTATATATATATTTTGATAGATATAAACAGAACAGTAACGAACATTGTAGAAACATGAGAAGTAAACATAAACTCGTATCACTAAGTTTCCGACTCCGCATAATCTTATTGACTTTGAATCCTGGGGCTAGATGTTCAGTTTTATAATAACATTGTTATTACCATACCATTTAACAGTTACGAAATTGAAATCTTATATTAAAAAAACATTAAGTTAAATATGGCGATAAAAAGCATGGATTTAGTATTGTAACTATAAATTTGCTAACTGTTTTTTTTTGGTTGAATCGACATACCTAAACCACGGTAGCTCTATGCTAAATCAATTCTCGCGAATGAAGATTCGAAAGTTATCGCAAAAAAACCTACTTAAATAAAGTCTATTTTGTATTATATCTACAATTAGTCCGAATGTTTATATAACATGTTGGTAAAAATGGCTACCCAAATAGCTCGTTACCATCTGAATTAAGCTCCTATTCCTCTGTACAAGAAGCGTATTTCACTATATCTCGTTTCGATTTTCTGCCAAAGCGTGCAAAGCTCCTCACACATTCGAATTAATCTAGCGATTGGAAAATATTGCTTGCCCAGTTTTAAATACGGAAAATCTTAGGATAGATTCTCAATTATGTGTTTCATTAAGATCTATATTAGTTTTTTACTATTTTTTGATCAGTCATAATAAATACTTGAAATAATTCATAACATTTTTTTAATACATACCTATGCGCCCTAATTGTAATAAACATTGCAGGCTTAGGCTACCTGTTGTATGAAATACTTAAATAACATAAGGTTTATCTAATGTGTAGTGTTAACAACCACACTATTATACGATGTTAATTGAATTTTAAACAAGTGTTTTGTAGCGAGGTTCCGTTAATACATTATAGAGCTTGTATTATACCTAAATAAATCATAATAATTATAAATACACGCATATTTTGATACAAGCTTTAATTTTCCATTCCATTAATCATAGTTATAATCAATACCGACTGCATTTGTATAAAAACAAACCTGATTTTTTATATCAATCTATATCTATATCGATTATTTTATATAATCGGAGTATCTTTGAAGGATAAGATCAGAAATGAGATTATCCGGAAAAGAACCGGAGTCACCGACATAGCTTGCAAAATTAGCAGGCTGAAGTGGCAGTGGGCTGGTCACGTATGTCGTAGGACCGATGGCCGTTGGAGCAGACGAGTCCTAGAGTGGAGACCGCGAATCGGCAAGCGCAGCGTAGGGCGCCCTCCAGCCAGGTGGACCGA
Organism: Nymphalis io; assembly: GCF_905147045.1. Lineage (NCBI taxonomy): Eukaryota > Metazoa > Arthropoda > Insecta > Lepidoptera > Nymphalidae > Nymphalis > Nymphalis io. The sequence goes on along the minus strand of NC_065893.1, from coordinate 1,625,988 downwards.
CGACCTTAAGAAGGTGGCGGGCACCAACTGGATGCGGAAGGCGGAGGACAGGGAGCTTTGGCGCACCTTGGGAGAGGCCTATGTTCAGCAGTGGACAACGATTGGCTGTTGATTGATTGATGATTTGATTGATCGTCAAACTTTATATAATTGTTTTTATAAATATTACTGAAGAATGGCTGAAACACATAAAACTATATCTAATAAAGACTTTACGGCTGCTGTTAGTCTTGTGGCTATTTTGTGAGGTTAAACTGCGGTCCTGGGTTCAATCCAGAGTCGAGCCAATATTATGTTTTGGGGCATTTGCAAAATATATCGTTGGTCCTACGCATGAACACACTCTGGTTGTGTTGTTGCTATTCCATCGCATTATGTAAGTGCACTAATAAATAGATTACTGAGAATGGCCGACGTGTGCGAAATCAGAGAAGAGGAGATCATCATCAGACATTACGATGTTAGAGGTCATAATGTAAATATAATATGATGTTCCTTACTTATTTTTAACCTCGGTTTGTAGTAAATTCGGTATATGAAAGACATCCACCGAATTTACTTGGTATTTCACATACATATCGAGATATATATGTGAAATACCAAGCGTAATATACTTATAAGCGTCATCGGCTTCACATTACATTCTGTTGGTGAAACAACTAAAACTCTTCATAAGACATTCTACATTTTGATACGTGCTTTCATCTGTAGTTCAAGACCTCTCCACAAAACCGTAACAAATGGACTGTCAACCACAGCAATGTTAATTTTGACTTCACTGATATTAAATACCTCGCGAACTATTCCATAATGAGCGACCCTCGTTAACATGCCGCTAATGTACGGTTTGAAGCGTCTGTTAACTTTGTTAATTATCTCGTATGTCTGTGATGTTTTGCCGATTTCGCAGGTAATTTTGTCCTGTATTTCTATAATGTAACCTCATTTGCAATAGAAAAATTTTCCTTGTGTAAGTGGATTTATTCTGAATTTATAAGTGTTATTTTTTTATAAAGTAGAAAGCGGACGGGCAAAGAGTTCATCTAACCGTCCATAAACACCGACGCCGTAAGAAACATTTACAAATAAAAACATTATTACCTCTTACATCCAATACGCCACCGACCTTGACGATTATGTTATGTCCCTTGTGCCTTTACAGCGGCTCACTCACCATCACAACCGAAATTAAACAATATTAAGTATTGCTGTTTGACGGTAGAATTTGTGACCATCATGTATCACCAACCCGCATTGGAGCAGTGTGGTAGAATAAGCTCCAAACCTTCTCCTCAAAAGGGAGAGGAGGCCTTAGCCCAGCAGTGGGACATTTACAGGCTGTTACTGTTACTGTTATGTATCATCAAGTGGACAAAGAACTAACAAGTACTGTAATTGAATGATTTTATGTTATATGATTTATTATGTTATTACGATTGTATTTTAACGACAATTATTTTTATTTTTATATAATACTATTTTCCGGGTAAACAAATAGGCGGGTGACCCGATGTTAAATGATTACCGGCATGAACATTTGCAGTAGCAGAGGAACCGCAAACCGTAGCCGGCTTTTGAGGAATTGCTGTTGTATATAATTTACATTTCCGAATAAATTTCAGTGAAAATATTTGCTGATTAAGTACAAAAAGAGTAGCATTTTATTAAAAATATTATATTTGTTGAGAATGACTTGTCCAAGTGAGCGTTCTGTTCATTTTTATATATTTATCGAAGAACGAGGAACGAGGACGTGAAAGCGATCGATGGTATTCGTTAAAATATTAGTGTTTTTTTGTGTTTCCAATTTCTTTATATTTTTTTTTGCGTTTTATTAATGATCTACTTTTGATTAGGAAATTATTTTAATGTGTTGATATTATTTATAAATAAAATTATCCTATCATAAGTATAACGTTCATGTAATATTTGTTGTCAATAAATTGTTTTTTTTTTCTTATATTCGCCGGGAGGACAAATGACTCTACTCCACCTGATGGTAAGTGGTAGTAGAGTCCAAACGCGACGACGGCTAGTACAGACGGGAAAAACGTTCTGCACTAGCCGCCTTCGCCTTGCCGGCCCGCAAGATGCCTCTTCACGCCTCGTTTGAAGGAACCCGGGTTGTAAGAGGAGGGGAACACGTGAGCTGGTAAGGAATTCCATTTCTTGGAAGTGCGACAAAGAAAGGAGTTGCCAAATTTCTTTGTTCGCAATGGAATTGATGTCACAGTTAGGCGGTGACATCGAGAACCAGCTCGCGTGGACTTAAGAAGGAAGGGAGAAGCAGGAATTAGAGAGAATAATTCCTCAGAGCACTCGCCGTGATACAGTCGATAGAAAGCGCTCAGTGCTGCTATCTCACGACGCAATTGTAAAGGTTCAAGGGTGTTTGTGACCTTTACGTCGCCAATAATGCGTACGGCACGTCGCTGCAACCGGTCCAAGGCCTCAAGTAGGTACTTAGCGGAGCCATCCCAAAGGTGCGAGCAATATTCCACGCAAGACCGTACCTGTGTTTTGTACAGCAGGCACAGTTGTTGTGGCGTGAAAAAGCGCCGCACCTTGTTCAGAACTCCGAGTTTCCGTGAAGCTGTTTTTATAATAGCCTCGATGTAATCCCTTGGACTAAGGTCGCAGCGAACGTCAATCCCCAGCATGGCGATTTTGCTTTGCATCACCAGCGGAGTACCACAGAGGGAGGGAAGAGGGGAAAATGTTGACTTTTTCGCGGTGAGAGCGCATACCTGTGTTTTCTTGGCATTAAACTTAACAAGATTATCAGAGCCCCATTTGGCGATGAGCTCTAACGTCCTATCGAGTTCAATGACAAGATCCTTCCGCCTCTCCTCAATTTCCGCTCGCCCAGCCACTGCGCGTCCGTGGTATCCACCATGCACTGTACTATCATCTGCATAGCAATGTATGTTCCCAAGAGAGAGCATATCATTGATATGCAAAAGAAAGAGTGTGGGAGATAGCACAGATCCCTGGGGGACCCCAGCATTCACTACATAGAATTGTGAAGCGCAACCATCAACTAAAACACGAAGGCTACGCTTGTGTAGGAAGCTGGCAATCCAGGTGCATAGCTGAGCAGGCAGACCATATGCCGGCAGCTTGGAGAGAAGACTTCTGTGCCAGACCCTGTCGAAAGCCTTGGAGATATCGAGGCTGACAGCCAACGATTCTCCATGCTTGTCGATAGCTTTACCCCAGAGGTGTGTTACGTACGCTAGAAGATCACCTGTGGACCGTTTAGGTCGAAACCCGTATTGACGATCATTAATTAAACAGTGATCTTCTAGGTAACGGATCAGTTGGTTGTTTAAAATCCGTTCCATCACCTTACAAAGTACTGAGGTGATAGCTATTGGCCGATAATTTGCCGGGTCAGACCGATCCCCTTTTTTGGGAACCGCTTGCACATTAGCTCTTCTCCAAGCCTCCGGCACACATCCCGAAGAGAGAGAAAGTTGGAACAGGCGCGTTAACACAGGAGACAGCTCCGCTGCGCATTTCTTCAGCACTATGGCTGGTATTCCATCGGGACCGCTTTCCGTATATCAAGTGATTGCAGCTCCGCACGCACATCACGTTGCCTGATTTTAATGTCAGGCATCGTAAGGCCACATGAAGGTATTGTAGGTGACAGCGCACTACAATCATCGATGACGGAATTGTCAGCAAAGAGTTTAGCCAGGAGATCAGCTTGCTCTTGCGGACTGTGAGCTATCGATCCGTCCGGATTTCTGAGCGGTGGCAGCGAAGGTTGGCAGAAATTGTTTTGCACAGACTTGGTCAGACGCCAGAAGCTACGGGAGCCCCTAGGATGCGAAACAAGGTCATGACCAATCTGTACAATGCGCTGTGCATCCGCTCTCGTGTATGCCTTTCTACAGGACTTGGAATTTTTATTATAGTTTGCTTTCAGTGAGTCAATGTTAGATGCCCCGCTAATGCAGCCGTTGATCCACTTGCGATATGCCGCCTGCTTAGATGATACAGCATCGGCACATTCACGAGTAAACCAACGGTTACGCGTACTCCTACTGACGAGATCTGAGCTAGGAATGTAGTAATCCATTCCCAGCATGATCTCGCCAGCAACAGCAGCGGCACTAGCTGTCGGGTCATTCCCACTGAAGCAACGTTCCTTCCAAGGGACCGACGCATAGTATTCGCGCATACCGTCCCAATCCGCCGACTTATAGTGCCAAACGCGACGTTTGCATACCGCTAGTGGCGGCAGCTTGGCCTGTGGCACTCTGGTAGAAATAAGGCTGTGATCCGAAGAGCCTGAACCACAACCTGATATTCCACCGGGTGAGAAGTCAGCAGAAGGTCCAGTAGAGAAGGTGCTTGCCCATCAATGTCTGGGATCCTGGTGGGCTGATCAACCAGTTGGGTCAAGTCATGTGTGAGAGCAAAAGCATGAGCAGTCCTTCCAGCATGGTCAGTTTTGAGGGATTTCAACCATGATTCGTGGTGAGCATTAAAATCCCCCAAAATCACCAATTCCGCGTTAGGAAATTGCTCTTGCGCAGCATCTGCCACCCGACTAAGATGGTCAAATAATCGGCTTGTCTCCAAGTCACCATTGTGGGATCTGTAGATGCACACGTAGACTCGGCTCTGACGAACCAGGTCCACACGTACCACCAACATGGAGAAGGAGGGGTCCTCCAAGCAGCGCAGTCGGTGACAGCAAACATCCGTCCTGACGAACAAGCATACTCCGGCTTTCGCTTTGAAGGATTCTTCAAGCGTGTAGCCGGGATAATTAAGGTAGCTGGTATCGGCAGGACGGAGTATTTGTGTCTCCGTGAGAAACAACATTGCTGGCCGTGCTGTCTCGAGATGGTGGTGGACAGCGTTGAGGTTAGTGTGGAGTCCTCGGATGTTAGAGAACTCGACCTCAAACAGCGAGGGTATGGTGGGGGTGTGCACCGCTGTACGACCGTTATTTCTGTTTTGTTGCGCCATTTGGGAAAAATAAAATGGAAAAGAGACGTGAAGCGAGCGATGTTCGAGTGCGAGCCACGATAGGGATGGGCAAAGTGTGGAGGCGTGTTTCCCCAAGTGGTTGCCAAAAGGAAAAATACACTGACCCGCCGGACGGAAGGGCCCCGGACCCCCCCGGAAATGGCCGCCGGGACCCCACCTACCGGTCACCAACCGGCACGACGGTCCACCCCGAGATTATGCGTGGCCTGGTGGGGCAGCCTTACGAGCTGGTTAGGCACGCTCGGGCCCCTGTACTATGCCACGGCCGGCCAGCGGAACAGCCGTTTCTTCGGGTCTCCCTGTCCGGCAGGTCAATACAGTTTCCCCCAGCATTGGTTCAACAGCCGTCTCCATTGGACCAACACCCATCGCGGCAATACTCGCTCGGGCTCTGGCTGTACGCTGGCTGACCTCGAAACGCGGCTGCAAGCCACTTCACGAGTTTTTCACCATGCGTACGGTGGTAACAAGCCAGGCGGATGTTTCACATCCTCCCACAATGGAGTTGATATATTGTTAAATATATTTTTGATTTTTTGACGTATATAAAACGAGCAAGCGAAGTCTCTTTTCAAGGCCGTACTGTTATTCCTATATTACTCTTCAACTAAAACTTGCTTGGAAGTTGAACGATTTCAGCTCAAGGGGTCAATCTATTGAGATAATCAATGATTATCTCAGTTACTATATACAATATTAAATATTTAATAAGTTTAGAAATTACTAACTGTTTACTGTGTTATTCCCTTGAAGGGAGGTCTTCGCCCAAAAGTGAAGCGTTACTTTTCCTCCTTTTTTATATATTTAATAATTAATTTAAATTCATAGTTCCAGTTACTTTGTTGAGTAGTCAACCATGTTTATGTAATTATGTTATGTTGTTGCGGTGCTAATGAGGTTGGCGCGGCACCGCGGTTAATGTAGGGCGCACTCATTTCCACATTTGTCACTTTTGCGAGAAGTGGACTCTTTAACTAGACCTAGTTCTGTACGAGAAACGAAAACATCGCCATTATTTTGTGAAATGAAAATAAAAAGTTCGTGAGGAGTTCTATGTGTTCTTTAGAAATTTTATCCTTAGCTAAATTGTATTACTGTTGGCTTCATTCACAAGACAACAAAATATTTTAATTCATACGCTTTACGAATACGAGCAAATGCGGATACACTGTCAAGGAAACCCTATTCATTTTGCATTCATCAAGAAAATAATAACAATTTTATTTTGAATTTTATAATTGTATAACCAACTTCTATAGATTTAGCAGTTTTTCATATTATTCGGTGCATCAAAAATATACAAAGCAACATCAAATGTACGCTCGGTCAAATGTCATTGCCGTTAATATATTTCGTTTGGACAGGAGAAACATTTTGAACCGACGCATTACCAATATAGTTTTTGACGGTAAAATATCGATGAAGGGATTGAATTTTAAAAGCCATCAAATTTATCACAAACTATTAAAGATTACATAAACACGGTATATGAATATAATACGATTAAAATTAATACGAGAAATTATTTGATTATTATTTTGAATTAAGCTTTTAAATACATATTGGGTAACATTGGTGAACATAATTTATATATAATAGTATAATATTATCATAAACTCATAACCAATATTAAGGTTATTCAACTATCTACTTTGCCTTTAATAATACAGACTTAATAGCTTTTTATTTGCGTAAAATAACCATATAATTGTAGGCTCTTTATTCCAGACCTTGTCACCGAAAATTCTAAAACATTTATATATTATGCAGATAAAATAGAAATGAAAACCTTAACCCTTACAAGCTCAAAGACTCGTTTTAATCTCACTAAACAAAAACACTCTTTGAGAACTGAAATTACAATTCTCAATTACAGAATATGTAAAAATTATTAAAATCAGCCCAAAAAAATATATTTGTTAATATATATGTATTTATATTATAGGTAGACGGACGAGCAAATGGGCACCTGATGGTAAGTGGTCACCAACGCCCATAGACATTGGCAGTAAGAAATGTAAACCATCGCTTACATCGCCAATGCGCCACCAACTTGGGAACTAAGATGTTGTGTCCCTTGTGCCTGTAATTACACTAGCTCACTCACCCTTCAAACTGGATCACAACAATACCAAGTACTGCTGTTTTGCGGTAGAATATCTGATGAGTGGGTGGTTCCTACCCAGGCGAGCTTGCACAAAGCCCTTCCACCAGTAATTTATTTTTGCGTTATATATTAACTCTTACGTGTGTTGGTGTAATTACATTTATTAGGCGTTTAAACTGTAACATATATACCTATATCTATATATATATATATATATATATATATATATATATATATAATATCGTACAAAGGTAACCTTCCATCGATGTATAGAAGTCAGGTGAAAACACAGTTACGTCAATAAAAAATACAATTATATTTTAATACATTTAATGGATCAGACCGATACCTCTATAGAAAATGAGCATTGAGTATTTTCCTGAATAAGTATTTGATGGATCAGTTCACACGAGACGAGATAAAATATTGTATATCACGTGATTGATCGACTTTGCGATAAGTTGCCATTGAAAAACTTTCCTAACTAATAGGAAAGTATAATATTAGCTGGAAAATTCTCATAACTTGATAATGAAACAACGCAATCATTCACATTGACGAGCCGGTTGGCGTTGTTGGTAGATATTTACATTTCACGCCGAAGGTTGTGCGTTCGATTCCCACCCAGAACACACATTTGTGTGCATGAACATGTCTGTTTGTCCTGAGCCTGGGTGTAATTATCCATATAAGTATGTATTATATATAAAATTAAAATAAAAAAACAAAATACACTTTACAAATTTATAGTAAAAACACGCCGTCTAAAAGATTGTCTTGTGGCATTGTACTCAAGACGCTGGCACTATTGCCTCTCTGCACCGCTAGACTCAGCCTTTGGGCTAAATAAGCGCCAGCTCTTCAGTCACCAGTTTCTTAGAAAGTTTTTTTATGATTTTATGACCATGGACCTAATGTTTCAAAACCCAGCCCTACAAATTCATATTCGTTAGATAAAAGTGAATATTTGCGGCGCTTGAGCACTGGCTTTACGAGATGTATTCTTGATATGAGATACTGCTAGCGTATCTACGCAAGTTGTGTCTCATGTATTTACAAAATAAAAGCTCTGCTTAGTTTGGGATCAGATGGCCGTGAGTGAATAATGTCCCAGGATATATAAAAAGGTTATCATTCACATAAACATAACTAGTTAGCGGAAAACATTTTATTTATAAGGGCATAAGAGGATATTTGGTAACTCTTAATTATTGCTAAGTACTCGTACTACTCTCGATGGATGTGAATAGCACAGGACCGGGAGAATTGGCGCGCCGGTGAGGAGACCTATGTCCAGCAGTGGCTGACTGAAATTGATGATGACTCGTACTACATATTGGAAATTATATTTAAATTCTTCGCATGTGTATCTACCAGCCCGCATTAGAAGCGTGGTGGAGTAAGTTCCATGTCTCCTAAGAAGCGTGGTGGAGTAAGTTCCATGTCTTCTAAAAAGCGGGAGGTTTGGTCGAAGGTTGGTGGCGCATTGGCAATGTGCATCCCTTATGCGTTACATATCTTACGGTGCCAAAATCCGAGCATAAATACTATCAGGTGATCTATTTGCCAGATTACTCAACTATTGTAAATAAAACCGTGAAAAAAAACCTTTACAAATACTCAACTAGGATAAATAATGAAAAAAGAATTAATTCACTTTATTTGAATAGGAATGAACATTAAGAGAGTTTGTTTACGCACGTTAGTCGCTTGCGCTACGTGATCTCGCAAAGTCATTAAATATAAGAGTGTTTTGATACACAAATATAACACCACTATGTAAGGTTTTCAACAGCTGATTATTCATACAATTTACAAGGCAAAATTACAATGATGTTTGTCAATATTCTGATGAGACGTAATACAAAATTAGCTTATAAAAATATATCTTACGTTTTGAATTCAAATGTATGTGATGTAAAACAAACAAACTGATAAATTATTAGTAGGGATATTTTTAAAAACAAACTGGAAACTCATTTCAGAAAACGATCGTGAAACTTTAGAAAGTGCTAGAGATATTGTATATATAATAATTATAATATTTCAAAACGCACCAAAGGAGTATATCACCATAAGTCGGTTGTCAACTTTTCAATGAATGAAATGAAGTAAGTCCTTTGCTGAAAAGCACTGCAAGTACTGATGTACAATAACGATCACTTAAAATTTTAATGCAGGTATTAATTAAAACGAGCAAAATCATTATTCATCGCACGACGATTGCAATATAAAGCAATATACAAATATAAAAAAAATTCAATGTGAAGTCGCACTTTGAACTTAAATTATTCCACGAATTTAGGCTTATACAATCTCTTTCTTTTTTCACTCGCACGAGTGTTACAAGGAAAAGGAAAATCAACATTAATAAAACTCCAGCTATATCCGTCGAAGATAAAGGTCGAACATCTCATTTCCTCTCACATCGCCTCTTTGGTGAAAAATTGTGCGTTTCTTTAGACAAATCGAAGTATTTTCGATATTTTAAGATGACGTGGTTATCACTTGAAATTCTTTCGAAAATATGTACAATTTTATTTCTCTCATTACCAATATAATAAATGTATTCATTATACAGGGTTACAGGGTAATATGTCACGATCCTTTTAAAGGGTTATAGTTCAGGACAATAGCTATCAAATGACCCCCAAAATGCTTATGCAAAAGTGTATCGTTTTCGAGTTATTAATTTTTTAATATTTTTTTTATTTAAAGGATGTTTGAGATTCTAAAATTCAATAAAAAAAAATCAACGTATTTTCCCTGTTTTTTTTTGTATTTCTTGCTAGGGTACATCCTAGTTAATAATAACCAGTTATAAAACAAAAACAATCTTCAAGCATTTTTAAATTACAGATCCAAAACTGTACAACTTTTCGATTTTTAATTTTGATTCTTTAAGTTACTCGCAATTTTTTTGTAAAAATCACTATGGCTCTTATCGTGCGGATCATTTTAAAAACATCTGCGTTTCCTTAGCTATCCATCGGTACATAAAAAGTACAGTAACAATCATAAACTCAGGAGAAAATTAGATAACAAAGAGACCAGGTAGGAAATTCTAAGAAATGCTATTGTTAAGAAATTAAATCTGGATCAAAGACAAAAGGACCTCAATGCAAAGTAGTTAAAGATTATTTTTAATAGGGGTAATAGGTAAAAAAGGAGAGATAAACCAGAGCTGTCATTGCAATTTTGAATTTAAATCAAAAACAAAATACTTAATCTTTTTAGTTACTCCATACTTTCGAAATTACACTGTTTATTATTCATAATTCGTGTTCAAAATGAGATCCCCTATTTCGTATACAAATACGCATTCTTTTTCTTAATTCACTTTTTTACTACAACACTACTTAAGCTATGTCGAATAGAATTTGCATCATTCATTATTCTTGTTTTGAGTTCTTCAATTGTTTGTACTGGTGAAACATCATAAACCAGGCTTTTCATATGCCCCCAGACATAATAGTCCATCGGAGTCAAATCTGGACTTCTCGCTGGCCATGGGATTGGTCCTCCTCTGCCAATCCATCTATTACGATAATTGCTGTCTAGCCACTGTCTTACGGACATTCGAAAGTGTGCGGGGCAACCATCATGCTGGAATATCATTCTCTGCCTAAGTTTCAGCGAAACATTTTCGAGTAACTCATGCAGGATTTCTCTAAGCAAGCTTTCATAACTTTCACCATTTAAGTTATCAGGTAGGAAATGTGGCCCAATAAGATTATCATTGATAATCCCCATCCAGACGTTTACCGAGAAACGTCTTTGGGAACCGCTTAATCGCTTTTTGTGAGGGTTTCCCTGTTCTTTTTGAGACCAATATCGAATATTGTGGTAGTTAGTAATACCATCTTTGTCAAACTTTGACTCGTCTGTCCATAAAATTTTTCTCAAAAAATTGGGATTTTCTGCATCACAGTGTAGCATAAATCGGCAAAAATCTAAACGTCTTGCAGGATCTCCTTCTTCAATCACGTGTACGGGTGTGTAATGATAGGGATACAATCCAGCCGCGTGGACAGTAAACCAGACTCTCCATTGAGATACGCCCAGTCGGTTTGCCACAATATTGGTGGAAACTGTAGGGTCCTCTCGAAAATGACGAATAATTACATCTTCTTCATCTGGAGAACGGACACGAGGGCGTCCGGAATCAGATTGTCTCCTTTGCACGCGACCAGTTTCTCTAATTCGACGATACACACCAATAAAGACACTATTGTCAGGTGTCCGGCGATCCGGAAATCGACGATTATACTCACGACGAGCAGCTGCGGCGTCACCGTTACAATATCCATAGCAAAATAAGATGTCAGCGTATTCCTCATTAGAGTACGGACGACGAGAAGAATTTTGTTCTGCAGCCATAATAGTCCTTTTTACGCGCCAAGTTATCATAAACACAAATCACAAATTCCTTTTAGCTAGCCGAGTCACGAAGTTGTAAGAAACAGAGTCCAGTAAACGAAGCGGTTTTTTTCAAAAATTTAAGAGATCAATATTCACTAAAGCGCGTCCACACTATACGATCAGTGCAAGTACAGTGAGTATTATGTACCCCGACAAGGTTTTATTACTCTTATTCCTAAAAGAAATGAGATAAAAGGAAATTAGAAAAAATGACGGTAAATTCAAAGGAATTGATAATAGTATTCCACAAACAGCTCTGGTTTATCTCTCCTTTTTTACCTATTACCCCTATTAAAAATAATCTTTAACTACTTTGCATTGAGGTCCTTTTGTCTTTGATCCAGATTTAATTTCTTAACAATAGCATTTCTTAGAATTTCCTACCTGGTCTCTTTGTTATCTAATTTTCTCCTGAGTTTATGATTGTTACTGTACTTTTTATGTACCGATGGATAGCTAAGGAAACGCAGATGTTTTTAAAATGATCCGCACGATAAGAGCCATAGTGATTTTTACAAAAAAATTGCGAGTAACTTAAAGAATCAAAATTAAAAATCGAAAAGTTGTACAGTTTTGGATCTGTAATTTAAAAATGCTTGAAGATTGTTTTTGTTTTATAACTGGTTATTATTAACTAGGATGTACCCTAGCAAGAAATACAAAAAAAAATAGGGAAAATACGTTGATTTTTTTTTTATTGAATTTTAGAATCTCAAACATCCTTTAAATAAAAAAAATATTAAAAAATTAATAACTCGAAAACGATACACTTTTGCATAAGCATTTTGGGGGTCATTTGATAGCTATTGTCCTGAACTATAACCCTTTAAAAGGATCGTGACATATTACCCTGTAACCCTGTATTACTAATAATTTGACTGCTTTGATGGTTTGATAGTTCCAACCCCAAGTCGGGACAATAAAAAGGTGATTGGGTTTTCTGTGGAAATGTTTTCAGTAGCAGCCCAGACTCTGGAAGTTAGAATTAACTTTGTGCTTGTTCTTGAATCCTTTTCTTTGAAATTTAAATCATTAAAAAATAGTTGAAAAATTTGATTTATAAATACAAAAATACACAAAAAGTCTTTCTGTCTGCGATTACAAAATAACTGCCCGCTAACTAACGCTTATATTAGCAGGAGCACTTTATTGAACAAGTAAAGCCAAATGTAAACTAAACGCCATTTAAAGCTTGTCACATTTCAGTTCCTCGTTCCTTTGTCACGATCGTTTGTTTGTTTATTGCCCTCACACCTGGAAAGGAATCCGTTCAACAAAATTAATCATCCGTCAACCCCTAGAGCTACGCCCCGATTAATTACACTCGCGACAATTACCGTCAAAGCCTCCCCTAATGTGATCGGTGATCTCATTCGGTTCGTATTCATGAGATACACTTTGGGAAAATGCGTGTGAATGTGTTTGTTTCATCCCTTTTGTAACTTCGCCTTTAGTATTTTAATGAACACCTGACCGATGAAATTACCATTTAAAAAAAATTCAAGCACCACTGAATTTTCATGTGCTTAATTTGTGATTATAATTCATCTCGTGCTTTACGGTGAAGGAAAACATCGTGAGGAAACCTGCATGTGTCTAATTTCACTGAAATTCTGCCACATGTGTATTCCACCAACCCGCATTGGAGCAGCGTGGTGGAATTAGCTCCAAACCTTCTTCTCAAAAAGAGGAGAGGAGGTCTTTAGCCCAGCAGTGGGACATTCACAGGCTGTTACGGTACGGATATATAACGTATTAAAAAAGATTGAAACAGTAGCACGTATCATTTAATTTGATATTCGATGTATCAAACGACTTACCGCGTCCCAAGTAAATAAGGATTTAGTAATCTATAATAATATTATAAAGCTGAAGAAACTCTTCAGCTTTAGTTCGGCCGAAATAAAATCTTTAAGTGTTGGACAACCAATACATACTTATAATAAACCATATAACCGTAAAACAATAAATTAAAAATGTTGTATATACTGAAATACTATAAGTCTGCTCTTAGTGATTTCTTAAAGTTATATGCGATGAAAGCGAGGACAGAGCTAGTATTGTAATAAAAGTTTTATTATAATCAAATCAATCAACAGCCAATCGTTGTCCACTGCTGAACATAGGCCTCTCCCAAGGTGCGCCAAAGCTCCCTGTCCTCCGCCTTCCGCATCCAGTTGGTGCCCGCCACCTTCTTAAGGTCGTCGGTCCACCTGGCTGGAGGGCGCCCCACGCTGCGCTTGCCGATTCGCGGTCTCCACTCTAGGACTCGTCTGCTCCAACGGCCATCGGTCCTACGACATACGTGACCAGCCCACTGCCACTTCAGTCTGCTAATTTTGCAAGCTATGTCGGTGACTCCGGTTCTTTTCCGGATAATCTCATTTCTGATCTTATCCTTCAAAGATACTCCGAGCATATCTCGCTCCATAGTACGCTGAGCGACTTTGAATTTGTGGACTAGTCCCGCAGTTAGTGTCCACGTTTCGGCACCGTATGTCATGGCAGGCAAGACGCATTGGTTGAAGACTTTCGTCTTCAAACATTGCGGTATAGACGACTTGAGGACTTGACGAAGGTTGCCAAATGCTGCCCATCCCAAGCGAATTCTTCGATCGGCTTCCTTCTCGAAGTTGTTCCTACCGACTTGTATTATCTGTCCTAGGTAGGTATATTCACTAACAACTTATCATATCGGTCCCGGCACGACATGCCTATTGAACATGACCTTGGTCTTGTCCAAGTTCATACCGAGACCGACACACCGGGAAGACTCGCCTAGGCTACGCAGCATTTCGGTGAGTTGTTCCAGCGACTCTGCTATGATGACATTTTATTATAAATCAACAGAAATTATATCATCCTCAACAGTATTTTATAGTCACCTTTAATTCTTTATTATAATGATTTCTCTTTTTTCATATTGCTTAAAATGTGAATTACAAAATTACTATATTATTTTGCTAGTAAAGTAAAATTAACTTTAACGCTAGTGTGTTAAAATTACTTTTATACTTTTGCATGCTGTGTTTGCATCTAGAAGAAAACAATTAATTCATTAGCTCTTATTAATTCTTTTATGTACCATCTAATCAGTTTTGCTAAATAAATAAAAAATAAACAACAATTCCTAAGTAGTTCCCGAAGCTTGTTTACGGGACAACCAGAGTCGAATAATCTGAGTGTCCCGTTGACAAAAGGCTTAATTATAAGTCTTTACCTATTCATTGTAGACTTACAGAGATCATTACGCCTATCGTATTATCTTGGCCTTAATTTGTACTAAACCTTACTAATATACAAAGGTCTGCGTCCATCATTACTTCATACTATCCATTTTTTTTATTGCCAAAATGAAATATTTTCCTTGTTTATTTATTTATTTATTTAGGGCATTTATAAGTTACCATCATAAATCATATATTTCTCGAAACATTTCTAATATTGAATGGTCGATTGTAAAGTGTATTCACGGGCAACACCAGTTTTAAATAAAGGAAAAAACAAGAATTTGACATATAGAGATGGGCACACGATACTACGACTCAACAAGTGGTTTTCATATTATAGGTCAGTTTATACATCTATTGTATTTTTTTTTTTCGGAACTTATTTATCGTTGATTTAAATGTCAATCAATTTAAGTATCATTTATTATCTGTATCTCGTTTTTTTTTGTTTATTTTAATCTGCGCCTTCACTCACTGAATTGAACGTGACGTTTAGAATGATGGATTTGGGATCCTTATTTAATGAGCATTATTTTTACCTCTTCCTTATTTTCAAAATCTATATCAAACAAAAGTTTTAATCTAATACCGCCTCATGATGTGGACTGCGTGATAGTTAAGTTCTTTCAATATTTTCTGTACCAGAAGGGTGCCAGTTCCGTTAGAATATTTATTATCTCACAACCGTATTTCCGTATTTGGTTTATAATTGAAATCGCTGAGTGACAGTGACATCCATCTAGTTATTGGACCTATCCTTTTGACGATCACGTAGTTATTATAATAACCCGAGTTATTATAATAAAATAATCTACTTGTGGTAGGGCTTTGTGCAAGCTGGGTAGGTACCACCCACTCATCAGATATTCTACCGCAAAACAGCAGTACTTGGTATTGTTGTGTTCCGGTTTGAAGGGTGAGTGAGCCAGCGTAATTACAGGCACAAGAGACATAGCATCTTAGTTCCCAAGGTTGGTGTCGCATTGGCGATGTAAGCAATGGTTAACATTTCTTTCAGTGCCAATGTATATGGGCGTTGGTGACCACTTACCATCAGATGGCCCATATGCTCGTCCACCTACCTATACTATAAATGTATAGGTAAATAAATATGAAGCCTGTATGTGTCGTATTTCACTGAAATTCTGCAACATGTGTATTCCACCAACCAGCATTGGAGCAGCGTGGTGGAATAAGCTCCAAAACCTTCTTTTCAAAAAGGGAGAGGAGGCCTTAGCCTTAGTTATTACATACATATTATTACATATGTTAGTATATGGCTCATTAGCTCCAATACTAGCTCCGCACCACATAATGACATTCAATGTAAGTGAAGTACTTAACATCTTAATATTTAAAAGTTACTTTGTATGTAAGGGTTAGGTGACATGTGTCCTTTCCTGTAACCCTGACAACGGGTATGTAAATGATTATTAAGTAATAAAGACGTGATAGCGTAACAAACAAACTCACTTTTGCATTCATAATATTAAATAGGAAGTTAAAATAATATTCTCAAATCGAAATGTTTTATAACAAAATATTATATGAAGTCAAGAAAGTAAGCGAGTTTGGTCGTCTTATTTCAAAGATTCGATTATGTAAACTGCAACGACAAAGGGATTTTAATACCATTACTGGTGGTAGGGCTTTGTGCAAGCTCGTCTGGGTAGGTACCACCCACTCATCAGATATTCTACCGCAAAACAGCAATACTTGATATTGTTGTGTTCCGGTTTGAAGGGTGAGTGAGCCAGTGTAATTACAGGCACAAGGGACATAAAATCTTAGTTCCCAAGGTTGGTGGCGCATTGGATATGTAAGCGATGGTTGACATTTCTTACAATGCTAATGTCTAAGAGCGTTGGTGACCACTTACCATCAGGTGGCCCATATGCTCGTCCGCCTTCCTATTCTATAAAAAAAAAAAAAAATTTACCATGTATCTTAGTATGAATCTGAATCCAATTTACATTAGACTTGCCTTCGTTATCTTAATCTAATAATATTTGCAGTACTAATATTTGGGTTTTCTCCTTAGAATATCTTATAAAAAATATTATCGTTTATTGCAAATTGAATCTGTATACTATCATAATTAGGGTCATTTTTATTGTTTTAAGCAATTAGCAATTCGTCATCGTAGACGTAAGTTTTAACAGATTGATTTTTGCTTTACTGCACTACATATAAAACAAAATATATAAAACAAAGTCCCCCGCCGCGTCTTTAAGTCTTTTTTTATAGAATAGGAAGGCGGACGAGCATATGGGCCACCTGATGGTAAGTGGTCATCAACGCCCATAAACATTGGCAGTGTAAGAAATGTTAACCATCGCTTACGTCATCAATGCGCCACCAACCTCGGTGAACTAAGATGTTATGTCCCTTGTGCCTGTAATTACACTGGCTCACTCACCCTTCAAACTGCAACACAACAATACTAAGTACTGCTGTTTTGCGGTAGAATATCTGATGAGTGGATGGTACCTACCCAGACGAGCTTGCACAAAGCTCTACCACCAGTGTCTGTATGTCTGAACGTGATAAACTCAAAAACTACGGTACGGATTTCCTTACGATTTTGACAAATAGACGGATTGATTCACGATGAAGGTTTAGGTGTATAATTAATTCAGTTTTTTGTGAAAATTAGCTGAAATATGGCGATAAATGTTGAAGATGTGTCAGAAAAAAACATTCCCACTGGGATATTTACTAACGTTATATGTATTACGATATAAATGATTTATATTAACTATTATTCTGCCCTAGCGAAGCCAGGACGAAACCGAAGTGTTTTTTTAGTTTTTATTATTTAATCCCGGTAGAAGAAGCATCCGTGGGCTTATATGTATAAGTTATTTGTAGTAAGTAACCATATTTTTTTTTTAAACAACAAGCAATGATATCAATCAATATTTTAAGTATTTTTAATAAATAGTTAGGCAGACGGGCAAATGTTCCACATGATGGTTACCATAGTCACAGATATTTACTTTAAGAAATATTAACCCTTCCATAAGGAAAGTTAGTTAAGGAACTAAGATGTTATGTCCCTTGTGCCTGTAGTCACACTGGCTTACCCGTAAATTTAAATATTTCGATGATTTCAATTGCGTTATATTTATAGAGTTTGGCCTATAGTTATTTATACATTATTGTACACCATAAAGATTTAAAACTTTACAAAACATGGGTACAACCTAATTATGAGTAGCATACAACTTTGGCGACCTTATCGCGACATAGCGATCTCTTCCAGGAAACCAACGGCATAAAGAATTACTTATAGCTCATAGGACAAGGTCGGATAATAATAATAAATAGAGTAACGTAAGTCATAGTCGTAATCGTAATCATATTAACCTGAAATTTAGTATATCTAGACACGCGGTAGCGTGTCAAGCCAAGTTCAACATAACAGAACTGGCGAGCAGCACCATGTATAATATTACACGAACCAATTGAAGCAACTTTTGACCCCTTCATCACTCAAAAAAATTTTAAGCATAAACATGTCAAATTTAGCTTATACATTGAGACTTGCGAGATACATATGTGCTCCAAATTTGATAAACATACCTCAAACGATTAAGTACATACTAAAACATTCATGGAAGAGCCCTATGTTCGATGACTAGTTTCAGCAAGCCAAATTTTCGGAAAAATAAAAGCAGAATTTACAGCTTTAGAACTTGCGAAGGCTATAATATAATTCGTATATGACAACTAGCTAAGTCAAACCATAGGCTTCAATATATTATCCTAAGTTATAAGAAGGAATTATATTTTAAGTTTTTATAAAAAAAAATATGTTATTTTAAATAAATTTGTGGACTGTCGAGATGGCCCAGTGGTAAGAACGCGTGAATCTTAACCGATGAACGTGGGTTCAAACCCGGGCTAGCACCTCTGAATTTACATGTGCTTAATTTCTGTTTATAATTCATCTCGTGCTTTTCGGTGAACGAAAACATCGTGAGGAAACCTGCATGTGTCTAATTTCATCGAAATTCTGCCACATGTGTTTTCCACCAACCCGCACTGGAGCAGCGTGGTGGAATAAGCTCCAAACCTTCTCCTCAAAAAGGGAGAGGAGGCCTTAGCCCAGCAGTGGGACATTTACAGGCTGTTACTGTTACTGTTGTTGACTGACTATTGAACTTGGCACCCATTTAGATCTCACTTGTTTTGTCGTTGAAGTCAACAACCAAGGTATATATCATAATATTGAACTTGGCTATCATTTCACATTTATGTTTTTTTTGTTTGGGTACTTGCCGAAGGTTGTGGGTTCAATTTACACCCAGGATAGACATTTGTGCGCAAGAACATGTCTATTTGTCCTGAGTCTGGGTGTAATTATCTATATAAGTATGTATTTACAAAAGAAAAGTAGTATATGTAGTATATCAGTTGTCTGGTTTCCATAGCACAAGCTCTGCTTAGTTTGGGATCAGATGGCCGTGTGTGAATAATGTCTCAGGATATTATTATTATTATTGTATTCCTTCAATTTATCATATAATTGATCATCAATTATGTTTTAGTTGATAAAACAAATTTAATCAATCTAATTAACAAGATTGTATTAGATTACCAAATATATTTACAAAGCATCAGTACTCTAAAGCAATTATCGGGATATCAAATTGCGGGAGCATCGCATTAATAAGCGTTCGGAAACCGATTGATCGGTTGCCCTTTACAAAATAATTTAGTTCGAGAATAATGTTTACAATTTCAAGATAAAGAAAAAGAAGCAACGGTTTATTGTTATATTAGACTTTGGATAATTTGAATACAATAAAATTAGTTAACTGATCTCCAGACAAAATCACAAGTTCTTTTCAATCGTAATTTTACAAAGTTAATCTTTACTGATACTAAAATGTTTGTCCCATCATCATAATTTTAGACCAAACTTGATATGAACCTAGCAATTGAGAGGTGATTGCAACAGGCGTGAGCGTCTTGGGTACAAATGCCATAAGAAAATATTTTGGACGACGTATATTTTTTTTAACAAGCCGAGATGGTCCAGTGGTAAGAACGCGTGAATCTTAACCGATGATCGTGGGTTCAAACCCGGGCAAGCACCACAGAATTTTTATGTGCTTAATTTGTGATTATAATTTATCTCGTGCTATACGGTGAAGGAAAACATCGTGAGGAAACCTGCATGTGTCTAATTTCACTGAAATTCTGCCACATGTGTATTCCACCAACCCGCATTGGAGCAGCGTGGTGGAATAAGCTCCAAACCTTCTCCTCAAAAAGAGGATAGGAGGCCATTAGCCCAGCAGTGGGACATTCATAGGCTGTTACGGTACGGTATATTTTTTTAATTTGCTATTTTCGTTATATATCATAATAAACGACAGAATTTAAGTTAGTGTGTAATGAAGTGAAAGGTTTGCTGAATATCACTCTGACGTCTCAAGCAAAATATAGAAATGGTTTTGATATCTTCTAATAATAATCTTTGACGGTAATACAACAATAAACATCGTTCGCAATAAATGTTTATGACTAAACATCAATGTTAATTTTGAATTATGGGGCCATATAAATGTGCTACGAACAAAGTTTGCGTATAGATGCCAAAGTGTATTAATAAAATATTTACGAGTTTATACCTTGTAATATGTTAGATGGTAACATTTTAATAGATTACAATAAAGTAGCATAAGTAATAATATAAATATATTTAATTACAGATATAATTAATTGTAGAATAACGACTTAAGTGCTGTTAAGAGCCTTGATTGCGTGAAGGTTTGATTTGCAAACGCAAAAGTCAATTTCTTAGATAAATAAAAAATATGGTCACAAGATGGCAGTTGAACTAAAAAACGGAAATGCTTATTAAATTGTTGAAAATAAAAATATTGCGAGGACGACGTTTCTCGTTACTTATTCTGTTTGGGCGATTTCTCAGCGTATTGTTCTTGGGGTTCACGGGAAATTTTAATATTATTTTCATTTAATATCCACGGAGATTAAAATTTTATGAATAACAATGAGGAAGTTTGAAATAAGAAATGAATGAATGCAGTAGATCTGTAGTGTTTACTTTTAATTTTAAATTTAATATTTTTTTAACCCTTCAACTTGTTGTTAAGCAAGGGTTAATATGAGTTATATTTAAATACCACGCTTCCTAAGATATATTTGAATGACAACGGATTTAAATTAAGTATTAGAAAAAAAAAAAAATACTCTGTATAAGTTTTCAGAGACAGTTGAAAAGTAGCATTTTCACCATTTTCAGTTTTATAATTATACATTTCCTTCCTTTAAACATTTTAATTTCTTGCGGAACTTTTTCAATATTTCTTCGAATTGTTTGGTTCAGCTTTGCATACAACAATTTTTTTTAATGGCATTATATTTGTTATACACTTTCACGAGTATTATGCCAGTCTCTGTAAATACAAATTAACGATTTACCTGAAAATTTAAAAAATAATAAAAATATATATCAAAAGATATAAATTATAGTATTAATATACTCCTATTCTTTGTAGAAGCAAAACTTTTCGGGCAATACATACATTCCAATATTTATATTCCATTATTTATCAATATTCTATCCAATATTCAAAATATCAATTGACATTAAATTCAAAATATCCAAACCATCCAATCTAAATTCAAAATATCCATTGACAGAAGCGGAAAGTAGCCAATAAAGTATCCAATACATTTCAAAACGTGTGACCTAATTTCTACCGCAAGTGGAAAAATTCGATTCGGAACAATCTTCCATTGTACCGTATAATCACATCAAGAGTTCCTCGCAAGTAGCAGGTGCAATCCGCGAATTGGTCTCATAAATTACGAACCTAATAATACCACCCCAGTTTTCCAATTTCGCATATATTTTCCCACGACAAAAACCGTTTTGTATAACATCCCTCTACAGTGTATATTTTCCTTAAATTAAAGCATTTTTTCTTGTGATGATCCAATTTGAATTACAGCGCTTTCCCTTAATAAAATATTATTTACGGCTTCTGGTTGTCTCTGATAAGCAAAAAGATACTTCCGGTTCAGGTTCGAAGATATAGAAAGGGATCTGTGCATCCGTGCAACTATTTTTTGCCATAATATTGTGTTTTTGCTGAATAGCTTGCATTTTTCATTATTGTTTCTGTTTGCAATTATTTTCAACGTCTCCTTACACAAAGTTGTATCAATTTTTGCTGACACAATATTAAAGTAAAAAACTTTTTGCAACAATGCGTGTTGACTGCACAAAAATTCCGAATTTTCTTTAAGAACACAAGCGTAAACCATTCAATATCTAAAACATAACTATGATGCAACATTGTTATATGTAACTCATAAGCCCTTTATGTTTACATACCCAAATTTTCTTAAAATTCTGCTAACACCACATTGCATAATGAATTAAAATTCAATCACAGCGACATAAACAATGGCTCTGTATTACATCAAAACATTCCAAGGATCTTCCACGGGACAATGGGCTTAACCTACATTCTGAAGTTATTCAATCCTCTTTTTATGGACCACTCATTGTTCTAAAAATCTTCATTACTGTTTAATTATTCTCAAAATTTATTCTTTGTTTTGTCAGTCACAGGGTAAACAACTCGGAGGTTAGATCATAATTAGTTGGTGTAACGTAGTCGAGTGTAAGAGAACATTATGTGGAGTCCATCGTATCTTATCTCTTATCTTCCAAAGGGAAATTCCATACAAACCTTGAATGAACAGATTTGAGCTTTGAGGTTTGGTGCAAATGAGAGAATATTGCGGTCTTTACGACTTTTTATAGTTAACAATTTCTTAAAATTCTCCACAACAGTCTATATTGTATAAGATTTGTCGCATATTTCTTACTTAGAAGATTAAAGTTTATTATTTGTCATCAATTAATTCGCTTTGTAACTGTTTGGCTTTGTCAAGAATTTGCTTATCACTTGAACCGTAAGCTTAATTCTGTTCGCTGATACAAGCGTCTCGGGCAAAATCCTAACTGACAATGGTGTGCCAACAACAATAACTATTGTCAGCAATGGAATATGTATCTTGGAAAAGATGTTTCACCGTGTGAGTTTATCTGAATTGTATTAAGCTTTTATTGTTATATATAAAGCGTTTATATGTTAGCGATTCTTTTTTTGATTCTCGAATGTCTATTTTCCTTATAACTTACACCAAAACGTTTAAATTTAGCGCCGGGATAAGACGTCCCGTACAGAGTGATGGACAATGGAATACAGACATCTTTTGTTTCTTATGACAATACATAGACGAATAATTGGAACGCAACTGTTACTATCTTGCATTTTTTACAGTTCCAACAATCGCCTTTTCAAAAATTCATGTTTTTAGAAGATTTACCTGTTTTTGTTTAAAATCAAAACAAACTTTATTTGATACGTTTTTGCAGTTTTGAGTTGTCTCTTAACAAGATTTTACTTAATGTAAAGTTACCTCCGCTTCAGAATGTGGATTATATCGAGAAAAGTAGTTATATATTTTTTTCACCAATCAAATTACATAAAAATCAACGGATTCACTACAATTTTATCATATATATAAGTTGAAATATGAAATTATTTTTCGTACATATTATTATTTCATCGATCTTAATTTGTTTGAATTATCATTTACGAATTTTTATTTTATATAAAACAGAAATAAAATATATCATAAGCGTATACGTTTAAGATCATCGATTTCGTAATACCGACGATTGAATTTCAGTGGCTTCCGCATTAATACGTGTAATAAATAATGTAGCAAGATTGCTGAAAACATGGCAATAAATAAATATATATATTGACGGGTATCCATGCAAAATGTGGTCGTGTGTTTCCTATATAAGCTTTTCAATGAGGAAAACACGCTGTGAATTTTGATAGCGGGAAGAGGGGCGTAAAATTGCATTTAGGTGTTGCTCCCCGTGGTGAGGGTCGCTTTATTTATTTACGTCCAGATATATGTAGCATAACACTCATGTTGAAGTAGTTGAACTAAGAATGCTAAGATTTTTATACATACTGTATATGAAACAAGGATTTGTACATGATAATTATATCCTATCGTACAATATTGGTAGATAAAAAAAAAATAATGTGAATATGAAACATAATAAGATTTTGATATCTGTATATAGTTCTAAAAATATTAAAATAAGTTTATGTAAGAATTTCTATATTTAAAAACCTACTCATTTCATATCAAGGAGTACCTACGTCTCTAAAATAATATAAGCCGTATCGTATATCAAACTGAACAGACAAACATATGTTTATTTCTATATTTAGAAAAGCCAGTTAATGCATTAAACTACACCTACAAATAACGCCCAAATCATTTTAATTATTCAAAGCGCGTCTAATAAGTTTCACACTCTCATTAAAACATGTTCCCGCGATTACAACCCTTTGGTCCTAGAAATAGGAATCATTTTCGTTTATCCATATTATGTGGGATGTTAAATTATTAATACCTCATCTATGGTGAGGTAATGCGAATATAACAGTGCCGAATAGCCTTCAAATGGCTCGCAATAATTACACGTTAATCAATATGTTAGAATGCCAATGGTTACTGAATATCATTACTATATATCGCATAGTATTAGCGTACATATTTAATGACATTATATATTAATTGACTGCCTCGTTGGTCTAGTGGCTTGATGTAAGGCCGCAGACCCGAAAATCCTGGGTTCAATTCCCAGGTCGGGCTAGTAAAAGTTATTGGGTTTTTCTGTCAGAAAAATCTCAGTAGCATCCCGGAGTCTGGAAGTTGGAAGTGTGTACACTCCCGGGCCTCGGAAAGTACGTAAAGCTGTTGGTGCTGAACTCCGGTCGTGTCGGAATGCCGTCCCATCGGATTATGGGAGTGTGAGAAGAGAGAGTGCACCTGTGTTTGCGCACACACTTGTGCACTATAATGTCTCCTGCGCAGTTGGCTAGTCTCTTATGAGATTGACTGCCGTAGCCGAAACCGCTCTGGAGGACATTATTATTATATTAATTACCACCAATATGCTATATTCCCGTCAAGGGTAACTTCCTTATTTACGTACTGTTACGTACTGCAAATCAAATATTTATTGTTGATTTTATATTAACATAATATTTTGTTTGAAACAATGAATACATTCAAAACTTAGATAATGGTTAACAATGCAATGAAAATAAATAAGAGAAAAAGGGAGAGAAAAGTAAGTAAGAGAACAGTAACTTGGAAACGTAATAATAAATTTATAGCCCCGTCACATATTAATTATCAGCTTATAAGTGATGTAAGTACATTAATAAAGGAATATTTTGCATAGTATGCAGTGCATATGGCTTGTTAAAGTGATTCAATGCGAGCTCCTTGAATACCCAATACACACTCGAAGCATGCTTCAGTAAAGAGTCACTTCACTGCACTTCAGTGAATGTTAGAACACGAGTTTAGCTCACATAATGGAAAATAGAAAATAAATAATCGAATTACTCAAAGGTTGGAAATACAAAAAATATATATGAAAAATATTTTGGATGTTTTCCCTTAGAGAAAAAACATAATCGTTCTTGAGTTCTTTTCATTTTTATTATAAAACTTGGCAAGATTTGTTCGCCAGTTTGACACAAATCTACCGACTTTATTAATAAGAGTTAAGTATAGTTACATTTAAAAAGGGTTCTTGCAGGTGCGTTCCATCAGAATCCACATTTTGAGTCGCTTGTAGTTGTAAATATATCTATCAAGATATACTTTAAAGGTTAGAGTGCTTAAGACAATTGAAACATAACTTCACCGGTGTTAAGCCTTTGAGCGCATGTCTGCGTTATAACACAAATTTACCAATTCTAAGCTCTATCAGACATTGTTTTGATTGTTTTACTTTGCTATGATCAAGTTTTAAAGATAAGTAAGCGAGTGTCACAAGCTTAAAGGACGGAAAATCTAGTGGTTGACGACACATTGACGATTTTAATGTTGGTCATTTTTTCTTAAAGTGCTCGTGTTTATGAAATGGGCCCACTGCTTCTATTTTGCTTTAAAAGTATATTCCCCACTGCTTCTATTTTGCTTTAAAAGTATACCATTCCAGTCTTGATGATGAATAAATAAAATTTACTGCTCCGTTATCGGATGTTACTTTTGTTCCTATGTAACTTATATATATATATATAAATATCAAGACTGGAATGGTTAGTACGTGGTTAGTAATTGTCATTTACAAGAAGTTTTATACATTTTTTTAATGAACTTTTTAATTATCGTCGCTTTCGTTGTCGCGGAACACTCACATATTATGAGAGCTACCGCTTAAAAACAAAATATAAAAAAAAATTAGAACCAAAAATAATATGCACAATAAAAATAAGATGTGTAAACAGAAGCGAGCCGACACGAAAAGGAAGATCACTCGGCATATGTAGATACCCGGGGATAGCATACAATGACTCCTGAAGTTCTACGCTGATTTTCAGTGACAGCGGGGACCGCACAACAAAACGGACTGTATATATATAATATAAAACTTTGGTTGCTAATACTTAATTTCTATGTATATTTATTCAACCTTTTTCGCTTATAACACTTAACTGGTGATGACCGTAACTTATTACGGTAGAGATATTTGTTATTCGTTTAAGAAATTGATATCATTCTAAAATTAAGATTTAGCTATGTAAATATTGTAAGTTCCCTTATTTCAAAATTATTATTTTTTCTGAATCATTAGGTGGCAGTCATAGGCAAATTGACATTTTAACAATTCTTTTGGGGAAACTTAAGTATTCTTTACAACGGCTTACTAATCCTTCAAATAGAACTGCAAGACTAAGTATAGCTGTGTGACGTTATAACCCAAGCATGATAATAATCACACCATTTTTACTGGTAGTAGGGCTTCGTGCCACCAACCCGCATTGGAGCAGCGTGGTGGAATAAGCTCCAAAACCTTCTCCCCAAAAAAAAGGGAGAGCAGGCCTTAGCCCAGCAGTGGGACATTAACAGGCTGTTACTGGTTACTGGGCTTCGTGCAAGCTCGTCTGGATAGGTACCACCCACTCATCAGATATTCTACCGCAAAACAGCAGTACTTGGTATTGTTCTGTTCCTGTTTGAAGGACGAGTGAACCAGTGTAATTACAGGCACAATGGACGTGACATCTTAGTTCCCAAGGTTGGTGGCACATTGGCGTTGTAAGCAATGGTTAACATTTCTTACAGTGCCAATGTCTATGTGCATTGGGGACCACTTACCATCAGGTGCCCCATATGGTCGTCCACCTACCTACCTATAGTATAAAAAAACCCTATTATCTCATAGGTGAATTATATTATTCAATTATTTACTTCAATTTACCTTAATTGCTCAAAGAAAGCTAGCTTCGTAAGTGTTTATTTGCAATAAGAACTCGCATAGCTTTTAAATTACCTACATCAATCGCAGCTAAGGCATTTAATACCTATCTACAAGTAGCTTTTATCTCGTTCGCAATAAAGATCAGAATTAAAGAATTCCATCCACCTGTTCTCTTTGCTAACTGTATTTAGTGAGTTCTGTTTTCTTTTCATTGTATCATGGAACTCGTTAATCCGCACTTAACCTAATTCTTAGGTTTACTAAGCATCTGTGCGTGGTTTCTGATACAAGAAACTTTGTCTTGGCTTGGTGTACATTATAACGTTATTAAATGAAGTTGTCGAGATTATTCTTCCTTGATAGTTAATTACTAGACTTTGTATTATTATACTTGTAAAATATTCTCCATAAAAAATATATTCATGTCTTCGTCCGTAAATGAGAGATTTAATTTTGGATAATTATAATGAGTTTATACTCAGTACAATGTATTATACTTTTATCATCATGCAATATATATTTAATATATTATTGTGTGAATGTTATTAAAACATATTTAATATATGAGAAGGAAATTGTTACGAAACTAATGACAGATGGGAAAGAGGTAGACATGACACTCCCGGATAAGATAAAGTGTCAATTTGAAGAAGACAATATATTTAGAGGATACTGAGGAACCCCTCAGTAGCCCATTAGGTAAAGCCTAGACTAGCAGTGGACCCTGCTAACTGAACTGGTGTTTTATTAAAATTTAATTTGACTTATAAACGACATTATATTATACGAACCACGCGATCAGATCGACCAAATATCAGCATAACATTTCAATATTATTAGTACGAATATTTGACCTTTTTTTAATATGAATACATAGAATTTATAACAATTGTATTAGTAGTTGCGAATAGCGCGTACCGTTAAGTTATTGATAAATATTTGAAAAATAAGAATATTTAAAATATGTTATTTTACAAATAAACTACTATGCAGCCTATGCAGCTATGCCAACAGAATTTCTGGGTTCGTTTAATAAAACCGTAATACCGTGCAGAACTCGCTGCGAAACTCGAAGCTTTTGTTTTATACGTCCACTATCGAAACTCCAATATTGATATTTACCTGAAACAAAAAAAGAGTAACATTAAAGCTATGGAAGTTATGTTCATTCGGTTTTGGTCGTGAGATAGTATTTCTGATATAAAATAATGTAACGGTTTATAAATGCCCCATCGCTGTGCTAAGGCCTCTCCTTTTGTGAAGAAGATTTTGAGCTTATGTCACCACGGTGCTGGGATTATAACTTAAGCAATTGGTACATGTGCAGGCTTCCTCGATGATTTACTTTACCCACGAGCACGAAATGAATTATAACAATTACTCGTGGTGCTTGCCTGGGTTTGAACCTATGATCTTAGATTAAGAAACATGTGTTTCGACTACTTGTCTATATCTAACATATTTAATTTAACACAATTATTATTTAATATAGTCCAAAGATGGGATCCCGAAAGAAGATATATCAAACATTTTTCCTAACCCTTCTTCAATCCGTCAATTTCCTTTAAATACTTTTACGGACATAATATGTACCCTTTCACAGTCTGATGTCCCCTAATGTATGTGTCAGTCCCAATGGTCTCACATGACGGATGCTGGACTCGAAGGGTTAATACTAACTAGCAGATAGCCTATACAAATCTTTACGCCGTTTTTCTCATGAGTTTAAATGTGGACCAAAGCTATATTTCACAATTTTTATTTATATTCTTTTGTATCACTATTATGTTATTATAAGTATTTTATAAATCAGGTCTTTACGATATCGATATAACATGTAAGTGCATTAATAAATTTTTGAAGCGTTACTTTAATAAATATTTGTTTCGATTTACACGGGGTAAAAAAACGGTTTCACACCGTTATGTGTGTTTAGTGTTTATATGATTACAATTTGTTAAAAGCAAATGTTATAATACAATCGGTATTGATCAAGCTATTTCCGCTCGTACAGTGTATCTCCCCGCGCGGTCCACGTCTTTTCCGTATTAATTATTCAAATAGCTTGACTGATTTCTAAAACTATACATATCATAGTTGCAACTTTTAAATGCACTTTTTACCAAAAAATAATATGTTATTTGTTCACTGAATAACTGTGTGCCACCATTTGTGAAATCTACAATCATAAATACAAAAGTTTTCTTGTATCTGTTGCTACACAGTAACAGTAACAGCCTGTTAATGTCCCACTGCTGGGCTAAGGCCTCTTCTCCCTTTTGAGGAGAAGGTTTGGAGCTTATTCCACCACACTGCTCCAATTCGGGTTGGTAAAATACACGTGGCATAGTTTCAATGAAATTAGACACATGCAGGTTTCCTCACTATGTTTTCCTTCACCGTCAAGCACGAGATAAATTATAATCACAAATTAAGCAAATGAAAGTTCAGTGGTGCTTGTTCGGTTTGAACCTATGATCGTCGGTTAAGATTCACGCGTTCTAACCACTAGGCCATTTCGGCATCTGTTGCCATGCCGTCGGCTTTTAGGATCACACCGTACGCCGTGTCACGATACTTACTATAGAAATGAACTGTTGTGGTCTCTTTAAAACGCTGATGTTGGCGTAGGACGTCGTAGGCGTTCAAGCGCTTTGGGTCGCGTCTCTAGTTATTTCAAAGCGTAAACGTCGTGCAAAGTCGGTCGTTACGTATAGCATTTAATAGGAGAATTTAGCCTTATAATTTTTGCAGCGACCTATTTGGAACCGCTTGAATTGTCAAGTCTCTTGTCTACTATATAAATCATTACAATATAATAATAAGTTTTAATATTGTGGACATTAAAACATATTATTAAATTAAAATATAAATCCGCGTAGAAGTTTATCCGAAAAAAACAAACGAAACTTACCTCTTTATAATATTAATATGATTATTTTTTGTTGGCAACATGTCGGTTACATTTTTAGTCTTTACAGACCATTTGCGACCCGAAATGTTTTTAATTAAACGAAACAAACACCGCAACCGACTAATTACGCATTAAAGAGTGAACCGTAACAAATCGGGCATGGCGTTTATTAAAAAATTTAATATAAGCTTAATATTAAAAGATTTGTAATAATGCCATTATATCAAAATAATTATTAGACTACATCATCTATTATATACCCAATTAAATGGGTACACATACATTTCGAATGCAATGTCGGTGAACGGTGGCAGCATTACTTTTGAAATGACGATTTAGAGCCACATAAAGTAGTCTATTTTGATTTTGCTTAAATTAATATCCGTATTTTTAGATTTAATTTTTATATTATTTGTCGAGTTAAATAAAACAGTATATTGACATTTCATTTATTAAAGGTTAATTTAACGATTATGGTAATATTATGTAATAGATATTTTAATATAATTTCCTAATAAAAAATTCTTCAACGTAAGTAAATACTTTAGTTTATATTTTGAGTTTAAGTTGACATGGAAAGTATTTTTAATATTATATTGTTAAATCAGTTTTTAGATCAAATTATCTGTGTAAATGAAATATATATTTTTTTATATATATTTTAATTTATGGTTCGCGTAAAGTGATCCAGAGCAAATTGCATCAGAAATTATAAACCTGCAAAATTCATTTAGCTATGTTAAAGTATTCTTTGTGTTCAAAACAATTCTTCGCACACAGAATAATCCCATCGCAATAAAGGGTATAATCTCTTCTATCCGTGGCCGACGTAAACATTTTTATTCATTTGCAAACATCGCTCAGGTCCGGTAGAATTTCGGGTTGTATTGTTTGAAGTGGACGATATATCTTTACAATAAACAAGACACGGTTTAATTAATTTTGCGAATATTTTTCGGACGAAGGCAATAACGGTTATGATAAGTCTGAATGTCGTTGTCTACTTCACGTGTTGAAATAGTTACAATAAGCGATCGGCGTATCTAATGCTAGCTGTATAATGTCATATATTTTTTTAATGTTGTATTAATAATAATTTTGTTACTAAACTGATTTTATTACACATATGTAATTTAAAAGCTTTACTTTTAAGACGATGTTTCAATAAAAACGATTCAAAGTTGTAAACACAGCAACAGTAATTCGTGTCTTATTTCGTTTGGTCGAAATGAAATAATAAAACAGACGAACACCGGCTGTTCGACCGTCCGCGTCTCATAAGGAATATATTTATTTTATCTCTAGATGTACCTTTTATTGGTATTTTGGGGACGAAATATCCCCACTAATAAATATACAGTTCAGTATCTCAATCGCTACAAATAATATTGAAATTTCGTTATCACTTACAGAAATGTTAAAAGATTTTGTTTTTATAATTATTGTCTAGTAATAACGAGACGGACGAGCTGGTTGGCGTGGGTGGTACATACTTGCCTTTCACTCCGAAGTTTGTGGGTTCGATTCCCACCCAGGATAGACATTTGTGCGCAAGAACATGTCTGTTTGTCCTAAGTCTGGGCGTAATTATCTATATAAGTATGTATTTACAAAAGAAAAGTAGTATATGTAGTATATGAGTTGTCTGGTTTCCATAGAACAAGCTCTGCTTAGTTTGGGGTCAGATGGCCGTGTGTGAATAATGTCCCAGGATATTATTATAAAATCAAATAGTTTAAATTTTAGCGGGTTCTGAACGAACACAACTAGTGTAGTATATTCGCAGCGTTATCGACGAAATAAAGACAATAACCATGTAATAGATTTAGACGAAGTGAACTCGTCGTCGTCAGAGGGCGCGCGGAGCTTTCGGTTAGCTGGCGACCGCAACTCTATCTAAACGTCAAAATATTTAAACGATTTCATTCGAGATACCGAATAGATAAATGAATAACTAACATAAATGTCATAAATTATAAATGTTAAAAATATTTACTTCACTCGATTCACTAGATACACAATTGAACTTATTTCAAGATCTGGCCTTATAATATTCAGGAGTATCTGCTCAGTTGTTATTTTAAGTCATTCTTAGGGACAATAGCGGAAATGTGTTCGTTGACTTAAGTTTATTAACGTAATTTTTTAATGTTTTAAAACTTGTGCGAACATCACAAAGCCTAACATTAGCCGTGTCGAATTATATTACGCTTATTATCAATTTAATCGCTGGCTAGTTTGTTTAGGATTAAATTATGTAAAAAAAAACTATAGCATTCATTCTTTATGATACCACTGAAATATATACGCATGTTCACCGAACCGTAATTTATTTGTCTGGCAACATTTTACACGTAAAAATATTCATAGACATACTAAAGTAGAAGTCAAAATTACTCCCACGTGATAGTTGCCGACATTTCAACTGCCCTCCCTAAAAAACATAAAACGCGACTCCGCCCTTTGTTCCCTGTTAAGCTCGTAAAGGGAGCCCTTGACGAAGATTTGAGTCATTTTCATGCAGGCCCGCCTTATCTCTAATAGCTGCACATAAAAGGGTGTACGAGGCTCTAAACCGCACACTAACGCAACGTTCACCTGTGTGCGTATTAGTGCCTTTTATAGCAGCTATAGCACGTATTTCAGACTGGAGGGCTTATTTTAGTTCACGCTATCAATCACGCGCATTTCTTATCTATTTTTATAAGTTTTTGATTTCTGAAGAGAGGCTTTAAGGCTCAATTGGTGCCGATTATATCGTCACCAATTGAACCCAAGTTCTTTTTAACGAATATATCAAATTTAAAATATTATCGGTGTCAAACAATGCCTTGAAAGTAAAGTGCATTTAAATGAATTTTACTTGGTGGTAGGGCTTTGTGCACGCCCGTCTACAACTCTCTCATCTCATAGTCTACCGCCAAACAGCAATACTTATTACAGGCACAAGGAATATAACATCTCAGTTTCTATGGTTGGTGGCGTATTGAGGTTGTAAATAATGGTCAATATTTCTTAAGGCATCAATGTCTATGGTCGGTGGTGACAACTTACCAACAGATGGCCAATTTGTCTGTCCTTCTACCCCTATAATAAAAAGAAAAAAACAAAATTTCACATTTAAATGAAATTAATAATTTTTCACATCAAACAGACATTCAAACCTCACGATACCAGTAGTAGTAGTAACAGCCTGTGAATATCCTCTCCCTTTTTGAGGGGAAGGTTTAGAGCTTATTCCACCACGCTGCTCCAGTGGGGGTTGGTGAAATACATGTGACAGAATTTCAGTGAAATTAGACATATGCAGAATTCCTCACGATATTTTCCTTCACCGTTAACCACGAGATGAATTATAATCACAAATTAAGCACATGAAAATTCAGTGGTGCTTGCTCGGACTTGAACCCACGATCATCGGTTAAGATTCAAGCGTTCTTACCACTGGGCCATCTCGGCTTACAATACTGGTACGATGAGTTAAATACTACAAACAATTGTTAAAGTGAACATTCCAGTAATCTAGTTGGATCCTACTTATTGAACTAGAGCGCTAATTTCTATTATACACTGATTCAGAAACTGCAGAACACTGACGAGCTCTACGAAATCTTGAGGTTGAAGTGGGCTTTGTGAAAGCGAGAATTCTGAACAATGCTCATTCGGTTTGCATTGGATGCTTAAGATATTGTTGTAACATTTAGAGTGAATTAATTTACGTGAATTTCTTAAAACGTAGGTAAGCATTTTAACAAAATAATTTGGTGAAATATAAATAAATAGTATAAAAAAACATCGTCATATTTATTTTATCACCTTCAAACATTACTACTTACAGAACGTTTTCATTTCATATATACCTATATATATATATATATATATATATATTTTTTTTTTTTTTTCTAAAATTCAAATTTAATCGATTTTTTTTAATTCAATTTTAATGTACTTTTCGATTCATTTGAAAAATTATTACAAAATTAAAATAAATACAACCAAGTTAAAGTCATAACGTCCGAAAATAAACTTGCAGCAATATTTTGTGTCAAAATCCGTTTTATGTTTAGACTTTAAGACATTGTTACAGGAAACAAAGGATACGTAGCAGAACAATATTTTTAAAATCTTTCTCTATGAAAATATTATACAGTTTTAAAATTTCACATAATTTCATTGTTAGCTTAAAATGCCTGTGACACTAAATTCAGTGTTTTGTAATATTACTTAGCTGTTTGGTTTCTAGCTCTCACTTAGATATATATATACTATATATATACTATAATAATAATCTAATATATTTATTTAAATAAAATTATATTATAACGGTCAAATATATGAAATTTAAATCTAAGCTTGGAAGATTACAAATATGCAAAGCTTAAAAAGCACTACATATAGAAATGTAACAAATAATTTCGACCTTAAAATTAAATTTATAACGCCAAAAAGGCGCACCTCTTGGAGTCGCAACTCCAAAATATACATACTATGAAATCCAACGGTTGTCACGTCAATAGTCTAATTTTAAAGCGGATGAAACTGTGACGCTCAACCACTTATATAATAGTATTATATATTAAAAAAATATTTGTTGCCGAGATGGCCCAATGGTAAGAGCGCGTGAATCTTAACCGATGATCGTGAGTTTAAACCCGGGCAAGCCACCACTGAATTTCCATATGCTTAATTTGTGATTATAATTCATCTCGTGCTTGACGGTGAAGGAAACCATTGTAACAACCATTCTAATTGCATTGAAATTCTGCCTCATGTGTATTCCACCAACCCTTATCGGAGCAGCGTGATGGAATAAGCTCCAAAATCTTTTCCTCAAAAAGGGAGAAGAGGCCTTAGCCCAGCAGTGGGACATTCACAGGCTGTTACTGTACTACAACCTTCTCCAGTACGCGCTGCATCTTCTAGTATACATAAGTTTTAAATATATCCGTTTAGTACTTTTACAGTTAGGCATAATAAAACGTCTCTTACCTTTACTAGTATAGATATATAAAATTTGTGTTATTATACCTATTACATGTAATCAATTATTAATCAACATTTAATTGCATAGTAACTGCGTAACCTAAGTCTCGATATGTTTCATCAAACGGACATATAATACCGGTTTAACAGCTGTTTATTTATTCGCACGAGTCAAACTCGAAACCCGAGACAAATGTAGTCACGCTGTCTGCATGATTGATGTCTGCCATCGAGACAGACCCATCGCTCTACAGCCCGAAAATCACTTTGTTTGTGATATATGTATGGAGCTGTAGTAAAGTAAAAACATTCACCACTGCTGTATTTTTTTTTTATCAATGTTATAAATAGGATATCGTTGTAAATAAGACACACATTTAAATAAAACGTTAATCTCTATATAACGCTTTCTACCATATCCCGCGGTAATTAAAAAAAATATTTGTTAGGAAATATGTGTATTAATGTGGTTGTTTATATTTTTAACCGTTTTGAAAATGACCCTGGACATACAAAAAATTTGCAAATAGCAATATTAACAAACAAAAACTTATTTTGAAATCACAGAGTAGTTATATAGATATGTATAGCAAACAGATTAATTAAATAATTAACTTTAAACTGCTTCAGAGCAAATATATATAAACGAATATTGATTATATTGTAAAATATGTTGCCTGCAGCTTTGATAGCATAACGTTCGTTGTTTGTTCGGTAAAAAGGTTTATACATTCAATTTCATGATCATCGCCTGTGGCGCGAGAGAAATACAAATAAATAAAAACGAACTCTTTTTCCGTATTTGTAATATCAGTAAGCGAATATTTACCAATTGCAGATTGACCTTTAAATGGATGATTTTATGTTTTGAATTAAAAGAAATCGAATATTATAGGAAGTTATTATATATTACGTAAATAACAAAAAAATAGGTAAAAATAAGAAATATATATTTTGCGTTCATTGCTAAAATTACTGGAGACGTATGTTTAAAAAATATATTACTTCAATTCGTTCAATTATTAAGTGAAATAACAACAAACACCTTATTATTACCACATTAAGAAACCTCGTATCCCTTTTATTAAAATTTCTAATATCGCCCTACTAGTTTCGAGAGGCTCGCGTTGTTAATGTTCAGTTATAATATAATAAATTGTACTGTGGCATTGTCCTCAAGATGCTATTTTGCCTTAAACCGCGTGGTTATTCTTTAAGAAAGCACCTGTCTATAATAAGCAACAGAGTGTGAATTTGTCTCGTAGAAAGACAATGGAAAAGCATAAAACTACTAATAAAAATTAAACCCATAATATTTAGTATAATAGATTGTATTGTCATGTGAAACAAGTGCAAACAATTGTAGTGTTCGATAGAAACTGCTGTAAAATTCACGTGCAAAATTAGGTCCACTCATTCTAACAAGTGAATATAAATAAAAGCTTATAATAATATAATTCGAAATATATATATATATATATATATATATATATATATATATATATATATATATATATATATATATATTTATTTTTTGATCCTTCAGTTAAAAACGACGTCACAAATAATTAAGATGCCTTCTAAGAATGCCTTCTAAGAATATCTTGAATATGAACTCGAGATAAATCTTTATACCTAATGGCGCGGTGGTTTGTCTACGCGAAATGGACCATTTCTTTTATCCATCAAACGATATGGTTATGTCGAAGGCTGTACAGTGAGGTGGAAAATTGAAGACTTTTTTTTGCTACAAACATAAATCGCGCCGCTTTTTCGAAGTAATTTAATTCTCGTGTACAAGCACTTTTTCGGAAAAAAACTTTCGTGGTTTACATTAGGTCGCACGCGGTTTCGCCGGCCTGTTGTGAGTGGGTTGATGTTAACCTTGCATCATCCTAAATTTCAAACAAAGCGTAACATACAGACATATTTACTTTCGCATTTATAATATTAGTATGTACGTTTGTTAAAATTTCTTTCGTTAAAGTATTTTTATTTATAAAAGAATTATATTTTAATATCTAATGATATAGAAATACACATATAATGTTATTTTGAGGATCTTC
Organism: Nymphalis io; assembly: GCF_905147045.1. Taxonomy (NCBI): domain Eukaryota; kingdom Metazoa; phylum Arthropoda; class Insecta; order Lepidoptera; family Nymphalidae; genus Nymphalis; species Nymphalis io. Next base: position 1,588,898 of record NC_065893.1, on the reverse strand, counting down.
TTACTGATGTCGAGAAGAAACTTCGAAAAACTGAGTAACTACTATTTTTCACTAATTAAATATTATATTTGTGAATAAACATATGATCTCCTGCGATGCATAGTTTACCTATAAACAAAGAACGATAATATTTACCGTCATTCTGATTGTAATTTCAATATTTTATATAGATTTGTTATGTATATGAAAATACATTAATAATTTCAACAAAAATGTTTTTCCTGTAGCATGTTTAAATGAATCGAATAAAATATTAAGCAAATCGTCAACAGTAGCGAGGACTTAAAAGGTTTTTCACGAGGTTTGTAGAATGCCTTTAATAAATCACACCGTATAAAGGCGGAGGTGAAACGTTTAAAAAATGTCCAGTCATCCACCTTCATACTAAACCAGGGATAAAATGCCGAGCTCTCGAAAGAACGGCTCGAGCTCCAACAAGTAATTCGTTAAGGTTTATACAATTAGACATAAATATTTTTCATTCATCGATGAAAATATTGATATTTAACTTTTCCATATCTTGTAGACTTTCTTGACTGTCCTAAAGACATCATTTTATTATTAGCATAGAAGGAAAATTATATATAAAAAGTTAGTTTTCACTCGAGGCTTTGGCCGTGTGTTGGGCAGGTGTCGACTCATTCATCTCTCTCTCTCTTTCGTGCTTTTCTCCTTCGGAGATATTTATTTTTCTATCTCAACGATATGTATAAAAACATGAGCATGCTACATAAACGATATTCGTGTTTTAGATCAAATAAATATATTTTTGCGCAGAAGCTGCATGACCATTAGGCATATCAAAACAATACCTCTGTACAAATTCATCAGACTTACAAACACATCCATACACACACATGCATTTGACAATGAAACTTCATTTAAAACCCTTCTCGTTAATAAAAGAGCGTGCTTGTGCGAGAAAAATTCATAATGCGACAATGTGACATCAATCACTATTCAGAAAAAATTATATACAAATTAAATGTAAAAAAAATAGCAATGAATAACTGTATAACCCTGTTAAATTTAATTTTTGCTTGATCCAGCAGTCAATACTAGTGTGTGAGATCAAATTTGGTAGCATCATCGATGAATATGTTATGAACGTAACTCATTTTTGACTATCTCCAGGGAAAACCGTCATTTGCCAGAGTGGACTGTAAATCGAGCTAGGATATAGGACGAGCCAAATGTTATTGTAAATCATGCCGTGGTTTGGGCATATGTGCATGTGGAAAACAGTCAAATAAAAATTAGCATGTAAAGAGTTTTATCTCGGTATCTATAATAGCCCAATTCTTTTTTTTATATACAATAGATAGGCGGACGAGCATATGGGCCACCTGATGGTAAGTGGTCACCAACGCCCATAGACATCTGCATTGTAAGAAATGTTAACCATCGCCAATGCGATACCAACCTTGGGAACTAAGATGTTATATCCCTTGTGCTTGCAACTTGCTCACTCACCCTTCAAACCGGAACACAACAATACCAAGTACTGCTGTTTTGCGGTAGAATATCTGATGAGTGGGTGGTACTTACCCAGACGAGCTTGCACAGCGCCCTACCACCAGTAGAATCTCTTCCCCAATTAATCTTCTGAGAAAATATTCCATAAACAGACAACTCTTTTTATATATAGCATATATATTAATCCGATTAGGTATAAGAAAATCCGAATAGGTAACGCGCCTATTTCATTAGCAAGGCAATCAGAACATTCACCGCTAAGTCCCAAAGCAATCTGCCGAGTGATTGCGGAACACGCCCAGCGATGGATAGAACATTAATTATTAACACCGCGCAGCCTCATTTGAGATGTATGGAAACGATAGCGGAATAAAGGATACAATGCAATAAGTTTTTACGTGCGTTGGGACATAAGAAATGTTTAGTCAAAAATTATAGAATATGGAAGATTTTAATTTTGGAAAATGATGCAAACTAACAACGCTACCGCAGCGATTACTTTTTAAGATTACTTAATAACTTGGGTAAAGTAGTAATGATCTTTGTAATTATTATTATTTTTTTTTTGATTTATAATATATTTTTTATCTATTTTGAATTAAGCATAGTGACTCCTAGGCAAAATTCAAGAGTAATTAATGCATTTTTTTTTAAATGTAAGTTCTCAAGAACGAATTTAGGTTTCAATGCTCTAATGACCAGAGCTCTAAAATGCTACAATAGTTTACCAAAAACAATTGATTTAGATATAAATAATAAAAAATATATTTAATAAATCCTTGAAGTACTTTAAAGCCAAAGTCAAAAAATATTTTACGATATTTTACGATTAAAAAATACCTCTTCCATATACAAATAATTTTAGTTAGTAAATTTGAAAAATGTAATTTAATGTAACTCATTTTTGTTTATATTTACAAAATATTTTTTTATTATTTAATGTACACATTCAACATTTACATTATAATGCAATAGTTTATTTATATCGAAATTTAGTTATTTATATTACTTTGTTATTTAAGTTAAGATGTTTTTGTTTTGTTGTTCGTCAATTAGAATTTTTTTTTTATTCTTTGGTTGTTAAGTTAGCCCATAATTGATATATATTTTGTTACAATATTTTTATACATGCAATAACTAATGTTTTTCTGAATATATAAAGTTGGCTTCCTATTTGATAAATAAATAAATAGATATCAAGGTAACTTTAAACAATAAGTAACAGCCTATAAATGTCCCACTGCTGGGCTCAGGTATCCTCTCCTTTTGAGGGACAGGTTTGGAGCTTACTCCAACACGCTGCTCCAATGCAATGGCAACATTTAAAAAAAAGATTATTTAAGCGAAGTAGCTCAAAATAATTTAGCAACAATTGTTAGTTAATTTACAATGTTGAACCGTTTCCACAGGGGTATATTTTATCTAATGCTGAAGATGAGAACAATGAGAGTCCTTTAGACAGGCTGTAACACTTTAACGCAATTTTACTCCCCTCAAACACATCAGAATTCACAACACGCTTACTTCATCAAGAGCTTTTCAATAGGAAAGGCATCGTACACGTGAAATAAAATCATTTACGCCAAATCTACAGTTTAGCCTTTTAACTCTTATTTTACAGATAAATAAAAGGTAATATTTGGTTAAATATTAAAATCGGGTTAAAAATCTAGCTACAAAATCATAGTTAAAAATTTACTTTATGTTGTAATAAAAGCGTAAGTCACGTTCAGTTACGTCGCAACAGAGATTTTAGTTTAGGCCCAAAAACCAATATTCCGGCCGAGGATTCACTTTAAGCATTACAATGGATGACATCGTGTACGCTCCCATTATATGTATGTCTGATCGTGACGTCTCGTTTAAGCATGAATTTTGGAACAAGCTCTTACATAGTTGGTTATTATTACATTTTAAAAATGTTATAACTTAGTAATAAGACCACCTTTTGTGTGCTAAGATTTTTTGTTTACATTTGAACTTTATTGATCACAAACAATTATATAATAAATAAATAAATATAAATATATATTGGGACATTATTCACACACGGCCATCTGATTCAAAACTAATATAATAAGTGGTGAACTTAACGCCGTTTGGGCTGGAGTAGATATTTAAGAAATATTTGAAAATAGGTAATATATTTACATTACTATCCGAAAACTTTTGATATCCTTTTAATATTATTAATAAGTACATAATATAACTAAAATGTACGAGAAGTTTAAAATATAATTTGTATAAATTACATAAAGAAATTGCACACATCATTTATATGGTGGTATTGCTAAGGTAATACAAATATTAAGAAGTAATTATTTTAGTCATATATTTAATATCGAGCGATTTTGAATGACTAATTCATCGATCAATAACTATTCCTGTTCAAAACGTACTAGAGATTAAAGTTTAGAAACCTGGAACCAATATCCCGGCCGCAGACTTAGTTTTTCGTCTAACAATAGAGCGTGTCGTATGCTTTCCCATTGTACGCCCGTCTGCCCGGGACGTCCCGTTTGAACGGATCTTTGGCGTGAGTTATAAGCGAAGAACTTGTAATATAAATGTTGTAATATTGAGAACGAATTTAAGGTTGTATTTCTAGTAAGCTTGTAGTGTAAGTTTTAATTTATTACATTTTTTAAATTGTATTTTTAAAGATAAATATTTACTTTTTTTTTATAGAATAGGAGGGCGGACGAGCATATGGGCCACCAGAAGGTAAGTGGTCACCAACGCCCTTAGACATTGGCACTGTAAGAAATGTTGACCACCAAAAGACCTAAGATTTTATGTCCCTTGTGCCTGGCTTTATAATTAATCTGTACAATTAATCTGTATAATTACACTGGCTCATTCACCCTTCAAACCGGAACACAACAATACCAAATACTGCTGTTTTGCGGTAGAATATCTGATGAGTGGATGGTACCTACCCAGACGAGCTTGCACAAAGCTCTTCCACCAGTAAATACTACGGATTTGACAGAGCTCTTTTATTATACAATACCGAAAACGGTATTTACAGCACACTAATGAAAGTATGAAAATTAATATTAGCAAAACGTCAGCTTTCTTCGCGTCCTTTACTGGCTTCTCTCGATATAAATCGCATTTCTTAAGCTTTTTCTATCGACAACGACTTATTTTATTTTATTATTTTTTCTTGTCACCCATATTTTACAAATTAATCTAAAGAATATGATGTAATACTTATAACTATAAAATGACAATGAATACAGAGCACTGGCAATTTTTCTCTCAACAGTGACCTCTTTGTGCTCTATTCCACAACCTTGTCAAGGCAAAGACTTTAAAGATACAAAAACTTCCAAAAGCAGAAAGATAAAATAAACGTTTGTTTGAGTTTGTACCAAGATCCGATAATTTGCAACGTAATATTGATTATCATCGCCTCGTTTCTGCAAATTTGCGTCCCTCGCCTCGCCGTAGTGGCAATATTAAATTTCCTGTCAAACGGAACACCGTCTAATGACGAATGCAAATGGCCACGGGAGGCGCCTCCTTAGGGATCGCTCGATGCTATTGGGAGGTTGTTATGAATGATTTATGCCTTGTAAAGTATATTTGCGGATCGCTGTAATATTTCAGAGGAATTGGCAAAAAATTTAACGATGCGTACAACACAAATAGTAAAGTGAAATCAAATGTTTTGTAAGAAGAATATTTTATTATACTTGTGCCATTATTTGTGTTCCGCCCGAAGGGTTTTAGTTGATATTACCCTAAAACATCCCCCGTATCCGAGTGCCGTGTAACGTATTGCGGGGTGAGCTGTGATTCAAATTGGATCAGGCGAGAAATTGCGTTAATTTAAAGTTAGAAGTATTAAATATTTCTTACAATGTCAAAGCGCCGTCAACGTCATTTCATCTTGTATTTGCTCTGGTTCACTCAGTCTTTAAAATAATCAGCACACGCTAATATACATTGTGTATGAATTGTTGACTCATAAATAAAAATATTTGTAAAATCTATTCAGTACCAAAGAAATTTTTTTTCAATATGAAATTTTTATATATATTTGCTTAAAAATACGTATAAAAATATCCAGAATATATAATACAAAAATAAAGATAAGCACTATAAATACATTCATCGCTAGAACATACTATTAGGAGTTAAGATGTAATAAGCTATGTTTATTATCTCTTGAATTTCTCGTCTGCCTTATCTAGTTATCTGGTGACTGATTAATGCAGTCGAGATGAAATTTTCAGTAAAAATTTTATTATTTTAGTCAAGAATTTGAAATAGTTATTTTTTTTTAATTATAGAATGTTTATGTCGTCAATGTTAACAGGTGATCTATTATTTTAAATAATGTTTCCCTTCTTTTATTGTTATACAATATACTTTATTCCAAAACACTATCATATCTTCGTAAATAGAAGAGTAAAAATTTTAAGAACAATTTTTTTTCATTACTTATTAACCAAACATCGGGGATTCGAACACGGGCCACTTGGAATTTTCATGTGCTTAGTTTGTGTTTATTCATCTCATGCCGGTTCCGCAATATCGGGAGGAAAGATGCATAAGTAAGATGAAAATCTGCCACATATATAACTTAATTCCACAAACTTTGTTGTTGTTAGATATTCACGTATCAAATAAATCTAAGAATTTTTTTTATTTTTTGTTTATTGATAAACGTGTGCCTTTGGTACGAGAAGATATATTATTTAAAAAGACAAAATCAGATGTCTAACGTCGGTCACTGAAGTTTATACTTACATATCTCCTTACTGTATTTAAATAGAATGTAATATGCAATATTAATATTCAACGCAACAAAGTGAAGCAATAAGCTTTTAATTGCTACATAATAAATTTACATTTTATATAAGTTAGTCATTAGCAAAATTTTATAAAAAAAGTATGCATTACCCACATTAATTATTTAATAAAGAAAATATAATGTAATACGAAAAATTTCTGTATCCCAGAAAGAAAAACGACGAGAAGCAGAAAAAAGTCATTACAGGCTACATTCGACTTATTAATTTGAAAATTAAAAAGGTATTTTCTCTTTTCTTATTAAATGTCTGTTTTAATTTAAGAACTTGATACGTTTGGAAACATGTTAATCCGACGTACAAATATATTTTGTTAATATTTTTTCTTTTTCTCATTACAATTATTTCTCTGAGTTTTGTACTCTTTTTTTAACGTATTTTATGACATGTTTGGTGTTTTTAAACTGAACCATTGTTTGTTGCTAAAACAATAGCGTTTCAATATGAAATATTCTATTTTTCTTTGCAGTAAAGCCAAATAAGGGATTACACAATGTTATTTGTATTTAGATATCTACATGTATGTTTGTGTCTGTATGTGTGTACGTGTGTAGGTATTAATAATATAATAATAATATCCTGGGACATTTTTCACACACGGCCATCTGATCCCAAATTAAGCTTGTACAGAGCTTGTGCTATGGAAACCAGACAACTGATATACTACATATACTATTTTTCTTTTGTAAATACATACTAATATAGATAATTACACCCAGACTCAGGACAAACAGATATGTTCATGCACACAAATATCTGTCCTGGGTGGGAATCGAACCCACAACCTTCGGCGTGAAAGGCAAGCATCCACCAACCACGCCATCCGGCTCGTCAAATTATTGTTATTGTTCTTATATCACGACAATATTGTATTCTATTATAACTGTAAATCAGCCGTTAACCGCCCGTTAATGACCACAGCTGGCCAACTTCCTTATCTCCTGATACAGTTTGACGCTTATTGTATTTTGCCAATAGAGTTCGTACAAAATAAGCTTAAAGCTATGACTAGATATTATTGGTTGGGCCGAGATTTAACAGTTTCTTTAAATTACTTTTAAATGCTGACACTTCACGTCAATTTAAGCTTAAAAATATATCCGTCATTTTCTAGCAAATTTGTTTTAATATTATTTATCTCGCTCACGTTACTAATCTACACGAGAGAGGATGGTTGCAAGCGGTTTTCAATTTGCAGACCACTCGGGATCATAAACGATTTCAAAGGGTGTGTGGAATACGATTGCCGATTACGCTTTGTCGTGTAGTGCCAATTGGATTTGAGTATTTCACATTATTTGGGCCTTTGTGAATTGAAAATTATGATGATGTAGTGAATTTGAAGGTATGAATTATTTTATCGACAAACGGAAAACGTAAGGTTTTCATGCTCTATTATAATTTCTAGTAAACGTTTTACGTAAATTTTCTAAAGAGCTTATTCATAAATAATCGAATTGAACAGATTGTAAAGCAAGTAACGTACGGTTGGAACAAAGCTGCTTTCGCTTTATTTTATTTAGTATGTTATAACAACAGGGACAATGAAATTAATAAAAAATAATGTTTGTGAGTAATTAAATGAAAAATTAATTAATGAATTAATTTTATACATAATATTTATAAATTCAGCTCCAACAAACTTTTTCTATCTAAACTAATAGTAAAATAATATTAATATAAGTCAAAACTATCAATGTATCAAGTTGTCAAAGAGCTATAATTTTAAGTAGCTTTCATTTAATGCAAGTGGCTTCTCGCTGCGATATAGGGCCGGTCACCAAAGTTATAATAGGATTATTCTACGGGAACAAAGCGATCTAAGCATATTGCAAGTAAAGCGTCTACTACTCGTACTAGTTAGGTTAGTGTACTTTATAGGCTTATGTTATTAAGTCGGCTGAATTAGTCTGGACATACGAATATCTATGAAATGTAATTGAATATATCAGCTTGTAAATATTCTATTGCTGGTAAAACTCTTCTCGTTTTGATGAGTTTTAGAGCTTAATCCACCATGCTGTTCTAATTCGGTTTAGTGGATAAACATGTCAAGTTAATGATGTTTTGACGAGATTAATTATAATTTTATACTAATTAAGCAAAGCTCGGTTTTGAATCCACGATTCATGTGTTCTAACCACTACATAGAAATATTACTTTGGTAATTTTCTTCTTAGAAGTTGCATAAATGCAATATCGTAATGTTTAGTTTAATTTTTTAATATTATACACATACTTCATTAATAATAGAATAGAAGAAGAAGAAAGAATATAACGAAGCCATACGAAATCAAAAATACAATAGAAATATAGAATTATTTCCGTTGATTGATTTATTTTATGGTTAATTTTCTTAAATATACATTTACTTACGTACGTTTGTTTTTATAGTGTGTTCCATATTTTTGTATACTTTGAATGTTTAGTAGATCACTGGCGATTCAATTGTTACCATTTTATTTATTAATCCTTTATTGCACACAATCTACAAACATATAATAACAAGTAGTACATAAAGGATGTAAAGGCGGCCTTATCACTTACAGTGATCTCTTCCAGGCGACCTCTGTAAAGAGAAATGTTTATTTTTTTTTAGCCAGGATCATTAATTGGGCATAGTGTGCGAACAACTTATACTTAAAATTTAATAAAAGTTTGAATGAATTCCTACATATATTACACGACGTTCGCGCTTCGATACATTTATACATATTTGGGGCCGGTTGGCGTGGTTGATAGACTATAGATTATATAGATTGCCTTTCACGCCGAAGGTGGTGGGTTTGATTCCCATCCAGGACAGACATTTGTGTGCATAAACATACCGGTTTGTCCTGAGTCTGGGTGTAATTATCTATATAAGTATGTATTTACAAAAAAAAAGTAGTATATCAGTTGTCTGGTTTCCATAGTACAAGCTCTGCTTAATTTGGGATCAAATGGCCGTGCGTGAATAATGTACCAGGTTATTATTATTATTATTATTATTATACTAAATGGATGGTTTAAATAATAAGTAGCTGGGCGGCGAGATTGTCGCTCGGCTCTAATGTTTTTTTTCTTGTGTATTTGTTTTTTTTTTCAGAAAGACCTATAAAAATAAACAAAGAGCAAAACCTTATCTAAATACAAAATTTTAGACAAATCGTTTGAGACCTGCCCGAAATTTACGATATATATACAAGTATACTCAGTAAAGATTAAAAGGTTGTATGAATAATATTGATTACTTTACTTGTTCTCTGTACTTAGTAATCATATCTGTTACGTTATATTATATATGAAGCTGACTGTACATATGTTAAATTAAAGTCCTTAAATTATATTTTCGTTTTAATTCTTACACTAATAAAGTAATATGTGAAAATGCTGTCGAGTCATTGACATGTAAGTAGTTTATAGATTATGTCTGCTTTAAAGGAAACATCTGCGTCAATAGTATAAAATTTCGTTCTTCCTTTAGATCCTAAATTCCGATTTTATAGTGAGATTTACATAATGAAGTCTGTAAGAGTAAGTGCCGGTCTGAATTCAATAGCCAACTTGGTTTAACGTAGCCATATTTTTCTTACGATAGATATTCACTGAATTTTTTACTACAAAAAAAAAACTGATATTGATTAAAATACATCCTTATATGTACTACATAGACATTTAATCGTGACTATCTCGTTGATCTGGTAGCTAAATATATGGCCGCAGATCTCGAGGGTTTGGACCTCAGGTCTCAGGTATGTAAAAAAAATATAAAAAAAATATCATCGTTAATACATACTAATACATATTAATACATATTCCACCAACCCGCATTGGAGCAGCGTGGTGGAATAAGCTCCAAACCTTCTCCTCAAAAAAGGGAGAGGAGGTCTTTAGCCCAGCAGTGGGACATTCACAGGCTGTTACTGTAATACATACTTGTTCAATCAGTATTGATTTTATATTACATTCCATTTTCGATAAATGGAACCATTTTATTATTTAAGATAAAAAAAATTACGAACGATTAATCAAAAAGTTTAATATGATAACTAATCATTTTTATTGAGACGCTTTTAAGGTAATTGTCGCGAGAAAACAATTAATCACAACGAAGCTCGGAGATTTAACGAATGATTAATTTTAAAGGGAGCCGATTCAGGTGCTCCGGACGGTGGAAACGGTATTGAACCGAAAACGTTTTGTGACAATTGTGAGGCATATTGTCAAAATAAATAATGGATTTTCCTAATTTTATATTAAATAGATTATTGTTTTAAAGTATAAATTATGTAATTAATAAAATATATCAACTCGAATTAAACCGGAGTATTAACCGGAGGAAATTGAAACCGGATTAGCGGAATAAGCTAAAAGACTTCTCAAAAACAGAGGCTTTAGCTCAGTAACTTTACTTTTATATTTATAAACAGAAAATAGTTATCACTAAATAAATAGAATACTTCAACCCATAATTTCGCTCTGAACCTCTAAACAACAAAACACAATATTAAAGCCGATTTAAAAGAGCCAACGTTTTTAAATAAAGTTTAATATTTTTAAGTCATAATATCAAGAGATACGTACGGGGACAAGTTGTGTTTTTAGATTTTCTTTTCCGTTATAATAAAGTCTTTACTAATATTATAAATACATTGAGTTTATTTGCTTGTTTGTTACGCTTTCACGTTTTAACTACTCAACCAAATGTCTAGGATTTTGTATACACATTATCTGGGGGTACAGAAAAGAACATGGGGTACCTATCTCGTCTCTCTCCCCTCACACACGAGCAAAGCCGTGGGTGGAAACTAGTTATATATAAACATACATGGAGTTATTAAATGTAGAATTTATATTTTAACTCAGTTTTTAAGCATTATTTCTGTCAAATTTACTTTAGTGGATAATCGAAAACGAAAACAAACGACAAATGTTTATTCTTTAAAACTTGACTACTAATGTTTGGTTTCAAATCCCGAGTCGAGGCATAAATAGAAGTTGGTTGTGTGTTACTCTCGTTACAGGCTATAGGCCGAAATTTAGACTGGTGGACGATATATTTACCGTTAGGGAACTGTAATCTATATATAAAATGACAGATTCAGTCCTGACGCATTTGATACAAACTCAAAGCTCAATTAAAAGATAAATAGACAAAACAATATTAATAAATAAGGCATATTATACTGTAAAGGATTCATGAAATGATAGAAGAGCTTGGAATTAGTATTCGTTCATGTTCATACAGGTTATATAAATATAATTGTATATGATTATTACATGTAATTTTCTGATTGTTAAAAAGAGAAACTAATGATGTTCTTGCCGGTTCTTCTCGGTACAACCTACAGTCCGAACATCGGTACGGACCAATTACGTTGGCCTACTTGAATAAAGTATATTTTGACTTTATTAGTAATTTAGCATAAAAAATATTATACATTGTAATAACGTGGGAATATAAGTTCCACACTCAACTGTTTCAAAGTCCCCGACATTTGCCTGCCAGTTAAATATAAATAAAGCGAAGTGCATTTTCATAATAGTCCAAAAATTTTAAAGGTGTCCTAAAAGGAAAATAGGTATAAAATAGTGCTGGAGGGGTGAAAATGTAAAGAGCATTTCAGTGGAAGCGAAAATGTTTTTGTACAAAAGGGTGTATTTGTTCTAGAACCGACTGCTATCTTTATTATCATTTATCTCAATGTTCATTAATTCAGTAGAGTAATGAAAGTCTACAACTAATTGCTTCGGATGTATGTTATTTATATTTCAATTTGGTACTCGTATAACTAGATAATTAAATATATATTACTTGATATTAATCTATATTCATATATACGGAGAGAGAGACGGTTTTTTTGTATTGCCTAACTGAAAAAATCTAATGAACCAATATAAATAAAGAACTTTTACTAAAAGATGCAGCACGTTCCGGAGGTCTGCCGACGGTTTCGTTTGTATTAGCTTTGTTTATATATATACATGTTATAGATAGATTAGAATAGCATAAGCCTATGCATTAAGTCTGAAAAGCTGTTATTTTTTTAAAAATTTATTACGGTGTTTAAAATTATTCAAGTACTGGTCCGGTGAAAAAGTATAAAATAATTTTAGCTACATTTTCAACTCTATACACTGCATACAATTTATTTTACCGTTGTTTTAAAAGTATGGTATTGATATAATCCCTGTGCATGCATATGCGGGATCACGTAGCGGCCCTCAGACGCACTTCGTTTAGCACTTTTTTACACCATTGTACACAAACGCTTCTAATATTCATGCATGTTGAAACGTATTCAATTCAGAAATATTAGTCAGCAGGTTTTTAAGCTATGGCATATTGTGTTAGCTATTTTTTACATTATTTTTAAAAGTGTAACAGCACACATTTAGATAAAAGAAACCGATTTATGTGCTTCACCATCTTCAAGTTGTACTTAGCGGGAGGGCTTTGTGCAAGCCCGTCTGGTTATGTACCACCTACTCATTACATGTTCTACTGTAACACTTATTATATTTATTGTGTTGTGTTTATAATAAGTTTGGAATAAGCTTCAAACAATCTCCTCAAAAAGAGAGAGGCATATAGCCCAGCAGTAGGACTTTTACAGGCTGTTACGGTTACGGTACTTAGTATTGTTGTGTTCTAGTTTGAAGTGTGAGTGAGCAATGCAACTACAGGCACAAGGGACGTAATATCTTAGTTACCATGGTCCCAATGACATTATAGGTAATGGATAATATTTCTTACAGCGTCAATGTATATGACGGTGACCATTTAATATCAGGTGGTCTATTTACCCACCCGAGTATTTATAAAAAAAACACCTATTTTATAAAATAAAAAACAAAGAAAGTATTATGACGCCCTATCTTTATATCACTTTTATAATTTGCCCTAGGAATACAAGAAAATAAAACTAGATCAATGAGAATTTGACATAAGAACCATTAGCTCGCTAATTGTTGAGCCATTGAGGACCAATTTAAGATTACAAGAGAAATTACACACCTGCATATTAAGGGAGAAATAAATCAAACAATGGTATAGTGGGATTGCGGCAACAATTCCATCTCATCAACGTCCGACACCAATGGGATAAGATTAATGTTCCCGAAACATAAACAGGATATTAGCTACTCTTCATTCCCTACTCACTATGGGAGACTATGACCATATTCTGGTAACATTTCGGATTATTGTAATGTATACGAATATTATAAATGCATATAAAAATATATTAACGAACTGATTTTAGTGAAATTTTGTATGAAGCAAACTCGAATCCGAAGGAAGGACATAGGCTACTTTTTACCTAATATCTGACCCGCTTCCCCTAAGACACAGACGAAATCTAGTATATAATATTCCGGTTTTTACTGCGATATTAGTTTAATTTATTATTCTTGTGACTATGATAGTTGCGGTGCCGGTCTGGCAAATAACAAACAGCTATATATAAATTGCAAAATTTCAATATTCGTGTTTAATATCGGATTCTATTTACGAATTTTATGAAGACAAAGAATAATTGCATATCATGTGGTATCAAAAAATCAATCAATTAAAATCAAAATCAAAAATCTACCAACGTTTCGGAAATAAATCATCAGACCTGAGAAGAACCGGAGAAAGAAACTCAGCGGTTTTTTTTAGTCAATGGTAAAGGTCTTGGACTTCTTAAATTATTTAATAAAAATAAATTGTAGCATACATTATATAACCATTGAATTTTCCACTGAATTTTCATGTGATTATAATTCATCTCGTGCTTTTCGGTGAAGGAAAACATCGTGAGGAAACCTGCATGTGTCTAATTTCATCGAAATTCTGCCACATGTGTATTCCACCAACCCGCATTGGAGCAGCGTGAAGGAATAAGCTCCAAACCTTCTCCTCAAATAAGGAGAGGAGGCCTTAGCCCAGCAGTGGGACATTTACAGGCTGTTACTTTTTTTATAGATTATATATTCACCCTACACAGTGACAATCATCTCATCTAGAGGGACTTATCGGCCGCCAATCCATTATTGCGAAGCAACATTATACCTTTTCAGCTCCGTCAAATGATGGTCGATAACAGACTTAAAACTACTTTGATAACCACATTTCGAAGTTTTTCAGACAGTATCTTATTCATAGATACAGTTCAAAAGCAACCAAGCAAAATAACTTAATCTAAGCATTTGCTATATTTCCAAGTAATTTATGTAATAATTTTTTTTATAACATTGGCATGGCAGCTAGGTAACCTGATGGTATGGCACCAGACGAGCTTACACAAAGCCCTACCACCTGGTAGAACATTAACTTAAAGGCAACCTACTTTTAAAACTTACTACAATTATAAATGAACTAAAGTAGTCACGAAAACTACATAAAACGGGTATCAAGTAAAACGGCTTAACAAGACTTTGCTAAATAATTTAAACTACCATTTTAATAACAATGCGGAATGAACAGGTTGGTTTAGAACGAGCACAGGTGGAAAGTAAAGCCGAAATTATTAATGGGAGCTCCGTGCAAGACGAAAACTGCAGAAATAACATTCAAGCTGAATAAGATCTCGCGAAATGCATCAATTCTTAAACATTATCTTTTAATTATTTTATTTCAATGGACACACTATGACAATAATAGAAAACAATTGATGAAACTTGGCATATATAGCTATATACATATTGTGTTTGATGACAAATCGATCATCAAATCTGCTTCGAAAAGATATACAATTTAAGATGGAATTTACTTGTTGATTGGTTCAATTGGATTAGCTTAATATAAATGTATAACAGACCAGAGTCCAATGTAATATTAACGTCAAATTTATTTGCACGTATTTAACAAACGCTTCGCTGTTATGCCGGAGTCTATAAAGAATATGTATTTGTGTGTGTGTTGGTGGATGTTTGTTTCCATTTGTATGTTTATTGATTATATCGACTTCAAATCAATATCACTCAATAGGCTCATAGGGTAATGAAAAATAAAAAAAAACCTTTGAGCGTATAAGTGAATAATGTGAGTAGTTAAAATATATTTGTTATCAGACATAACGCAAATAATTTAGAAACGAGCTTACATACAAAACTCAATGGAGATTGCTCCAAGTTCACGGCGAAGTTAGTTTCTTAACGAGAGACCATCGCCCCGGGTAAATAGCTTAACAGCGAACAGGTTAATTAGCGTATTTATATTAAATGAGATATATGGCTTGGTTGAGTCCGTTTCATATTTCAGCAGAGATGAAATAACTTTCACAGCGACTTGCACTAATCTTTTTTAAAGACAAGTCATGTTCAATGTTTTAGAATTTAACTATAATTCAAAGTTTTATTTTATAATTAAATTGGTTTTTGCTTAATTTGTGTTCATATTTCAATTCTTGCTCGGATACACACGTGTGTTTCCAACCTGCAATGGAGCAGAATGGTAGAATAAGCTCTAAACCTTCTCAAAGGAGAGAAAGCCTTTGTCTTTGGGCTTTGTAAGTTATTTTAAATCAATTAGATTTTAATTATTTTCTCATTAAAGTTTAAAGAAATATTTCACCAGTGAGGAATTGACAGTGTGATATTTATACAACTAGCTTGTATAAATATCACACTGTCAATTCCTTGGTGTGGTTAATTTAAGTATCACCTGATGAAACATTCTCGTCCACAAATACAGCAATAACGCTGATCACCGGGGAGCGCGCGTCCGGTCTATTTTAATTCGCATCCTGACGCTGAGCGCTGCGTACAGATTCTATTGGAGGTGTGAGTAGAACAACGATTGTGATGGAGAAATGTGAATGAGTTACAATAAGTTACTATCGTATGGGCAATGAGCCAAATGTTACACTTGGGTAAACATTAAAATCGAACTAACCATGACGTATGCACATGCCAATTTTAGCTACTGAGTTTAAAAAGATAATGAAAACCTTTACACTTCACAAATGATCTCTTTTTGATACAAATATCTGGAACGAAAATGTGTCAAAGACTTTATATTGTTAAGAAACGTAGCGAAAAGTGTAAAGCCAAGAATAGGTGTCGACTAGCCATTGTGAATTCTGACTCTAACGATTATTCGAAGCGGAAAAAGCATCCAGGAAATCTTATTTTCAAAGAAAGAAGAAGGATTTTTTTCATCAAATAAAAGAAAATAAATATATTATGCGTCGACAATCTCAATTCTAAATCTTTTGAAGCGTACAACAAACAGTTAGTTTACTTAATTCGGATTATAGGTTTAGTAAAGGTAAAGAAATTGAGAATCTAGTCAGTTTATTCAGTCCCGCCCATCAATATCGGTATGGACATAATACATCGATATTGTAATGAAAGTAGAACGTGTGTCCTCAGCGTTAAACGTAACTGCGTTTCAATAATTCAGTAAGCGTGTGTCATGTTACAGTATGAAAACCGGATCAATACGCTCCATATAAAAAGGCGCACCAATAAATAAAAGAAAAATAAACCATCGACTCTATTACGCATACATTGCATGAAGATTGAGATGATGTATTCGATGGTAGGCTTTATACGCAACGTGTCAAGAATGTTCAAATCGAATCGGATGATTTGATCGCAGATTTACCGAATGGAAAAATTCTCCGATCACGATATTCGTAACAGTACAAAAATATGGGGTAAACAAAATAGAAGAATTAGAATGTTTAAAATACATAGTGATTGTTAAGACTAAAGAAAATATGTAAATATAAAAGAGAATAATTTAATTTAAAGTGAATGACTCAAAATGAAAAAATTATCAATAAATCAAATTCAAATATCTGCATCAAAAATGTTGATACGGCATTCATTCAAACGTTATGAGAAATTTTCTGAGCGAAAGCATTAAACGGAATGCAGGTTTTTTAGTTCTATTGTATCTATACAATAAATTGGAGAAATATTTTTTTACTATGCTTAATAACGTATATACCGATGTAATTAAGTATTACTAAGAAGCCAAAATTGGATCAAATGTTACGTTTGTCGTGTATTGATATTAGCATAGGAACATCTCTGTAGCAAAGAGTCACGTCGCTTGGAAGCTGTCCAGGTCTGCTTTATGCGAGAATATGTATGACTTGGCTCTGTTTGAATCTGTTGCGTACGATCGATCGACATTTTAAAGTCTATTCTTAAGAAACATTTTCTGTAAGCTTAAATGAAAAGTAAAGTCTAGGATATAAAACATTAATTAAAGCAGTAAAATCGATGTTCGAAAAGTGCCAATCCAAAATTAAGGATTAGTTTGTGTATATTGAAATCAAATTTTGAATTAATACATAAAACAGTTTTATAAGCAATTTATATCATCATAATCACTTTTCTAATATATATTCTAACAAGAAAAAAGGCCAAGAAACGCAGTAGTTATTATATTGTGTCTTTACAAGTACAAAAATTACACACAATTTGCGTTTTAATTGTGGATAAATAAGTGTGGGTGATCAAGTTTGAGACCTTGATATATTCCTGAAGGCGTTATTCGAAACGTTTGCGAAAGCGAAATTAATATTTCAACGCCCAAACCTAGACGTGAATTGTGGGAAACGCGGTGTATACCAAATATCACTTTACTTTGAAGTATTAAATATATAGTTACGACGCTATGGCATGACTAAATCGCTACTATAATGTTAATATAGTCATTCTGTTAACTAACTACACCGAATTTATAGCTATAAACGATAACATGTATTTCATTAAAATTTATAATATATAAAAAACTAAAATATAGGTAATGTTGGTAAGCAAAATAAGATTATTTTATATATACGCAATAAAATATTAAATAGAGCATATTAATCAGTTCCGACTGCATAAAGGTTCAATAACTTCCCACGAAAGACAAATTAAGTTTATTAAGCCCCACGTTGGGCGCCATAAAATGGCTCATCATATTGATGGAGGTTTTGATGGTAACACATAAACATTGTAACGTAACTTTATTTCTCTGATGACATATCATTTGCTACGTTAAAATAACGCTCGTAGTTCCCCACGTTAGTCAGTACATAAGTAACTTTTACTAATAGATAGACTCTTGAATGAATTGGTTGCGTCTTTGTCATCAACATTACATGGTGCTATCTAAAAATTGACATTTACGTCAAACTGGCGTCATGAAAAGTCATGATATTATTATGCAGTAACGTTAATTTTAAATTATAAATATTTGGTAAATATATTTACCGCTTTGAATAATATTAATGAATAAAAAATGCAACGCATTTTGTATTGAAACAGCGCAAGTTTAACGGAGAATACAATATTCTGCACGAGCTGTTAAACAAAGTATTGTTTTGAGTTCACACCTCACTGAATCTGCAGTTCCATTATTTGTTCTTTTATCCAATACACAGAGTGCATTAAATACAAACTTATCTATTTATAAAACATATTTAAATAAAAAAAAGACATGTCTTGATGTCATGACTGATGGTTTATAAATATATTTTGAATAAAAAGTCCTCTGTTTCAGCTTTCTAATGGTATTAAAAATATTTATATAATCTTATTCACTTCTATGGAATACAAGTACCTTCTCATAATACTATAAAGACTAAAAGTTGCATTAATTTACCATAAAATATTATTTATGTTATATATTAGATTTGAATATTAAGCAAATTAAACGTCATTAGAGGGAAAAGGAAGCGCCGTTCCTTTACATAATATTTGGTAAAGAGAAATTAATAATATATTGTTATGCAAAATCATGTGTCAATAGGTCACCATGATATACCAGTTATTTTTAATTAACGTAAATATTAAATCAAAACTTGAACATGATCATGAAACTCGTATGAACATATTGCGATCAGATCAAATATGGCCGTCAAAACGACCTCACAAGTGACCGCATGTGAAATTAAACGTTTGTATTCTGCGGGCAGACACCGTCGAGAGCAGACGGTAGGGCTTGAAGTTTTTAATTACTTTTATAATTAAATGCACGTCGCATGTAAATTGTTTTTAGTAGCAAATGGAATGGACAAATGGTTAGAGAAAAATGTCTCTGGTTTGTTGTCTTTAGTTAGCTTGACAGCTTGCTGATAATAATCATTTTCAGTTTATATTTTTTAACATTTTGCCAAATACCTACTTCAAAAGCACTACATTATAAAACAATGTCTGGAAATATAAGACATTTTTGAAATTTTATATATCCAATTTCGTAACAAAGTCCTTGTCAAAGGAAAGTAGAAGAGTATACAAAATTTAATATACATTGTCTCGGAATCCTACGTCTACGTGTTAGTTTCCTCTTTTTAAATTTAGAATAATCGAAAAACTAATTTTAATCATCTAATCAATATTATAACTTTAAAAAATCGGCTTATATTATAACATTTTTATTTTATCAAACTTTTCATTTTAATATAAATAAAACTTCAAATTTTACTGTGTCAAAATCTTTCGAGGCTTATGTGTAAATTGCTTTTCGAAGAAGACGAAAGCTACTAATAACGAAGGCTACATAGTGAAGCCTCTTATATGCCGTGAGATCAAAAGAAGATCTGGAATATATTCAAGAGATTTCTTTGAAAATTAAGTTTCAAGTTTTTGATATTTAAGAAATGCGACAGCTTTTATATGAACTGAGTAATTAAAGACTAATTCCATAAACTGTATAAGAATATTGTATATGTTACCGAATACCGAACATTCCTTAAAAGTTTATAATAAATCAAGCCAGATTGTAAACTGTCAAAAATTATGAACCATGTATGTATATTGTTATGAACATAACGGGTCAATTAAAAGTAAATTATAATGTCATAAACACACCATTGTAATATAATCAGAAATATTATAAAATTTTCTATACTTTACGTTTAAATTTTATTGCTCCTTTACAATTTTTCGCCAGTTTTTATTATTTAAACTAACGGTCCCTACACTTTTACGGTGACATGTACATATATAAATGTGTGCAAAGGTTAAATGTACACAATGTAGTAGCTAAATAAAAAAAACATTCAGAGAATCGCGTTGAAATAACTCGTTAAACATTTTTCAATTTATAAACTTCACATTCACGAATCACATTGTTCACAACAATACATTCCATCCCATTTCATGTTCGAGTACTCTCAACTTGTATTTTACTATTTTGAACAATATTCTATTTCAATTCTATTTAATATTATTATTTGGTACTTTATAAAGCTACCCTTCAAATGAAAAAGTTATATTTGTTGATACTTGTGATTTATCAGAGCGGTATGTATTATCTAGTAGTTTCCACAAGTTGACCATAAATAATGTCATAACAGAATGTTGAGAGTTTGCTTCATAAATTGCGGTGCGCTGTTTTTACTGTTTTGTATTTATGTATTTTAGTATATCAAATGATTTGATATATTTATTTACTTTTAGTGAAATGAAGTTGCGTAAAATTCATAGAATGGCCATCATATTGATTTTGATATCTTAATAAGAAATGGATATCATTAGTTTATTATTTTATGATAAAATATGTAGTCTAAAACATGAGACAATACATCGTTATTACCGATAAAACAAAATGAGTATCGTTTCTATTTTTAATCTTTTTATAATCCTATTGAAAAATAAAGGATAAATCGAGAGGAAAAACCTGAAACGAGAACCCATACAATCAACTTGTCGAATAAGACTAACAATTGCGTTTCTTAAGCGGACGAGCAACGGAAAGCCGAAGAAAACCACCGAGAGCTAATTTTGAACCTTCCTCAAGACCTGTTAGGACGTGATGCGCATCCTTACACAGTAATAACGTTTATACGGACATGATGAAACGAGTTTTAAAAGCGGTGCTGAGTATATACTCAGCAATATTACTTTGCCCACTTTTTTACTTGGAAGGATATCGATGTTGTCGAAGATTTCTTTTCTAATTTACTACATAAAACTTAGTTTTTCTATAAATCTATTTGATTTGAATGCTTAATATACAAACATTAAATAAATTGAATAAGCTCCAAACCTTCTTCTTAAAAAGGGAGAAAGGCTAGCCCTAGGTCCTAGCCCAACATCGGGACATGCACAGGCTGTTACGGTTACGGTAAATAATTTGAGTGAATTGTAGACTTAAAGATATAAATTATAATTATATAAATACACTAACCTAATCAAAAAGATTAAAAACTAGCGAATTCTATCCTTTTCATTTTGCTTACTAACCTTATATTAAATATCGAATTGTAGATCTTGATGATCACACTTTGTTACCTGATATAACAAAATATATAATAATTTAGAAAATCCTCTTACGATAGTAATAAATTCTTACAGCGTATGAAAGGCAACGAGGAAAATACTATTCAACGTAACCACAATACCTTCTATTGCTTTTGAAGACATCTAAATACGGGACAAAGTATAGTAACGTATTTGTACCATAAATTGACAGCGCATTGCGAATTCAATGGTTATTGAATACATTTCATATTCATCGCGGCAATCGGTTAGGGATGGCCGAATAAGGCGGCTTCCTGCCCGGCAAACGGAACACAATCAGCATTTCATTGCCGTTTATGGAGCAACTTTAAGATTTTAACACACCAAGTTTAGAGGTCAATGTGAATCTTTTTATAAGGTAAAAATGTTTGTTATTCAGACATTAATACAAAATTTATAAGCTTGATATTGAGATATTTAAGGAAAATGATTTTATTCAAATAAATATCTCTATTACTTTTAAAGTTCGATGACTGTTCAATTTAATTTATTTTGAAGTATTATACAGTAATTGATATTTTAAACTGTATAATATTATTTCTTAAGCTCTAAACAATTATCTTAACAATTTTAGAAGACCATCTTCAGTTTCTGTCTTTTATTTTGCCTTTATTACATACACAGCATTGCATTTTTCGGACATTTAGAAACGTTTAAGACGGCATTTCAGCTAACATTCTACGAAGTTCTATTAGCTTTGCATTGCTAATTTTACGTTTTCCCTAATGTCCAAAACGTGAATCGTTAAACGAGTATTTGTTAAGGACATTAACGTTTAGAAATAAAATTTAAAAATATAAAATCAGTATCCTAATAGTAAAAATGTTTTCATAAAAAAAGACGGATGAAAATGTATTTATTGTAAATACATAAAATTTTGCTGTCTAATAGTTACTGCACCAATTATTTGTCTTCCAGTGCAACAAAGATATTAAAGGATAATATAAGATTGGATCCATATTTTGTAAAGCTACACATTTTATGTTGCAGTATTTATATTCGCTCCTCTTTGTGTAATACATAAAATAAGTTTTATCAAATAAATACTCTCAAAGTATCAACGTGACAGCTTTGTCGGACATTTTATAAATCTGGATAATTTTGCAGTGTGTGTATTAGAATATATGCATATTATATGAATACTGATAATCTACAATAATTTCCTTATGTTGATTATGACGTTGGCGCCAACCAGTTGGATCAAATATGTTGAATGTCTAGTACCTGTAATTACACTGGCTCGGTTATCTTTCAAACCGGAACACAGCAATACAACGTATTGATGTTTGGCAGTAGAATAACTGATGAGTGGGTGGTACCCAGACGGACGTGTATAAGGCAACACCACCGCTTAATAACAGTCCATCATAACTCAATAGTTTTCCCTGAGCACAGGTAATGTAAAAAAAATACCGAGCGACTACTACTCAGTTCGTTTTTTGAATTACTTGAAAAAGCAATCTGTGAACTGCAATTTTTTCCCAAATCGCCTTTGCTTCCAATGTTTGCCGTTCGCAATCTCATTGGAGTTGTTTAATGTTGCGTAGTCGCTGAATTCGATGAGAACTTTCAATGAAAGCAACTTTAACGAAGTGAGTGTTTGGGATTGCAGTTTCAAAGACAGAGAATTCGTACAGTTTTATTACTAACACTCGATCTTTGTACAGATTTTCATTTTCTTTAACAATAAACGAAATATTTCACAAATTTCATGAGTTACTGTTGTTGAACATTTTGGTATAATAATCGTGAAATGAATGTAATTTTTCAAGAGTTATTTCATTTGTATATACTAACGAAAAATACCAGATATAATGAGTTCTAATAAAATGTAAATCAAACTTTTGTACTGTACGGTATGTTGTTCCATAACGATACGTGATGGAAAATTGCAACAGCGTAAGACACTTATATTAAGAAAGCCTTCTTCTAGTAAAGCATTTTTAGGCAGCGTAAGTAAACAGCCTGTCAATGTCAAACTCCTGGACAGGAGCCTCCTTCACGCTCACGACGAAGATTTGGACGTATATTCCACCACGCTGCTCTATTGCTAGTTGATGAATATATGGCAGACTTTTATCCCACACGATGTTGTTCACTACAACCGAGAATGATAAATTATAAACACAAATTAGGCTACTAATCTCAGTAGTGGTTATCCTGATTAGACGCCACAATCTTTGATTTACATCTACGCCTTCAATTTTAAATAACCGTCGTGATCAGAAGCTTTCATTTTCTAAATATTCGTTATCACCGCACGCATCAGACAGACCATTCATAGAATTTTAAACAACCTCACCGTGGCAATGACTTGAAGTGAACATCAAAGATGTTCATTTTATTATTAAATTCAATAATATTCATATATTTAAGTTGATTAGAACACGTGTATTTTAGCCGAAGATTGAGCATGCTAACCCAGGCCAGCACCAATAAATTTTCATGTACTTAATTTGCTTATAATTCATCCCGTGTTCAGCTGTAAAGGCAGACAACGTATATCCTCCACCAACCCGCATTTAAACAACGTTGTGGTTTAGCTTCCAAACCTTATTAAAAGAAGAAGACCCTTAGCTCTTTCTGTGTGTATCATTTACAGGTTGTAACTTTAAGTGCATGCAAATTCTTTTTAGAAATTTGGTAATTTCAAATAACCTTGAAATTTTGGTAGAATACTTTATATTCGTTTATTATTAAAGAAGGGTTTTTCGTCTCACCTTTTAGTTGTACATCTTTCATGAAAAATACTGTTTTCTCTTGTCTGTGGTATTCATAATATACCGCTGCTTTCAAGCACAAAGGCTGAAGCTTTCTAGGAATTTTCACGTTTGAAACAAAGGCATGCTCGTACTTGTTCCTTTTAGTTACTGTTTATAAATATTTCATTTAGATTATTATGAATTGATTAAAATGTATGTTATATTATATATATTTAAATATTTTTTCATGTTTTATTATTATTTTTAGACTGGTGTTTTATTTATACTTCAAAATTGTTTACACATCTAAAATAATTATTGTGTCGTGTTCTATAGTAAGCTGTAACATCATCTATATATTAAAAAGTAAATATACTGGATCTTCATTAAAATATTTATTTCAGTAAAGAAAACTTAATGTTTATCCAATTATTTATAAGTCTAGTCTTGTCGCCAAAAGCTGCACTATGTTAATGAAACGCGGCTTTGCTCACGTGTTAGAGAGGGAAAGGCCGTTGGCAGTTGGTACCCCATGCTCTTTTCTGTATCCCTTACGACCCATGTAGCCCAACGTGTATGCAAAATTTCATGATGATCAATTGAACAGTTCATACATTTATAGTATTAGTAACGTTAACACCGCAGACGTAACAATTTCTTATTAAATACATATTGATAAACACATTATATAGTTAATCAACAAAGTATATAAAGAGAGTAATACAGTAAATGGCAAATAAATATATAAACACATTACACAAACATTATACAAAATTGCATAATGCAGACAGAATACTAAAATAAAACACTACCGTAACAAACAAAATACTTTAATTTAAATATTTAATATATATTAAAATGCCACTGGAGCGTTGGCTAAAATTTTATACAAATAACCGCGGGCTATACACGCACGGCACTGTATGTACTGCTCAAACACAACTGAACAAACTTTAACATTTTATATCACATAATAAAACACTGTTTTTAAAATGTAACAGTCTAAATGATTCTCAATGGAGATAAGCCAACTGCGCGGGAAATTTTTGTACACAAGTATGTGTATAAATACAGGTGTGTTTTCTATTCAAGGGATCATCTACAGTGAACATCAGACAATAAGAGTGACGACTATCCTAGTCCGATGGGAGATATCTTTTTTTATACAATAGGATTGCGGACGAGTACATGGGCCACATTGCCGTGGAGTACCGGCTTAGAATAGTACTCCCCCAATCTCATCCCGTGGGTGTCGTAAGAGGCGACTGAGGGACGGGGAAAAGGGGGGATGGGCAGCAGCGTCCCCCCTCCCATAAACATCTTACCCCCTACTGCGCTCGCCAACACGCCTGCCCAGCGCGGCGAGTATGGGCAAACCCCTCCCTAAATGGCAGATGCGCCCAAAAAAAAGGCCCCCAGTTACCGGCAAGCCCGCTAGGCCCGACCAAGGTAGCGGTCGCGGTATCGGCAGGGCAGGGGGTGCTAAGAATCACCGGTTCACGGCAGGCTACCGTATAAAACGACTGAAAATGGCAACGTATAATGGACGCTCGATGAGGCTGGACCATCACCTCGCCGAATTAGAAGTAGAGTTAAGTCATATAAACTGGCATATACTGGGGTTATCTGAAGTCCGAAGACAGGGGGAGGACACGATAACTCTAGAGTCCGGTAACTTACTCTACTTCCGCGAAGGTGATAACCTCTCCCAGGGTGGTGTCGGTTTTCTAGTCAAAAAGGATCTCATTAGCAGCATTGTGGAAATCAGTAGTGTGTCGAACCGGGTAGCGTACCTTGTCCTAAAACTTTCCGACAGGTACTCCCTGAAGGTTGTACAGGTATATGCGCCAACTTCGACATACTCTGATGATGTGGTCGAAGCGATGTACGAGGACATCGCAAAGGCCCTCAACGACACCTCGAGGGCCCACTACAATGTTGTTATGGGAGACTTTAATGCTAAAGTGGGAGTACAAGATAGCGGTGAATCGAAAGTCGGACCTTACGGCTTGGGCTGCAGAAATCACAGGGGGCAAATGCTGGTAAACTTTCTCGAAGCGCAGGGGCTTTTTTTGATGAATTCTTTCTTTCAAAAGAAGCCTCAGAGGAGGTGGACCTGGCGAAGCCCCGATAACGTGACAAGGAACGAGATAGACTTTATCATCTCGAATAAAAGGCACATATTTAGAGATGTTTCAGTGATCAACAGGTTTAATACCGGAAGTGATCACCGCTTGGTTCGAGGCACTCTAAATATCAACTTAAAAGCCGAAAGATCGAGAATGATGAGGTCTACTCTCCGACCTACCATGCTCCAAGCTGCTCAAGGCTCCGAAAAGTTCCAAATGGAACTTCAAAATCAATTCACCGCGTTGGAAACCATAAGCAGCATTGATGAGAGAACCGACACGCTGGTCAAAATACTGCAAAACACATCCCGCAAGTGTTTTCCGCCACAGAGAAGAGACAACGCACCAAAACTCTCTGCTGAGACACTCGAGCTCATGAGAAAACGACGAGAACTACCATCGTTTTTGTCAGATAAGGCCTTAAACCGAACAATAAAAACGCTGACGCGACGCGATCTCCGACGCTCCAATACCCGTGCCATCAAGGCTGCGATTGAGCAAAATCGGGGATCGAAAGTGTTCGCTCGCAAGTTTGGGAGGCCGCGTCTGACAAAACTTAAAACTGAAAATGGTGGGGTCGTTACCTCTAGGCCTGAGATTATCGGAGAAGTAGAGAGGTTTTATGGGCAGTTGTTCTCTTCAAGATCGGATAAACCCATGGGAATCAGTATTGATGACCAGCGCGCCCCTCTTATGCGCCATTACTCCGAGGAGCTCCCGGTCGTTGACCAAGGAGAGATTAGGGCGGCTCTAGAACAGCTTAAAAACAACAAATCTCCGGGAGATGACGGAATCACAACAGAGTTGCTTAAGGCAGGCGGGACTCCGGTCCTGAAAGAGCTAGCAAGCCTCTTTAATTCCGTCATCCAACATGGCAAGACCCCGGAAACGTGGAGCGGGAGTGAGGTGGTACTGTTTTTCAAGAAAGGTGATAAAACCCTCTTGAAAAACTACAGACCAATCTCCCTCCTGAGTCACGTGTATAAGCTGTTCTCAAGAGTCGTCACGAACCGTCTCGCCAGACGACTTGACGAGTTCCAGCCCCCAGAGCAAGCCGGCTTTCGATCAGGCTACAGCACCGTGGACCACATCCATACTGTTCGGCAGATTGTGCAGAAGACCGAAGAGTACAATCAGCCGCTGTGTATGGCATTTGTGGACTACGAGAAAGCCTTCGACTCCATCGAAACCTGGGCAGTGCTCGACTCATTGCAGAGATGTCATATCGATTGGAGATATATCGAGGTACTGAGATGTCTGTACAACGCCGCTACAATGACTGTCCACATCCAGGACTGTAAGACGAAGGCGATCCAATTGCGCAGAGGGGTGAGACAGGGGGATGTAATATCCCCGAAACTGTTCACCAACGCGTTGGAAGACGTTTTCAAAACGCTGGATTGGACTAGGTATGGAGTCAATGTAAACGGCGAGTACATCTCACACCTTCGATTTGCCGACGATATCGTCATCATAGCAGAGTCGCTGGAACAACTCACCGAAATGCTGCGTAGCCTAGGCGAGTCTTCCCGGTGTGTCGGTCTCGGCATGAACTTGGACAAGACCAAGGTCATGTTCAATAGGCATGTCGTGCCGGGACCGATATACGTCGAGGGGAAACCTCTCGAAGTTGTTAGTGAATATACCTACCTAGGACAGATAATACAAGTCGGTAGGAACAACTTCGAGAAGGAAGCCGATCGAAGAATTCGCTTGGGATGGGCAGCATTTGGCAACCTTCGTCAAGTCCTCAAGTCGTCTATACCGCAATGTTTGAAGACGAAAGTCTTCAACCAATGCGTCTTACCTGCCATGACATACGGTGCCGAAACGTGGACACTAACTGCGGGACTAGTCCACAAATTCAAAGTCGCTCAGCGTGCTATGGAGCGAGCTATGCTCGGAGTATCTTTGAAGGATAAGATCAGAAATGAGATTATCCGGAAAAGAACCGGAGTCACCGACATAGCTTGCAAAATTAGCAGGCTGAAGTGGCAGTGGGCTGGTCACGTATGTCGTAGGACCGATGGCCGTTGGAGCAGACGAGTCCTAGAGTGGAGACCGCGAATCGGCAAGCGCAGCGTAGGGCGCCCTCCAGCCAGGTGGACCGACGACCTTAAGAAGGTGGCGGGCACCAACTGGATGCGGAAGGCGGAGGACAGGGAGCTTTGGCGCACCTTGGGAGAGGCCTATGTTCAGCAGTGGACAACGATTGGCTGTTGATTGATTGATTGACATGGGCCACCTGATGGTAAGTGGTCACCAACGCCCATAGACATTGGCATTGTAAGAAATGTTAACCATCGCTTACATCACCAATGCGCCACCAACCTTAGGAACTAAGATGTTATGTTACTTGTGACTGGCTAATTACACTGGCTCACTCATCCTTCAAACCGGAACACAGCAATACCGAGTACTGCTGTTTTGCGGTAGAATATCTTATGAGAGATTGGTACCTACCCTGGTAGAGCTTTATGTAAGACGAGCTTACATAAAGCTCTACCAGTACAAATAGTAAAAATGACAAACAGACTTACTAAAAAAAATTTGTATTTTCTCTTACGATCGATCATTTACAACGCTAGGTATGTTTTCATTTCATAGCCTATGCGTTTTCAAAGAGATAAAATGTTATTTATACAAGCTTCTATGTCTTAAACTGCGTACGTCACAGCACCGCTTATTGCTTATTCAAGAGCTACCGCAGAGTTATGTTAACGTACGCTTTATGTAATAAACCATTCAACCACAAACATCTTGAGATACCTTCGAGAGCTCTGTCACTTTGTTTACTTTGCTCTGTGGATGTTTTCTTTGTTCTTACTACAAAAAAATATGTGTATTATCTTTAGGTAGAGAAATATATCTTGTTGAAGTATCATCAACCAATTCTAATAAGTAATTTTTCTAGCGTCGACCTTTATATTTAAAAATGATTTATATGTGTTCGAATAAGATGCTTCAATTTCCATCAATTCGCAATAAAATTGATGTTTTTTTTTTTTTTATAGAATAGGAAGGTGGACGAGCATATGGGCAACCTGATGGTAAGTGGTCACCAAACGCCCTTAGACATTGGCATTCTAAGAAATGTCAACCATCGCTTATAGCCAATGCGCCACCAACCTTGGGAACTAAGATTTTATGTCCCTTGTGCCTGTAATTACACTGGCTCACTCACCCTTCAAACCGGAACACAACAATATCAAGTATTGCTGTTTTGCGGTAGAATATCTGATGAGTGGGTGGTACCTACCCAGACGAGCTTGCACAAAGCCCTACCACCAGTAAGTGAATTAATAAAAACTTTTAAACTAACTTAGCTTTTCATTAAATTTTTAATCTCATTACGTAATACAACAGCTTGTAAATAAAGTTATTACTTTAAAGATATAATAATTACAATACATATAATTACACTGAATATTATTTTACTCGTGAGTATATTTTTGTGAGTGTGTTGTTATATTAGTATTAAGATTTATTTATCTTTTTTATCAAATTCTGAATAATATCAGACAGAGTTACGTGCATAGTTTGTATTTAATACGCGTCTGGAAACGTGCTGGGTTATATTCCTAAAAAGTGAAGTATCATTGAAAGTTAAAAATAAGTCCCGACTATTTTTTATATAAAATTTCTCTTTGATCATATTTCTTTAAAGCATCCTTTTCGGAAATACAAAGCTTCAAAATCATGTGAAGTAACTGAAATTAGGTAAGAGCCCGTTCATTTCATTCAACAAAATTTTCATAGGTTTTTTCTCATAAAATATACAAGATTTCGTTTACAAAGGTTCCCTACAAAAGACTAATAAGATGATTCTTTGAATATTGATTTATTTATAATACTACAATATATAGAAGTAGCTATGTACTACTTGTTTTGATAAATTATACGTATGTTAATACGTGTTATTTCCCGCAGCTTCGCGTTGTCCGTGTTAGGTATAAACAAGTAGCCATATCCTTTTTTGGAGTTCACACTTAGTTCATACTACACAGTAACACAGTGACAGCCTGTTAATGTCCCACTTCTGGGCTAAGGCCTTCTCTCCCTTTTGAGGAGAAGATTTGGAGCTTATTCCACCACGCTGCTCCAATGCGGCTTGGTAGAATACACATGTGGCAGAATTTCAATGAAATCAGACAGATGCAGGTTTCCTTACGTTTTTTTCCTTCACCGTCAAGCACGAGATGAATTATAAACACAAATTAAGCACATGAAAATTCAGTGGTGCTTGCCCGGGTTTTAACCCACGATCATCAGTTAAGATTCACGCGTTCTAACCACTGGACCATCTCGGTATCTCAGTTCATACTAAATTTCTTTAAAATCGGGTTAAGTAGTTTAACCAGCAAAGCGTATCAGATAGGCCTGTGACCTTTGCATTTATTATAATATTGCGTTAACATATACTCTTTTATTTTGTAGTATGTATAATATAAATCGACAGCCTCGTTGCTCTAGTGATTAGCTCATAAGGCTGCAGATCGCGAGGTCCTGGGATAGAGTGTGCTCCTGTGTTTGTACACACACACACACACACACACACACACACTATAATATCTTCTGCGTAGTTAGCTATTCTCTCTTGAGAATGACCGCCATAGCTAAAATAATTCATCAGAACATCAGCATCATAATAATAAATGAAAGTTATCTCTAAAACTTTGATTTTCTGGACACATTGTAAAAATAAATGTTAAAAATAATTAATTTCTATATAAGAAACAAATATCATATCATAGACAATAAAAATAATATTAAGTACTTTGTCAATTAATTGATAAAAGGCATATTATCAGTCGTTCAACGACTGACCTTAAATACATTAGCTAGAACTGATTATGAGGGCAATGATGTATTTGCAATAATTAATATAACGAGGTCAAAAAAGTGAAAATAGATTACAAATGAACGCGATATTGATTTGAAATAGAATAACATAATTGTATACTCATTACAAATATAACGTGACAGAAATGGTAAATGTTTCCGAATCTAATAAATGATTCTTTTTTTTTTTTTAAACAGCCTGTAAATGTCCCACTGCTGGGCTAAGGCCTCCTCTCCCTTTTTGAGGAGAAGGTTTGGAGCTTATTCCACCACGCTGCTCCAGTGCGGGTTTGGTGGAATACACATGTGGCAGAATTTCGATGAAATTAGACACATGCAGGTTTCCTCACGATGTTTTCCTTCACCGAAAAGCACGAGATGAATTATAAACAGAAATTAAGCACATCTAAATTCAGAGGTGCTTGCCCGGGTTTGAACCCACGTTCATCGGTTAAGATTTACGCGTTCTTACCACTGGGCCATCTCGACTTTCAACAGATTCTTATCAATGTTTAATATGAAATTATAAAAACAACATTAAATAAAGTCATAAAAACAAAGAATGCATACAAGTGATGCATGACGATCACTCGGAAGGTCAAGCAGCGAGGGTATTGGGTAACGCGGTCAACGAACGAACGATCCGATTATGAAATACATCTTTCTCTTAGAATATATATTATAAAGACACATCGAATAATAATATATTTTTCTTTTTTATTATTTTTGAAAGGTGTTTCTTGAGCCGCGATGAGAGTAAAATTTCAAGGTCAATTTTCTGTATTATAATTACCGCATAATTATGAAATAAAGTTTTCTAATGAAGTTTTAAATTCTGACATGAGAACTGAATTATAAGCTGTATTTTAAATTTAGAATACTATGAGAATTCCTATTTTTGAAATTACTAATATCCTTATTTTCCAATTAGGCGTGAAGTGGTAGAAACGAATGGACAACATGGAAAATGAACAAACTAGTAAGTACCTAAGAAAACAGATTTGAACCTGCAGCTTTCTCAATTTGAGCTATTAAGGCAAAAGGCCCTGTGGTAAGAACGCGTGAATCTTAACCGATGATCGTGGGTTCAAACCCGGGCAAGCACCACTGAATTTTCATGTGCTTAATTTGTGTTTATAATCCATCTCGTGCTTAACGGTGAAGGAAAACATCGTGAGGAAACCTGCATGTGTCTAATTTCATTGAAATTCTGCCACATGTGAATTCTACCAACCCGCATTGGAGCAGCGTGGTGGAATAAGCTCCAAACCTTCTCCTCAAAAGGGAGAGGAGGCCTTAGCCCAGCAGTGGGACATTAACAGGCTGTTACTGTAAGGCAAAACTGCCGTTATAGCTCAATGAGCTATATACACAAAATAATATCACACAGTTATAAGCGATTTAATTACAAGGGAGAGAAAGTTCGGAAACGTTTTTACTGTTTTCGAAAGCACTTCTAGTATTCCAGAGTTGGTTTTTAACTTGAGTTAAAGGGACCAACGGATTTTTCTTCTTTAAAAATTTAATTAATTCCAAGGACCTTAATTGGCTTAGAAATAATATTGGTTTTCTTTGAACATCTATATGTCGTTAATTGTGTTACCATTCAGGTGCAAAGTATATGTGAGGCGGGTCTATTTCTAGACTCATTAGCACGGCATTCATTTAGCAAAGTATACGTAATAAAAACTCTCAAGTATATGAATAGAGCATAATAAATAGCATTCTTGTATTGTATACTTTTTTATATTTTATGACATAAATTTAAATATATAATTACCTACATAAGTTTTTTTTTAAAGTAAAGAAATACAGTATAAAAGCGAAATATATTTATAAAATATGAAGTCGCTCACTTGCGATTTCATATTTTATAAATAATATTGCGAGTTTATAAATATATTGTTGTAATTTTTATATATTTATAAAGTCGTTCGTGTATCTAACTATTAACACAGCCGAAACTACTGAGTCATGAGAAATTTGGAACGTAGGTTTTTTTTTTATAACGTAAGCATACTAAGTAAGGCTTTTTTAAGAGCTTAAGCTTTAAGGGGGGAGGGGTAACGGGACGGGCAGCTACTGTATTATAGCTTTTTGGTAAAAACTACTATTGAACTTTCATTTTTTATAAAAAAAAACATCATGATCGTTTTATTGTGACGCTGCCTGGAAATAAAATCAGGTAGACACAAACTACCAAACTCGATCAAATAATAGAAAGATGCATCAAATGCCGACAATATATCTGTAAAAATTAGAAAGATTGATTAAAAAAATACACCTGATTGTATATGTAATAAATAAATAAATAGGTTAAGCTCAATATAATGTTCTACCATAAGGTATACTGCGTTTATGGGTTTGAAAGTTGTATTCACTCATAGAACATATATAGCATACGTCACGCGTAACTTTAATCATAATTTGTATTTTTAAATTAATCGCAAACTAAGCGTAAAATCGTTTCGTTTTACTCATACAATCCCCACATATATCCTTTACAAATAGTTGGTGCTAACCTGTCACTTAAAACGGTGCTAAATTTCAAAACTTTTGGGTTTTGTGAGTTATCTAAATGTGAGTTTAGGACAGCTGTTAGAACGATAAGAAATTTGACGACAAATTATCGTCAAGTTCGTGTGTAGTTTGGACGTTTGTGAACGATGTTTAACTACGGTCGATTCGAGCTCGTATTTCAATTCTTTTAATACGTACGTCTCTTATTACGTTGTCAATATTCAAATCTTCTATATATTTATTTCAAATTAGTATATATATATATATGATTCATAATTCTTTCATTATTATAAAACCAGTCAAATAATTATTTGAATCCACACGAGCTAACTGCCGAGCCCAATTTTGATTTGTATTTTAATTTGTTCATCTTTACATAAAAATTTGGTTGAGGTATCCTAAATCTATCACAAAAATACCGCGTAGATTAGAATATAAAAAAATATATATATGTCGGCGGCAGCGACGGCTGAGCGATAGAGCTGTCTTCTTCTAAATTTGGTGGTACGGGGTCCATCACGATATTGTATCAATAATAACTTAATGTAGGTATAACAAGGATTTATTGTTACAGATCACAACACACAAGTATAATTAGGTACTAAATAGGTAAACCGACAGTTTCGCCTTGGAGGTGTAGACTGGTCGGTTTCTCAAACGCAAGTCTCCATTTCTCGAATGCAAGTGTTTTTATAAACAGTCACCCCACTCCCCAACACGACTCTGTCCACGTGACTTCAACAACGAAAAAAGTCACCGCGTTTACCCGTTACTACTATAGTCAATTCAGCTACTTTTAATTAAAAATATTGTTTTTTCACGACATATACATATATTTAATTAAATTAAAAAAAATACATTTTATTTCTTAATTGTTGTCATATTAAACCTTTTACTTGGAAGCCATATAATCTCTATTAGTCACAAAAACTTTAGAGAGAGCTATTAAATATGAAAAAATTAATTACTTCCTACTTTTCGTATCTTGATCATTTTTTCAGAGTAACTAATTAAATAATTCAAATTATATTTTTGAATTCAGTTGTCCCAATAAATCGAATGTGTTCAACAAATCGAAGCAAACGCATTGTACCAACAGTTGAATTAATCCACACAAAAGGAAAGTTTGTTTTCTCGAACAAACTAATATCTAGAAAACCAACAGTCAAGCTTTTCTAAATGTGACCAAATCATTGTGATCATTTGCTCCATTACGAAGCGCGTAATTGTACGACGACAAATTTACCTCGAACACTGAGCGAATTTACTTACCCGCTAATTGACTTTAATTTCCACTAACTTTATAAACCTAAGCTACATCAACAACTTTAGTCAGTCCGTACAGATAAACAAAATTATTATACAATACAAATTTAAATTTTTTATTATATTAAATATTTCTTTATTATACACAAATATAAGAATATTATTATAGGACTACTGGTGGTAGGGCTTTGTGCAAGCTCGTCTGGGTAGGTACCACCCACTCATCAGATATTCTACCGCAAAACAGCAATACTTGATATTGTTGTGTTCCGGTTTGAAGGGTGAGTGAGCCAGTGTAATTACAGGCACAAGGGACATAAAATCTTAGTTCCCAAGGTTGGTGGCGCATTGGATATGTAAGCGATGGTTGACATTTCTTACAATGCCAATGTCTAAGAGCGTTGGTGACCACTTACCATCAGGTGGCCCATATGCTCGTCCGCCTTCCTATTCTATAAAAAAAAAAAAAAACATAGTACAATAATTACTAAATGTTTGCGTATTAGAAGTATATCGAAATTAACCAATTAATAGAAATAATTGCTATAAAACTCTTTCAATTATAAATACATGCAACTAATTTTTTTTTTAATAGGTGGGAGGACGGGTCTAGTGTGTTTGTTGATAGTAAGTATTCAGCATCCCCATAGGCATTCGCGCCGTAAGAAATATTGAACATTCCTTACATCGCCAATTTTACTTTCAAGCAATGACCAATTACAATGCAAGATTGTATATGAAATTTTAAATAAGGAACATTTTTTTTTTTTATAGAATAGGAAGGTGGACGAGCATATGGGCCACCTGATGGTAAGTGGTCACCAAACGCCCTTAGACATTGGCTAAGAAATGTCAACCATCGCTTATAGCCAATGCGCCACCAACCTTGGGAACTAAGATTTTATGTCCCTTGTGCCTGTAATTACACTGGCTCACTCACCCTTCAAACCGGAACACAACAATATCAAGTATTGCTGTTTTGCGGTAGAATATCTGATGAGTGGGTGGTACCTACCCAGACGAGCTTGCACAAAGCCCTACCACCAGTGAAAGCTACCACATTATATTCTATTTAAAAAAATAACATAACCTATAGTGAACCTAACAAAATAGCCATTACATATAATACAATAAGAATAAAACAACTTTATTATTATTAGATGGTTCTCTACTAACTGTTTCATATTATAAAAATATTTATCATAGACATCTATCCTGAAGTCCATTATCGTAATATGTCCGGTCCGTGCCCTATTCTTATTATGGAGTTACATGGAGTGTTAAAATTTTATTGGCTTTCGATAAAGGAGAACCGATAATATTTTTGTAACTTAGTATAAATTGTGTTCACTCAGTGAAGGAAGTCATAATCATATTTTTTTTTATGTTAACTAATATTTAGTCTGAATTCAGGACAGAGCCTTAGTTTTTCAAGTGTAACATTAAAAGTTCATAATTCAACTTGTATTTGGCGGTTCGAAAAACATTGAAAGAAAACTTTTTCTTTCACAAAATAATCTCCGTACTCCTTAATAGGAAAATCATTTTAAAAGCAATGGGACCTCTACGAGATGTTACATTATTTAATATATATATAAAATGTATTTCGTAATGCTAGTTCAAACGTCAAACTAATAAAATACAGTAGGAGAATTCACGAGTTCCAACCAGTCGCGGGAAGGAAATATACTCGAGCATTTGCCTCATGCGCATCTTTTATTCACTGAATATTTTATATAGTATTGGACATATTTCTGTCTTTCAAAAAAGATTCTTTCAATTCCTTTGTTTATAGAATATGCTTTTAAATTTGATGTGACTTTGTACAGAATAACTAGAGGACATTGATAACATGTATTATTTATACATTATTGAGGGGGTAGCGTTCTGGATCACTTAACAAATATTTGCTACGCAGTTAAACCTTCTTTTGTCCCTCCCAAAAAGGTGAATGACCTTGTGTAATTATAGAACTGCAAGGGATCAACGAGGGACAAATGAGTGCTGGATTTGACCGAATATTTAACTGTTTGCTAAATAATATTTATTTTATTAATTTCCATTAGCGTAAGCGTCAATTCATTATAAGGTAAAAAGTAAAGAAGAGCCCGTAAATATCCTACGTCGAAACCTCGAAACTAACCGCAGAAAACGGTCCTGAAATGTCAGATAAGCGACTTTGACCATAATAATAATATAATATTTCAAGAAAACACGCATCAAAATAGTATATCACCATATGTAGGTTGTCAACATTTCACGGATGAACAATGAAGTGAGTGAGTGACTCGTCAAAAGAAGAGAAGGCTGACTGTTATAATTTCCGGAACTTCCTCACGTCCATAAGTCTCTTTCTTTGCTGTCAGCTACATACATATAAATTTTATCAACAACTACAATATTATTTGCTATAGTAGATTAAAAAAATATTATATCATTCAAAATTATATTAATATAAAATAATAAATAAAATAAATATAAAGAAGTAACAAATAAAAGTTAATAATCACATTTTCAAACTTTTTATTCCATTACAACTCTCATAAGCATATGGACTTAGCATAATATAAAAATTAGCATATGAGTTGACTAGTCCATCCATGCAAGCGTAATAGACAATAGTTTAAATAAATGAAAACGATGACGTTGATGGCGACGGTAACACGACTTAATTGAAACGTTTTCTAAAGGTTTCGTTAGGCTCGGATACCGAAACGATACAACATTACTTTCATACTTACATGGATATATTTACCATTCAATAGCTAGAACTATGAAAACATGTCCTCTAGGGGTCTAGAGTTGCCTTCGATTGAAATAATTCCATCCAACACTAACGCATAACCCATTGACATATAGATGTTAGTTTGCTTTGGTAGCGCAGCCGAACAAAACGTTCAGAAAATAACCAGTTTTAATTCTAAGCGTATTATATATAGCCTTTATATTTATTTTATTAGGGAAACAAACAGTTACATAATTCTTAAGTAAATACATCACATAAAAAATACACAAACCAACAAAGTTTCCACGGAAATATTTACATTGACAGAAAAATATGTGTATTAATTAAATTATAGAAACGAATAGAAAATTATAATCAAAATTTACTAAGGACAATAAGAATTTTATTGGAACAAATAATAATAATAATCAATTAAAACGAAATTGAAATTTAAAAACTTAAATTAAATAAATGGATGAAATAATAAAAGAAAAAAATGTCTATATTACTAAATTAACTTATCCTTATATATATTGTCTTATTAACTGCGATAAATCAAGCTGTTTAGTTATTATATAATATATATATATATATAAAACGATTTCAGAATTCACGTGAAGCATCTAAGGAATTTAATAGAATAACTCAAAGGATGTTCCGTTCGGAAGTTTTAATTAATATTTCCACCATACATTTATATAACAAGTACATAATATCGTCTCACGTCTTCCAAAAATGCTTTAGCTATAACATTATATTATTACGTAATTTCTCTTTCAAGTTCATATTAAATTCTTCGGAAAACCTTTTAACAAGGCATGTTTACGTTCGTATTTAATCTTGTTTTCGACAAGAAAATCTTCTTTTAAACGCACACTTACCTTATTCGAAGGTAAGGTAATTTTTCGATTAAAGATCATGGGCTGAAATATACACTATATGCGTGTATTCATATATATCTGTGTAAGGTTTAAACGTTGTATTATTGCTAATATTATTCGTGTCATCAATGTAAGTTACTGAACATTATGTATGAATTTTATGAAATTATCTTCAAGCATCTTTTCGTAGATTTAAATGATTTTAATAAGAAGGTGCTATAGACCGAGTTTACTATAAAATTTATTAATGAATAGTAAACAATTATTATTATTATAACAGAATACTAACAATATAAATTTTATTCATGACCCTTTTTTTCTTTTTTTTTAAATCAAATTAAAAAAGTCACTCCCGAAAGAACGACGCAAAGTTGTCCATAACACGGGACGCATTTCCACGCTTTGGCAATGGAAAACCTTTGTGCTAAGTAAGATCCGGAGCGACAGTCAAATCCCCTAGGCGACATTCAATCTCCCTGATAAAAGTTAATAAGAAAGTAATTATTCAAAACTACATATGAAACCACCATAATACTTTCAAGGAGATACCAAAGGTGGTGAAGATGACATTCTAAATGTCATCTAAAATAAGCCACTAATGATATCACTAAACAAACAAAGGTATGCGCCGGAGACAGTTGCGAGCGTTTACGTGGGAATTGCTATTTTCAGTTGCATTACTTGTATGAATATTCCTATATAAACATTAAGTTAATTTACTAAAGTTGTTTACCATATGTTTAGGTAAACACAGATCAATTTTTCTTTAATATTATTGATTTAACATTAGACAGAAGACCATCATTATCACCGTACCGTAACCGTAACAGCCTGTGAATGTCCCACTGCTGGGCTAAAGGCCTTCTCTCCTCTTTTTGAGGAGAAGGTTTGGAGCTTATTCCACCATGCTGCTCCAATGCGGGTTGGTAGAATTCACATATGGCAGAATTTCAGTGAAATTAGACACATGCAGGTTTCCTCACGATGTTTTCCTTCACCGTAAAGCACGAGATGAATTATAATATTACAAAAAAAAAGGTAAAGGTATTTACAGGTACGTTACTATTTTTCGATCGTCTGGTTAAAATAAAAAATATGAAAATCAAGTCCTAAAATGGTTAGATCCGAACATTCTTAAGGAATCAAATTAGCCGTCAAAAAACCGTAGCCAGAGAAACGGAACGTCGAACATCATCGTAGCGGAAATCGAATCGACGTGTTTGCTGATAATTTAAAACAGACTTGCGACGCAAATTGAAATGGAAAGTAAACTTCGTTTGCGTTCTTACTTCCTGTCGAAGAAAATCTCAGTATCCTTGGAATTATGAACGTCGTTTCATTTGTTTAAACATCTGATTTAAATCCTAGAATTATAAAATTACAAATAAGTAATTTCATATAGTTTTGTTGGATAAGTATATCTAACGATTTTTTAATTCAGAAATCTAAGATTGTTAATTACTTAATGAATATTTACGCTTATGGATAAAACTAATAAGAAAAATAGATTTTTTTTCATAATACTCCAAAGTATTTCCAAAGGAGTAAGAATTGAGTTTGTTGGTTTGTTACGCTTTCACATCTTAACTTGTTTTATTTTTTAACTAGTTTCCGGGCAGATATTAGGTACTATGTCTTTTTCCTTACCCAAAATCTCACGATGATCGGTTGTTGAAACACGCTCTCTTTCGCATTTATAATATTAGTTTTATTACAGAAATTCGAATGAAATAAATTACTTAATGACAAGAAATTTATTGAAATACCAAGAATTTACCTAGATCGATAGAGTCTAGGTATTTTGATAAAGGAGTTTTGTAATAATTCTTCGAATCAGAATAAAGTTGGCTCGTTGGAGGCTAGCGCAGGTGTGCCGGATTGCTAACAAATCTGCAATTAGTCTTACTGCGTCCCCGTATACATCTCAGCTGTAGCTCTACTTTAAGAGCTCAGGTTTAGATTGTTACTTCTACTTTGAATATGACATATTGTCTTCTAGCTAGAAATATAATTAGAGTTTTTAGAAAATGATAATATACATTTCTGTTTATCAAATTTTTAGATATTATTAAATTAAATCTGATAGAGCTATTCTCATACAGTTGTTCTTAAATATTATTTCAATAAAGTCGACTAATTTGATATATTATGTAATTTAAGTAAATACATAAGATATACGATTTGAAGCCCTCCTTACCTGTTTGTAGTATTTAGTGAAGGGCGAGAACATAAGGGGGATCGTAATGTCGGTAATGCCTTTAATCCTTAGTTATTTTCTAGTTACGCGGTTTCAGTTTTCCCTCAAGGGTCGACGAAGGGTCGGATTGTAATGTAGCGAAAATCATTGTATAATTTTCCAGTACCAAATGCATTTCTATTAGGAGTTTGTATTTACCTATGAATATTGTATATAAGCAAACAAATCTAAGACGGTGCTTATTAAAATATATGTTTCAGAATGGATGCTAATGGATTCCTCGTATTTTGCCAGCATCCGGCTCGAAGGACCAACTTTACGTAGTTCCAGAGCGTTTCGCTGCAACGGAAATTACAAAGGATGATAATTCAACTTTAATACAGTCACGTAAAGTTATGGGAAGACTGTACATTAAATAATACTAGTGTTACGACGGTCCTGTTAAATATTTTGAATTAAGTGTACATTAAAATTTACTATACTTAGTTCAGAAATTATTAAGCCACATCATTTATTAATACATACAAATAGATTGACCATCATTGACCACAAGGCACGCATACTAATTAAGAATGATTAATCAATCTCGTGGTATTAGTCCAAGGAGCGGTTTCTAAACAGTTCACAACAGATAAACCAATTAGGTTACATCTTAATCAGATGTATTTTTGCAATACGATACGGTTCCTCATACTCGTCACGATTGTTTTTAAATACATTGATTGATATGTAGTAGTTATATTACACTGCTTTATTATGTATACTTTTACTTTTAAAGCCATGGAATTAAAAAAAAAAAAACACCACAATGTTTAACTATAGATATATAACATAACGTTTAACATTCAATTACTTTGTCAAATTAGAGTTTCAAGTTGAGTCTGTCAAACATCAAAAGTTTCAGTAGTATCAGCAATTTCTAGAGTACAGTTTTATGAAACAGGAAAACAGATTTAAATTATGACATATTTCACTTATCTCAGTGGATTATCTCGAATTGAGTTAAATTATTAATCAATTATAAAAAGGTAAAAATTAATCAAGCGCTTTCGTATTTTAAGCGGTTAAAAAAACATCATACGCTTGCCTAAAATAATTAAATTTTGTCAACCCGCAATAATTATCCAAACCTTTATCGAGCATGTTATTTCAGCAAAATTGAGCCTCATTGAGAGTTTTACCTGAAACAAAATTATACATTTTTATTATTATCTACTTCGCATAAAATTTAAATGTATATGAGACCAAATATAATTATATTAATGAGAAAATTATTTTATGACATGACAATTTACTGGAGGTAGAGCTTGTCTGGGTAGGTATCACCCACTCATCAGATATTCTACCGCAAAACAGCAGTACTTGGTATTGTTGTGTTCCGGTTTTAAGGGTGAGTGAGCCAGTGTAATTACAGGCACAAGGGTAACATTTCTTACAATGGCAATGTCTATGGGCGTTGTTGACCACTTACTATCAGGTGGCCCATATGCTCGTCCGCCTACCTATACCATAATTTTTTTTTGTATCGAATCAATTTAGATTTTTCTTCAGTCAATAACTACGCAGGTACGAAGTTACCATTTATTTACCAGATACCATATAAATATAAGTATATATAACTGAAGTAACACATACTAGTTTGAACAAGTATGTGTTACTTCAGTTACAGTTACCTTTGTCCCTGGGTTATTTGCTTTAACAAAATAATATCATCTATTTTATATTTTTTAAATCTACAAATATAATTCAAGTTTTTAATAAAGACTTCTTTGAAAATCAATAAGTATACTTTGACAAAAAAATATTTCTTAATTTCAAAGGTAACGCGGTAACAACGCTAGCAAAGCCGCAGGCGGGAGAAAGTATGAAACGAATACAAAACCATCAAAAGTCCAGCTTTTTTGCCCAAACTGGTCGTACGCACCAACGACTCGACAAAGGTTCAATTTTTTAGTGGTTATTTTGTAACAGGATTCGGCGCTGAATAGGACCGCAGATGCAATTTTAAAATTCTCGTTATCGAGTTGCTCTCCTGACTTTGGGACTGAAATCTATTAATAAATAACTCGCATTTTTAACTTCAGCGAACTTGTTCAACGTTTTTAAAATTAATTTACTTTGACATTAATAGTTAAGAAACATTTTACATGCAAATCGAATTCATTTTGTTAAAAATGACTGTGCCAACCAAGCATTATACATATTTAACAGATTACACTTCAGACTAAAAGAGCTTATGTTTTGACAAACGACATAGAATCGTGAAGGTTTTAACCAGTATATAGAAAGACTTTAGCTTTGTGGGGCACAGCTTTATCCTAAGATTATTCCCATTTCTATACAAAACGACAAAACACAGAACATTATATATACCATACTCTTTACATTCTGAAATACCTTATTAATAATGTACAATGTAATTCGTGTAAATTTTTACATCTGAA
This sequence comes from Nymphalis io, assembly GCF_905147045.1. Classification (NCBI taxonomy): domain Eukaryota; kingdom Metazoa; phylum Arthropoda; class Insecta; order Lepidoptera; family Nymphalidae; genus Nymphalis; species Nymphalis io. The sequence continues at coordinate 1,545,677 of NC_065893.1, read as the reverse complement.
AAACGTCAAAGAAGTCACAAATAATTTGCATGGTCAAAAACTCATATAAAAAATTTAACTTAACTTTAAATGCGAAAAATGTGTGTAATCTAACGATGTCGATTTCAGAGTACAAAACAAATGTCTTAGACTAAAAAAAAAAACAAAAAAATTTAGCGAGCAGCTAATTTGATCATTCGAAATAAAATCTAGATAGGACACTGATTACAGTGTCCTGTAAATTACTACAATAGGCAGAATAATTACGATTGCAATTTATTATTACATGAAGGATATCGTCTTATTTCTATATTTAAAAAAAAATAAAGAAACAAAAACCGCTAAACAGAATATCTATTGAAGTTATACACATAGTAACAAGATCCCAGCATATACTGGAAATTACATTAGCAGTCAAATAGACGACAATAAAGAAAATGCTTAAAACAAACATACAATTTGTTTGAATACTATTTAATTAACGCCAATTCTGTTAATTTATTGCCGATAAAAGACACATTAAAACTATTTTAAGAGTCATCAAGCGCTAAATAACGATGTAAACGTATAAAAGTTAAGGAATTAGGAGAACTAATCGTATAAACGTTAGGTAAAACACGATTACTGCAAAGATTGAGAAGTTTTATAATAATAATATATCCTGGGACATTTTTTACACACGGCCGTCTGATTCCAAATTAAGCTTGTACCGAGCTTGTACTATGTATTGTATTTCCGCTACAAAATTATTTGTAAATATCGCGCAAGAGTTCTTACCTTCCTAAAGGTTACAACTACATAAAAAAAAGTTTAGCAAAATATATTGTAACTGATGTAATTTAATGTTATAAAAAGAGGTTCATTTAAACCAGTTTGGATTTTTATTGAAATTATCATTAAATTAACTTGGATTTTTCCAGTTTAAAATTTATGAAACTATCTTTACTGTCTCATTAAATATAATTTGTTTACCTTAACACGTGTTGTTTTTCCTTGCAATAAGTCGGTTTTCTACAGAATATATTTCGGAGAGTGTGCCCAGGAACTATTTAATTTGGTTCCTCCGTCACCTTTTTACCATTGAACTGCGAGGCATCGTAAAGATCTGCCCCCGTACGTAGTTGACGTATCTAAGACACGTAAGAAACGATTTGCTTCCTCGTTTCTGATACTCACCGCTAAGATCTGGAATACCCTCCCGACCTCCGTTTTTCCCACCACCTACAATATGGGTTCAACTTTCAAGTCTAGAGTGAATAGGCATCTTCTAGGCAAGCGTGCTCCATCTTAGACTGTATCATCACTTTCCATCAGGTGTGATAACAGTCAAGCGCTAGCTTATAAATTAAAAAAAAAAGTTAAGTAAATAAAACGAGGAAATTCAAATAGAGAAACACGTACGTTCTTACGTTTCGTCTTTTCTTATTTAAAAATATATTATTGAGGCTTTAGTTGGTACGATACAATTCGGTTCCCAGCTTATCTGTCTAGATTAAGAGTGATTTATTCCAGTTAGCTACGCCATTTATTTGGACACATACTGCAAACTTATTTTATAGAAAGGTCTATTGGAATACCAATGAGTACCAGAAACAAGAGAATTTACATTACAATTACAAACAATGTTTTCAGGAAACTTATTTTATATTCAATATACATTACAAATTGAAGAATTTGTAAGGATGAGAATATTATATTATGAATTTAAGGATTCCTTGTTAAACCATAAATATGTATGCCTGAATTTCCCGTAAACTACATTTTGGTAAGATTTTGTTTTATCATAATAACATCATACTATAATTTTGAATACAGAGGCGATAAAGCGTTGATTACAGTACAAGTGTTTATACGCTAAGGTGACCACTTACCATGGGGTGGCCATTTGCTCGACTGCCTGTTTATTTTTTTATCTAATCATTACCCTTTAATATACATATATAATATACGTTTCTAGGTTGGATCGCAATTCTGACTCCCCAGGTGAAGTTAACTAGACCGCTTAATAATAAATACCTACATAGGTATTTCGTGAGCTAAAAGTTTCTCACCGGTTTAAAGATATCTAATTTTCTATGAATAGAAAAGTTTGAATATTTATTGGATGGAATTGTGTACTTGAAATAGTAATAAAGCATTAATTAAAACGTTTTTTCCCACGACATAACATGATTGTGATTTTTGACGTAGGTATATATAGATCTGAACCATTCCGATGTTCGAGGTGCACTCGGTGCCCTGGACACCGGCGAGTCCCGGTGTTGGAAATGCGTGATGCGTTTTTCCAGCAATAAATAGGGTGTGTAGAGTTAGTAGCTTGGCTCTCTATAATATCTGATAACTTTTTTACAGTGCAAGCAATATGTTCTCGCCTTGGCGTAATTTTACATGAAAATGTTTTTGGTGGGATACTTATATTTGTATGGGCTTGGGCGACGAGTGAATCGCATTTCTGCGAAATGTTTTAAAGTGTAACAAGAAATTATTCATCTCTTGTCCCAAAAATACTATCAGCCCTCTTTTGGCTTGTGTTCTTCAAGTGTGTGAAGACAAAGGGAGTGCTCCCACGAAGAATAGTGTCTTAACAAGTAAGTGTCTGGTTTTCAAAGTAACGTTACCCTGTTTTATTCATCTTATACAGTCCACCGAGCTATCGAGAGCACGGGGAAAAAGGTTTTGAACTATATACATATATACGGATTTAATATATATAACATATATGTATTGATTTAACCCACACGAATGCACTTTTTAACTATATATCATTAAATATATTATTATAATAATAATAATATTCTGGGACATTTTTCACACGCGGCCATCTGATCCCAAATTAAGCTTGTACTATGGAAACCAGACAACTGATATACTACATATACTATTTTTCTTTTGTAAATACATATTTATAAATAATTACACTCAGACTCAGGACAAACAGACATATTCATGCACACAAATATTTGGGGTGGGAATCGAACCAACAACCTTCGGCGTGAAAGGCAAGCATCCACCGAACCACGCCAACCAGCTCGTCAAATTCATTATTGTTTCCATCTCCAAGTATACAAATAGATAGAAATAGAAAGAGAGAGACATACTTGACAGAACGACCATAAACAATATAAACGTCAGATTTTACGAAAAATTATATTGCCAATGTTATAAACGCTTAATAAAATATATAACAGGTGTACAAAACATACTTTACTTATACATATGTATATATATGCCTTTGAGCAAGTTTAGCAAAAAATTCCATTCCATAAGCACTTTCCACTGCAACATTAACTAACAGATTGGCTAAAACTTCTCGTGGGATCGAAATAATTTTGTGTATGAAGGTATTTCATTAGTCTGCGTTGAAATTGAGCATAGTTAACGATGTGAGAGTCACTTTAATGTGTTGAGTTGAACTGCAGCGCGGAGATTAAATGCCGCTGAAATAGTAGAATAACCTGAACAAAAATGTTCAAAATGGTTCAATGTGAACGGACATCTCTGATAGTGTTAATTACGTAAAAGGTGAATTTTTTTTTAGGTCTGCTCAGACCGCTTATTCCTAACGAGTAGTAGTTTTTGACAATCAATAAGTAAGTGTAATGCTTCTATATTGTATACATTTTTCAGATTGACTATAATTACACCCCAGCAGTACAGCGTGATGATGTTTTCTTTCGTATCGTATCGTAATCGTAACAGCCTGTGAATGTCCCACTGCTGGGCTAAGGCCTCGTCTCTCTTTTTGAGGAGAAGGTTTGGAGCTCATTCCAACACGCTGCTCCAATGCGAGTTGGTGGAAAACACAAGTGGCAGAATTTCAATGAAATTAGACACATACAGTTTACTTACGATGTTTTCCTTCACCGTCAAGCACGAGATGAATTATAAACACAAATTAAGCACAAGAAAATTTAGTGGTGCTTGCCCGGTTTGAATCCACGATCATCGGTTAAGATTCACACGTTCTAACCACTAGGCCATTTTTAACATTGACTATTATTATTATTTAATCAATTTATTGAAATACAAAATTTATTAACTAATGTATTATAGGCACATTGAAATAATTAATTAATTTATAATTACACACAGCAATAAAGATTGATGAAGTTTTCTTTAGGAATACCAAACGACAAAATATTTTGGTCATGAACATTCGATATAGTGTAAATTAACTCGATATAACGTAATATCTTGTCTACCGCAGGCGTTACACGAAGGCGTTATAATATAATTTGTGAAGCTCTAACAAATAATTTATAGGGTATATTATGAAATCATGGCTCCGAATAGTTTTGTTTCTCCTAATCTGTGTTTACTATTTTATTTGTAACGGGCTTGAGGCGCTAGGGATAAACGACTAATTTGGGACGTTTGATTTATAACGTAATTTTTGCCGTCGTTTATTAAATTTGATATTATACCAAATTTTTTACTCACACTACCCTTGTTGGTCACACTTGCTGCGTAGGAAATTAAATGGCCTTTTAAAATTACGAGTGCGATTATTTAAAGATTGCGAATTTCATTTTTTATATACCTTTTTTAATTATTTAATTCGATAGAAACTAGACTTGAATTAATAAATTTAAGTATATAAGGTTTATACTTAAAAGATGACAAAAAGTATATACTATACCTATGTTTTAATTTGAAATATATAAGTCGTATACTTATTAGATGACAAATAGTAAATACCTGTCAATCCAAAAGAAACGTAGAATTAATAGAATTTTTAACACATAACAATCTAACGCAATTATTTAAAATTAGAAGCAATTTGTAAGCTGACTCGCAACACCTCGCTACCTCTTCATTGTTTAAACGCTCGTTATTCAAATGAATCGTATGTTCAATTCTCAGTCGCAAGCGATTATCATATTTATGATGCAATAAAATCCAGAGCTTTTAAAAGATATTCAATACGATTAAAAACAAATTTACTATTGAAAATATATTTAAGCCTGTAATGGGGTGTAGCATGCAACGTTTATTTTTAAACTATACCCAACATATATTGACAGAAGAACGAAAAAATACTGATCTGATTTAAATGGATAACGACTTTTATCAGTATACTTTATTGTACACCATAAAGATTAAAAAAAAATACAAAACATGGATACAACCTAAATATCAGTAGCACACAACTTTGGTAACCTTATATTTGGTATTAGTAATAAATAAAATAATATAAATCTATAATAAAAACAAATTAATAAATAAATATCAAAATATACATATAAAAAACACATCATGAATATAATTATAATGTAACGTAAATTTTTATTTGCTTTTTTTTAATTTTAAATTCATCTATGCGGCGAGAGAAAACATTAAAGGAAATTGTATGTTTGGGATGTAATTCAGCATGTACATACATCCAACAACTCGCTTCGGAGAAAGTGTGAAATAAGCTCCCTAAACCTTTCCTTGGGAGATAAGCCTTAGCCCAGCAGTGGGACATTCACTGACTATTACTACATTACAAAGCTTTGTTTGTTACACTCAATCACACTCAAACGCTTGGATCGGATTCTTGTAACATTTAACACAGATGTCGGTTACATCATAGCGGACGCCATTTACGGGCGGGATAAAAAGAAATATTAGTAATTCCTTAAGGATGATGAGCCGGTTGGCGTGGTTGGTAGAACACTTGCCTTTCACGCCGAAGGTTGTGGGTTCGATTCCCACCCAGGACAGACATTTGTGTGCATGAACATGTCTGTTTGTCCTGAGTCTGGGTGTAATTGTCTATATTAGTATGTATTTACAAAAGAAAAGTAGTATATGTAGTATATCAGTTGTCTGGTTTCCATAGCACAAGCTTTGTACAAGCTTAATTTGGGATCAGATGGCCGTGTGTGGAAAATGTCCCAGGATATTATTATTACTTATAAAACAGGAAACGCTATTATTCCTTTTAAATATATATAATAACTCTTTATATTATTCTTACACTTTCTCTCTATACGTGTGCTTATGGTGTAGTCTAAGGCACTTCACACTCACATACAATAAGTTGCTTGGTATAGTGGTTCATAAGCTGTTATATACAAAAATATATTTTTTTTTTTATAGATTAGGAAGGTGGACGAGCATATGGGCCACCTGATGGTAAGTGATCACCAAACGCCCTTAGACGTTGGCATTGTAAGAAATGTCAACCATCGCTTATAGCCAATGCGCCACCAACCTTGGGAACTAAGATTTTATGTCCCTTGTGCCTGTAATTACACTGGCTCACTCACCCTTCAAACCGGAACACAACAATATCAAGTATTGCTGTTTTGCGGTAGAATATCTGATGAGTGGGTGGTACCTACCCAGACCAGCTTGCACAAAGCCCTACCACCAGTAGGGTAAACAGTTATACTGGTAAACAGTTATACTGTTGAAAACTATTACATATTTAAATTTCGGTATCTTGGAAGTCATAGTCATAGTCATAAATGAGCCGGGCGCACTTTTTTTATTAATTTTTAATAAACAATATATATATACAAAAATACAATATTAGTCACATAAAAAAAATTTTTTTTCACAATCTAAGTTGCGAAGCCGTGTCCATTGTCTTGTAATTAAAGTCCCAACAATTTAGGGTTACGCCGGTTTATTGGATGATGTCATGACATTCCAGGGAACAATGGACTTGTTTTGGATACCACCATTCATCTTCATTAAGCAAACGACAAAATCCGCTTGTGTATTATTTTTTTTTAAATTAACAAATGTTTAAAAATAATTTTACATTATAAGGAGTAATATTGAGTTCATTGTCGTTTTGTTATTTTATTACATAAGATACTAATATACATATATTAACAGCCTCGTTAGTCTAATAGATAGCCTTTAAGGCTGTATCCTGAAGTCCTGATACATGATTTTGTATATAATCGACAATGTATTTCGTTTGCGGAATAGACTGCTAAGTTTCTTGCAGATTCTTCTCGGGAAAATTTGCAAAATAAGAAAAATGCTTCAATCAAGTGCTTACTTGTGCATACAAATACAAAAGTGCTTAATAGAGCCTTTTAACAAGCACTTTTGTATCGTCTTTTTAAAAGGTTCTTAATGTAAATAAATGTAGATACCACTGAGAAGAACTGACAAAAAACTTAGTAGTATTTTTGTCTATCAATCATTCCGTATTGATGATAGCTTTATAATAAATATATACATATATGGATTATATAAATATTTAATATGAGATTCATATGAGCTTACGTGGACAAAATAATTTATATGTCAAATCTTTTGAAGTATCTTAGGTTACCTATATAAACTATTACTTACTATTTTTTTTAAGAATCTATTATTATATATTTTAATTTCATCCATTACATAAGTTATGAACAAAAATATTTATATGAAATTAAAGATAATTATATGTAAACAATATACCAGACTCCAGTTATTATTCTAAGGAATTGAAAAAACAAGTAAAGGAACGAGATGAGTTAGAATAACTTACGTAAACAAATATTTGAAGTTGGACGTAATCTTATAAAATCTATTCCAATGGCAAAAACTTTAAAGATGCCTGGGCGATCACCACTTACTAATCCGTTATTCTATCGCCTATAAAACGAGATCGAGATGAATTACGAATTAAACACATGAAAATTCAATGGTGCTTGCTCGGGTTTGAACCCGCGCATCACTGGTGGTAGGGCTTTGTGCAAGCTCGTCTGGGTAGGTACCACCCACTCATCAGATATTCTACCGCAAAACAGCAATACTTGATATTGTTGTGTTCCGGTTTGAAGGGTGAGTGAGCCAGTGTAATTACAGGCACAAGGGACATAAAATCTTAGTCCCAAGGTTGGTGGCGCATTGGCTATAAGCGATGGTTGACATTTCTTACAATGCCAATGTCTAAGGGCGTTTTTGACCACTTACCATCAGGTGGCCCATATGCTCGTCCACCTTCCTATTCTATAAAAAAAAATCTGTTAACATTCACGCGTTTTAACCAATGGGCCAACCAACCAACTCAAGACTCACTATTATTTAAATAACAATAATTAAATACAATCTCATAAGCTTTTCTTAAATGTAATTAAAATATTATTCTTATTATTTTAATTTGTTTGTACAAAGTTTCGAAAACGACTTTATAAAATTGTTCGTCGTTTTTTGAAAAACTTTTACATTTATGATTTAATTAAATTATTGTTTCATTGTTTTAAAGAATTTTAAACATTTACAATTTCACTTTTATTCGCGTAAATAACTCATACAGAAATTTAAGGTGAAAAATGATAAGAGTAAGTATGGGTACAATTTCATTGTGTACTCTTAATTAGATGTAAACAGTTAAACAATACGAGTTTTCATTGAAACAATAGGACACACGGTTTCATCTCACGTTATAAAAAACGAGGTCGAACTCGACAAAAAAAAAAAATAAACAAACAAAAACTCGATCAACGTTCGACATTCAGTGACGCAGTTTTATTTTTCCGAAGTTACGTCCAGGCCTTATAATTTTGATCTAAATAGATAAGATTTGCATTTTTTATTAATTAGTCGTCCCACCTTCATTTTGATGTCGTTATATATTTATAGTAATTTAATAATATTGTTTGATAGCTTCCTTATAATAAATTTGAGTGGTGGTAGGGCTTTGTGCAAGCTCGTCTCGTCTCTCATTCTACCGCAAAACCTCAGTACTTGGTATTGTTGTGTTCCGTTTTGAAGGGCGAGTGAGCCAGTGTAATTACAGGCACAAGGGATATAATATATTAGTTCCCAAGGATGGTGACGCTATGGCTATGTAAGCGATGGTTAACATTTCTTACAATGACAATGTCTATGGGCTTTGGTGACCAATAAAAAATACTCTACTCAATAAAAAATGTAGTTTGAACACTTTAAAGTTTAAAAGTTTTAAGGCTGCAGATCCTAACGTCCTAGGTTCAATATCCGCGTTGAGCCAACAAAAATGACTGTTAAAAAATGCTTCGAGGTGACCAATAAAATTGAAATCTTCAAAATTTACTAAGCTTAAAAGTTTAGAGGTCTTCGAATTTCAGATATATTTGTGTGTGTTTTTCATAATCATCATAAATGAAAGTAAAGTTAAAGATTCGAAAATAAATCGAATTATAAATATAACATAAATGTTAACGCGCTTTACCGCGTTCGATAAAAAAGCTATATGTATCTGCAACATATTTCTTATATAGGTAAGTATGAGATATAAACTTAGTCCAAATAACTTCCCAACTGTGAAATCACGGGTACACCGTTTCTTGAACGGTAACGGTACGGTTGTATGGAACTGTTAAATAAGATTGCACAAGTATCAGCGCACGTTATACATAACTACTTGCGAGTCACGTGATATCATATATGTATCAAAATCATTAATAATATCGTAATGTTTACCATTTTTTAATTTAGCTGTGTATATATTTAGTTTATATTCATGTGTTAAAAATACACCTTTTATTATCTTAAGAAAGACTTTTTTTTTTTTTTATAGAATAGGAAGGTGAACGAGCATATGGGCCACCTGATGGTAAGTGGTCACCAAACGCATTAGACATTGGCATTGTAAGAAATGTCAACCATCGCTTATAGCCAATGCGCCACCAACCTTGGGAACTAAGATTTTATGTCCCTTGTGCCTGTAATTACACTGGCTCACTCACCCTTCAAACCGGAACACAACAATATCAAGTATTGCTGTTTTGCGGTAGAATATCTGATGAGTGGGTGGTACCTACCCAGACGAGCTTGCACAAAGCCCTACCACCAGTATTCGACCATTCTACTTCAGAGCGGGTGGTGATTAAGTGTGACTGAAAAATAATGTAAAAAAGCAGTACACTGTGTCAAAACATATTATAATTAATAGTTTCGTAGATGTTTTATAAACCGATTTTCATCAAAATCGGTTCTGTTGTTTAGTCGTTAAATTGTAACAGATAGACGAACAGAGTAACCGTAACAGCCTGTGAATGTCCCACTGCTGGGCTAAAGGCCTCCTCTCCTCTTTTTGAGGAGAAGGTTTTGGAGCTTATTCCACCACGCTGCTCCAATGCGGGTTGGTAGAATTCACATGTGGCAGAATTTCAGTGAAATTAGACACATGCAGGTTTCCTCACGATGTTATCCTTCACCGTAAAGCACGAGATGAATTATAATCACAAATTAAGCACATGAAAATTCAGTGGTGCTTGCCCGGGTTTGAACCCACGATCATCGGTTAAGATTCACGCGTTCTTACCACAGGGCCATCTCGGCTATTACGAACAGAGTATTAGTATATAATTATAAATTATTAAAACTCGAATAATAATTAAATTACCGGCAATATAACTTGAAGAATATCACCGTCATAATTAGTATTTTTCAAGTTCTAGCCTATAAATAGTCTATCACAAGCTGCATAAGAATGCATACGTATAAAGATTCGTATACACATACTATGATAAAAGAACGGTCGAACGAATTTCGTCTTACATTTACTTCGACTTCGCACTCGTCTTAATTTATATTGTGAAGTAAGGAGAAAAAAGAAATAAGGGACTTTGTTCAAATCAGACAGAGATAATAACTACTACGAAACTTTATTTGTAATAATACTGAAATGTCGACACGATACTAAAAAGTTCATAAACAAGAATACGGGTACACTTAAATACAATTTCTGAATCTAATTTACAAACCAAAAATAATCATTCCCGGTTGATTTACGTCGCAATAAAACAAAGTTTGAATTTAACGCGTTTTTGCAATGCTTACTCGTGGGCAGAACCTGTATCGCTTTAATAAAGTTCATATTAACTTATTTAATATCAACGATTTTGACCCTTATAACTTACGTAAAAAAGACGCGTTTTGGGTGTGCACGTTTACTTTGAAACATAAATTTGTACGAGCTAAATAAATGTGGTCACAAATGAGTGATCCTCCCACGTGGTGTAATACAATATTCATTCGGTAGCTTTCCGACTACTAATATACCGAAGACATATAAATTGGTTTACAAGACTTCTAGCTGGTTATAATCATCAATGTGGTATTTTATTAAGATTTTACAGGTACTTATATTAAAAACATGGTATAGTTATTTTTTATATTTTTAATTAATAGTTTACGTTACGAGCTTTGGACCTCCTTGGTTATAATCTCTATTTATAAATATTCGTAGTAATCATTCATGAATTCCACAATGTTTTAGTTCAAATAATAAATTCGAAATGTTCTTTAATCTCTTAAATATTTTTGAATTTTCTTTTTGTGTATTTTTCTCTAATGAAATACTACAGACATACGTACTATATTATTATTATTATTTAATTAAAAACTATTACCGGTGAAAAAATAACTCCGCCCAGAAAAAGACCGATGAATGAAATTCGGAGAATTTTTAATATGGTTTACAGTATTCTTTAAAACATCATTGTTTATTTTAAATATCCTGAATACTTTTGTTAAATTCCCAATGTGTGCTATCATATAAGCGTGGTCAAACACATAAAATATACCGAGACATTAAAATCAAATCTCAATGTTCGTTAAACAACCATATTTTCATATGTAGATATTCAATTTGGCAATCAGACCAAAGCGTAATAATACATTTTCACATTGCAAGTGAAAAAGTCTTGCTAGAAAACTTCAACTTATAACGGTCCGGCCCGAGACTCAAACCCAAGACATCTGTAGCCGTACAAGCGACTAGATTAAAGAATTGGTTTGGGGATATAATTTTTATAGTAGATATTCAATATCGATAACGTATTTACATTATGATACGAACCGTGAGAAATTATTACGATAATCTAAGACTGATATATATGTATATAAGATAAAGTAGAATAATATGTATGTTTGTTACATACAATAAATTTGCATTATTTATGTTTAAAATATCTTAGTCAATACATACGTTGGTATGTTCTGTTCGAGATTGAGACACTTCGACACCGTTTGACAGATCACAATGACAATTAATATAATGGGTATGTAGAGTCCGAACTGGTGGTATCGTAAAGTTTAATTCAATCTTGTAACGTGACAAAATACGAAGTGCTTATAGAGCCTACTGGAATAAAGAATATCACAAATCATGTCATGACATGACATGTCACCAATCGTTGCAATAAATTGATGATAGTAAGTAATGTTGTAGGCGACATTTCTTCGATATAATTTCAACATTATTTTAAAAAGCAATTCTCACGTTATTTTACTACCACACACTCCATTAAAATGTATTTAAGATGAAATAGAGCGATATGAATAAAGCTTTTTTTATATAAAAAGAAGATATTTCACTGGTGGTAGGACTATATGCAAGCTCGTCTGGGTAGATATTCTACCGCAAAACAGCAGTACTTTACACAAGGAACATAACATTTTAGTTCCCAAGTTTGGTGGCGCATTGGCGATGTAAGTTATGGTTAACACTCTTCAATGCCAGTGTTTATAGGCGGTGGTGACCACTTCTCGTCCACCTACCTATTCCATAAAAAATAGATAATAAAATACGAATAAAGTCTTTACAACATAAATGTTAACTTAAAATACAGACCTTATGGCGTCAAGGTTACATAATTTCTGCAAACAGGCTATTGAATATCAACAAAAAAATTCGAACACGGGCGTTTGCTTCCACCGACACCGGTCCGAACAAACATCCGAGCAAACTGCTCGCGGCAATGCATCATTGATTGTATTGATACGACCGAAGCCACTGAAAATGTTAACATTTTTTCGATAAAATCCGAGGCAGCAGGGTTCAAACATGATTTCCGAACTTTGATTATTACCATTTTATTTCATTCGTTAAAGGCCGGCAACGCACCTGCAAGCCTTAGGATGTTACTGGTGTCCATGGTCACTGGCTCCAGCTCGTTTGCCCGCTCTAACTTAAAAAAAAAAAAACATTTCTATTTAATGCGTATTCATCTTTAGTCATTAGAGTTTTATTAAATAACACTCGTCAAGAATATCCTAGTCGGATGGAACCGGTCAATGTTAACGAAGATTCCGTGTTCTTAAATTCGGGCATCATTTAATTTTATGTTCTTATTGGTGCTGTTCAGGTGTGGGTCGAGTGGATAGACCAACTGGAACCATCGCAATAAGAGGTGATCTAGCAATCTAATCTGAAGTTTTACTGAGTTTTCAAATGCTTGGTATATTACCGAGTAAAATATTAAATATATCAGCATGCTCCTTCTCCGCCGCCGCTCTTTACTCCCTTTATATAATAAAAAGAAAAGTATTTATTTTTTTAACAAAACGTTTGTATTTATTTTACTCCATATTTATTTATTACTTTTCCGTCTGTACTTACGATATTAAATAAGCTTTGTTTTGCTTTGTTTATTGAGAGTTCGCCTGTGTATTATTTTGTTTTACTTTATTTTCATTATTTTTGATGTATGTGTGTTTCTATTATATATATGTTAGTTTTTCTATGTTTAAGCAGCACCCAACAAGCTGACAAAGCTTATGGGTGTCAACAATGAAAGTAAATATGTATGTATATATATTATGTTGTTATAAATAAATACCCTCATTCCGAAACAAGTACTATTTACTTATGTACCTTAATTTGAAGTACACGCCAGACTTGACATTAGTACTTTAAAACTTGATCGACATTTTATAACTTTGTACTTAAAGTTAATAAACTTTTTGCTGTTAAAGGTTTCGTCATTTTTTAATTAAAGTAATTACGAACGAAAAAATTATAACTGCCGTAACAAACTTATGCAATGAAAAACTTCTTCTAGATGCTTAACTTGTATTTGTTCGCCTAGCCGTTAGTTAAACTTTAGCTCTTTCGCCTGTTTAATCTAGAAACTATATTAAGAAAGTTTAAATTTAAACCTCAAAAAGTCATTTTGTCAGTTATTCGACTGAAAATAGTATGAAACTGAAACGAACAGCAAGTATATACTAGCTATATATATTGTACCATATAGAATAAAAATCAACAAATTAGCCATAAGACTGCGACATGGAATCAAAAAAATACACTAATTTTTTCAACCAATAAATTACATCATAGCAAGATATTTTAAGTATTTTCTGTGAAAATTTACTCATAGACACACTTCTATGAGAATTTCCGTTTAATGTAGTTTTGGTAATACGGTCTTCCACGGTAAGTTTGTTATATTCCGGCTGATCAAATCAAAATTAAAAAATAAATATTTTATTCTAATAGACTTTTAGTCTAGACAAGTACTCTGGTATCGTAAAGCGCTAAACTGATAACTACCTTCAGCTTTAAGGCCATTTAATAGAAAAAGTTATATTTTTTTTCACTGTCTTAAGTAGTCGCCTTTCACATTTTCGTTATAAGTCGGTTATATTTCGTTATAAGTCGGTTTTTTTTATAAACACAAGTCTATGACTATTAATAAATACTAATTAATGTTATTATTTTATCGTATCGTAAAACATTACTTTATAACCACTTAGTTTGCTCTTGCCTATATTAAGATATAATAATATCATAAATCCGAAAGTTACTCTGTTTGTCCGTCTTCCACGGCTAAACTACAATACAGATTTTGACGAAATTTGGTAAGAAGCAAGCTTGAAGCCCAAGGAAGGCCATAGGTTACTTTTTTATACCTGACATCTGCACACGCGAGCGAAGCCGCGGTCGAAACCAAGTAGAATTTATTTCGAACGTTACGCATGATTACACATTGTTGTAACAAAGCATGAGTTTATTGACCGTGGCCTCGGTAGAATTTGATTACGTCCAACGCACATGTTGTATATTTATTTTATATAATATTTAACAATTAAAAGAAAACAACATATGACATTTGGATAAATAGATCGAATAACGTCCAATCTTTACCTTTGCTAAATGCGCAGGGAATTTTACACAAGCGAAAATCCATATATTCTCATAATCCAATTGGTCTAAAATCTAAATCCATAAATTCCAATATTAGGCTGAATGTAGATTTTAAGTCAGAACTACGTGATCTGCAATCTTATAAACCAGACATTAGAAAAACAAAGCATTTCATACGTATTGGACTGTTAGGTAAGGACAACGCCCCGTTTTTAAAGAATTACTAATATTCCTATTTACCGCTCCAATAAAGTAACTTGTGCTAGAAGTGGGGACGACAATAGCCCAAGCGGTCGGAAACGAACCTGTAACTTTTAGATCCCTAGGCGACCCGTAAGCTATTACTCTATTAACGCTTCGAAAAATTACTTGGCAAATACAAAGTATTGAAATATCGTCTCAAAGGTTACGCGACGAACACGTGGTTTACATCTACCTAGCTGGACCGCCTTCATTAAGAACAATTGGATTACAATAGTCCATTGCAAAGGTCGTACAGATGTCGACAATTTGACCAATCAACTGAGATTCAGTTGAATTATTGCAATAGCACAAACGAGGTCTTTAAATTTTATAATATTGTTTAAAATATGAACGTTTCGAATTTTCTGTAGTCTCCTATTTGGTTTAATGTGGGATGGCTAAAATTAAAATATAAATCTTTGCCATAACAATATTTTATTACCTTCTGAACTTCATTTATCTTGTATCAAGCCTTTTAAAATGCTATATATACACATATATTAAATAGTAATGTTGTTTTTATGACATGAAAATAATGTGAATACCAATTTAATCACGTAAAAACAGCGGTGCTTACTGGTTTTAAACCCAAACTTCGATCTAGATTCACATATTCTAACAATTGAGTCAACTCACCTCCACAAACATTTTGTAAATAGAATCCTTGAGCATACACAATAATGGAACGTGTTTATCATACGGAAGGGGTAAAGTTGTGTTAGTATGTCGGTACATATGTTAACATCTAGGATCTCACTTTGCAAACGGGAATTTGTATTGAAGTGAGCGTTTCCGGTTTGAAGGGTGAGTTAGATTCGTATCATCTTTAATACGATCGTTGTCACCGACATGAGAAACGATTTAGGTTTATAAGATAGACGTTATAGTGTATTTATAATCCATCTCGTGTTCGGCAGCGAACGAAAGAATCGTGAGAAAAGGGATATGTGTCTGATAAAATTCTGCAACATCCACCAACCCACATTGAAGCAATGTGGTGAAATAAACTGCAAATCTTAGAATAAGTAATTAATTCGAATGCTTTGTAAATAAATATTTAAATTAAGTATAAATTAGTAAAGTTTATCTTTAAGTGTCATGAGAAACAAAATATCTTTAAACCGAACATTCTCTAGCATGGGGTCGATGCCTAGGAGTGGGACATTTACTGACTGTAACATTACTTTTGCTTTCAATCGTAGGATTTAAGAGTTTTCATATATTTGCCTGAATATACGATCATAACAGAATTAAACAAACGAACCCACAACAACCCACTCGATAGTGACGCGACGAACGTGTCAATGAAACCATTAATTAAATACTAGACATCAAGGGCCTTATAAATGTCATTTAGCGAGTGCGTGATTAAACACTGATTTCTCTCTTTCCGTCATCATTGATTTGACATTCGAAAGAAGAAGACACAACATTATTTAACTAATCGTACCTTTAACCACATTTATTGGTAACACCATGGTTGATTATATATTTATGATATATTAAGCAATAATTAAACAAATAATTATTATAATATGACTATATACTCGTAGGTATATATTATATGTTAAGATAATTTTGAAGGTAAGTAATTATTACTCAACAATAACCACGGCTGTGAAAGACGAATGTACTTTTGACATAAATTAAACAGTTGACAGTGTAACCAATTACTATAATAAAAAAAATCGTGAAACCGAGCAGAATCGCATTCAACCACATTCACACGAGCATACCGCTAATGATCAATCCAGTTTTTGGACAAAAGACTTAAGACTGAATAGAAGCAAGTAACGAGTCTCATGAGGTTCTCAGGTTAATTGGCAGCACACCTTGACCCTACATCGAATCCTGTATCAAAGGATACGGGATCCAATCCTATCGTCGGATATCTATTATTACGATTTTTAAATTCAGAAGTTGAATAAGACCTCTGAATCAAACACACTTAGTTCTAAATCATTAAACCCATATTTCCTATAATTAATTTCGAGTCGCAATATACCAAGTTTAGTTTGCTATTCACAATGAGAGCCAGTCGAATTTTGTAACGTTGAATTTTATGTTATTACTGTTTAGAGCCGTACAATTGCCTCAATGGGCCTTGGTTAATGTTCTGTAACGATTCACCAGCTTACGAACAACCATTTGTACTTTACAAGATTTTCCAATTTACTCTAACTCCGTAATGGATCGAGCAATGAAATGTTATTGAATATTGCCATAAACTTTCTTTGCTAAAACACTTCGGTGAGATCTTTTTGTAATAAAATTTGGTTAACACACCGTTTCACGTTTTATATTACGCGTGCCATGAATAGTTGAAGGATAAGGTTTGAAATTAAATTTTAATAATTTATTATACACTAACCTGTTATGCTACCGCTGGAATTGTGTTTCGGATGGTTAGTGAGCCAGAGTAATTATAGGCACAAGGGGCATAACATTTTAAGGCAATGCAAATGATTTAATATTAATGTGACTATGAAGTAAAGTAAATTATAGAAATGTAGCCTGTAAATATAGTAATGGTGGGTAAGGCTTCTCTTTTCTATAGAGTTTGAGCTTATTCCACCGCGGGTTTGAAGATATATATATTGCACTATTTTATCCGACACATGTAGGATTACGCTGCATTCCTACGTTACATTTTTCTTTTAATTAAAAATGCCATTTATCAGCGGCAGTAACAGAAATGAACAAGCGCGAGTATGTCAACAGTCACTGCTTTTGATGTTTGTAACAAAAGTTATTTGGGGAGTTAAATCAAGCAAAAAAGCGCTGATTGTTAACTCGTCAGATTTTATTAATTTTCATGTCGGAAGTATTTAACAAGTAACGTTCACTATTGTGTAAGCCAGAGGTTTACAGAGCGTGATCTGTTGAAAACTCTTGTACTACATGAAGCTACTTCAAGTGCTCATTGAGAAAAGTAGACATTTAAAAACTGTTTCAAAATGCTTTTACTGTGTCTCTTTATAAAAGGAAAGCAATACAATTTCTTGACTTAGAAACAAGAGTGGCTGTGCTATGTTAGCTATAGGATATATTTTATATCGCACTTATTTTCGCGAACATTCTTCTTTTCTCTTGCGTCCTTAAATTCAAAAAGACTTTGATTTTTGTGATAAGAGTTACGACCAACATAACATCTATATTTAATATCCTTATCACAAAAACAATGAAAAAAAATGTTAAAGCTTTTGCAAGCGATTACGTTTTGATTCTGTTTAAGGAGATAGTGCTTATTAAACTTGGAACTCTTTAATTTATTTGTATAATAAAAAATAATTAAAATATATTAAAGAAGCCGTCTGTCCTAAATATAATATTTTCAGTAGTTTTTGTTAATTATAATATTTTTTATATAAAGATATGGAAGAAAATAAACGGCCCAATAATTGGAACGCGTAAATATAAACGAAAGATTGACAGTGGGATACGAACCCCATGCTATTTTATCATTTATTTATTCTTATATTGTGATTTGCATATATAATAAACACACCAAGGTATCATATGCAATAGATAAGTAAAGTCAATATTCGTGTGTACATTGGTGACATTGAGATAAGACATCGGATACAAATGTCATAGAGATTATAAGTGCATTGGATTTATTTACTTTATTATATTTATGTTTTTTTTTTATATAGAATAGGAAGGTGGACGAGCCTATGGGCCACCTGATGGTAAGTGGTCACCAAACGCCCTTAGACATTGGCATTGTAAGAAATGTCAACCATCGCTTATAGCCAATGCGCCACCAACCTTGGGAACTAAGATTTTATGTCCCTTGTGCCTGTAATTACACTGGCTCGCTTACCCTTCAAACCGGAACACAACAATATCAAGTATTGCTGTTTTGCGGTAGAATATCTGATGAGTGGGTGGTACCTACCCAGACGAGCTTGCACAAAGCCCTACCACCAGTCGGACTGGCCCTACAACTAACACTATATAAAAACGATGTTTATTATTGACATGACATATTATATACTAAAGTCTAAAGGTTTGACTATTTGAATCTCAAAGTATACGATCGTTATATACGTATATATAAGTATATACGATCGTTTATATTCCATCTATATATTCATATATTGAGTTATATGCTTATTATAATAATGATTTTATACTTTAATACATTACAGCGCTTTCTATCATCTGTGTATTTTTATTCGAGCAGTTTTATTAATAGTTATTAATAAAAATTAAGAGTTATAAAGTTATGTAGTGCTTCTGATTCTGCAAGATTGAGATTCTGTAAAAACGAACTCGAAACGAAACGCAAAACATGATCGTGGAACGTCAGAAAATGATATGTTGTCACATAAGAATAAATAACCAAGCGAATTATCTAAATTAGTTATATTTAGATAAATTTAAAAAGCAAAATCTTATCTAAATAAATTATTTGAGCCAAATCGTTAGAGAGGATTACGAGATACATAATATATTGTACATATGTATAAGAATTACATTTAATATTATAAATAACATCTATAGCATTCAAGCTTTAAAACGACGCATCATGATAAGTCAGTTCTCCTGAAATTCCTACAGCATACCACTGTTGTTCATGTCACCAAAATATTTGGCTCTACCTGCATAAAATATAAAGGACGTACTCGTAAGTCCGAGCGGAAGTAACTAAAACATGTAATAACAATGGATTAAACAATGAAAGATTATACAATACGGCACCCAGGTTAGATTTATTACCGTTTTTATAAACCGCTTGCCGCTCCATTTGCTGCCTTACAACGAACTCGGTATTTTTAATGTCAAGTTCGTGCGTTATAGTTGTCTGTTAAATATTTTTTAATCTGTATTCAACGCTGTCATTTAATTTATCCATTCGATTCGCTTCGATTGAAACAAAACGTAGCATTTCGTCAGGCGACGGTATTTTTTTTTAAGTTTTGTTCGACGATTTTTTTGCCTGTACAGCAATATATCTAATAGAATTGAAAATCTATAGTAAATCAAATATAATAAAAATATTTGTAAATCAAGAATCATACAACTAAAAAATGTTATGTACAAAGTCAATTTTTTTTTTATTTTAAATATTCAACTTTACTAACAGGTTAGTATGTTTGCAATCTTTTCACTTCTGTGCGGTGAAAATATTAATTTTAAAAATAGATTTTTGATTTGATAATATTTTAATAAGAACATTGCTTTACGTATGAGAATAGATTTTTTTTATTACTTAATTGCAGATTATATTATATTAATAAAAATATATAATGAAAACGATAAAGCAGAACTTTATGATTACGTTTTATGCGTATTGAGTATCATAACATCACTCACCTCAGTAATTGCTATTTTTTTCCTACACGCAATACGAGTTACTGTGATAATATCGAGAAGGATATTTTTAATCTATATTATAGTTCGTAGCTTTGATTTGTTGAAGCAATTTTTTGTGACTCTTTCAAAAATCATCCATGTTTTTATCGCATTTTAAACATTACTTAGTGTAATTTAATTTAATTTGCTTGCACGATTTTATTTTTTATACAAAATTTTTGAATGGTATTGTTTTACCCTTTTTAATATATTATAATAAATTATAAATGATGGTTCAATAGTAAATATTATTGTAGTAATTAGAAGTAATAAATTCGCGTTTTGAATTTATCATTCTAACGCAATTTGACTAGATAAATACAATACATAGTATATTTGCCAAACAATAGCTAATTTACCTCTAAAGCAAACAATTAAGATGTTAATTAAACTTTGCTTTGCTTACGGTAATAAATAAATAGGTTATCCAGCGTGTCTTATCAAAACACAGCGTCGCCTTAGAAACGCGAGATAAAGCGGACGTAAACATAACCGAATACGGCTTTACTGACTCAAAGATGCTTCACAACCTTACCTTCTATAGCGACGACGTGGTCACGAATCTGCTGGGCCAGTAAAGGGTCAGGAACGAGCTCGACCAGGTCGTATAAAGCGTATATCGATGGGTGCACGCTCTCGAACCTTTGTATCTCCTGTCGTATGGACAGGGACGTGTTCAAACATGCCTGCGTGTGCTGCCGGTTGCACATAGTGCTCCTGAAGCCCAGCATTGAGATTGAATATATTATAAACACACCACAACACTACACCGGACGATGCTTTCCCATTTCAATGCTACGTGAATGGCCCGCACATAGCGGACCAGTAAACTCACTTGTTCTATATTATTATTTATTTTGGGATAAGAGAAAACGTTAAAACACTTGCCACAATAGTTCTAACGATAATAATGTTGATGTAAATAAAGTAAACAACCAATCAACACACGATGCACTGACAAGAATACGAACAGACCACCCCGGCGGCGGCCATTACCGAACTGTGACATTCCTGACGCGTCCCAAGCATGATCTGTCAAGCACGTATTTTAATATCAGCGCCATCTACAAATACAGGGTCAAATCACTGCTTCGGACCTGCATACATTACTTCAAAGATTTTTTACGAGATGGCGCTGTTTGAATATTATTTTCCAAGATAACTTTAAGGCATTTTTGGAAATTTTCGTATTATTTTTAAGTATTAAACTTGTATTCAGTATTTTATCATAATCTATTTTTATCGAATTGGCAATTTAATTAGCCAGAAAAACGTTATGTCGGAGCGGTAATAAATATTAATATACTTACCAAACTTGTACATCTTATAGAAAAGTTAGTTCGAGTAGTCCCTCATTGCTACTAAGTTTTCGACCTTCCAAGAATATTATAATTAAGGAATCTCTTTGATTTCGAAAATTACGCTATAATTTTCACTTTTGGTGAGGCTCTATTTACAAAGTCTTAATTAAAGACAGTTCTGAATACTCTTATTTCATTAGTCTTTAGGAAGAAGTGTCTCTATTATCTTTTGTATTTTTTATCATTAATTGGATACTGCGACAAGGACTTAAAGAGAAAAAGTAAAGACAAAAGATTTTAATACTAATTAAAACACATTAATGTTATTAACTATTACTATATTATATGTGAAAAATAATGTTTTTGAAATTTTCAATGAGCGTTACCGTCTCGAAAATTTAATTTATTATTTTTACTTGATGGTAGGGCTTTGTCGAAGCCCGCCTGGGTAGGTACTACCCACTTATTAATTATTTTACCTGAAATACTTAGTATTGTTGTGACCGGTTTGAAGGCCTACAGGCACAAGAGACCAAACATCATATTACCTAAGGATGGTGGTGCTTTGACGATGTAAGAGATATTTATATTTCTTACAGCGTCAATGTCTATTGACGGTGGTGACCACCACTTACCGTCAGGTTGCATTTTTGCAGGACTGCTATCTGATTTTAAGGTTAAAAAAAGTTGCTTGTCTGATGAAAATAATTCCCATAAGTCAATTAATCAAGTATATCAGTCATGGCACATAACTTATTGTACTTTTTAATTATTCATGTTATTTATTAATGTTTAATCAACGCGAAAGGAAACGAACGGATGACAGATAAATAATTAAGACACAATTAAACTATTTGTTCTAAAAAAAATCAAACCGTTTTTATTATTTCATTTATTATTTTATTATGATTTAATTTAATTTTTCTTACGAAAATAATATGACACAAACATAAAAAATATGTAAATACAATATAGGACCTATTTAAAAGAAATAATTTGTTATCTGCCTATAAAAAAAAGTAAAACGATTCTAAAATATAAAGTTCAAAGAGCAATTTTTTTATAAGTAGTTTTTTTCTAGATTTACCAATTATTTTTATAAGATTTTACTAACATTTTCATTGGACTAATCCAAGAATCTAAGAGATAAATTCCTTGTAACTTCACCAATAATATCAACGTATTGCCTTAAGGTTCGTTTAACGTTATCGTGACGGTATTCCGCAGGGAATGCCAGTATTGCCAGGCAGTAAATTGTTTGGCAAGTCACAATAGAAAAGCATTGTATGTAATATTAATGAGCAACGCTGCGCGCTGGACCGCGGCGGTACGTGAGCTGATGTAATTATTATCAAGAACAAATATAGCACATTATTTTATAATAATATATTATATTATCATACTATACCGTTATATGTCCGACTTTATATGATTACTATACGAAATAGGATTAAAAAAAAAACGCAGAAGCCCAATTTAAACAGACAACGTTAATTCATGTATTGAAATAGTGAAATCGACTATAAATATTGTAATTTTAGTAATGTGAAATTTAAATTTGCGTGTTGTAACAAAATATGGGCGAATGATTATGTCAAAACAGTTAAAAAATACAACGTCAAAAGATTTTATTTCTCAGTGCGAAGTCAGGATTGATAGCTAGTCAAATATCACAAGATAGTTTCTAAAGTCTGTCTACTATAGACCAATGTTGGAAGAACTGATAGTGATAAAGGCCGTTCATTTACGATGCTTTATTGACAATAGTATTTCCGATCCGATTAATTATTATATAATTGCATCTTGAACGCATAAATACAAACATTAATTTTGTTATATAGGGTTATGTAGGTACAATACTTGTTTTCACGCGCGGCTTAGCTGCATGTTAAGGCATTAAGGAATTAGGTAGACGTAAAATTTTATAAGCCTACTCTTCTCTTTCTTTCTCTCTTCCTCGGGGTTCAAGCTTGCTTCATAGCAAATTTCATTTAAATCGGTTCAGCGGTTTAGCCGTGAAAGCGTAACAAACAGACGGAGTTCCTTTCGAATTTATAATATTTTAGTAAGTATATATAGTATATAGGAATAAGCTCCAAACCTTCTCCTCAAAAAGGGAGAGGAGGCCTTAGCCCAGCAGTGGGACATTCACAGGCTGTTAATGTATATAGTATTTGTGTTTATAATTCATCTCGTGCTTGACGGTGAAGGAAAACATCGTGAGGAAACCTGTATGTGTCTAATTTCATTGAAATTATGCCAAATGTGTACTCTACCAACCCGCACCACGCAGCGTGGTGGAATAACTACAAAACTTCTCCTCAAAAGGGAGAGGAGGCCTTCGCCCAGCAGCTGTTACTGTACTGTATATACTATATATCTGTTTGGTTATCTACAACATCAAATTATTACGTATATTCAAATGGATGATTTTACATAAGAAAAACATTACCTGAATGCAGTTAATTATTATTTAATATTCGTTATGCAAATTATTGCAATTTTCCTTAACCCACTAAAGAATTGATTATATAAGTTTTATATATTCAAAGAATATCTTAAATAAATAAAGATTTCCAGAAGAAATAAAGTCCAAATCTGTCACATATCTCGCATTTGCCCTGGCTATACTATAAAAAAGATAAAGTATTATGAGTATCAGATAATCGGAAGTGCAACTGTGTTTGTACACACACTCGCATGCACGATAATATATCAATGCAGTTTGTTTGTCCGCCGAGGTCGAAATTCGGTCATCATCATCATCATCCCTTTGTCGTCAACATGGCATGATGGACATGGGCCTCTTCAATGTAACGCCACTGAACTCCATCTAAATTCAGTTTATAGGACATAATTTTTGAGGGAAAATAAGCACTTACACATACGCCTGTAAACATATACATATATTCACCCACACACTGGCAACCTTCACATCTTAAAGGCAATTCTAATGCTTTTTTTTGCAGAATAGGTCGGCGGACGAGCAATTGGGGCACGTGATGGTAAGTTCACCAACGCCCATACCATAGACATTGACATTGTAAGAAATGTTAACCATCGCTTACATCGCCAATGCGCCACCACCTTGAGAACTAAGATGTTATGTCCCTTGTGGCTGTAATTGCACTGGTGAGTGAAACTTCAAACCGGAATACAACAATAACAAGAACCGCTGTTTTGCGGTAGAATATCTGATGAGTGGGTGGTACTTACCATCGCACGCTTGCACAAAAATGTACCTACATATTGTAATAAAGATATATAATGTAATAAAAAAATTTATGTATCCTGTATGAATTCATAATTTCTTATAATATATGCGGATATACTAATCACATATTCCGCTTCTTTTTATTAAAACAATTAAAATGTGTAATCTATCATAGAAACTGGCGTGTACTAAATCTCATCAAAATCCATAGGGCTATTCTGTAAGAATAAACTCGAAGCTCACCGCAGAAACCGTTCGAGAAATATCAAAAAGAGTTATGCGACATTGACCATAACAATTAAAGCATTTCACACATATCAAAATAGTATATCACTTTAAGTTGGTTGTCAGCCATACACGGGTGAGTGACGAAGTAAGTTCTTACAGAACAAGGGCCGAATTCTACTAATTTATAACGATTACGATACGTTCCCTATTGAATTCCGATCCAACTTTGAATCATCTGTATTTATTCGAATCGGAATCGAACCGATAATATGTTAACATATACCGTTATGTCAAAATCAAACGTAATTGTTAACTTTAATGGCAATAGTCGATAATTAAATTAAAGAATAGGAAAACTGAAAAACGGCAACGATCACGCTTCGATTCGATTGCGATAAAGTGATAATTTGTTAGTAGAATTGGTCCCCAGTACTGAACATCTATAGACCATTACGTGCCGAGGTAAAGAATGATGTATCCGCTATTTTCACAATGAATACTCCCAGGCGAGTTTCAATGACATATAATTAGTACAAACCGCTTGGATTGCGACCATTCAATCATTGATCATTGTAATGCGTGAATAGTACAACCTTTAGCTGGAATGACTTAATAATACTAAGAGAGGATTATTATAGTGGCGCCCAACTCATAATTTGGAATGAACTGAAAATCCTATAAGAAAAATATGAAAAAAATAGGATGAATTTTTTTTTAATTTTTATTTCTTACGA
Source organism: Nymphalis io (assembly GCF_905147045.1). Classification (NCBI taxonomy): domain Eukaryota; kingdom Metazoa; phylum Arthropoda; class Insecta; order Lepidoptera; family Nymphalidae; genus Nymphalis; species Nymphalis io. Next base: position 1,519,769 of record NC_065893.1, on the reverse strand, counting down.
CAAAATCATGCAACGTATTTAGTAACTTAAATTTTTAAACGTGAAGATGGTAACCCCATCTAATACAGAATTACTTCCCCCGCGTATGGACATCTGCAACAATGGTCTTTTAAGGGTGAAAAAATACATATTGTCCCCATAGGCATTTCTACAAAACAATTAAAATTATTGTTACTTGTTGTTGTTGTTTGACATACTGGCCATTTGACAGCTTGCTTTTCTGCACAGATTAAAAAATTTTTTGTAAATGAATGATGGAAAGTCAATGGATATGTTCTTGCCATGTGTAAAAATTACTAATAACGGTGTTTTACGAGTTTAAGTTTGGTCTTGATATTTTGTTACATTTACATTGAGAATTGGCATGAATTGAATTAATTTCATTTATAAAAATCTAATTAGCATATTCGACTTAGCAAGTCTTTAATAGCCAAAGAGTATTATATCCTAAACACTAACGGCTTCACTAATAAATTTAATGTTTACACATTCGAACGTTTTACCAACAAAATATTATAACTGAATTCAAGAAATAACTTGTGGATTAGGATACTAGCCAATTGCGTGGGGGATATTATATTGCACAAGTGTATACGAACTCAGATGCACTCTCTATTCCCACAGCTCAACGGAATTTTGACATCGATAGGAGATTGATCAGCCACACGTCGGCTGTGTAATGTAATACTGCTGCTACTGAGAAATTATTGACAGAAAAACCTTAATTATTAGTTCGTCCCGGCGCCTAACTCCCGGCAGTCTGCAATCTTACCAATTTTATAGTTGGGTTTTGTGTAAGCTTTTATGGGTTTCCATTCACTCATCACATTTTACTGTGTGTGTGCCAAACAGCAATAAGTTCCAGTATGATAATCCAGCATTGACGATGTAAGACATCATAAGACAATATATGTATATATATATATACTAACTGCGGGACTAGTCCACAAATTCAAAGTCGCTCAGCGTGCTATGGAGCGAGCTATGCTCGGGTATCTTTGAAGGATAAGATCAGAAATGAGATTATCCGGAAAAGAACCGGAGTCACCAACATAGCTTGCAAAATTAACAGGCTGAAGTGGCAGTGGGCTGGTCACGTATGTCGTAGGACCGATGGCCGTTGGAGCAGACGAGTCCTAGAGTGGAGACCGCGAATCGGCAAGCGCAGCGTAGGGCGCCCTCCAGCCAGGTGGACCGACGACCTTAAGAAGGTGGCGGGCACCAACTGGATGCGGAAGGCGAAGGACAGGGAGCTTTGGCGCACCTTGGGAGAGGCCTATGTTCAGCAGTGGACAACGATTGGCTGTTGATTGATTGATTGATATATAGTTATTTTGATTTAAGACCTCGTCAATATTTCTAGCAGTGTCAATGTCGATGTACCCAATACCATCAAAAATAAAATAAATGAACTTCTTAACAATTACAATACAGTATAATATTTTCTTTATACGAATATAACAAAAATCATAATAAATTCGTTCGTTCTCTTTACTTATTGTTTTGAGTTCATTATTCGTTTGTTAGTCTATTAAATATTGATATAATTTAGCTTAATTTTTATTATTATTTTTAATATTATTTTATTATCTTAAGGATTAGAAATAAATAAACTTGAGGTTGCTTTGTATCCAAAGAAACGACATTTAAAGTTTATTGTTCCGTTTTACCTCACGATTCCTTATTACTTTTCTTACTAAATAATTATTTTTTTAAAACATTATTTTTTTTTAAATGTCATTTCTAATTGTTGTTATTCTCATATAAAAACGATTACATAAAACATAAATGCCAGTATCAATGAAAACTTATTAAACATTAAAGAAATTTAAATACAATGATTTCTTTACAAATACATATAGTATTATATATTGGTCACACAACCAACTCGAGCGCTAGCTTACATACATATATATAATATAATAATAATAATATCCTGGGACATTTTTCACACACGGCCATCTGATCCCAAATTAAGCTTGTACAAAGCTTGTGCTATGGATACCAGACAACTGATATACTACATATACTACTTTTTTTTTTTGTAAATACATACTTATATAGATAATTACACCCAGACTCAGGACAAACATACATATTCACACAGATGTCTGTCCTGGGTGGGAATCGAACCCACAACCTTCGGCGTGTAAGGCAAGTGTTATACCAACCACGCCAACCGGCTCGTCAAATATATATGTACATAATAATATTAATGTAAGAATTTTAAACCACTTCTTGCGACGTTAATGCGCCACTAACCATGAGATGTAAGACGTTATATCCGTCGTGATTATAATAACACTCGATCGCTCGCCTTTCGAACAAGAACACAATAAAAATTTGTTGATGTGTAGTGGTGAAAAAAAAAATATAACCTTTGACTTCATAAAGGTAGAGACGCCCAATATGAGATGTTTTCTAACTGCCACTTAACTTATAATTTAGAAAAAATATTAACTAGTTTAAGCCGAGATCGCCCAGTGGTAAGAACGCGTGAATCTTAACCGATGATCGTCTGGTCAAACCCGGGACAAGCACCACTGAATTTTTATGTGCTTAATTTGTAATTATAATTTATCTCGTGCTTTATGATGAGGAATCATCGTGAGGAAACCTGCTACCTACCTAATTTCATTGAAATTATGCCACATGTGTATTCCACCAACCCGCACTGGAGCAGCGTGGTGGAATAAGCTCCAAACATTTACTTCAAAAAGGGAGAGGAGGCCTTCAGTGGGACATTCACAGGCTATTACGGTATTAACTAGTTTGATTAAAATATTATAATTGTCCTATTTTGATTAAATACAAGAACATACCGATCAGACCAGATTGGACCTCAGATCTTTTCTCGTACAAGTCTTCACCATAAACGTAAGTTTATTTCGTTTCATTTTCTCTTATTCGGACTTACGAAGAAAAGCTGTAAAGAAAATGTAATTTATTTTCAACTATTTTCCGCTCGCGGCTTCGCTTGCGTAACGGGGATGTGTACTCTATATCGTTTAAGGCACCCAACTCAGGCTAACAGGCAACTAAGGTTCTCAACGATCGGTTGAGAGGTTAAAACGTGGTTAAGGTTGAACCAAAACAAACAAATAAACTAACAACAAATGGGTAATTGTGTGGTAAATGTGCTTTTAATCGTCTTCTTATATAATAAGTCTGAAGAGTTCGTTTGTTTATTTGAACGTGTTAATCGCCGTAATTTTTAAAAGTTAGTCGGTTAAGTTGCCCGCTTTTTTTCTTTAATTTATCTATATATCTATATAATTCTTTATCTCCCAGTTGCGAGTACCCAACCTGGAATTTTCGTTTTTTTTTTTTATAAAATACATAGGCTGACGAAAAATTGAGACAACTGTAAGTGGTAACCAAAACCCATAGACATTGGCGCTGTAAGAATTAATATTAATTGTTCCTTGCGCCACTAACCTTGGGAACTAAGATGTTCTTTGTGTCTGTAGTTACACTAGCTCACTCGAACAAACCAGAATACAACAATACTAACCCACCACTGAGTAAAAAAATTTAGTAAACCTTTCGGCAATTTTACTTTTAAAAATTCGAGAAAATTTCTTCCATTGAAATTTCACCTATGCAATGCCAGTAAATGTTTTATGATATAATAAATTTTCTGTCTTATTGTTCATCGATGATTATTTACAATGAAACACATCTTTTCTGTTCACTTTTCCTTGAGGATTTAACCTCAACGTGAGATCGTTATTAAATCGTTTGTGTCGTGAATTATGATTGTTTTAAGTAAGCTCTGTTGATTTCGTGTTGTTTTTATTTTGCTTGTAAACAAAATTCTTATTTATATAAAAAAAATATAATTATTTTTTGTATATACTATATTACTTTGGAAATATTTGTTCTATATATAAGCGTTTATTGAGATACGATTTTAATGTTTTAAGTTTTAATTTTAAAATATAATTTTTATTAATAATAAATAAATATATATATATATATACATGTATAACAACGAAAAAAAGAAAAACAAAAGTTCAAGAGAAGCCATGTTATATAAATAAAATTGTGGACCTCAACATGATGCGTGCAAGGGCGGTCTTATCACTTAAGTAGTGATCTCTTCCAGACAACCCTTTTTTTTCACGCAGTGGAAACCTTCAGAAAGGTTCCCAGCTCCCATGGGGGGGAACTGGGTTATGTGGGATTCTTACCCACTAAAACCACTGCGATGGCCGTCCTCGGCACGGATCGAGGAGGCTGCGGGATCGTGTAAATATAACGCATCCGTGGCCTCTCCCGTGCTTTGCTCAGCTCGTGGCTCGGCGGAGCTCTCCTGAGGGGGCAAAGGTTATCCCCCTCCCGCACTCCTCGCTAGTGTGTACGGCAGCGCGAGGCCATCCCGGCTGCCGTCCTCCTCAGGGCCGTCTGAAATGAGACACGCGAGGCCCCCACCTCATGCATCCACGACCCCAGGGTTACGCCCTATCTTTTAAGCCCCGGGCGTCGCGGTTGTGGAAGGGCCGGGACGACGCCGTTGTCGTCTCCACCGCGCAGGATCGGTCCTTTCCCGTTCCCGCTCCGCCGTCTCCTTCTGGACCATGACGGTCTCACAGATCTATGGCCCTCCACGCTGATTCCCCGCGAAGTATCGCCGACACGATTGCTCGCAGAGACAGGTCTTGTCCGACTTCACGGACCAGGATCTCCCTCTCCGCACTCCACGCGGGGCACACCTCCAACGTATGCTGAGCGGTGTCCCTGTCCGCGCCACAGTGGTGACACATTGCTGTCGATTCGCGTCCGATCTTACACAGGCATTCTCCAAAACAACCGTGACCGGTCATTACCTGCGTAAGTCGGAAGGTGACTCGTCGCTTTCGTCTCATCCAAGCTTCGAAGGCTGGCAGGATCGCTCCAACGACGCGTTTGCGTGCGTACCGTTCTTCACAGAGACGGTCGCGCCACGTCGCAAGAGCCCTCCGGTGTTCCTGCTCACATCCATATCCGCCAGAATATCCAAGGGCGTTCCAGACAACCCTGCATTAAGATGCTTGCAGGACCTAACGGGCGAGTGCATTGTATACATATATAAATTTATAAACCGTACAACATATATCAATACATTTACACATATATCTATTTACAATACAAACATTTATAACATTAAGAGTGGACAGATGAAGTGTGAAGGAAGTAAATAGGTAGGGTTACAGAGATAGGTAATAGTTTTTAGTACGAATTTTGAAGATAGAAATTGAAGAGGATTGACGGATATCTGATGGAAGTGTATTCCACAGTCTTACTGCCTTTGCCGTGAAGGAGTTAGCACACAGTTTGGAGTGACATATAGGCAAACTTAATTTGTTGTCACTCTGGGAGCGAAGATTAAGTTGAAGAGTTGAGTCCGAACCAAGAAAAGTAAAGCATTCGTTCAGATAGGGAGGAGTACAGGGGTATATATATATATATATATATATATTCCATTTTTTACGATGTTTTCCTTCACCGTCAAGCTCGAGATGAATTATAAACACGAATTAAGCACATGAAAATTCAGTGGTGCTTGTCCGGGTTTGAAACCACGATCATCTGTTAAGATTTACGCGTTCTAACCATTAGGCCATCTCGGCTCTTATTATATATATATAACGTGTTATTTTTATACCAATTGCACAGGTACAGTGACGACTAGAAGAATGACAGTGCCTACCCCTTAGCTTAGCGGCTAGCATGATGCTGAGGTCCAGGGTTCAAACCCCTTACGATGCTTTAATTTTTTTTTTGGTTTTTCTGCTAAGGTATTTTCATTAGCAGTCCAAAGTATTGCACATTCGTTCCTTGAAAAGCATGAATGGTCTTGCGCCTTATCTCGCTCCGGTTGTTTCGGATCGTGCCGAGTGATATTAATATACTAAACGAGTTTACTATACTTGAAATGGAATGAAACGGAAATATATTCAAATTCATATAAATATAATGGTTATGTATTTTTTATGTAAAGTAATGAAAGAGCTATAAATGATGCATTAAGTCGTTATTTATTTTAATATATGCAATACATACATTGTTCGTGTGTTGAACACACACACATACACACACTCTAATTTAATTTTTAAACACAAGTTATAATGTGTTAAAATATATATCTTACATATTGAACATAATGAGGAAGAGAAAGTATCTTTATGCAATCATATTATCGCTTTCACGAGTTCTACTGTATCAATTTCATTGAATAAAGTAGCATATGACGTACATTCCTCGTTATAACCAACCGATCTTCATTGTGCATACGTGGTTTTAATTCATATACATAGAATAAACTTACGTTTTGTCTACGTCGGTGCGGCTGCGGTTCTATGTGTACGAAGCCTTATTCCCTTATTTATTTAGTAACAGGCTTTGAATGTCCCACTGCTGGGCTAAAGGCCTCCTCTCCCTTTTTTGAGGAGAAGGCTTGGAGCTTATTCCACCACGCTGCTCCAGTGCGGGTTGATGGAATACACATGTGGGAGAATTTCAGTGAAATTAGATACATGCAGGTTTCCTCGCGATGTTTTCCTTCACCGTAAAGCACGAGATGAATTATAATCACAAATTAAGCACATGAAAATTCAGTGCTTGCCCGGGTTTGAACCCACGATCATCGGTTAAGATTCACGCAATCTTATCACTGGGCCATCTCGGCTTATTCCCCAATAATCCCGAATTCCTTACCGCGACGCTAATGTACATTTTATATTTAAATAATTCAGTATTTAGTACACACGATGGATTTCATATTCTAATGCCAATAATAAAAGTCATATTTATTACTGTTGCGTTCCGGTTTTAAGGTTGACTGCGCCTGGTACTATTTCTAACATTGCCAGAGTTGATCACTTACCATCGGATGGAACATTAAACAACGAAAAAACAGCAAACGATTATAATAGGAATAATAAAGGTTATCCATCTGTTTCGATAGTTAAATAAATTTATGGCGTCATTATCAATTATTATTATTTTTCTCTATTGTTATTAAGCCTTTTAGAATGTTAAGCGCGTGTTACCTCATTCTGCAATGACAATACGTTATAGTTTTATAGAAACCAATTGTTTACAAATATAACACCTGTATATAATATACATAATTATACTTTAAAATATTTATTTTAATTATTTTCTAGCTGCTCAATTATTATTATTTTGTTTCTTGATTAACTGCATTTTTAATATTATGTAAATAGTATTATTTTTGAGAAATAACTATTTAATTCAATAAATGATGTAGAATAACTAAGAAGTCAATAGACTTTAAGTTCAGAATCGATGATAGTTTAATTGTTAATGTAACCTTATGAATTAAAAAAAACATATCAGGATAGTCTGCTTGAATAAATTATAAATTTACTGGTGGTAGGGCTTTGTGCAAGCTCGGCTGGGTAGGTACCACCCACTCATCAGATATTCTACCGCAAAACAGCAATACTTGATATTGTTGTGTTCCGGTTTGAAGGGTGAGTGAGCCAGTGTAATTACAGGCACAAGGGACATAAAATCTTAGTTCCCAAGGTTGGTGGCGCATTGGCTATGTAAGCGATGGTTGACATTTCTTACAATGCCAATGTCTAAGGGCGTTTGGTGACCACTTACCATCAGGTGGCAAATATGCTCGTCCGCCTTCCTATACTATAAAAAAAAATCGATTTCGATCGCTATTGAAATAACTGAAGAGATAGATGACATAAGTTGAACCGTGTGTCTTATGGCCACAGCTTACATTTACCTATTTCTCATAATCGTTTAATGAATAAAACTATAACGTCCTTTAAAGTTATAAAGGCGAAAGTGACTTTGTTTATTGGTCAGTTAATAAAGTCTTAACTATTCAATCGATCATAATGAAATTTTGAATACACGTTGTCAGAAACGTGTGAAACCACGGGAGGAAACTAGTCTTCTATAAACATGAAATCGTATTCCACGTGATGATTGATCCAAATTGAAACTTTCAGAAGCTTCATTATTATAACTTCTTGTTTAGAAGTTTCTAGAATTAATCAATATATTGAATTCCATAATGAAATTCTTACTGTAAACAAAAGCGTTTAGCTCAAGGGTATGTCATCTAATACTCTACCATCACAACTAAAAGCAATTAATTATTTCTTACTAGTTACCGCCGCCGGCTTTGTTTTTTAATTTATAGATAACTAATCCGTCCCATCTTCGCATGGGTAGAATAATGGGCTAGGGCTACATGGTATGTTTATATCGTAATCTTATAGATATAACTCTATTGATTTACGCGGTGTACGCCAGTAGAGCTACCAATCGTCATGATTTTTTCCGACATCTTCAACAATCATCATCAGCTAATTTACACAAAACATTAATACGTCTAAACATTCATCATGAATCATTTCATCCATTGTTGAAAACCGCATGAAAAATCGTTCACTAGTTTTTGAGTATTTCGCGTTCAGTCAGACAGACACGGCGGGGTAATTTGTTTTATAATTCGTAGTAATAGGTCAAATATTTACCGGAAAATAACTGAACGTAAGTGATCAGAACTTATTATTTGAAATCAACACTGTCGGTACATTGATGGAACTCGTTAGCTTGAAGGGATTAAACGATTACTTAATTAAAAAAGACTTTATAATAATTAAATCATAAAAAGAAAATTGATGGCTCACGTTAGTCAACGTCGGTGTTAACCGAACTGTACGGGGTGAAATCCTGCGAGCTTAATTAATGTTTTATACAACCATTTTGAATAATGCTCTCTTCCGCTAGGACGGCAATCTGACACAATTAGAGAGATAGCAGGCGCAGGACATTGGTTTTTCATGCTTTTAACTTCTAAATTAAGGGTATTTTATGTAAGTCATGGAAAAAAAAATTATATTAACAAAAATTGTTTGGATCTGAAGGCTTCTATGTTATACTATTAATTAATAAATATAAAAATCCCTGATGGCCCAATGGTTAGAAAACAGGTTTTTAACCGAACATCACGAATTCAAATCCAGCACGACTGTGTTTTCACGCAGTTAAAATTTATTTTTTATTCTTTGCTTAGGGCTTAGGAGAATGCCGTTATGAACTTGTATATTTCTGAGGAAATTCTGAAAATTTTAGATCCTTCAACATGTACAGGATTAGTGTGATGAAAATAGTTCCAAAATGTACCTATTATTTACACGAATCGTGATGGCCTACTGGCTACTGGTTAAAAGGGCTAAACTAAATTCAAACTCAGACAAGATTCACTACAGTTTTCTAGTACTTAATTCGTGTTCATAATTCATCTCAGAATATAGCAGCGAAACCAATATGTGTCTGATAATAGTCTGTTACATGTGCATCCAGTTATCCATTATCCCGCATTGGAGTAGCGTGGTCCTCAGACTTTCTCGTTAAGAGGAGTTGAGGCATTTTCTCAAGACGGCATTGTTGGGAAAATGTTTAAATAACCATCCTTACAATTAAAACTGAATAAACTTTATTGATAATCTAAATAACAACACGAAAGAGCAACTAATAGCAGCAATCCTCTCAATGATCAATTATAGTTCCGAATAGCTTAATGAAGTAATAAAACTGCTGTTATTTCTTCATTCTATATCAAAAGATAAGCGTCCATTCCACCAGCAACGAAATTCGTTCAAACTATTAATCAATCTAATTCATCCAAGCTTTCGTATTGCAAACTGAATGATATTGTTATACTCAGTTGTGACTCGGCTGCCTTACGGGTCGGACGTGTTGTCGGTGCAGTTCAAAGTGTACGAACCGCCAAGATATTGTTCTGATGACGTCTCGATATAATTGGTACAACCGTCATGTCTAAAGTCAAGGTAATCAAAATGATTCTAGCATTACGCTTTCGTTTTTATTTAAGTTTTGTTTATGCGTTAAGTAAATTATGTTTATAATGTCGTATGTTTAAGATAAATATATAATTTGTTTTGTTCTAAGACCTTGAAGAATCGTTTTAAATTGAAATATTTTTGTCAATTGATCGAAATTTAAATTGATAAATTCTGAATTTAAATCGACTAGTAACGCAACGTAACTAACGTGGCGTTAACTTTGAAATGATAAATATTCCTAAGACAGGGAATTATAAAATAAGATATATGATTATATTATTCTATATTGTATCCAATTTTATTCAAAAACTCAAAACTAGGATCCGAAATCATAATATTAATGAATTAATTTAATTGATTGGTCTTTTTTGCGGTATTTTCATGCTTTGGAAAATGAAAGGCGATTAATAGGTTTAGGTAATACTTAATTATTTCGAATATGAATTTCGATAAACGTAGGTACATAATGACAGTTACTAAGTGTCTTGCAATTTCGTCTGGAAGTAACCCTACTCCTTGTGCAATTATGTTGTTCGTATTCGGACAATTATAAAACAACGTGTTCTATAATTAAAATCTATATGTATTCTCTTAATCCCAATTAGTAATTAAATTCAAATAATTAAAGTATTTAACAATATTATGTTATAGCTATATTATCTCTTGATTATATTAGAAAAAATATGTTTTCTAATATAATTCTTATGAAAAAATATTTTAAGCAAAAATTTATTTAATGTAATAAATTTTAAAATACGAATAGAGGAAATGAGAGAAAATCTTTTAAGCCGAGTTTCTAGGTCAAACAGCCAAGCCGGTGTTATATTATGTTTGAACAGTTTTAATACGTTTGAAAACATATATAAAAGGTGCAAATAAACATTGCAGAGAACTTACTACGCTAGCTTTGTACGTAATTAGGTAAATATTAAGAACCTAGAAAGAATTTAGAACTTTAAAAAGAAATACTAGAAAATGTTATTTTAATGAATATCTTATATTCCTAACATATCCTCCAATAAAGTATGACAGTACCCAAGAACCAGTGACCAAGAAATCTTTGTCGATGACTTTCATACTGAACTATTAAAATAAGAATGAAAAGCGGAAATCAGACAAAATTTTAATTTTTACTTTTTTTTTTTTACTATTTCAAACTATTGCTGTAGCCAGTCAGTGCAGATGATGATGACGATAATGATGACGAACTCCGAACGATTTTGGCCACGGAAGGGAGAATTGCCTATATCCTATATAGGCTATAACGATCATAGCACAAAAGTGAGCCCAAACACAATGGCACCCTCTATTTTAACTTGCATAATCCGATGGTGCAGAAAATCTGACATCAGGCGAAAAAAGAGTAACGACTGAGTTTTTTGCCGGTTCTTCTCGGTAAAATCCACGTTCCGAACCGGTGGTAGCGCTTGACGATTCATAAGTAAAAATCTATTTAAATAAAAAATATTTTGTTTTTGATTTTGACACGACCGGACAGAGTCGTTTTCCGAGATACGGGAATGTGCACACTTTCAACACCCAGTCTCCAGGCTGCTATTGAGATGTCTTGTTACAGAGAAACCCAATAACCTTTTATCCGACCTGATGATTGCACCCAGGACCTCGTGATCTGCAGCCTCATATCTAGACTAAAGAGATAGTCAGTTTAATTTGTATATCAGCCGTATCGCACGGTTCCACGCGTTAAAGGGTTTTCACTACTTAGGTTAGGGACTTAGCTCGAAGTTTTTTATAATAAAATCAGTAAAATAATTCTAAGACAATATATATATATATATATATACATAGACTAGATGACTTACTGGTGGCAGGGCTTTGTGCAACATCGTCTGCGTAAGTACCACCCACTCATGAGATATTCTATCGCAAAACAGCATTACTTGGTATTGTTTCGGTTTGAAGGGTGAGTGAGCCAGTGTAATTGCAGGCACAACAGACCTAACATCTTAGTTCTCAAGGTTGGTGGCGCATTGGTGATGTAAGCGATGGTTAACATTTCTTAAAATGCCATTGTCTATGGTCGTTGGAGACCACTTACCATCAGGTGGCCCATATGCTAGTCCGCCTACCTATAATATTAAAAGAAAAAACAATATTTAACAACCACGACGGAGTATTGCTTATAGCCCGCATATAGTTTTAATAACGATAGCCGAGATTACTGAGCAGAATAGTTCAGATGCTGGAAACTTAGTCAATCAAGTTATGACTGCCTCGTTAGTCTAGTAATAATGTAAGGCCATAGACCCGAAGGTCCTGGGTTCGAATCTCGGGCCGGGCCAATAAAAAGTTATTGAGTTTTTCTGTCGAAAATTCTCAATAGCAGACCGTAGTCTGGAAGAGACACTCCAGTGCCTCGGAAAGCACGTAAAGCCATTGGTCCTGCGCCTTAACTCTTTCCGGTCGTGTCGGATTGCCGTACCATCGGATTATGAGAGCTAGGGAATAGAGAGTGCACCTGTGTTTTCACACTCACTTGTGCAATATAATATGTTCTGCACAGTTGGCTAATCTCTCTTGAGATAGGCCGCCGTGGCCGAAATCGGTCTGGAGGCTCCGTTATTAAATTATGGATTCTCCCTCGTTCTGTACAGACGTTAAACATTGCATTGTGAATTTTGATCAGTATGCTGCTCATCCTTAAAAACACGATAAGTGCATTTTTTAACAAACACATCCCGACTCTATGAACTAACCTACACTTTTAAAGAGTATGTATTTTGTGCGTTCTTGTTGCATTAATCAAAATTTAGATATTACCCAATGATACGTTTACGTTGCAAAACGTTACTTTCTGATCGATAAACATCGTTTAAGTATACTATTTCGTTTTACGATTCGAGCAATTGCATCATTCCATTTTATTGTTTTTAAAACAATGTTACATTTTATTGGAATATTTTTTTGACTTGTGTTATCCTAACTATAGTATTATAAGAGCGAACATGTGTTTGTTACGCTTTCACGTTTTAACTACTCAACCGTTAGTCATGAAATTTCGTAAACACAATTGTGCACCAAAAACGTCCTACTCCCTTACACGCGAGGAAATCCGGGCGCGGAAAGTAGTGTTGAAAAAGATAAAAAAAACTATAATACATAATTTATATAATAAAGACTATACATAGTTTAATATTTTATTAAATGGTAACATTCATATCTAGTTCATATCTGTAAGATAAATGTTTATATTTGCTTTTCATTATTCTCGGTGTGTTATTATTTTGCATGTTTGATTGTCTTTCATTAAAAAATGTTGAATTTTTTTTTTAAAGTATCTATTTTATTAGGTTTTTGTAAAATTGATTTTCAAAGTACCGAATAAACAAAAAGCGAGTTTTTTTTTTCATTGTATTTTCATCCCGTTCTGAGATCATTAACGAAGTCGTTATCTCTTTTTTTATTTACATTAAGGAATTAAATAAGAAGATGTATGTACTAATCAAAATTAAGAATAGAATTTTAGCAGCATCTCTCATTACCTTGGCGAAAAACGAGGGTTTGTTATATGTTTTAGAAATGTGTTTACACTCTTAGTTCAAGGTCGAAATGTATTAACTGTAAATGGAATAAAGATAAAATTGGAAATTTCTAATTTATCTGAAATTCATTTCAAATTATACCGAACAGACAGAAAAACATACAAGAAAGCGAGTTCATTAAAGTTACAGTGCTATTTTACAAAAATGGGGTAATTAAGTGTTAATTACAGTTTTATATTATTATATGTCCTGCCATTTTTTATCATATAGTATCTACATACTATACGATTCATTTTTTTGCGTTTTTTCTTAATGGAGTGTGGCTACAGACAAAGGAGGTTAAACTCAGGTGTTTTAACTAAGAATTAATAATACTTTTAGTACTGTATTACAACTAAGGGCTTCGTTGGTACTGAAGGTAGCTGAAAAGGCCACAGACCTTGAGGCCCTAGGTTGACATTTCGGAAAACACGAAAAGTTTTGATTTACCACCATATCTCTATCTACTGTGGTTTCGCGTCATCGATTTAAGAGAGTGAGAGAATAGAGCACTTGTGATATACATGCCACGCGCAGTTCCATTATTCCTGTTCAAATTTACCGACGAGTTTCGTATTTGTGCGTTCTGAATAGTCTCCCGGTGAAGTTTGACAATATAAAGTGGCAGCAACGAGTTTAAATTGAGTAAATTGTTAACGACATCGAAATCAAGTGAAATCTCGATGCTGATCGATGGTCGCTGCGATTTTCGATAAGGCGATATTTTGGAGTTATTGATTTGACAGTTTTAAAACATGTGAAAGTTGCGAAATTTATATTTATTTAGAGTCAATTTTGAATTATTGTTCGTTTACTCAAAATATGTCTTTAGGTTAAGTTTTTAAGAATTTTGTTTCGTGTTTATCGAAATGATGAAAATACGTAGTTATATATGCTATATACTTTGAATTTCGAGAATAACAAACATACCGCATGTTTTTTGAATAAAGAAAACGAATAATAAAATTTAAATTATTAAACCAACTTCAAGGATAACACAAGAAAATATCTCAATTGGGTTTCTTATTGAAAGGTTTTATCGCCCTGTCCTGAACAAGCCTATAGAATATAAACCAGGTGTTAGGTTACATAATATGTACTTTTCCGTATCCCTGGCAACGTGTATGCAAAATTTCATGATTATCTTATATTATATATACCGTAGCAGCCTGTGAATGTCCCACTGCTGGGCTAAAGGCCTTTCTCTTTTTGAGGAGAAGGTTTGGAGCTCATTCCACTGCGTTGCTCCAGTGAGGTTTTTTTTTTTTTTACGCTGGCATCCCCACGGGAACAGTGGGGGGGTATGTGGGGCTCGCCGATGTCCGAGGCGCCGAGTGCGCCCCGAACAACGGAATACCTTTTAAAAAACCAGCGGTACCCTTTCCGCCATAACGAGGAGCGCCACGGGATCGCTTGCGCACGCTGCCGCGACGCTCTGACGGGCGGCCTGCGTATAGTAGCAGGCCTCCTTTCTCTAGGGGGATTACTAGGGTACTGAGAACCCCCTATTCCCGGCGACGCCTATTGCGGCGGAGGGAGAAGGTGCGCATAACGCCTCATTCTTCTCCCCAGTCTTCTTCGGCGGAGCAGGTTTACAGCGGCGTCCTCTTCCCGCTCCCGCTCCGCGGCCTCCTTCTGCGACCTTACGTTTTCACAGAAGGAGACCATTTCCGACCAGCACTTATCGCTTCCTAGCATCGCATTGATGATGCTTGGCAAGGAGAGAACACCGCCGACAAGTGCCGCCAGCCTCTGGGGCCCCCACGCGGCACACTCCGTCAGGGTGTGTTCCTCCGTCAGCTTCCCCGTGCAGCCCGCCGATTTGTGGCCATCGACGCCGCACCGGAAGCAAAGCCCCGCACGTTCAGCCCTAGATGGACAGAGTGCCTTGGTGTGGCCAAGACCCATGCACTTGAAGCAGCGCAAAGGACGCTGCTCCAAAACGTACACCCTGGCTGAACTCCATCCAACCAGAAGACGACCGCTGTCAGACAGTTTTTTCACCACCGCTATCGGACATGTCACACGGGCCATACCCATGTATCCGGGTCCGCGTGACATCTCTCCGCACCTAATCGCTTAAACGGGGCAACTCCCCTCACGAGCGACAGTGCCGATTAACTTTTCCCTAGTGACGGAGTCGTCTAGGCCCTTAAGTCCACCTTCATTGTGGGACGGACAACGTTGGCCACCCCATCCAAAACCGTGCGGAGCTTCTCGGCAAGCTTTTCTGCTTGGTCCGACTGCGCCCTAGGCAGCTCCTGCACTCTGGCATCCGTCGCAGAGCGACGGACTTTAAGTCCGCCACAGATACCTAGGTCCTGAAGCTTTACACCCTGCTCGGCTTGCTCCAGGACGTGGGCATACGTGACACCCTTTACTTGCGCCTCCGGCTGCAATGCAGTGCGGGTTGGTGGAATACACATGTGACAGAATTTCAGTGAAATTAGACACATGCAGGTTTCCTCACGATGTTTTCCTTCACCGTAAAGCACGAGATGAATTATAGTCACAAATTTTGCAGGCCGGCAAGGCGGGGGCGGCTAGTGCAGGACATTCTTCCCGACTGTACTGGCCGCTGTCGCGTTTGGACTCTACTACCACTTACTAGGTGGAGTAGTCATTTGCCATTCCGGAAATATAAACAAAAAATTAACCACATGAAAATTCAGTAGTGCTTGCCCGAGCTTGAACCCACGATCATAGGTTATGATTCACGCGTTCTGACCACTGGGCCATCTCGGCGTTTTTTTAAACAACATAGAATGTTATTGTTATGTAAATAAAGGCTATAATCGTTTAAATGTTTGAAAAAAATAAATTTATATATCCAAATCAGTCTAGCTGTCATTATTTTTATCCTTAAAAAATAGTAAAGTAAGTAAAATTGTAGTAATTGTACTGTCACCAAATAACACAAAGTATTTGAGCAGAAGGGAGAAAACATAACAAAATATGATGTTTGTCCCACGCACATAACCAGTTGGCGGTAAATTAAATCGTGTAATGAATTAAAGCCTAATTTATAATGCAACAATAAAATCACTCGGCTTTATAAGTTATTATAAAGCCGAGTGGTTTTGTCTGCCCATACAGTCGTTTTCGAACCATTGAAAAAAAAAACAGTAATGAAAACTAGTCTTAGTTCAGAAACAAAAAACATATGTGAAAGTTATGAAAATAGTAAGTTCTTGCAAAATGTGAGTTAACTTGGCAATAAATCGAATAGTTCTAGACCTCAATTCCAGGGCCAAAGTGTAGGATCGCGTGTCACTTTCTCTCAATTGTAGCAATAATCTACTTAACCTCTGGGCGTTGACCCCTCCATTGCAAGATCAGGGCTGTCAAAAATTAAAAAATACACGCATTATTTTTTGAATGACTAAACCCTTACTTTTCAATATAGCTTTATTAGACTTATATTCTGTGGAATGATTTATAAAATTTTACAATTGTGTTGTAATATATTTGATTTATGATTGTTGTATCTTTTGTTTTGGCAGCCCTAAAGATACAGGCCCTGTCACAAGGGAATCGCAGCTATGTCATAACTATTTAGGTCAAAGGCTCGTTAATATGATTGACTGTGTGAACTTGGCTTATATCTGTATTAGCATCATCGATAACTGCTACTACTACTACTACTGAATAAATTAATATATATTATATAAAATGTGAAAGCGTGATTTTCAGTTTGTGTTAATAATGTTCGGACTCAAATAAACATAGCTGTTCGACACAGAGTTTGATTGTATCATGGAAAACGACAGACTCGAGACATCCATTCTGCATTCACTCCATTATATATAATATATAAAAAGGAAATATTTGTTTGCCACGTGTAGATTTACGAACTATATGACAATTATAATATTATTACTTTTTTTTATCCGACGACTCGGGAATCTGTTTTTATTTAATATAATAATATTATTTACAATAATATTGAATATTTTGGTATAAAGTAAAAAAGTAAAATAATGGACCTTAAATATCCCACTGCTGAGCTAAGGCCTCTTCTCCCTTTTGAGGAGGTTTTGGAGTTTATTCCACCACGCTGCTCCAATGGGGGTTGATGGACATGTGGCCAAAATTCATGACACATGCAGGGATGTTCACGATGTTTTTCTTCACTGCCGAGCACGAGATAAATAATATTAAGCATATGAGTTAGTGGTACTTGTCCAAGTTTAAACCCACAACCTTCGGTTACAGTGTTTTGGCCATAACATCTGGGTCATCTTAATAATACATTTTGATACAAATAGTGACAAAAAATTGTATAAGCACGAAAAGTGAAGATAGGAAATTATAACCGAATTTCATAAAAAACTTTTTTTATCTTGTATGATATTGTATTAGTATTGTAACAGTCCTATTAGTCTAGTGGCAATGTTAAATTCCTCTGATTCAAACTCCAGGCCAGACCAATAAAATGTTGATGAGTTTCTATTGAAGATTCGCAGCCTGGAGCCTGGAAGTTGAAAGGGTGTTCCCTTATCTCGAAAAGCTCGTAAAGCCGTTGGTACTGCGTATGAACTCTTTTTGGTCGTGTTGTATTGTCCCATCCCATGAGAGTATAGGAATATTCGCAATATTTCTTACGGCACCGCTTACCATTAGTTGACTCGTATGCCCGCCGACCTATTTTATATAAAAAAAATTCGCCATTGGCCATTTTTTTTGCCATTCACCATTTCGCCATTACCAACCTTCGAAACTAAGATGTGATCTGTGTTGTTGTTACACTGCCTCACTCACCCTTTTAACTGGTACACAACACTGATATACATGTTATGTAATTGCAAATAGAAGGTTGATGTTTTCTCAGAACAACTCAATCTGTCCTTAGGAAAAAGGAATGAATTAGGTTTAATTACAGTAACACGCGAGTCTACTCGAAGTATCCGGGTGTCGGTTAAAATGTTGCTTTTCTCTATTTTTTATTTCACGACGTGGAAACCTTTAAAAAGGTACTAAAATATTGCGATAGCCGTTTTGGCCACGGATCGGAGAGGTTGCATCATTTCGATACAACACATCCGCTACCCCTTTTCTTTTTCCGCATTTAAATAAATCAACTATTTATCTACAATGTATCTGCTTTCTGGCATAGATTGATTTCTGTAAATAAATAGATTATGTTTTTTTAAATTGTTAAACAAGCTAGCGGGTAAAAAACTTGATGGTACTTAGTTGCTGAAATATTCAGGTAATTCTAATATAATTTATTTTAGGATGCAGACGAACACGTATAATAAAACCACCTTATGATGATTTACCCTTCGCCTATAGATACTGGTATAAAACTTCAAAGCGCTAACACTATCAATTTTTGCAAACAAAAGGGTTTTTAAAGCTTATATTTATTTAAATTCAGCTTTTAAATACCTATAATTTTATGTGTAAGTGATGTGGATCATAATTATTATTAATAAATAGGTGCTACCTACCTAGCTAGGTTCACACAAAGCCCTACCACAGAGAGAATATTAATTTATTGTAATAGTCAGTTTTTTATTACAAGATTAAAATTAATTAAGGTTAATTTAATCATTAAAGATAATGCGTCATTTTAGCGCTGTCCTTTGTCAATCGTGGGAAATTACTTGACATGTCAACAAATCTTAAACGCTATCACTCAAGTGATTAAAACTCAATGCGAATTCAGTTTGAAAATATGCAGTAATTAAAGTTCTACGGCCTTACTTATAAACGTTGCTTAAACGGGTTTTACACTATCCTGAATCAGGGTCCCTAAACCCTTAGTAAGAGAGTCCCTAATCAGGGTCCCTAATAAGGGCGTCAGAGTGCACCCAGTCGGCCTTGCTTTCATAGTTTGCTTACCACCGTGCAGTGTATAAATACTTAGGGCAGTTAGGGCAGTTAGGGTTTTACCATCTGTTTAATTAAACTGATATCTCTCTATCTGTCATCATTGATTTGATATTCGAAAGAAGAAGACACAACATTGTTTAGCTAAACACTCGCTGAACAATGTTTATAAGTAAGACCATTAATCGATATTAAATTGTTGGCAGCTGTACAAATGATCAGACAATTATACATGAGATTTTTTGAATAGAAATGATGTAGAAGTCGCAGGTTATACCCTGACCTCTTGGGCTATTGTCTGCCCCACTCCTAAGCTTGACACTTCACTGGAGGGATAAATAGGAATTTTTAGTAATTCATTAAGAAATGGGCATTGCTATTACTATTTTTAAAGAATATAAGCGAATCAACAACTTGCCGTTGGTTAAAAACATATATATTGTTTGTACTACGTTTTAAAATAATACAAAAATATCTTCTTGTTTACATACACTTTTGTATACAGTTAACTAAAAACGTAAACGTCAACAGGGGGGCTGACTTGAATTGCGATTCAAAGAGGAAATGCTGCTAGCATTCTTACTATAAAACCGTTCCAAGCCGTCACGATTTATAAAATAGCTATTTTCAAGTTTTCATTGTATATATTTAAGGTTAGAATGTTAATTATTATTATATAAATAAAAAAAAAAATGAGAAATAGTTTTATATAATCCAAATTTACAAAAAAATGTTCTCACTCATAATATTATACATTTACTTCATGTTTGTTAGGAATTTTATTAAGAAATATTATTTTAATAGTTTTATTAGCTCATTAGATTTACAAATTGCAGGTCCAACTATGCATTCGTATTGGTTTCCTGTGTACATACATAGATAGCTCTTTCATGATCCACTTTATACACAGAAACTTAAGGACTATAGTAAATATAAATTCCTCAGCTAGGCGAAAGCCTTTTCTTCTTTTGATGAAGAAGGTATTTATTCCACTAATACTTATTTCTGATTTTCATACGACACATGAAGGTTGTCTCACGATATTTTCCTTCAGCCGAGCATGAATGAGCTATAGGGACAAGTATGACACAAATCTCTATGACACTATGCTCTGGAGATGTGGTGCTGGAGACGAATGCTAAGAGTTTCGTGCACCGAATTTCGCACCAATATCTCCATTCTTCAAGAACTCGGCATCAAACAGCGTCTTTCGGCGCTGGTTCGAAAGCGCACATTAACATTTTTTGGACACGTCTCCCGGCAAGGAAATGACTCAATTGAGCGCCATGTTATTCAAGGCAAGGTGGATGGCACCAGACCACGTGGGGGAACGCCCATGCGATGGACCGACCAAATAAAAACAACTGTTGGCGGTCCCTTGCATGAATGCACCAGGTTCACCACTAACAGGGACATATGGCGAAGGCTCGTAAGGCGAATAACATCTGCGCCGAATCATTCATAATACTTTATGGCGACCACGACCGCTCTGACAAGAGTGTCACGACGAAGAAGAAGATGACACAAAGACATGAAAAGTAGTAGATTTGAACCTGCGATAATCAGTTAATGACGTAACATTTATGAGCCTACTTGAATAAAGAATATTTTGATTTTGGGATCCCCAAAAAGGTTTATTAAAGCGAGATTGACGTTGAACCGATCATTGCCCTTGAACAGTGATCAGTGTTACGATTTCTTATTTCTCAACAATACGAACCGACATGCGCGACATAAACCTAATTATTACTTCGTTATGAAACCTGCACTTAATTTTTCCACCAATATTGCTTCCATTCTATTGTATCAGTCAAGCATTTGAATTTGTTTCGTAATGGTTTTATTTATATTTCAATAGGTCTTTAATATATAGCAGTGAACAGTAGTAAATAGTTTGGATATAAAGAGATCTTTTTTTTTATAGAATAGGAAAGCGGACAAGCATATGGGCCACCTGATGGTAAGTGGTCACCAACGCCCTTAGACACTGGCATTGTAAGAAATGTCAACCATCGCTTACATATCCAATGCGCCACCAACCTTGGGAACTAAGATTTTATGTCCCTTGTGCCTGTAATTACACTGGCTCACTCACCCTTCAAACCGGAACACAACAATATCAAGTACTGCTGTTTTGCGGTAGAATATCTGATGAGTGGATGGTACCTACCCAGACGAGCTTGCACAAAGCCCTACCACGAGTGGTTTCATATCATGGACTAGAATCTGAGCTAGTGGTTTTGTTTAAATTTTCACGTGTTTGTTTGTTTTTTTTTTTTATATTTTATTATGTACTAGGCGTTGAAAGAAAACATCTTAAGGAATTTCGACGAAATTATGTTTCATATATGTATACCTTATATGTATTGCAGTGGTCAAAAGTCATTTTATTATTTAGGTAATAGGTAGGCGGACTGGCATATGAGTCACCTGTTAGTAAGTGGTCACCACCGATTATATACAATGGCGATGTAAGGAATATTAACCATTTCGTCCATCGACCTTAGGAATTAAGAGTTTGTGTCACTTGTACTTGTAGTTAAAATGACTCACTCACCCTTCAAACCGGAACACAACAATAATAAATACTGCAGCTTGGCGGTAGAATATCAAATAAGTAGGTAATAAGTGTTCGGTACCTACCGTTATTATACATTTTGAATCAAAAAATTCCTTTTTTTTTGAATTATTGCTTTCTGAAAATTGTTTGAAAATGAATTATTACGTACCATATTATTGAAGTTAAATAAATGATAAAATATACAATATCTACAAAGTCGTGATAAATATTGATAAGTGTACCATTGTCATTTGTCCATAAACCGCATGGTCGCCGTTCAGTTTCAGGCGAGTTCCGACACTGGTATATAATTACAGAATATATTGACTTGTATTTATAAAATACTAACATCCTTTCCAATGTCATGCTTGTTTATTTTATTTAGGCTATCTGATACGCCACCTATTGTGCGTTGATGGTACTATACAGCAAACTAATTTGGCGGGGGGTTAAGTCCGAATAAAGAGAAGACCCTCCTGGGTTTTGGTCAGTTAGGATTAACTCTCTCTCTCTCTCTCTCTCTCTCCCCCTCACACACACACACACATACACAAATCAACTATCAAGTTTCAAAATAAATCACATGAATTGTTTACGTATATGAAAAAAAGAAACATTATATTTTTGAACATTCATCAACTTTTGCTAAATTTATATTCAGTTGTTTAATATAGTATGTTGACCGAATTCAATAATTCTTTTAAATTAGGAATTGGGTTTATATATACTTCTTTAAGATCTGTTAATGAGGGTAAATAAGAAAATCATCAAATTCATCTATACATTATAAATGCGAAAGTAGCTCTGTCTATCTGTTAAGCTTTCACGGCTAAACCACTGAAACAATTTTTATTATTTAGATATGAAGCAAGCTTGAATCCCGAGGATTACCCTCTACCCCTTTCCCCCTAAGACGCGGGAGATGATAATGTTTAACACGAAAAAAATATTCTTGGCAGGCTCAATGACTATTTAATAATAAAAAGAAAAGCATTAATAAGGTTTCCTAAAACACTATATGTTTGTTCATGTTTTAATTTCATAACCCGTATATATAAGCTTTAAATATTTCATGAACAATTTGATTTTATTTGCTCCGACGTTTCAAGGACTTCAGATTTTTGCACGATTTTAACGAAATTAATTTATCGGGTGCACCCAGCTGGTGTATGGAAATGAAATAGAAAATATTCATGGAGCTCGTCGGATCTCATTTTTCTACCGCTTTGCTTGCCTGTTTAATATTTAAAGAATACATGATTACAGCGAGTCACTCGCGCTCTCTGTCTCGCGTTTTGTACTACATTTATATCTCATATTCTTTTCCATTCCGCAATGTTCATTCATTGCATACAAAACATTAATCAAGTACAAAATATGCTTAAACTTCGTGAGACATTGAATTACTTAGAAAAAACCCAGAGAAGTATGTTCATACCTACCCTAACGATAAGATGTAATTAATCCATTTGTTACATTGAGATGTGTTCAACATTTTTTGCAACAAAGCCGAGATGGCCTAGTGGTTAGAATGCGTGAATCTTAACCGACGATCGTGGGTTTAAGCCCGGGCAAGCACCACTGAATTTTCATGTGCTTAATTTGTGATTATAATTCATCTCGTGCTTGACGGTGAAGGAAAACATCGTGAGGAATGCCTGCCTGCCTGAACCTGCATGTGTCTAATTTCATTGAAATGATGCCACATGTGTATTCTACCAACCCGCATTGGAGCAGCGTGGTGGAATAAGCTCCAAACCTTCTCCTCACAAGGAAGAGGAGGCCTTAGCCCAGCAGTGGGACATTAAGAGGCTGTTACTGTTACAACATTTTTTAATTTATAATAGACTAGCAAATAGGCTTTAGACACTAAGAAATCTTACCTGTCCCTTTCTTCAAATAAGATGTTATGTCCCTTGTGCCAGTAGTTAAACCAGCTCGCTCAGTCTTCAAACTGGAACATAACCTTACTTAGTATAGCTGTTTGGCGATGGAATATGTAAATAAGTGGATGGTATCTACCAAAACCAACCAGGGGCGATATTATATTTGATCGAAGATAACCACACAAAAAAACTTGAATGTTTTGGCCTTTTTTGTTTTTTACAAAGACGCGCCAATAGTCAATTGAGGAGGCGGTTTGTCCATCGACATTGGTACAAGCATTATAAGCTTGTATCTTAATTGTTCAGTCACACACACGGAAATACAAGCTATGGAAGACATTATTTTGCTTTATATACTATATAATATACACATCGCGTAAAACACGAGATCACGTGATCCACGGCGCACAAAGACGAAACTTAAATAAAAAAAGTATATTAGATGTTATTATATAACTTATGGAATATCGATGTAGATAATCTGGTATTGTATAATTGGTATTATAACTTTCAAATTGTAATTAACATAAAAATAAAATAATACACACGAAAAATGTCACGGACGTAAAAGTCTGAGATATAAATATTTAAAAAATAAATAAGAATACATTGTTATTTACGGTTGAAGAACCTATGAGTGGTCTCTTGCGAAGCCGATGGGTGAGGTCCAAATTTTTTTTTTATATAGAATAGGAAGGCGGACGAGCTAATGGGCCACCTGATGGTAAGTGGCCACCAACGGCCATAGACATTGGCATTGTAAAAAATGTTAACCATCGCTTACATCACCAATACGCCACCAACCTTGGGAACTAAGATGCTATGTCCCTTGTGTCTGTAATCACACTGGCTCACTCACCCTTCAAACCGTAACACAACAAGCAAGTACTGCTGTTTTGCGGTAGAAATTCTGATGAGTGGGTGTTACTTACCCAGACGAGCTTGCACCTTGGTGAGCACCAAGGTGCAAGCTCCTATTGCTTGGCTATATATAGGCTTGCACCTCACTATCAGTATTACACCACTGGGATGGCTCGAGAGCTTAAGGCAGGGTTCACTCACTATTCTCGCTCTTTATAATGATTAATTATGTAAATCGGCAACGACTTTCTACCCTTTCAACAGACGCCTTGACCATATTCCCTGTAATTAAGAA
Organism: Nymphalis io; assembly: GCF_905147045.1. Lineage (NCBI taxonomy): Eukaryota > Metazoa > Arthropoda > Insecta > Lepidoptera > Nymphalidae > Nymphalis > Nymphalis io. The sequence continues at coordinate 1,494,945 of NC_065893.1, read as the reverse complement.
ATAATTTTGCTTCCTTTGATCTACCAGATATTCAGTCACATTACATAAATATCTCTTGGTGTTTACTGATTTCTCGTTCGTACTATAATTCGAGCTGTCAGTAAATCAAACAGTATTCAGCGCCCTATCCCGTAGCAATTTTCACAACAATGGCTGTCTGCGCCATTACGCCTTATCTGCACGATGTCGCTTTGTTGTAAACTATGTAAATAGTTTACATATTATTAAAAATATCAAAACTAATCAGTAATGATTAGTTTTGATATTTTTTTATACAATCAATTTATATCGGACTATTTAATGACGTCATAGCTTTTTCCAAATTATAACCGAAACTAAAATAAAAAAATAAGGCAATGAATGTTCGCATAGTAAATAAATCTATAAAAATTAAACAAATAATTTAATATGACCGCAATTAGTAGATAGCAAGTGGTGGATACTGGTGTTAGTTGATAGAAAGTGGTCACCATCGTCCATAAACATTCGGCCCGTAAGAAATAGTGAACATTCATTACATCACCAATGCGCCACCAAACTTGGGAACTAAGATGTTATGTTCCTTGTGCATGTGGTTACACTGGCTCATTTACCCTTCCAACCGGAACAAAACAATACTACCCAGATGGGCTTGGACAAAGCTTTTGGTGGTCCAAGTAAAAATAAAAAATCTAAAATCTCTCTTTCGGAAAATATTATTAAACTCAGAGAACTATATAAAACCCGAAAAGAACTGACGCTTAACTTCCAATACCATTTTTCTAACATATAATGTCCGTTGTTGATAAGTGCGGCTGTAGTCATATAAGTAACGTCCGGCTGAAGTTTTTTTATATGTAAATGTTTAATGTTTCATTGTTTATTTACATTGCGGGGTCGTTTCTAGTATTCAATGTGCGTTTGATTACAGATTATTACGGTGATGCGGTTAGACTAGATACTATGTACCTACGCCGTATACCTAGGGTTGCTACTATTTCACTCACAATTGCGTCATAACATATTTGAAAAACTTTGACTGCTTCGTTGGTCTAGTGACTAGATACCTCCGGATAGATAGACCCGGAGGTTCTGGTTTCAAATCCCAGGTCGGGCCAATAAAAAGTTATTGGGTTTTTTTTTATTCTTAGTAGGAGTTTAATTCTTAGTAGGAGCCCGGAGTCAGAAAGATATAAGCGTGTACACTCACGTGCCTCGGAAAGCACACAAAGCCGTTGGTCCTGCGCCTGAACTCTTTCCGTTCGACTGTGTCTGACTGCCGTCCCATTGGATTATGAGAGTTATAAATCGGTCTAAAGGACATTATTGACATTAAAAAATATTGAGTATATTCGAGAATGAGCTGAGAGTTTCCGCTCCGCAAAGTCAATAAATCTATCCTGGGGCAAGGAATTCGTTTATATGTATAAAAAATATCCGTAGATATTTGTATCATTGCGTTTTAGTAAATTAAAATCGTTTATCATAGAAATACATAAGGAATATAATATATCACTCAAAACAATTTATATATATCATACAAAAATCTTGAACTTTAGTACTTGTTGACTTTCAGGCAGGATATATGTATATAAAGTTAATTATATTACATTAAAACCATTGAATTTGAAATAGTGAAAACAAGCTTCTACAACTACTAACTAGGTTTCGAGTTTCTCTCCTTCGAAACGTTGGTACTTTACATTTAATATAATCCTGTAAAATGACAATGATATAAAAGTGCTTGTAAAAGCCTACTTTGATAAAGTATTTTTAATTTGATTAGACTTGCTTATTAATCGTCGTAATAAATGACGTTTAAATTTTTTAAACGATAAACGATATTTATAGTGGTTAGATTTATTTAAGTATTTAGTTAGGTATTCTGGAGTCGAGATGACTCAGTGGATGGCATATCCGAAGATAGCAAATCTCGATCAGATCGATCTTCGAGTTCGTGTGCTTAATTTGTGGTTAACGATTCATCTCGTACTTGTACGAAGAAGAAAATACCGTAAGGTAGCCTGCATCATTAGACTCTTCTGTGTTTTAGTTTAGCCGTTTAGGAATAATAATTTTATTTTAGTCTTTTAATTTTCAAAGGTTGTTTGTGATAAGAGGATTCAAGATTTCAAGAATATTTTTTTCATTATAGATTAAATGGTATCTTTTAGAATGTCTTAATGAATACAACATACATATTACTTGCTAGAATATTTCAAGTGCTAACTCAAACTATTAAGGCGTCATTTTTTTATAGATTAGGAAGGCGGACGAGCATATGGGCCACCTGATAGTAAATGGTCACCAACGCCCATAGACAATGGCATTGTAAGAAACATTAACCATCGTTTACATCACATCGCTAACATCTTAGTTCCCAAGGTTGGTTGCGCATTGGTGATGTAAGCGATGGTTAATGTTTCTTACAATGCCATTGTCTATGGGCGTTGGTGACCACTTAGCATCAGGTGGCCCATATGCACGTCCGCCATCTTTGTCTATAAAAAAAACGTCGCAGTTTAGTGTATTGTGAACATTTTTATTGTTATTAACTTCACTCGTGTTGCAATATATAGGTGAGTGAGCCAGTGTAACTACAGACGCAAGGGAATAACACCTTAGGTCCCTAGGTTGGCGCGTTGACGATGTACGTGATAGTTAATATATACAAAATTTAACATATATTAAATAAATAAAAAAACAGCTAAGCGAACAAATTCCTTTACGTATATAATATTATAATTGTCAAATCAAATATGTATTTGTGCAAATGAAGTAATACAGTAGATTACATATTTCCGTGCTCTAGCAATTTATATTATTTATTTACTGACAAACGTTGTAACAATTGTATCTCGTACACAAACAAATATGCATTTATTTTTGTAAGATTTATGCACTTAATCTTTATTGCAACAAGCGTATAGATATAGTAAGCTAAATCTAGCAAGCTATATTAAAATAACGAATAGCTTAAAACATTGCATTATTGCATCAAACTGATAAAATATATTATATGTATATATATGTAGGTATATCCTTTTATAAATGTCAGCCCTGTTTAACGTAGCGTGCTGATGATCATAATAGGCGAAGCGATTACCGTGCACATAGATTATTTCACATACATATAACATATAGCTTATTTATATGTTATGTACTTTTATAGAAATTATTGCTCAATAGATAAAAAACAAAGATATATTTTGATATAGATTATTGGCTTCATGGAAAACCAGCGCTTCATCCTAACCATTCGGCGTGTGCTAAGTGAAAATCATATTGGAATTGAATCTGAAATAGTTATTTTAAATGTTTTGATTTAGATTTATGATAGACAGATAGATATTCTGTTAATGCATACCAACACCATACACATAAAATGAATACAGAATCAAAATAAACACATTTGTACAATAAAGCGACCTTATCGCTTAAAAAGCGAGATCTTCCAAACAACCTTAGGTATAGAAATGTGCAATTGAAAAAGATGGGCTTTTTTCTCCGAGTGAAATACTGATTTACTGGTGGTAGGGCTTTGTGCAAGCTCGTCTGGGTAGGTACCACCCACTCATCAGATATTCTACCGCAAAACCGCATTACTTGATATTGTTGTGTTCCGGTTTGAAGGGTGAGTGAGCCAGTGTAACTACAGGCACAAGGGACATAGCATCTTAGTTCCCAAGGTTGGTGGCGCATCGGTGATGTAAGCGATGGTTAACATTTCTTACAATGCCAATGTCTATGGGCGATGGTTACTTACCATCAGGTGGCCCATATGCTCGTCCGCCTTCCTATTCTATATAAAAAAAAATTATCTGCAACTAGAAAACCTTTTTTTTAAAGCTAGAAAAACGCATCACGCGTTTCCCTCGCGGTAACTAAAAAACCAGCGGTACCCTTTACGTCTTAACGAGGAGCGCCACAGGATCGCTTGCGTATGCTCATTATCGTGAGAACTATAAAACCTTTTTTTTTCTCGCTGGAAAAACACATTTATGTGTTTCCCCCACATAAGGTGAGGGGATATGTGGGACTATAAAACCTGGGTAGAGTTATCTGTGAACAAAAATATGATCGAAGAAATAAATTGATTCAATTCCGTCTTAGTTAAGTTGGCGTAATTGTGTAAGTGCTATTGGCTACGCTCAGGAACCAACCACTTGTTGCTTGCTCTACAGTCAGACAGCGGAGCTATATTTTGTATGTGGTAAATTATTTTGCACTACTCTATTTGTGTATACAAAATCTTACACACAGTTTTTGCCAACTGTATCTTCATTTATAATGCAACACTATTTCACTTAACTTATACATATTTAATGTTACTTCCAAATATCAGAATATAACTTCACCGATATTCAAAACGCAACTATTTTCACAAATTTTACACAACATCACGACCATATGTATAACATCACATATATCATGTGAATTTTGTTTATTTATCTTTATTTTATATATCTTCTTGTGAGTGGAATAGGGTTTATAATTATTATCCTAAAAATTGGTATGAAATCAATACTAAACTAAACATCATTTATATATAGTATAAATACATATCTATATATTTTTTTAATTTCTTATCTAAACTATCAAAATGAAAATAGAATCGTCAAATTAGGAATATTTTTTTTAACGGTAACGACTCCTCTGATATTTGAAATATATTTTAATGTACGTAACGCCATCTAGCAGACTTACAAATGACTAATCGTTAAGTTGCAGCTATGTTACGATAGATAGAGCTGAAACTTGTTTTTATTAAACAATGTTGAAATATAAGAAATATATAAAAAATAAATAAATATTTGGTTCAATGATTAATACAGTATTATAATTTTATATTTTATACAATTTTAATAAGTACCAGTTTTAATTAAACTTTTATTTTTTATAAATTTAATACTATAAAATTGTGATCGATGACGCTGGTGTGATAGTGGTGTTGATCAAATATAAATTCAAAAGATATTAATGATAATATAATTAAATATAATAACTATCTATATAAATAGGAAAAGATAGATCAGTTGGGCTATTCTGTAAGAAAAATGTAAGCTTGAAATGTTATGATTATGATGCTCAATGTCGCATATCACTTTATGACATTTCACGACCGTTTTCCGGGGTGAGTTTCGAGTTGACTCGTACAGAATATCCTTACCGATCCTAATGACAAAGTGAATAACTAGCAACCATCAATTTCGATGTTTCAAATCTGCCGTGTTTCGGATTGAAGGTCGAGTGAGCCGGTACTACAGGTACGAGGGGTTATGTCCCTCTATCTTAGTTCCCATGTTGGTAGCGCAATGGTGATGTAAAGGATAATATTTCTTACAATAACAATCTTTACTGGTGGTAGGGCTTTGTGCAAGCTCGTCTGGGTAGGTACCACCCACTCATCAGATATTCTACCGCAAAACAGCAATACTTGATATTGTTGTGTTCCGGTTTGAAGGGTGAGTGAGCCAGTGTAATTACAGGCACAAGGGACATAAAATCTTAGTTCCCAAGGTTGGTGGCGCATTGGCTATAAGCGATGGTTGACATTTCTTACAATGCCAATGTCTAAGAGCGTTTGGTGACCACTTACCATCAGGTGGCCCATATGCTCGTCCACCTTCCTATTCTATAAAAAAAAAATCTATGTGCGGTGGTGACCACTTACCATCTAGTATCTCATTTACCCATCCGTTTACCTATTCTATAAAAAAATATATTACAGTTATTGCTATTGTTCCAACAGTATTTACCATTTATTTTTTTTGAAATTTACAATGTGTCCATGTTATCTTTATCTTTAAACGCGTCAGTTATTTCTTGGTCACATGTTGAACCGTGATAACATTTAATTGTCACAGTACACTCGTCAGCAAAAAGTAGCGTTTGATGTGTTCTTGATAGTTATATCATTTGTATAACCGATAAATATAATAGGCCCCAAAATGCTACCATGGTGTACACGTTTTATCTATTCACTTTTTACCGTGATGATATCTTTAAATGCTCTAATAAAATTAAGCAACTGACAGAGGCCTCTCTTACAGAGAGACCAGACATCACACTGGCTTGTTACTAAATATATAGTGGTAATTGCTAATATAACATAGTATGGGTTAAGTTTAAAGTTTGTTTATTATGCATGATGTGCCTTTAAGTGGGGTGTAATATGCACAATATGTTTTTATTTATTCTTTTTATACGTGTCACTTGTAATACTATGTTAATAATGAATGCAACCTTGGCTTCCTATTAAAATAAATAAATACAGTTCGAAAGAGGCGAGAGGAGAATCTTTGCCTTGTCTTTCTATGTAAAAAAAGAAAAAAGTCATTTTTTTTAAATAAACTAAATACATCACACTAAACTCTGAATCAACTGTGACGTTGGGTGCCCACGACATATTAAAAATATATATAAAAAGTAAAGAAACTAACATATCTGTTTCACTGTATCGCGTTTATATTATAATAGCTTGACAGTTTAATTTTTTTTACAACTGAAATTGTTTCCGCTATAGAATTGTTGTATAACGTGGGAAAATTGTCTTACTTATCTCGGTTGACGTGACTACTATTGCATACTAATATTTTAATCCTTAAGTAAAGCTGCCTATTACATCTTTCAATGTTAATCCTTGAAAAGATATTTAGAAAATTTATTAAGGTGGTTTTATCACTGAAGAAATGGCTATTTTAAATCAACTGTTAAGATGGTATGGTCGTTCGGGGTAACCGAGCGCAGTGGGTAAGTATGCGCACTGCCCGTATCGCATGATCGGATGGGGTGATTGTTTAGGCCAATCTTATTTGTGGTCAACGAAAATTAGTTGCTATACGTCATTGCACTGCATCACCCTTCATTGGTTAATAATTTGCAAAAACGTATTTTTCTCGCTTGAATCGTAACTATTTTGTGTTTTGGAAAACAGTCTTACACGCAAGATTGACAGCTATCTAATGATAGCCACCTAATGGTGAGTCATTATTTTTTAATTGTCGGCATATTTAATTAGCATATGTAATTTGAGGTTACGTTCAGCGCTTGGGAATCAGAGGTTATCGTTTTGAATTTTGGGTTTTCGGGGAAAGTGTGCGCGGGTAAGTGAACGCACTTGCCCTCTAAGTGATAAAGTAATGAATATATGTGTAGGTACCTAATTATGTATTTAACTAAATAATTTAATTTACATCTATTACTTATTTTTTATGATGCCTCAAAATTATATAAGGATAAAACCTAAACTTGTGCCAGTTAAAGAGCTACAAGGGAAAAGCAAGTGATCTGCTGCAGCAGCCATTTGTATAAGCGAGTCTTTTCTTCGCAAAAGACTAAAATTAAACGTAGCTGCTTCTTCCATGGGTCGGTATTAAAATACTTATGTTTATTTTTTGTTAAATCAGCCATGCGTTCATTTACCCCAAGTGCGTCTACTTACCCCATAGGAGTACGCACACTTACCCGTAATATGGGTCAAGTGTATGCATTCGGATTTTCAATGATTTTTAATGTCTATGATTGATTCTAGTTAGTGTACTTGCTGATTTTGTTTTTTTCCAAATTAAAGTATAATAAACTCTCTATTCGAAATAATATTTTATCCCATTGTTCTAATGCATAATGAGGCTTCAAAGTTAAAAGCGCGCACACTTGAATCGAACGATTCTATAATGGCTAGTATAAATCTTTAGAATCTTTGGATCACAAAATAATTCTTAAGTTCATGTATACATGTAACAAAATATCGTTGTATTCAATATTTCTCGAGTAAGATACGAAGTAAATTCTAATAGATCTATTGCCGTAGTTCTGTAAATGAAGCATATGTATGTGGACGCTCAACATTGTTGACTTATTGGTAAATTGTCTTATAATCTCTTGTTAAAGACTTGTAAAATAAACAAATAAATAAATCAATATGACACGTGTAAAGCCATGACAGATATTTTACTTATAATATTATCATAAATATTTATTACATGGAAAACTAAGTTCGTTTAAAAACAAGAAACTTGTAAGAATTAGATGTTTAATATTTATTTTATAAGGATTTCATTTAAGTCTATTATAAACGTAGAGAGAAAACTAAAATCGCTGTATAATATCCGAGATGTGTGATAAAAAACACGTTTATTATTACTCAACTGCATTTAAAATAATTATTTTACATTTTCTCCTATAACGTAAATCTTTTTTTTTATAGTATAGGTAGGCGTATTAGCATGCTTCAATTTTTCAAAGGAACTTTTTAATTTTTTATAGAATAGAAAGGCGGACGAGCATATGGCCCACCTGATGGTAAGTGGTCACCAACGCCCTTAGACATTAGGATTGTTAGAAATGTCGACCATTGATTACATAGCCAATAGGCCACCAACCTTGGGAACTAAGATTTTATGTCCCTTGTGCCTGTAATTACACTGGCTCACTCACCCTTCAAACCAGAACACAACAATACCAAGCAATGTGGTTTTGCTTTTGAACATCTGATGAGTGGGTGGTACCTACCCAGACGAGCTTACACAAAGCCCTATCACCAGTGATTGAAGAACCTACCTACTCTTAATTAATCATTTAATACACTTTTTTACTTAAAATTCAGAGGCGGCTCTTAGTGCCTGTATCGCTCCTTTTTAAATACACAAGGGACAGCGGGTCGATACTTAATTATTCTTAATAGTTATCCAATATATTTATATAGTCCATTCCGCAAAAGAGGCGATGAAATAGAACACGTATTTTATAATATATAGTGATATACATTTGTAAATCTATGTCATTGCCATAAAGTACAGTGTGCAAAACAAATGCTAGAATAAACTAAGTGTTGCCTAGTGACGTTTGCATAAAAATATCTCTCATATTATTTAGTTATGTTAACATGTTTTCTATGTAAAATATAATTTATTTAAAGTTTCAACCAACTTAACATATACTATATAAATAATTTACATAGAAACAGCTCACCAACTTTGCTATTTCTATCAGACCCATACATAATATTTTACTTATATCCTTAATCGATTAATCTATACATAAATATGCGAATTTTGCTCTTTTCGTTTACCAATTTTCTTTTTTAAATCCCCCGACGTAAAAAGTGACAATTATTTTTGTATTTGACAACCCAATTCTTGAGAAAGGGTAAAGGCTATGGAATATCACGCTAGGAAGCGATTAATATTTTTTACAGCGGCTGTTACATAAATCTTATGGACCGATTTTGGTGCGGTTTCTGCTCGAATCGTAATGTGATATTATGAAGATTTATAAATTATGAAGATCTGTTCAGACGTTTGAAGATCATCAGCTCATTTCCTACTGACAAAAATCTTGTCAACTTTCACAAGTCCGATTGATTTGAAATAACGATCCTACGACGCGAGAGTGCTTCTATAAAAATGTTATTCGGTACTTATAATAAAGTTAAAGAGATAACTAACATATTAACTGTTTATTTATTTTTTTTAGTTTTTTTTTTGTTTTTGGGAGTGTTACATAATATTTACACTGAGGACATAAAAAGTATACTTATACAAATAAAAAATAAAAATAGCTTGGAAACAGAATATTTTTTGTTTTAATGTCGCTACGCTTACCACCATGTGGCCCAATTGCTAGTCTGCCTAGCTATTTTAATAAAACTAAGAGCTTGGCGATATTTTAACGATTATTTATTATCGTTGAAATGCGTACATTTTTATATTAATTATTTTTATGTCATCTTCTGTTTAAATATCCTGGGATCCTGAGACATTTTTCACACACGGCCATCTGATCACAAATTAAGCTTGTACAAAGCTTGTGCTTTGGAAACCAGACAACTGATATACTATATATACTACTTTTCTTTAGTTCTAGCCGAATCAATTAAACGATTTGAATAAGAAGGTCTTAACAATGAAAAATACCTTATTATAAAATAAAATAACTATGTAAAAAAAAAACATTCTATATTTTATATTAAACATGTCAAATAATACTTCTAATCCTAAAACATAGTTTATGATACAGCCTGTTAATAAAAATTCAGGAACATTTAATTAATATTCGTATAAATAAACGTAGGCACAAACAAGTATAAGGAAATACAAATTAAAAATTAACTTTTTAATGTAATTTAATCAACTATGACTTGTATATAGTGTTATGTGAATTGTTTATAAAACACGTAATGTTGCGCCCGTGTCGTCAGGTACCGTTGTCCACATAATACCTACCGATATGACTCACCGGTTACACCCACGAATGGTCCACACATTCATGAATATATTATATAAATTATAATTAACATTTAGATAAAATAATAAATGGAATGTGTAGCGAAACTTTATAATCATTATTAAATTACTTTATTTTTTATAATAAAGAAAAGTCGAGATGGCCCAGTGGTAAGAAAGCGTGAATCTTAACCGATGATCGTGGGTTCAAGCCCGGGCAAGCCCCACTGAATTTTCATGAGCTTAATTTGTGATTATAATTCATCTCGTGCTTTACGGTGAAGGAAAACATCGTGAGGAAACCTGCATGTGTCTAATTTCACTGAAATTCTGCCACATGTGTATTTCACCAACCCGCATTGGAGCAGCGTGGTGGAATAAGCTCCAAACCTTCTCCTCAAAATGAGGAGAGGAGGCCTTTAGCCCAGCAGTGGGCCCATTAATGTTCTTACCACTAGGCCATCTCGGCCTAGTGGTAAGAACATTAATGATGACTAAACAGAAATTTAAAAAATATATAAATTAAATGTTACATAGTTGTACTCAATAAAACATAGGAACTATAAAAAAGGTAAATAATGGTTAAACTAAGACTAAATTGTGCAAATGTGAGTTAAATATTTATATAAAAATAGTTACAGAAATCAAAATTAAAATAACGAGTAATAATAAAACATAAATATAAAACCTTTAAACAAAAATTTAAATAAATAAAACATTATATATTAAAAAACAATTTTTGAAGATATTTTTTAAATTTAGTTAATTCTGAGGTATACATGTCCAAGTTAGTGTGCCGTTTAGAAAGCGCATTATATAGCCTGCAGATCAAGGTCCAAATTTTGAATTGGATGGAAAACACAAATAGTTATTGCGTGCCTTCGCGATGCCGCTTAAATCATCTGTCAAAGATGCAGAGGCCTATATATATATTGCGTAAAATATTTCTGTAATTAGAGGTTGGTTGGTTTCTGTAATTAGGAGTTACACCCACTCGTCACGTATTCTACCGCCAAACGGCAATATTAAGTATTGTTGTGTTCATCATGATGATGATGATGATGAAAACATTATATATTAAAAAACAATTTTTGAAGATATTTTTTAAATTTAGTTAATTCTGAGGTATACATGTCCAAGTTAGTGTGCCGTTTAGAAAGCGCATTATATAGCCTGCAGATCAAGGTCCAAATTTTGAATTGGATGGAAAACACAAATAGTTATTGCGTGCCTTCGCGATGCCGCTTAAATCATCTGTCAAAGATGCAGAGGCCTATATATATATTGCGTAAAATATTTCTGTAATTAGAGGTTGGTTGGTTTCTGTAATTAGGAGTTACACCCACTCGTCACGTATTCTACCGCCAAACGGCAATATTAAGTATTGTTGTGTTCCGGTTTGAAAAGTGAGTGAGCCAAAACGGAGACCAACCCTGGAGAAAATAGAGGAGTGTCATCTCTATGAGAGGGATGTCATGATCCGATGGATCGACTATCTGATGCGATCGAAGAGAGTTCAGAGGCGAGATCAAAGACTTTAAGTACTCGAGTGAGTTTAAAAACTGACAAGTTCCATAGTTATGGGGCTTATGGTCTCCATCGGGATATGAGCCCAGAAACTCGAAATCCAGATAATAGAACAATGAGGGTTCTTTAACATTGTACTGATGTGTCAACAATTAAATTTTATTTTTTGTTGCAAAACTATCTTTCTTTCCGAACAAGGTCGAATTTAATTGAACACATTATAAAAAAACTCAATTTACAATATTACTTTTCTTTTATATTACAGAAATTATGATCATTACATAGGATTTTATTTAAATTTAGATTATTAATTTTTATTATTTTAGTCAAATTTTAAAATAGTCCCTCCCGATTCCCACCCGACGCAAAGCTGCCCATAATGCAGGCCGCATTTCCGCGTTGTATGGCAATGGACAACCTTTGTGCCAAGTGTGACCCGGAGCGACTGTCAAATCCCCTCTCTCTAAGGCGACAGCCAATTTCCCTTATTAAACTGAGGGCATCCGACCCCCAACATCCCGACGTCTCAACCGCTAGTGGCACAAATAAATAATTTTTTAAAAAGGGGGCATACTTCTCCCGTTTTCTCGCTGCTGCACTCTCAGCAGCCGCCCCAGCCGTCCGTGTTGTGTGGGCCAGGTGAGAGGCCGCGAAGGTATTGACACAGGTAGCATCCCATATCAAACTTCTTCCCCTTTGCCATGGGACCAGTGTCAAGCCATCCGGTCTCTTGCCATCGGAGCGACTGAGACCTGGTGGTTCCAGGACGCATGGGACATTCGCCGAAACCAAGGCTCTCCGGACAATGTCGTTTAGAGCGTGGTGTCGGGGAAATCTCCCCGAGCATCGGCCGCAACTCAATGCGTGATGACCGTTGGCACCCACCATGGATCCGCAGATGCATCGGTGTGGTTGACAAACATCGCAGCCAAGGCGGAGAGCCACAGCCACACGCAAAGAGTCACTGTCGAGAAGAGTCCCAAAGTAGGGGGAAGGCAAAGCCTGCAACCAAGCTCCAGACTCCGTCCTCGACACCGCTCTGAGTCTGGCCAAATCCGCTCCCCCAGCCGCACTGACAAGTCGGTCGAGCTCAGACTTGTAACCCACATCGTCCCAAGAACGCTGCCTTTCTGGAAATCCAGGAAGGGGTGCATTCGGGAAGAGCGTCTCTCACTTCGCTACTCCCTCAGCAGCAAAAGGTATGATAGTCCTGCCTCCAACGGACGATAAAATTTTAGAGACCAGACTAACAACCCCATGCGCCGATGCGAGAAAGGCAGGCAGACACATATCCCTCACTCGTCGCAAACCTAGACTCCCAGACCGTACAGGCAAAGAGGCTTGGCTCCACTGAGTTTCATTCAATGACACATTCAAAATACTTTCCACCGTACACTTTAAGGAGCTATCAAAGGAAGATATATCTTGAGGGAACAACCAGACAGGAGACGTCCTTAAAAGATAGGTAATCTTTGGTACCGCAAAACACATTCTCAACAGAACCAAGGCTACATGCGCAGAGATCCCAGTGAGACGGTTCTGAGCAAGTAAAAGAAGACGTCTCCCGACTTCAATAGCTTCGGGAACAGCCTCCGGAAAAATAGGTGAACCCAGAAGATTAAAGGTTTCACGAGACAGCTTCTTGAGGCCAGGTAGAATGGAAGAGAAAAGGGAGAATTTATTAAAGGGGCCGGCTCCACATTGAAAAAACTCGCACTTATCCGAGTTAATCTCTAACCCAAGTCTAAGTCTAAGTCTTTAAAGAGGGGAATCAAAGTAAGGATATCTTGCCTCACGTCTTCTGGCTTTCCCCCAATAGTGCCATCATCTAGGTACCATATATTAAGAGGAGATTTTAAGGACAAGATTGCCTTATGGATTGCAAGGCTGAAAGTAAGTGGTCCAAGCGGATCCCCCTGCTGTGCACCAACTTGGGAAAGTATTAGGGAATTTTCGAAGAAGAGCTTAGAAGGGAACTGATAGACCTGTTGAAGAAATAGATAAATAGAAGGAATGTTTCTACTGACCTCAACAAGGAGTACGTCCCTTTCCACTGAGTTGAACGCGTTCTTAAGATCTAATTTTATCACTACACAATCTGCGTTCCCTGGCTCTGTTACAAATGTACGTGTTGCGTGTATTGCTCCCTCACACCCCATTTGGGTTCCGAACCCCAACTGGTGCAGCTGGAGGTATTTGGCCATATCCTTTCTAATAGCACGACACCCTAGCTTAGCCACTAAACGCCGAAAGATGCTCCCCACTGCAATTGGTCTAATGCCCCCATCTTTTTTTGACAGCGCGCACAGACTCGCCCCGTACATATATGGACAAACTTCCGGATTTAATTGCCCACTAAGAAGGAAGTTACACAAATCAACCAAAGATTCAAGCAAACGTTGCCCGTTGTCCCCTGCAGAATTCGTGATCAGCTCTTTTAAATAAACTGGACGAATACCATCCAAACCGCCCGCTGAACCATTATGAAAACTGCCTAGAGCCTGGACTACGTCTTCCTTTTTGACTTTTAAGATTTGAATGGATCGATCCGGCGCCAGAGGAAAAGCTAATGGACGCGATGGGGATGGATGTTTGGACCTCAAGGAAGCTAGAGTTTCGGGACCAGGCGGTGCTATTGCATCATCAGACATTAACAAGCGCACTGAATTGAACACATTTCAAACGTTTGACGCAAAATAATTTTACTTCTACTAGGAAGTCGAGATGGCCCAGTGGTAAGAACGCGGGAATCTTAACCGATGACCGTGGGTTCAAACCCGGGCAAGCACCTCTGAATTTTCATGTGCTTAATTTCTGTTTATAATTCATCTCGTGCTTTTCGGTGAAGGAAAACATCGTGAGGAAACCTGCATGTGTCTAATTTCATCGAAATTCTGCCACATGTGTATTCCATCAACCCGCATTGGAGCAGCGTGGTGGAATAAGCTCCAAACCTTCTCCTCAAAAAAGGAGAGGAGGCCTTAGCCCAGCAGTGGGACATTTACAGGCTGTTACTAAAAAAAAAAAAATTTACTTCTATCACTCGTACCGAGTTCTTTATTTGAATATTAAAAATTATTAAAATTATTAAGTTCTACAATGGAGAGTACTGATAACATAAATATAATAATAGATAGTTATTACTTCAAACATATATAATTTAAGTAGGTTTATAAATGGGGCTAGCAGCGGACTCAGCAAGAACTAGATAATACATATATATGCTGTGTGTGCGTTATGTGTACACTTGTGTGCATAACAATAAAGGGTTTCTCTGCGATGATATCGGGTAATTATGGAAAGCCAATTATGTATGTAATAGTAAATCTAATTTTACGCATAATTATTTTTAATTTTTTTTATATGGACGTAAAGTATTAATCATGGGTTTCTCAAGAATACGTTGAAAAAAAAAGCAAATCCATCTCAAAGAGAATTCAGTAACAGGATTAATTTAAAAATAATTTTAGTATTACTCAAATTTAAATCAGTGTTAATGGGAACAAGAAATTATATTGACAAGGAAGTCTAAGCTTAATGAATAACGATTTATTCAGATAAAAAAGAAAAACCTTTAAAGATGTGGCTGCATGGTATAATACCTTCGTAAATATTTTTGACATAGGAAAGCAGTAAAGAAAAAAACAATTAACTACATTAATTATCGTTTAAATGTTTAATCACTCTGTAGCGTTAGTATGCGATTGATTTTATTGAAATACGTATTTGACAACTCATTAGGTAAGTCAAAGCGTTCCTAATCCATTACCCGTTACTCGAATCACACGAAATTCATGTTAAATTATTCCTTTTGGTGCGGTCATTAATGTTGAAATTTGCGTGTGCCGATTCGATACTTGTTTGTTTGTTTTGTATACAGCCACATGTGCGAGTAGGGTGACTATGTAAAATTTATAGTTTGGATTTGATTATTATTTTATTTTAATTGTTCTTGTAAAAATGTTCTAATCATAATTTATTTTAAAACGTGGAGTTAATATTCACTCATTGAGGGATACATAATAATTTTAATTGTATTAAATTAATACAATTATTTGATTTAATCGGCGGGTAAGAGTTTTGACATCCGAACCGATTGTAATTTCGATTTAATTAAATCTTCTTAAATAATAATTAAAGACTGCTTGTAAGAACAAAATAGTTAATAATAATAATAATAATAATAATATCCTGGGACATTATTCACACACGGCCATCTAATCCCAAACTAAGCAGAGCTTATACTATGGAAACCAGACAACTGATATACTACATATACTACTTTTCTTTTATAAATACTTATATAGATAATTACATCCCGACTCAGGACAAACAGAATTGTTCATGCACACAAATGTCTGTCCTATCGAACCCACAATCTTCGGCGTGAAAGGCAAGTATCTACCAACCACGCCGAATAATTAATATTTAGATTTTTTGTTAAAATCAGTTTCCTTGTTATTTATAACCATCTATTAATTTATAATTGTTATAATTTAATGGATTACAACGTATCAAAAATATAAAAATTTTCGTAAAATCCAAAATATTAAACAATGATCTTAGCTATCATGATCCTTTATAACCCGCTTTATACGAACTTGCTATGTATATAAAATATAATCTTGCTACATTTTTAGTGTTTACTAACATCCAGTTTACAAGCATAACTGTTTGTTTATT
Organism: Nymphalis io; assembly: GCF_905147045.1. Lineage (NCBI taxonomy): Eukaryota > Metazoa > Arthropoda > Insecta > Lepidoptera > Nymphalidae > Nymphalis > Nymphalis io. The sequence continues at coordinate 1,478,530 of NC_065893.1, read as the reverse complement.
ACTTGAAAGCGTATTTTTAACTATATTTAAAGAAGACGAGATTTATATATTTAAAATATTAATTTGGTAATATATACAATATAATGGTGACCCTATACGTGAGTGGTAGCCGAGGCTGCGTTTGCGCTCAGTCATCGGCCGGCCGAAGACGGCGGCGACTGGCCGTTCCATTTTCGAAACACGCAATCACAACACACGAGTTCGAATTTAGTTTTTTTTAAATTGTTATTTTGTGCCAGTAACGAAACGGTAAGTTCATTTTTACATTTTATAATTACATATTTGTTCTTAGTTTAATACAATTTAATTGTTTATATATATTTAGTGAAACTTTCTCTTTGAATGTGTGTATTCCATTTAACCCACTAAAGTAAAATATTTAAGCTGATTAAGTATAACAAAAGCAATTGTGATGTTCTATAAAATTTGTTCGTACGAGTCACAAGGTACAAGTATTTTAGTTTTATCTACGAATTTGATGATATTGATATAATTTATATTGGACTTATACCATTTTAGTGTTTGGTAATTTTTATTTACGTAAAATTTTTCGCTTACAAATTTTACACGGTATAAATAATTATGGTGTATGGTGTAGAAAGGAAAATTACAATAAACTTTTTCTAAATACATTTTTTTAATTAAATTAAAAACAAAAATTACTACGCTTAATATTTATACAATAGTAATGTTATATTTAGTCAGTTTTGTACTAGTTTTATGGAAATGAGGATACAGGTGCGTACGTAAAATAGATTTTATGTACACAGAATGAAACTATTCAATGTATTTACGTGAAGTAAATTATTTCTACTGGTGGTAGGGCTTTGTGCAAGCTCGTCTGGGTAGGTACCACCCACTCATCAGATATTCTACCGCAAAACAGCAATACTTGATATTGTTGTGTTCCGGTTTGAAGGGTGAGTGAGCCAGTGTAATTACAGGCACAAGGGACATAAAATCTTAGTTCCCAAGGTTGGTGGCGCATTGGATATGTAAGCGATGGTTGACATTTCTTACAATGCCAATGTCTAAGAGCGTTGGTGACCACTTACCATCAGGTGGCCCATATGCTCGTCCGCCTTCCTATTCTATAAAAAAAAAAAAAAAAATTTTGTACCTACACACTACTTAAAAAAAAAAGTATTTGCTTTAGATATATATATTTTTTTTAATGGTATTTGCAGCTATTCAAGTCAAACCTTATTTCGTTTGTTTTCTATTTTATTTTATTTTTAAAGTTATTTTGAGTATCTTGAGTATTAATAATAAATATGTTATATGCCACTCCGTTTGATTACGTATAATAGAAGATTTTCCATATATCTTAAACTCCAAATCTTATGTACCTTACGTTTTGATGTAATTCGTTTATCATAAATGAATCATAAACGGAAACTAATGTACATGCCATCACGTTAATTAGTTTTTAATTTATAAGTCTTATCTATGTAAAAATATAATAAAAACGTCATTTGATGTTATCAGCGATATCTTAAATAATATTACAAATGCAAAAATGACTTTGTTATTTGTTTGTTACGCTTTCATGTTTTAACCACTGAACCGATCGTCATGTAATTTTGCTTAAACGTTGTCAGGGGTGCAAAAAGGACGAAGACATATGGGGAGCGGGGTATAATAGCCGAGAGAAATGGAAAATAGGAAAAAATAAAAACTAGTATCAAAAAACAAAAACAGACATCTTAAAAATATGAAAAATAAGCGGTCATAGTCAAGATAATTTCGAAAAAACTAGAATTATAGAACAGGCTTCTAGCCACAGTCGTATCAACCTAGCAGAACTAGTAAGAATGTCTAGGTCAAAGCACTTGATGTAGTTTTAAAGTCAAGGCTCCAGGATAGCAGCTAAGAATAATGTTATTTCAGAAATGACATCAACTAACTATGAAATATACTAACGGTGAAATGAATGAAATATGTTAGTCAAATTGTAGTAACTAATACTGGCCCTAGTGGCAGATATTTGACCGCCCTTATTTTTGAAAATTTGAGTTCGTTGGTTGATAAATAGAACAAAAAAAAAGGCTCCGAGCTGTTTTGTCTTTGCCTATTTATAAATAGACATTTATCGAAAGTTCAGTTCAGTTTACGGAACTGACTTTGTTTGGGACCGTCTCAATTATTATACCACCAATAATAATAATCAATACTCTGTATTATTGAGTTTTATTTTAAGAAATAGTCAGTGTTAATTTAAACACAAGAGATACCATAGTTGTCAGCTTATCAACAGTGAAGGACGGGCCTTATACTTCTTGCCGTGCAGGTATCTATGGCTGAAATAGTGGGCATTGGTTATTTGAATGCGCTAATCTTAGGCAATACAATGTTTTGAAAAAGTATTGTTTGCGTTAATCAACCCAATTATTAAGAAATACGAGACTACATAAAATCAAGCTGCGAACCGCAGGAGCGAAGCGGTTGTTTGTTACGTGAGTGAAACCTTGCAATTAAAATATAAAAGAAAAGAACGAAAATTGTCTAAACTTATATTTGCCCTGAACTATAGATAGTTACCTATATATGATAAGTTTTTCTTTGAGGTCAGGTTTTGGTAAGATTACATTATAATTAAATATATATATCATATATCTTCCTTATTTAGTAAAACCAGTGGTGCGTGAAAATGAACTTAATTATGATAACTTCTCGCAGCTTAACAACGTTACAATACAGAATAAAGTATCCAATGGAACAGCCATGATCGTCCAACAGGATTATATTACTGTTTAGAACTAATATATCTGGTGAACTAAGATATTATATTCCTTTTGCCTTAGTTACACTGCCTCACTCACCCTTCAAACCGAAAAACAATACTGGGTATTGTTTTTTGTGGTATAATATGAGATGTATGCCATCCATACATCTCATATTATACCACAAATATTTACCCAGACGGCTTTGCAGCCCACCAAGTATGTATTGCCAGTATATGGCATGTCAAAATGGCATGTCCGTTACAGCTCAATCGGTTGAGTGCAAGAATTGACTTCACACTTAATATTGGGACAATTTAAAATAAAAATCTCAAATATTATTTGTAATATAATTATGTTTGCAATTATCTCATAAGACTCATTATACATATTGTATCAGTTGTTATCACAAAATTACAAAATAAAAACAAAATAAATTACTTAATACAAAATAGATCACTACAATGAAAAGACAATATGTAACTTTTTTAAAATAGTTTTGACCAAGAAAGAACCGAAACAGCTCACGGATGCATAGTCTGTGAAGATTCGATAAACAATGTAATTATAAAAAATTCAACCACATCAAATTGGCAGACGAAAAAATAATGACGAGTATTTTTTTGATTCATTACTTTAAGACGATTGCGAAAAAATTCAACAACTATTTCGTCATAGAGATGACGACTCAAAACCTGTCATATTATATTGTCGACTTAACTGGTGTAAGAACTTGTTCGATGAAAGTGGCGCCTTGTATCTAAAGATTGGAGCATATTGATCTTAAATTGGTAAATATTTAAAAATAGTGTCCGCTGTAAATACCTTTTTAAAAGGACAACATGATTGTAATGGGTAAAATATTTCATGTAATCTATTTGAAAAAAATAACAACATACAAAATTAAAAAAATTAGGTAAAAACAAAACCACACACAAGCTAATTTAATATTTACATTATTATTTAAAGTAAAAAGTAAATTGTTCCATTTCATGTAATATACATACATATATATATATATATATTTTTTTTTTATAGAATAGGAAGGCGGACGAGCATATGGGCCACCTGATGGTAAGTGGTCACCAACGCTCTTAGACATTAGCATTGTAAGAAATGTCAACCATCGCTTACATATCCAATGCGCCACCAACCTTGGGAACTAAAATTTTATGTCCCTTGTGCCTGTAATTACACTGGCTCACTCACCCTTCAAACCGGAACACAACAATATCAAGTATTGCTGTTTTGCGGTAGAATATCTGATGAGTGGGTGGTACCTACCCAGACGAGCTTGCACAAAGCCCTACCACCAGTGCACAAAGCCCTACCACCAGTAACACAAAGCCCTACTACCAGTACACGAAGCCCTACCACCAGTACACAAAGCCCTACCACCAGTACATATATATATATGTATATGTATATTAGAAAATGTCCTGACTTCGTACTACTAAATAGAATTTTATTTATATTATTTTTATTTCTAAAAAAAACAAACCGCATTGTAAATATCATCAAAATCGATCCAGCACTATAGGAGAAGGTAAAAGTCATATCGACGAATTAAGTTTATGTACAAAATGATCATATAAAGTAAATAGTTTAATTTTCAGTGTAACACAATCCTTATATTACTCGTTTGCATGTAAGCTTAACGTAGCACTAAAAACAAAAGTCGTTGAAGACAAGATGTTCTCAGGACAACGACTCCGCATACCTCGACTATCCTCGACCGGTTCTGCAATAGCCAATTTCAAAGGTCCTTTACCTTTTTATACAAACCCTTATGACGTAAACGCCAACATCAACAAATTATGCACAGATTATATATAATATCAAAATATTAAGTATCACTTATAATTACTATTTTAATTGATTATATGATGGTCATTGGTTTTGTCCAAGGAAATTATTAATATTCCGTTATCCCCTCAAGTGTTAAGCTTGTGTTAGAAATGGGAACGATAATAGCCAGTGGGTCAGGATAGAACTTCACATCACTAAACCTTGTTCCTTTGAACTGTTGAAGCTCAATAAATCCAAATATATAAGGTTTGTTTAATAACAGCGCGTGTTAAAGTAGAATACCCTTTTTTAACGCTGGAAAAACGCATTACGCGTTTCCCCCACGGGAACAAGGGTGTATGGTGTGTGTAAGGTGTCGAGTGCGCCCCGAACATCGTAATACCCAATAAAAAACCAACGGTACCCTTTCCGTCTTAACGAGGAGCGCCACAGGATCGCTTGCGCATGCTACCGTGAAGCTCAAAGTAGATTACCGCTGTCAACCCCTCTCAATACATACTCGTAGTTATCGTAGAGCCGACTAAGGTGATTGTCAAGCACATTCGTCAAGCCTTGTTACATCCACTGACAAAAATAAGATCTTAAAATGTATCTACAACATTTTTTTTTTTACTTTTTTTTTATAGAATAGGAAAGTGGACGAGCATATGGGCCACCTTATGGTAAGTGGTCACCAAACGCCCTTAGACATTGGCATTGTAAGAAATGTCAAACATCGCTTATAGCCAATGCGCCACCAACCTTGGGAACTAAGATTTTATGTCCCTTGTGCCTGTAATTACACTGGCTCACTCACCCTTCAAACCGGAACACAACAATATCAAGTATTGCTGTTTTGCGGTAGAATATCTGATGAGTGGGTGGTACCTACCCAGACGAGCTTGCACAAAGCCCTACCGCCAGTAAACTTGATTATTGCATTAGCGTTTGCGTTCCTTAGGACCTGGCGCTTATTCTGTTCCTTCTCGTTGTCAAGGCCGGTGTGAAACAATGTCACGCAGATTGATAAAACACGTAAAACAAATACATATTTACTTAGTGGTAGAGCTTTGTTTAAGCCTGTCTGGGTAGATACCATTTATCCCATATTCTATAACAACCCAGCAATACTTAGTACTGTTGTGTTCCGGTTTGAAAGGTGAGTGAGCCAGTGTAACTTCGGGTTATGGATGGTGTAAGTCTTCCACTATCTAAGAGCGAATGTGACCATTTACCGGTGGCGGCTCATTGTAAATAAATAAATAATAGCTTAGCTACGCTTTATAATAATATTATTATTCAGTCTATAATCGTAACAAATTCACCTGCATTATAAAATAAAAATTATTTTATCTTTAGGAATTGTCAACACTAGCCATGTAAATGGTTTACGGGGAGCGCTTCGTAGTATTCAAATGTTTTTATTATTATAAATAAAGATTAAGTTCATTGAACCCACGATGTTTTAGTACAGATTGAAATATCCAAAGTTTAAGCGTCATACCTGGATATATTTATTAGTCTTCTTATATGTGTATATAAAATGGGATAATTTTATCGCAGTCAAAAATTAAAATATAATTCATTTAAACAGGCCAGTACATTAATATGATCCCACTGGTTCGGAAAGTATATTCTATCGAGAAGAATAGCCAAGATACGGTTTTCCGACAGTTAAATCACATTGGTATGTTAATTAAATATAAACTAAAATATTGCTCGTTACTGTTAAAAGATAAATAAAAATCAACGGATGCTTATTCCATACTTTTTATTACCTTTTTAGTCTTTTATTCTAAGCCGAGATGGCCCAAAGTTTAGACGCGTGATTCTAATCCGATGATCTCGGAGTCAAACCCGGGTAAGCAGCTCTGAATTTTCATATGCTTAGTTTGTGTTTTTAATTCATCTCGAGTTCGGCGGTGATAGAAAACAACCCGCATTGGAGCAGCGTGGTGGAAAAAGTTCCAAACATTCTCGAAGGAAGAGGAGGCCTTAGCTGAGCAGTGAGACATTCACAGGCTGTTAGATTAATCTTTTATAAACTAACAAACTTTATTGTTTTGATAATAGTTCTCGCATTTTTTTAATTTTAACATGACGAATTTATGAAATATTGATACTTAAATAGCAATTGATTGCAATGTGTAAAAAATGGATTGGACTTGCTTTACTGTTGATTTTCGGTTTTACGATTGTCTTTTGATTTTACTAATGAATGTTAAACAATATTGGTATTTAAGTAAATGTGACAAGATACATATTACAATGTAAATGTATTTATTATTTGAATAGATAACATAGACCTTGTAACGTCGTTTCGGCTCGCCGCACATCGCCGACATGGCTTTTATGCTAAAATACGCATTTACATATAATAATGTTGCAAAGTTTTAAATATATAATTATTGTTCACGGTTGAACCCTAAACATAATTTTTATCACTGGTTTTTGTATTAAATAAAAGAAATTAAAAATAGCCTTTATTCCCCTAACAAATTTTCATCATATCTTTGTTGCAACCTCCGCAATGTCCTGAGCAGGCTACCCGTACACATAATCCCTTAATTTCCTTCATCTATCCTGATATATTGTTTTCCATTACTTCGGCAAATTGTCCTCCCATTTCTCGATCAAGTCTCTCTGTCTTTTTCATTCCATTTCATTCTGAATTAGTGAGATTATTGGCATTTACTAAAAATCAAACGATAAGCGTATTTTTATAATAAACCTGAATAGCTTGTTTGTTTTTTTTTGTTTGAACTGGATTCGAAAAAATATTTTTGCACTTGACTTAGCATTACAACCCGGCTTATGTGAACAAGCAGGAACGTTGAACGTGGTCGATACCGCCCGGAGTAATTATTTAATGATATAATTTATCTTAAATTATTTCAATTACTAAATTAAAAAGCTGATTTATAAACTTTTTGTAATTATATGTCTATGTCAATTATTGACATTAACAAGACAATTTCTTGAGAAATATGTTTCTTTTTTAAGTCTTTAAATAAGTGTTTGAAAAGTTTACTTATATTATTAAAAGGCGTGTAATATGTTAGTAGATAATTGTGCTTTTGTTTGTTTGAAATAATTGCTACCAAGTCCGACCCGTATAGGTCTCGTTCTTTAACGTCTTTTAAAGATAATCTTTTATTAGGATTTAAACTCAGTCCGCCATGATGGCAATGACAGATCATAGCGGACTTATTCATGTTTTTATCCTACTAATATTAAAAATTTGCATGTTTACATAATAACAAATTATTCAAACACACAAAAATTTCATACTTTTTTTTCATTTTAATTTTGATCGGGCGAGGCTCTCGGCGAACACGTGTGTTAAATTTAAATAAATAATTCATCTAATAATTTTGTGAATAAAAATATTACTGAAGATTTTGTCGTATAAACCATTATTTATTGTTACCATTATAAAGAGGTAATTTAATTATTTGGTTTCCGGAGTCACAGAAAAAAAAAATACTAATGTAATCGATGTAATTAGAACTTTTAGAAATAATTTAATTAAATTTTTAATAAAATTTACGATACACAGTATTATTATGAATACATAATGAAACTTCTTTACAATTTAGATGTTACATATGACCTTGTAAGGTTTGACTCACATTATATAGGACTGACGCCTTTTCCCCGATCTTCTTCAGCGAAGCGGGTCAGCTGAAGCACTGTTCTCACGTTCCCGCTCCGCAGCCTCCTTCTGCAACATGATTTTTTTTAATTTTAGTGTCTATAACAACAAAGAAGCTCTTTAAGTCTTAGGTTGCTGGTTATTTGGCTCATATGGGCGTTTTTTCATATACAAATATTTATATTTTTTATAATAATATCATTTTTCTTAACTTTCAGACAATGTTGAAGATCGGTGGCGGCGCGGTGCTGATCGCCGCCATCGTGGCTGTATTCGTGGTCGCCACACAAGGCCGAGATCCGGACTTGGAGGCATCGGAACAGGAAGGCAGAGAGTATATCATGCATTTGGACAAGATGGCCGGTCTTAGGAAGAACAAAGCCAGCCTGGCTGAGTGGGCATACACATCTAACATCACAGAGGAGAACGAAGAAAAAAGGGTATGTTTTAGGACATATGACGTAAAAAAGTACCAGCTAGTAGGTGTTAACAACTTACATGCGCTTTTTTAAGGGAGATAAAGGAAGAGGCTCAGATTCCAACATGCTGCGCATGTGGTGCGTAATTTCTTGCAGCACGTACAGATTTCCTCAAACTGCATCCATGTCTAGGAGTGTACCCATGAGTGGTATGTAATAATTGTTTAGTACAATAAGGTAGAAACCTTTTCCTTGAAGAGGCGTACGCCTAGCAATGGAACAGTGATAGGATATTACCGATTTCGGTCACGGCGGAGAACTCTAGCGAGATTAGACAACTGCTCATGTAACTGACATATTATAGTGCACGAGTATGCACAAACACTGGTAAACTCTCTATTTCCTTCGACACTAAAGGTAACAGTTCAAGCGCAGGACTAAGCTTAACCTTTCCGAGGCACGGGAGTGTCTCGGAAAGCCACACACTTCCAACTTCAGCTCCGGGCTGCTACTGAAAATCTTCGACTTTGCATTTAGCCACTGTTTTTTTTTCACGCAGTGGAAACCTTCAGAAAGGTACCTAGCTCCCATGGGCGAGGGGGGAACTGGGTTATGTGGGATTCTTACCCACTAAAACCACTGCGATGGCCGTCCTCGTCACGGATGGGAGAGGTTGCGGGAACGTGTTAATATAACGCATTCGCGGCCTCTCCCGTGCTTTGCTCCGCTCGTGGCTTGGCGGAGCTCTCCACAGGGGCGAAGGTAATCTCGCCCCCCCCGCACTTTTCGCTAGTGCATACGGCAGCGCGAGGCCATCCCAGCTGCCGTCCTCCTCAGGGCCGACTGAAATAAGACACGCGAGGCCCCCAACTCACGCATTCACGGCCTCAGGGTTACGCCCTATCTTTTAAGCCCCGGACGTCGGGGCTGTGGGAGGGCCGAGACGACGCCGACATCGACTCCGCCGAGCAGGATTGGCCTTTTCCGTTTCCGCTCCGCCGTCTCCTTCTGGACCATGACTGTCTCACAGAAGGAGGCTACAGCCCTTCACGCCGATTCCCTGCGGAGCATCAACACGACTGCTCGCAGGGACAAGTCTTGTCCGACTTCGCGGATCAGGATCTCCCTCTCCGCATTCCACGCGCGGCACGCCTTCAGCGAATGTTGAGTGGTGCCCCGGTCTGCGCCGCAGTGGTAGCACATCGCCAACGATTCGCGTCCGATCTTACACAGGCATTCTCCAAAACAAACGTGACCAGACATTACCTGCGTAAGTCGGAAGGTGAGTCGTCGCTTTCTTCTCATCCAGGCTTCGAAGGCTGGCAGGATCGCTCCAACGAGTATTTAGCCACTAGACCAACGAGAGAGTCATGTCGTCACGTATCTTTATCATAAATACAGATTATACTTAAACTGGTTCAATTACGTCTCATTTATTATAATTGGATTAACACAATACGCGTAATCAGCGTAATTTGAGAGTACGAGCAATCTGGTTTTGTTGGATGGACAATAATTTGATTATTAATAGGGATAAGGATATAATTTTTATAGAAATTTCTGTAATACTATTTTGTATAGAGGTAGCTTATATTTGATTTTTTCTCTCATTCTTAAAGTCAATCAGAGTTAGAAATTGTTCAGTGTTGTACTTATAGATACATACATACGTCACATCAGCCAAACAGTGGGCCCAGTACACGATTTTCCTCTGTTTCAATCGGATTTTGGTCTTATTTTACTATGAAAGTGAAGTATTAGAGAGTGCACACGTGTTTTAGTAGAGTTGTGCACTATAATATCTCCTGCATAGACAGCCAGGCCTCAATTCAGCTATTTATTATTATTTATTAGATACGGCGGTCATTGAGGCAGTTTCATAAAATTATGTATTTCATTAATTTAAAGAAAATAATATACAAAACAAATACAGTTTTACAACACCTATCCGTTTTATTTGTTATGTACAAGTAGATGAAATTCACGATTGTCACGTGACACGTCATAATCTAAAGCAGGTGAAACTGCGATGTGCAGCTATTTATTTAATATTATTTTATCTTAAAATCTTAGACTTAGAAATTATTTTCATTTGGCATTAAAAATAATGTCTCCTCATTTATTACTATATAAGTAAGAAAAATAGGTATTAGAAAACTTTACAAAACAAAACTTAATAAAAAAACATTAATTCAAAACAAGATGCTTAAATCATTTTTTTTGTTTCAGATACAAGTCCAGCTCGAGCTGTCGAAGCAAGAGAAACAAGCGTGGGAAGAGACAAAGATGTACAGGTGGCAGGACTTCCAAGATTTCTCCCTTCGAAGGATGTTCAAGAAGTACAGTCAATTGGGTGTGTCAGCGCTGCCCGATGACAAGTACAAGCTGTTGATGCAGTGTGTCTCGGGAATGGAATCAAATTATGCAACTTCCAAAATCTGTGATTACAAGAATGCCACTAAATGTGACTTAGCGTTAGAACCAGGTTAGTAAATATGGCTAAAACATCCTTCTAACAAATGGTTTATAGTTATTTACCATTTATTAATTACATAAGCAATTTTACAAAATGTTATATGATCCTACAAATAAATGTTAAGCTGTCTAAGTTCAATGTAAAATATATGACATATTATCATTTATGGTTTTAGATATAACAGAGATATTTGCAAAGAGTCAAGACCCTGAAGAGCTGAAGCACGCCTGGTTGGAGTGGCACAACGCAGCTGGAGCAAGGGCTAGAAACAATTTCACTCAATATGTACAATTGGATAATGAAGCGGCAAAACTGAATGGTTACATATAATATACTTTTAATCCACTTTTTGGGAATTCAAAACAAGACTAAAATAAAGCTATTTACAGCTTTATTTTAGTTTTCGCCCGCGGCTTCGCCCGCATGTTTGTCAGGGCTTAGGTTAAAAATAGTTGTCAATGTCCTTAGCTCGGTCGGTTTAACCGTGAAAACATAACAGACAAAGTTACTTTCTATAATATAGTAGTAAAATATATGTACAGACTGCTTCCATATATTAAGTAGCAATGTCATTATTATGTCCTGTATCTTTATATATATATATATATATATACATATAAATATATGTATAATTGTATATAGATTAGATAACTGTATTATAAATATATCGTAAGTTGCCGATTCAATTTGGATCGGTCAGTCGAAAACTGTGTCCAGAGAAGACAAATAATTGGATTATCTTGTGGTTATAAATTGACATTGGTATTGTAAAAAATATTAGGCATTTATAATATTGGTTTTCCCTCAATGGCACCTAAGTTGTTTTTATCCCCTGTGATCTGCAAGCCCATCCAAACGGTTATGTCGGACCAGCTGTCAAGCGTAATACAAAAACGCATATGGTGAACGCATTAATTAGTCTTCTTAATTACATGCTTGTAATAATAATAATACCCTGGGATATTATTCACACACGGCCATTTGATCCCAAATTAAGCAGAGCTTGTGCTATGGAAACCAGACAACTGATATACTACATATACTACTTTTATTTTGTAAATACATATCTATATAGATAATTACACCCAAACTCAGGACAAACAGACATGTTCATGCACAGAAATGTCTGTCCTGGGTGGGAATCAAACCCACAACCTTCGGCGTGAAAGGCAAGTATCTACCACCGACGCCAACCAGCTCGTCCAATGATGCTTGATTGGATAATCAGAACTTGATCCTGAGCCTATATTTACAGTTGATATATATTTATTTTCATAACGTATTCGCACAGATGTGTTACATTTTGATCAACAATTCTGACAAAAAGCCTTAAGAAACACCCATATAAGCCGTTTCGAAAATCTTCTTATCAAATCACCGCATACTTGTAAAATTTGAATGTATATGATAAATAGTATTGTTAGAAAATGAGATGTGACGTCATTTTGGTAATGGAATATTTACAACGAGACTCTCCAAGAAGTTCAATAAGAGTTCATAATATAATTTATTCTTAACTACTTCTTGACCTAATATGAGCTCATTTAATCGTGACGGATAATGTCGACAAAAAATACCCAAAATGTTAATTTAAGTGCTTAAGTTTTTTGTCATTTTCAAATTAGATTTTTTATAAGGATATTTATTTATTTATTGAGGATAACCAACTGCAGTAGATATATTAGTTAAATAACTAAATAGAGGTTGAAAAGTTATTCGATGAAAATTGTATAAATTATAGGTTGTCACATCATTCATAAAAAGTATCATATAATTAGTGATGTAATAAGTGAATATATCATATTTTAAAAACTTAAGGTTGAATAATTTTTTATTCAGGATTCAAAGATGTGGCTGAATGGTGGCAATCAGAATATGAAGTTCCTGATTTCGAACAACAATTAGCAAAGCTATGGGAGGACGTCAAACCATTGTATCAACAGCTTCACGCTTATGTGAGAAAACGCCTTCGTGACAAGTATGGAGAAAATATAGTTTCAGCGAAAGGACCAATACCTGCGCATTTGTTAGGTATGTATATCAATATAAGTTATTAGTTAGCTACTTACATAAATTATTTTCTTGTTATGTTATAGTTATAGTTTTATTAATATTTACGCCGTTACGGTGAAGAAAAGCGTACCTAATTGAAATGTTTTGTATTGTAATTAAATGGTTACTTGAGAATGTTTTTTTATTCAGGTAACATGTGGGCACAGACGTGGAACAACATCGAATCCTTCACACGTCCATATCCCGATAAGAAAGAAATCGATATCACAAAGGCGATGAAAGACCAAAATTACACACCTCTGAAAATGTTCCAAATGTCCGATGAATTCTTTAGATCCCTTAACTTGACAGCGATGCCTGAGAAATTCTGGAACAATTCTATTATTGAAAAGCCGACTGACAGGGAGATAGTCTGTCATGCGTCAGCTTGGGACTTCTATGATGGAGAAGATTTTAGGTAATTACGCTTTTGTATTTCTGCTTCGTAAATAAGTTGGATAATTAAAAAAAATATAGTAATGTCCTGAAATATGTTATATTTGCTGATAACGCTAGAAAATGCCTAAATTGTCAATTCATTATCGCTCGAAGTAAAGATGAAACTGCTTAGCTTAAGCGTCATCAGAGGTTTCTTTATTTATTTTGTAAAGTAAGAAAAAGGTGGTGGTAAAAAAACATTCCAAATTCTCTCCTAACATGTCTGGCTTAATTTGAAGGATCAAACAGTGCTCAACAGTTGATTACGAATATTTCCAAACGACACACCACGAAATGGGCCACATACAGTACTTCCTACAATATAAACACCAACCTGTGGTATTCAGAGATGGAGCAAACCCAGGTAATTTAGGTCATAATTTTTTTCTAAATCCAGGATCAAAATGTGCACATCAGTGAATATGGAGCATTTCAAGGTAGTTCATCACGAAATGGGTCACATCCAGTATTACTTGCAGTACAAAGATAAGCCAGTAGTTTTCAGAGCTGGAGCGAACCCAGGTGACTTTTGGAGTCGTAACTAACTTATATGTACTAAAACTATAACATTTGTCATAAAAATTTATATTTTTTGAATATTAAATATCTGTTTACGAGTTTATTTTTACAGTTAAATGTTTATGAAAAAAAAAATCATGTGCGAGTTACCAGTCTTTATAATAATTCATATTATATGTCAATGTGTCTTTAATACTCTGCTGTATTTATAATTCTTAATGAAGTCTCTTGTTTGGTACTGTCATCAACCTGATTATTTCGTGAGAAAACGCTCGAACGTATATATACTATATGTAGTTGATTAATATACTTAATACTAATATTTGTGTTATTGTTATCATACATTTAATTTTTTTTTTGTTGAGCATGCGAAATCCATTTTTTTTAACACCTGCGAATGTCCCACTGCTGGGCTAAGGCCTTCTCTTCCTTTTTTGAGGAGAAGGCCATTGCCATTGCCATGCCGAATTCAATCAGAAATTATTTCAAATTTCACATTTTTCTTTTAGGTTTCCATGAAGCTGTGGGTGACACGATAGCTTTATCAGTATCTTCGCCGAAACATTTAAGGCGCGTTGGTTTGGTTAGTGGGGATGCTGAAGATGAACAAACTGAAATAAATCAACTATACAAAATGGTTAGTTGATCATTTTCTGGATATAACTTGATACGTCTTGTATGTAGGTATCTTAATTTAATTAAAATATTTGAATTATTAGTATAAATATTATATATATTTTTTATTATAAACCTTTTACTGGATCTATTACACGAACTTTTACGTGACTATATTAATCATCTAGTACAATCTTGTTTTTGTCAGACAACTGTGTCAGTATTAATTTACCGCGTAATTCGACTTAAAACAATGGTGGAAATCCTCTTCCGTTAAGGATACAATTTCCAACGAATAAATTTATTCCTTTAACTATATGTACGCTTATCTTGTCGTATGCGTTGTTCGTATCTGATATATACCAAACGTTTGGTGGTTCTTGCGATAGGGCATAGACAAGATCGTGTTCCTGCCGTTCGCGTACACCCTGGACCTGTTCCGCTACGGCGTGTTCCGCGGCACGACGAGCGCGGACGACTACAACTGCCACTACTGGCGCCTGCGCGACGCGCTGCAGGGCGTGGAGCCGCCCGCCGCGCGCTCCGAGGACGACTTCGACGCCGCCGCCAAGTACCACGTGTCCGCCGACGTGGAGTACGCCCGGTGAGACACCGGCGCCGGCGTGCGCCTTTCTAATCGAATATGTCCTATTTCTTGTGCTTGAAATAGTTACATCTTGGCTCAATGATAGTACCGATATATTTAGATTGATTAATATTCATATTAACTTTACACACGTAATATTTTATTGGAATTATACACATTTCAGATACTACGTGTCGTTCATAATTCAGTTCCAATTCCACCGCGCTTTATGTCAGCTCGCCGGGGAATATGTGCCCGAAGATCTCACCAAGAAACTGGTTGACTGTGACATCTACCAGAGCGTCAATGCTGGAAATGCTCTCTCGTAAGAACATAGGGAACTTTAGTTTATTTTCCTTAAATGATTTATATTCTAAATCCCCAGCATAAACTTTGTGAAAGGAGTGAAAATGACAAAAGGTATACAAGAATTTTAAGCTTCTTATTTATTTACTTTTTTTATTCTATTTACAGCAACATGTTGAAGATGGGTTCATCAAAGCCGTGGCCAGACGCGATGGAGGCGTTGACCGGTCAGCGTGCCATGCGAGCGGATGGTCTCCTAGAGTACTTCCGTCCTCTGCACGAGTGGCTGCAGGCGGAGAATCAGAGGACTGGAGAGTATATCGGCTGGGAGCCCAGCAAAATACGTATGTTCAATATTTTAGTGGTTTATACCAAGTTATTTAAACAACATTTTTAACTAACTTATTGGGCTGATACTTTACATACACTTTGAATGATAATAAATTCTTGATTTAGACTCAACTGCAAGCAACCTCTTTGCGAAATTTCAAATGAGATGTTCAGTCACGATTACTTACATCGCCAATGCACCACCAATCTTAGGAACTAAGATGATATGTCCCTTGTGCCTGCAGTACATTGGCTCACTCACCCTTCAAACCGAAACACAACAATAAAATAAGAATTGCTGTTTAACGGTATATTTTTTGATGAGTGGGAGGTACCTACCCAGACAGGGCTAATAATATTAACACAGTATACAATAACCAGGACGGATTTTTAATAAAATATGTGATGTCGTAGAATACTGCACGGCGGAGCAGCTCGCCGCGCTGGAGCAAGCGCAGCAGGACGGCAAGGACTCGTGACAGTACTTATTTAGGATAATAGAATAGTATTGATAATAAATGTTTTTGTAATATATTTCATGTTTTATTTTTATATACTCCACGCTACCAAACGACATTTAATAATTAATTTATATAATCTATGGTATTCCTGAAGAAATGACGTGTCGCCGACGTTACTATCAGTACTGGACCTAACAGGAAGTATACTCATCCACACAAAATAAAAATATTTCTAAAGTGGTATAAATTAAGGAGTTATTGATTTTTTTAACGTTAAAATTAAATTGAAAAGAATTTAGACCCGAATTTAGAGTTTGTAATAAAACCATCAGGCGGAGTAGAGTCATTTGCCATCCCGGGGCATATAAAAAAAAAAAAACTAGTTAGATTGTAAGCTGTCGAAAAATTATGAACGGCGATTGTTTTATAACCGAAAAATTATAAACTATCAATATTTTATGTTTTATTGTAAACTAGTGTTCGCCCGCATGTTAGGTAAGGGGGGAGATGTTGATGTTGTGGAGAGGAGTTGTTATACTGGTGGTAGGGCTTTGTGCAAGCTCGTTTGGGTAGTTACTAGCGGGTTCTCATCAGATATTCTACCGCAAAACAGCAGTACTTGGTATTGTTGTATTCCGGTTTGAAGGGTGAGTGAGAAAGTGTAATTACAGGCATAAGGGATATAACATCTTAGTCCCCAAGGTTGGTGGCATATTGGCGATGTAAGCGACGGTTAACATTTCTTACAATGCCAATGTTTATGGGCGTTGGTGTTCGTCCACCTACTTATACTATAAAAAAGTACTCTATTTTATTCCACGGGGTTCAATCTTGCTTCATACCAAATTTCATCAAGATCGGTTCAGTGTTCTAACTGTGACAGCGTAAAAGATAGACAGAGTTACTTTGGCATTTATTATAACATTAGTATAGATTGAAATTGCCACGTTTCTCAACTTTTACAATTATGTCTAGAATAATGAAGACATCAGTGAATTAAGGTGATATGTAACATTTTTTTTTGACATAATTGAAGGTGTTGCTTTGCATACGATTGTCTGTCTGTAAGAATGTTATGAAAAAATATGCTTATTTCTTAACATATTACATTCATTAATTTTCTTTTTGTGCCAAACTATACAGTACAAAAAATTGCTTTAATTGTATCTTAAAGTCACACAGAAGTTCAAATTTATCGCTTTTTATTTAAAACTTTAATGCTCATTTAAAAAAAATTATAATTTGTGACTTATCACCTTTATCAGCTCATGTCTTCATTTATTATAAACTAATTATGTGGTAATACATACAAATAAAACCATATACTAATTTTAATGTTCTTGTAAATTGTACATTTTAGTAATTTAAAGAGCAAGTCTATACTTGTGCTGTATAATGGTTAGTTGGTACTTCTAACCGGACTACCCGTAAAACAAGTCTAAGAGCCTTTGATATCATACCCTACTTTATAAGGAAATGTCAGTGCTTATAAGTGTATTGAATGTTAAAATAACAACTTGAGTGGAATTACGAGTAGTAGTTGATGCTTTAATATAATTATTTCTGAGCGTACATTTATATATAATCAGGTTAAAAAAATATCTTGTACACACAATACGACTCACTGAGAAGTTCTATTGATTTTTCGTTTAAAATTCAAGTTTTATTTTGTTTTTCGTTTCATTGAAAGTAAGTTTTTATTTAATACCTTAATATAACTTTAATTGTATTTATTTTTATGCATAATTGCATACAAGGTATTATTAGTTTATTATTTTGTTTGTCAAAAGTTTACGGATAATAGTGTTGCAAGAATATCACGTGTGAATCCACAAATTCGCTTTGGTAGCAGCCTGAACTGAACTCGAAATCTTCTCCTTAAAGGGGGACGAGGTATTCACCCGGGAACTCGTGGATTAACAGCTCCAACTATACTCTACTACTCTAATTTCATCCGGCACATACAGGTTTCGTTATTATGTTTTTCTTTATCATTACCACAAAAAACAGACACTGCTATGTGGTACGCACACTGGTAGCTGTGGTACACACTGGTAGCTGGGCGTACCTGGTGGTAAGTGGTCTTTAACAGTCAGAGACATGTGCTATATGAATTATTAACCACCCTTTACATCGCCAATGCGCCACCAATCTTGGCAACTAAGACGTTATATCCCTGTGTCTGGAGAAAACAGGTTCAATCACCCTTCAAAAAATCACACAACAATACTAAGTATTGCTGCTTGGCGGTAGAATATATAAAATGGATTGGTGGGTAGCATCAGTGATTCTTGCCTCGTTCGAACCTTCCGTTAAGAAATCTTCCGTTAAGATTCGCGTGTTCTAATCACTAAGCCATTTGGGCTCAGCTTAAAAATAATATCCTGAGACATTTTTCACACACGGCCATCTGATCCCAAATTAAGCTTGTACAAAGCTTGTGCTGTGGAAACCAGACAACTGATATACTACATATACTTCTTTTCTTTTTATAAATACATACTTATATAGATAATTACACCCAAACTCAGGACAAACAGACATGTACACAGTTCATGCACACAAATGTCTGTCCTGGGTGGGAATCGAACCCACAACCTTCGGCGTGAAAAGGCAAGTATCTACCAACCACGCCAACCGGCTCGTCGTGAAAAATGACTGACTATAACTTATTTCAAAGATTATCTTAAGACCAACAATGACAAAAAGAAACATATTGGATGTTTATCTGTAATAAATTATCGTATTCTTGTGTCACTAGTTATCAAGTACTTCATGTGTTCAAGATCACATCACAATTCAAGTAGTCCGTGTCGCGAGGCCGACGGATCAACTGGGTGAGTGTTCAGAATTACCTATTCATAACGAAACAATTGATTGATTGCAGTACAGACATCTAAAAATACGATTTTTTTAAATAGTAATGGTTTTAGTAATGTATATGTTTTTTTTTTATATTTCGACTTATTGATTGTAAAAAATTGACTACAATGTTAGAAAAACGAACACCTGAAAATCAGGGGATTTTTTTATCTCCTACATTTGTTGTTTAAAATGTACTTATTTATATTTTAAAAGGTCTGGAGAAGATCATGTCATGTCCATTTTATTGTAACAATAATTAATGACCTTAAGTTGTTTGTGTCAGAAAAGACTATAATGATTTCATATATTTTAGTTAATTAAAAAATAATCCAATTATTTCCCATAATGGATTATTATAAATAAATATTTATGTTATTAGTGACTAAAAATGTACAAAATAAAAATCACTCTTCATTTGCTATGGTTGGACCATTTGCTTCGGACAATTCTCACTCGACAAAAGACTTAAAATTTTCACGAAAATGAAAGACAAGTGAACGTAATAATTCATTTGCATATAAACAAATAACTTTGGAGGTAGAAGATTATTGTTAGTAAGTTTATGTTTAGTGTTTGTCAAGTGTCGTGTCATAGTGTATTTGCTAAAATGCCTTGTGGATATTGCTCTGAAACCACTAAAAAGGTTTTACTTGTGAGTCAAATAATATTCTCAATATGTCCACAGATGTTATGATATCAAGTAGTTTTCTCGATAAGATCAAATATATTCAGACACTTCTTGTGTTGATAGAACATCAGTTTCGATTCTTTGATAACAGAGTAAAATAGTTTTTTCTTAAAATTTGTATTTGTTTTTTTTTATGATACAATTGACAGGTAGGGTTTAAGATTTTCCTAAGACCAACTATAATGACAAATTGTTATGAAAACTAAATTTGCCGGGTAATATTTAGTTTATCATAATAAAAATAAAATAACAATGATACCTTAAAAAATAATAACTTTATGAATTATGTTTATATTATATTACGATGACGAACATACATATTAAAGGTTTTGATGGTGCATTTATCTTTGTTACTCTGTCACGCAAAAACTACTAAATAAAATTTGCTTACCTGGGGGTAACAAAAGGCTACCTAACACCCTTCCCTTCACTCGCGGACGTAGCCGCGGGTGGAAGCTAGTAATATAATATTTTTTGAAATAAATAATATATTGCTAATATATTTTGTCAAAATAGTAACAATCTAAACATTTGAAATGTAACGTTATCAATTTTTAAATCAGTGATTACTTGCTTTGATAAGGTTTACGGTTGCTGTAACCAAACTAAACCAAAAAAAAAAAACCATAAGTGTCAGTCTACAAACAAGATGTTTTTCTTTTAATCAAAAAATAACTAAGCTTATTTATTGAGCTTACCATAATTATATAATTATAGCTCACGTGTTCCCCTCCTCTTACAACCCGGGTTCCTTCAAACGAGGCGTGAAGAAGCATCTTGCGGGCCGGCAAGGCGGGGACGGCTAGTACAGAACATTCTTCCCGACTGTACTGGCCGTCGTCGCGTTTGGACTCTACTACCACTTACCATCAGGTGAAGTAGAGTCATTTGCCATCCCGGCGCATATAAAAAAATTTTTATAAATATTTATTCACTTTTTTATATCTTACATACATAAGTAAGTGTGGCAACCCTAGCTCTCGCAGTTGTCCATCACAATGATATCGGTTATCATTGTGATTGACAACTGCGAGATTCTAAGCTCAATTGACACATTCGCTGAATTGAATAAAACACTTACGTTTCACTTAGGTTCGCAAAATATAACAATTTCATAATTTTCCTTTAGCTTTAACATTTATTGTTTATGATTATTAATTCCACAGCCCTGTTTTGACGTTGCGTTAGCTATTTTGAATTTAATTCTTATTTTAATTCATAAAGTTTGTATCGGATGCTTAGTTTTTTTTTCATAAGCATTTGAACACGTTTATTTAAGGAACACACTTCTGATTTGAAAACTTACTTATAGATATATACTCATTGATCTTAATTGAAGATAGAAGTTTCAAATCGGGACAAACATTGCTCAAAACAGCATTTATTATAATATTTATTTGTTATAATAAAAATGAATGATTCATTTAAATAAAATTGAAAGAAAAAAATAATTGTGAGTTGTTACGCATACATTTTTTCTTCGTTTGATTGGCCTTAAATATACGTGCGGTTTTTTTTCTACCGGAACGGGTTGCTAGTAATTAAATAATAATTGATTTAGTGCTCGACTGTTCCTGACACAAATCCTGATTTGTGTCCATCAACAAGTAATAATGTCCTCCAGACCGTTTTCGGCTACGGCGGCCAATCTCAAGAGAGATTAGCCAACTACACAGGAGATATTATAGTGCATAAGTATGTGCGCAAACACAGGTGCATTCTTTATTCCCTAACTCTCATAATACGATGGGACGGCAATCCGACACGACCATAAAGAGTTCAGGCGCAAGACCAAGGGCTTTACGTGCTTTCCGAGGCATGGAAGTGTACACACATCCAACTTCCAGAGTTCGGGCTGCTACTGAGAATTTTCTGATAGAAAACCCCAATAACTTTTGTTGGCCCGACCTGGGAATTGAACCCAGGACCTCATAAAGTTTGGATAAAGAACCTAAAGACGTAAGGGTTTGCGGCCTTACATCAAACCACTAGACCAACGAGACAGTTAGAGACCATTAACAAGTATTGGTGGAATGAATTTCAAAAACCATTTCCTCAAGAGGCATTTACCAAGCATTAGGAAATTGAATGCCAGTTACTATATATATGGCAATATTTTTTTTCTCTTGGTAGCCGTTAAAATAACTAATTATATGTATAAAAAAACACATTAATAATATGTTTATTAACAATAACCATTTGCTCAAAATAATCATCCAATGGTTATAAATATAAATATTCGCAATATATCAACATTAGAACGTTTGTCAAACAAATCATTATTTATAAAATATATAATACCTTATTCTAGTTACAGATTAAATAACTATATTTGATAAAATAGATTTATTTTTTGTTAAACATCGTCGCACCTTGACCGGACATTTTTTACTAGAATTTAACTTCTATTTGTAAACTAAGATCCAAAATGTCTATTCAGTAGCGGATATTGGTTGTGTAATCTTGTCTCAGTGCTGAACAGGTAAATATATAATTAAAATTCTTATTAAATTACATACGACAATATTAATGTATTTAATGAATTCAAAGCAATGGTATAACATTATATATATAATGAAAATAATTAATAATCAAAAAAAGAATGTGCGCAATAAAAAAGGAGTAAGTGAACACGAAAACGCATTTATTTAATTATTTTGTTTGTATGTTTATATACGCTTATCTCCGTACTACTGAACGAATTTTCTGGTGGTTTTAACAGATAGATTAAGGTCAGTTTAACGGTTAAAGTCGCGGGCACCAAATAGTCCTAAATAAATTAAATAATATTTGATATTTGAATACACTGTTGTTTTGAGTTTGCGGATGCAACACTAGATGCGCCGCGCGATTTTAACCCCCGTTGAACGTTACTGCTATGCCACCGTAGGTTGTATATTTATTTCAAGAGTATATTTTATTTTTAAAAGATACAGAAACTGTATAGTATTACGTTAAATGAATCAATTGATTCAAGGATATAAAAAAGTTTCCTCTTAAAAATAGTAGAAAAGATAGAACCGCGCAGAAATAAAGAAATTAATAATCACAAAAAATCTAGAATACAATTTAATTATATAATTTAAATTAAACATTTATCGGATTCTTGCATTCTAGTAAGAAGGGTAGTGTGTGAGTTTAGTTATAGGTACAAGGTCATAAGAATTGAGGTCGCGCTGTAACCACTGCAAGGATAATATACGTTGACGTCTAGTGTTTCTTGCATAGCTAATGTATACAGCTATGATGACATGACATGACAGTGGTGATGACATTAGCTTGTTAATAATATTCCGAAAAAATAAATAAATGATGAATTTCGAAACACGCTGTACATGTAATTCTAAACTCAAATTATCTGATTATGGGCTGGAGGGAAAACATTGCGAAAAAACTGCATTTTTAAATAATTCACATTTATTTAATTGGATATATATTTCAGACAACTTTATTAGTTATTCGATAATCAGTGAAGGGCCTAATATTATCTCCGACATTACTTAACATTTCCATTTACTTCTAAAACATATTACTCTACACTTATTTATATATTTTCCTATATTTCTTATACTTATTGACTTACTTTTCTAATTATATGCAAAATCACATATGACCGACTTTATTCTATCCATATCTAGATCTTAAGTTACCTCTTTGGCCAATATCATTACTAACTGCTCACTGGTTTATTCATGGCGAGGTCTAAAAGAGACAGAAAGTTCAATTTTTTTAATTAGAAAGAAAACAAGCAATATTGTTCATCTCCATATGTAGAGACATGCAATGTATAACAATTTTTGTTTCTAGTAATTTGTGTTTTTTTTTGCAAATCTGCGTTCTATTGACCCAGTTTTCTTGTATCGTGGAAAAGAACCTTGGCATACAATTATGTGTACAACGTTTTTCTTTTATTTACGAATTTAAAGCAATTTTTTAACAATATCTAGCAAGTTCAAGATGGTCATGCCGTACCATAGTAAATGCAATAGGATTTCTTTTGAAGGCCCTGTCAAATGTAAGCTACGTTTGACAGGGCCCTCAAACATTTGTGTTTCTAACATATATCGTGATTCTGTCACAACCATAATTAGTGGAGCAGAGGGATGGAATAAGTCCCTAATATTTTTCATTACTTTATGCATCTTTATTCCACGCGTCTTTGTCCAACAATGCATCAGTTAGGGATACTAATGTACTCTTACCAGTACAATAGTTGCTTACCAGTTTGAGCATCTGGTCATTGGTCTTTCCAAGAGTTTTATTAGACAAGTTTGCATTAAAATAATTATTTATTTATAATATTAATTTTATGTGCTTTCTTTAAATTATTCGGTTATAAAAATCTCTATGTACAATTGAAATTAAGATATTCTTTATATATTTTTTTTTCATTACAGATAATGTTTAAGATCCTCGTAGAGTTGGCCCTTGTTGGGGCGATAGCCTCAGTCTTCATAGTTGCAGCTCAAGGCCGCGCAGCTGAGCGAGCAGCTGAAGAGGCGTCGGGAAGAGAGTATATGCGAAACTTGGATGAGCTGATGTCTAAAGCTAAGAACAAAGCAACGATTGCTGCCTGGGATTACCAGTCAAATATCACCACTTATAATGAAGAAAGAATGGTATTATTCTACTATATTTTTTACACTTTTTGAGGTTAGGAATTGGTCAAAATTTCATGTGTTAACTTTTGTTTATAATTTATCCCGTGCTCGGTAGTGAAGGAAAACATCGTGAGGAAACCTGCACGTATCCGAAAAGGTTCAGGCACATCCATCAAAACTCTTTTGAACAGGAGGCCTTATCCCAGTAGTGAGATATTCACAGGCTGTTACTTTTATATTTTTATATACAAATATATATTATCTTACAAACATGTATTTTAAATGAGGAAACTTTATTAATTGAATCCAAATCTAACCATTTATGTAGAGCTGTGAGAATGCTTTGGATATCATTTAAATGATCTCACCTTAGAAATGTTGTGTCAGGCAAATATATCTGAAATACAGTAACAGCCTGTTAATGTCCCACTGCTGGGCTAAGGCCTCCTCTCCCTTTTGAGGAGAAGGTTTGGAGCTTATTCCACCACGCTGTTCCAATGCGGGTTGGTAGAATACACATGTGGCAGAATTTCAATGAAATTAGACACATGCAGGTTTCCTCACGATGTTTTCCTTCACCGTCAAGCACGAGATGAATTATAAACACAAATTAAGCACATGAAAATTCAGTGGTTCTTTCCTGGGTTTGAACCCACGATCATCGGTTAAGATTCACGCGTTCTAACCACTAGGCCATCTCGACTCTGAAATAAATCTATCTGAAATAAATTAACTTAAATATTGTCTCGCGTTTCAGCTACAAGTCTCTCTTGAAATAGCAGAAGAAGAGAAAGAGTATTGGAAAGAAACAATGACGTATTTGTGGCGTGAATTTGAAGACCCTGACCTAAAGCGAATGTTCGAGAAATATTCAATTTTAGGCACAGCTGCTTTACCAGAGGACTTAAATGAAAGGTTGATCCAGGCTATCAGTAATATGCAATCTACGTACGCCAAGGCAACAATTTGTGACTATAAGGATCCTAAAAAATGTGATTTGTATGTAGAACCAGGTATGCACTCACTAATATTATTTATGTATATGTTTAACTTATGTATATGATTTTTTTTGTTTGTGCTTATAACTGCATGTTTCTATAACTCTTTTAGTGTACAATAAAACATATTCTATTTTATTCTATGTAAATATGCATATATGATATTATAATTATTTAAATTTTTAATATTTTTTTAAAATTATATTGTATACTTTGTTGTTTAACAAAGTATGTGTGTCAATTAGACACAAAATAATAATTATATACACTCATACATAAAGAGTCATGATTACATCCAAATATAGTACTGTAAAATACTAAATAATTACAGAGATAACAAACACGTTTGCTCAAAGTGACGATCCAGAAGAACTGAAATATACCTGGTTAGAATGGCACAAGGCAGCAGGTGCTGCTTCTAAAAATAACTTCACAGAATATGTCAATATGTACAATGAAGCTGCTAAGTTGAACGGTACGTAAATTTTATTTATAGCCGTTTTACTTGGTTCGATTTTAGTTGACATTTATAAACAAAAAAATAAATCGAATGAAAAAAAAATTACATTTTATTAAATTGACTCGTATTGTTTCAATTTGAATGAGGGTTGAAGGTAATATTATCACTTGAGAGTTTCAGACTGATATTACTGATTTATCACTGGCCACAAATCTAAATTATTTTATTTGTATTTTTTTATGTTTTAACAAAATATTTATTGTTCACTAGATTGTTCTTAATACTTACAGACTGAAGTAGAACTTTCCCATCCAATTGAATTATTAATTCCATTTAAATTATGGAATTTAAATACACATATTATATGTATATTATATGCTACATATTTCATACCACTTTTATTTCAGGTTTCGAGAGTGTAGCTGAGTGGTGGTTAAGCACTTATGAAGAACCAGATAGTGAAGAACAGTTTGCCGATCTCTGGGACCAAGTTAAGCCTTTATATCAGCAGATACATGCATATGTCAGACGCCACTTAAGACTCAAATATGGCGAAGACGTAGTATCAGCAAAAGGGCCGATACCTGCTCATTTATTAGGTATTTGTAATCATTTTAAACTTCTAGTACATCGAAGATGGTATTATGAGGATTTCCGTGATTTTTTTTATTTACAATAATTAACTGTAATAATAGAAAGCCCATTATCACTGTCTATTATTTCGTCTATTAAGGTTGTGTAATTTAAAATTTAATTTGAAAGAAAACACGATGATGTAAGCTGAGGGTATAAAATGCAGTCTGTTCAAGCGCTTGCTTAATCAACCACCGAGCAATTTCAATATGAGTCCCAACTGTTAATCAATCTCCATCTCAAAAGTCCTACTTGAAGCTTATAACTATATGAAACGAGTGTAAAATATTCATATAAAATGCGTTATAGGAAATATTTGGGCGCAAACTTGGAACAACGTTGAGAAGTTCACGAGGCCGTATCCTGAAAAACCTGACGTAGATGTTACAGCGGCTCTCGTCAGTCAGGTATGTATTTAAATTATTAGATTTATTTTTCATTCTATATTAATTTTTATTGACCACTTACTATATACACTAATGTAAATTTTACAGAATTACACAGCTCTAAAAATCTTTAAAACAGCTGAAGAGTTTTTCAAATCATTAAATTTGAGCGGTATGCCAGATATTTTCTGGGAAAGGTCAATTATTGAAAAACCCGACGATGGTCGGGATATGGTATGTCATGCGTCAGCGTGGGATTTCTTTGATGGGGAAGATTTTAGGTATTTTTTTTTTGTTTCAATTAAACTTATTGTATAAAGAGCTGGAGAATTATGCACATAAGAAATTGAATACTTTTTAACTTACATATATATCAAGGAGAGCCGAGATGGCCCAGTGAATATTAACCGAAACTAATTTACCGATATTAATTAGCACATATATATTAATCAAAGACAGCAGGTTTTCACCCGAACAAACACTACTAAGGTTTCAAGTGCTTAGTTTTGTTAGTAATTATTCGTATTTATTAGTATTTATTTTCGTTCATAGCGGTAAAGGTAAACATCGTCTGGAAACCTTCATGTGCCAGATGAAATTCTATCTCAACCAATTTGCTTCGGAGCAGCGTATTGGAATAAGCTCTATACCTTCTGGTCGAGAGAATTCTTTCCTTTTCCTAGAAGTGTTTTACAGGCTGTTAATTTATTTTAATATATATTTAAGGATTAAGCAATGCACAACGATCACAAACGCTTTTTTCAAGACAACTCACCATGAAATGGGTCACATACAATACTATCTGCAATACAAGGACTTGCCCGTAATATACAGAGCAGGAGCTAATCCAGGTATGATTTATGGAATCCATACATTATTTATAAATTTAAATACATGTTAGATTATAAATAATAAAAATCAGTGTTATTTAGCATCACCACTAATAGTGACATAAAATGATTATGTATATATAATATACCTAATATTACGCATATTTATTAAGTTTCTATGTATTTGGTATTGATTGTAAGTGCACACTTTGCTCTATTATTGTACCTGTCAATTTTTTTATTCTTTTTTAATAGAGGTTGCCTGTAAGATATAAGGAATTTGCATACTTTATGATCTACCTATTTTTTATACACTATTTGTAAATTGTGTGCAATAAAGAGTTAATAAATAAATAAAATCTTTACATACTTATATCAGTTAACGTGAATTTAGGAGTATTAGTTTTCTGTGAAGTGAGTTAATAGAGCGGAGCTAAAATCATTCTATTCAGAACATCGACTCTGTCGCTCTGACCGTGTCAGAAATATAATAAATTAAAAAAATATTCAAAATGTCTTAGTCTTCTGTAAAGTATATAAATCTTCTATATTTTTTTTCAGGTTTCCATGAAGCAGTCGGTGACGTTATCGCTCTATCAGTATCAACTCCAAAACATTTGCGTGTCATGGGCTTACTCGAAGACGGACCAGATGATTTAGAATCTAACATAAACCAACTATATAAGATGGTAAATCAACGTCCCATAGATGTCCCATTCATAGCAAAATCTTTATATTGTTTCATAATTTTCTATTTTTTCCAGGGCTTGGATAAAATTGTTTTCCTGCCTTTCGCATACCTCCTAGACTTGTTCCGTTATGGTGTGTTCCGTGGTACGACCACTGTGAACGATTACAATTGTCACTTCTGGCAGCTGAGGGAAACTCTGCAAGGGGTTGAACCACCAGCGACTAGGACTGAGGATGACTTTGATGCTGCTGCTAAATACCATGTCTCTGCTGATGTTGAATATATGAGGTAAAGTTTGAAATTTGACGTAGAACTTTAGTTAAATTTGCAACTTCAATAGATACAATACTGTAATTTAGAGAAGGATGAATAAAGGAAAAAGATTAATTATTCAATATTTTTATCAATGAGATATAGCATAATCTGTCACTTGCTTAAAATATTTTATTTACCCTTTTTAATAATACAAAATTAAAAAAAAATCTTACAAATTTAGCGAGCGTGTACATTGAAACTGACGGTATTCTCTCAAATAATGTTGGTATCATTATAATATGATGAGAAGAAGGGCTTATTCTAAATTAGAGGAGACATTTTTGAGTTTTTTCTATATTAATTAATAACCACGCTCTAAATAACACGCTATATATTAGCTTTGATTACATAACCAATTAACATTAACCAAATAAGCATTAACCAACATAGTCATTTTAATAGTACGTATAAATAAGTCTGAGTATATTTTATAATATTATCGTATCAATTTGGAATTTAGCAAGTATATGCCGTTCTCAAATACTTTAAATTAGGTATCTTACCCCTCTAGTAGAACTCTTTTACGCCTAGTAATAAACCTCTTAAGTGTGATTTTATTTGGTTTTTTGTAATGAGATAGAATAGTTTTTGCTTTTATAATTAGGACATTTGTTGCAGATACTATATCTCATACATAATTCAGTTCCAATTCCATCGATCGTTGTGTCAGTTAGCTGGTGAGTACGTACCAGGTGATTCGAGCAAATTGTTGTCTAACTGTGACATTTATAGGAGCACCGAAGCCGGTAATGCTTTAGGGTAAGCAATTAAAATAATTTATGAATAAATTTGATAGTTTTATTTTAATAAACTTCTCAATGTTTGTATTATTGATATTACTAAATAAAAACTACATGCCCTAATGTTCCAGTAGTTAGAAGACGATAATTATAACTGATGATTTCGAGTTCTGACAATTCATGAATCTGTCGAAAACCACTGAAAATTCATATTTATAATTCATCTCGTGCTCATGGGTGTAGGAAGACATCGTGAAGAAACCTAACCTAACGAAAATACCACGTGTGTCCAACAACCTGCATTGGAGCAGCGTGGAGTAAGCTGCAAACCTGTTCTCTGGGTCGTAACCCAGCAGTGGGACATTTATTTAGAAGCTGTTACTTTACTTTTAAATAAAAACTTAGTTACTTATGTTTTTATTATCTTTATGTAATATTGTACTCTCTGTTTTTCTAATAAAATAAAAAAAATATTTTAGTAAGATGTTGCAACTCGGCTCTTCGAAACCGTGGCCAGATGCGATGGAAGCTATTACAGGTCAGCGTAAGATGGATGCTAGTGGAGTACTAGAGTATTTTGAACCACTATACGAGTGGCTGAAGACAGAAAACGAACGTAGCGGAGAATATATTGGCTGGGAACCCAGTACCGTCCGTAAGTAAAAAATTTTCAACTGATAGATATTTGGATGTGATGAAAGCAAAGTTTCAAGGTCGTAATTAAATGTAACGTATATACATGAAATGTCAAAAAGGTCGTATTTTTTCAGAATACTGTACAGAAGCACAGAGAAATATCATGAAGAACTCGGAGTTCAGCAAGAGACTAGTCAAGTACGGCCGCGCTTAAACTATAAGCTAATAAATTATATTTATTGTTGAATTAATTTTTTGATTTTCCTAATATAATACAAAGTATACTAGAAATAATGTAGAAAATTTAGTATCAAGTAATTCTTTGTCTATTTCAAACTATGTTTATCCGCTGGTGTCAAGGCTGTTTATTGTGTGGTTTCCTTCTATTAAAATCCATAAGACCATGTAAAATAGAATGATTTTAACTTAGTTAACAAAATTTACTACAGCATATATTTTTATTAGTATAATTTATATATATTGCATATACGAGGACACAGCTTTATATCTTGGTAAATTTCGTGATATTATTCATTTAATATATAAATATATATATATATATATATATATATATATATATTTATTTATTTATAGAATAGGAAGGCGGACGAGCATATGGGCCACCTTATGGTAAGTAGTAGTATGGTAAGTATGGTATTTATTATTGTATGGTAGTAAATGGTTCAATCAAAATCTTTTAACTATTAACGTTTCCAAAACTTGTTACATTGTATTCAAAACTAAAAATAAAAGGATTGCACCGCATGTTCCATTAACTATTGACAATTTTCCAATTGAGCAGAAAAACTGTGAAAAATATTTAGGGTTACGAATAGACAATCACTTAACTTTCAAATATCAAGTAGATTACATTAATAAAAAACTTTCCTCTTTAATTGGGTCATTAACAAATATTTCAAAATGCTTACCTAAAAAAAATAAAGTATAACATCTACAATTCGCTAGTAAAATCGCATTTATTGTATTTAATAGAAATATGGGGTAATACTGGAAAAACAAAACTGCAAGAACTACAAAGAAAACAAAATAAAATTATTAAAATACTTTTTAGATATCCACCTTTGACATCAACAACTAAACTTTACAAAGAAACAAATATTATGAACTTACGACAATTTTTATGTATATAATTCTTGTATTCTCATTAGAAAAATTATTAATAAATCGATACATTCAGAATTGCCATTTATAAAACAAAACAATAAACGTAGCACCCGTAGACCAAGCTTATTAGTACTCCCAAAAATTAGAACCAAATTTGCAAAAAAAAATATAACTTTCGATGGAGCACAACTATATAACAAATTACCATCTTATATAAAAAATGTAAGCTCAGTTAACGGGTTCAAGTCTCAACTCTCAAAATATATTTTAGAGAATACCCACTTTTGTACCGATTAAAATACACACATCTATTTTACTATATTACATTCCGTTAACTAAGTATCTATAAGGCGAATATATTTTTTGTCATCTTTACATTTATCATACTGTTCTCATGTAATTTATTCTCAAAAAAAAAAAAAGATTCACTTTTTTTTTTTTGAGAATAAATTCTTAAAACTAGTCACCAACGCCCTTAAACATTGGCATTGTAAGAAATGTCAAACATCGCTTACGTATCCAATGCGCCGCCAACCTTGGGAACTAAGATTTTATGTCCCTTGTGCCTGTAACTACGCTGGCTCAATCACCCTTCAAACCGGAACACAACAATGTTTTGCGGTAGAATATCTGATGAGTGGGTGGTACCTACCCAGACGAGCTGGCACAAAGCCCTACCACAAGTAATTGTAATTAATATATAATTCATCTCTTATGCCAATTGCCGTAACTGTAACTTAATGTATAAGTCTATTGCATATGCCGATTGCAATTTTGCAATAGACTTATGCATTCAGTTTCAGTGTATCACTATAATGGATTAAGCGCCTTAATTTACTTTCACAAGAGGACAGACTTGCTGGGCTATTTTGTAAAAATTCACTCCGTACCTCACAAATAATGCTACGTAACTTACCGCAGCAATTGTAAAAGGTCGTGAAATATCGGAAAGTGATATGCGACATTGACCATAATAATTATAGCATTTGAAGAATACACTAATCGCAATAGTATATCACCATAAGTTGGCTGTCAAAATTTCACGTGTAAGTAATGATGTGAGTTCGTACTTATGAGATTGAGGGAAAAGAGATGAGCATCCCATTTTTATGATTATACACAACTGGAGATTCCCACATAGCGAATTTTATTTTAGTATTAATTGTATTAATACAGTGTCGGTTCATTGAAGATGTTAAGAGTGGCTCATATTTCTATCAGTGCCAGTGTTTATAGGCAACAGTGACTGCTTACTATCTAACCCATTTTCTTGGCAGACTTCCTCAAATGATAAACAAAATTAAATAGAATATAAAAAAAACTCCTCAAAATGGAGAGGAGGCCTTAGCCTAGCAGTGGGACATTTACAGGCAATTACTTTATTACATTTTAATTTTATGGAGTTATTTATTTTTTATACATTTGTTTATTTGTTTGTAATTGACGAATAGTGTTGATGTTCATTGTCAATAACAATCTTTATAGTGAGTTTACTTTTAAATACCTACTCAGGTAGGTAGGTAGGAAAAAAAAACATGAACACAATTGAATATTCTTTACAATATAATTTCTCATAAAAATATGCGTGGGAGAAAAACGATTGTAACAATAATTTAATATAATTTTTATGAGTCACATTAAGTGATTTTTATTAATTCCATCGTGACTTAGATTAAAGAGATAATAAACGGGAAACAACTATTGTTTGATAAATAGATTTTTTTGTATCGAAATTATGTAATTATTTTGTTTGAACGCGAGTTTCCTCTGTAATAAAGAACAGTTTTAAATTTAGATTAAACTATTTTAATATTTTAAGAGGCCAGCCTGTCCTCTGTAATAACTAAAGATAACCTTCTCTCGTAGTTAATGGCACAGTAAGGTGTACAGGGTTATCACACCATAAATGCGCCGCCAACCTGGGGTTCTATTATTTTTTGGCACTTATGCCTCTAGTAACTTTTTTATATAATATAAGTAGGCGAAAGGGCAGATGGGCCACCTGATGATAAGTAATCACCATTGCCCATAGACATCGGTGCTGTAAGAAATATTAACTGTTTCTCAAATCGCCAATGCACCACGAACGGAATTAAGACGTTATGTTTCATTGGTTCACTCACTCTTAAAACCGGAACACAAAAACACCAATTAGTGCTGTTTGGCGGTAGAATATCTGATGAGTGGGTAGTACCAAAACAGACGGGCTTGTACAAAGCCCTACCACCTAATGAAAATGCTGGCTAATTCACTCAATAAAGCTAAACAAACCAAAATATTACTGTTTTGTGGTTGAATAAAAGGTGTGAGTAGGCTGTACCCAGACGATCACGCACAAAGCCCTACCAAATATACGGCCAACTTTAAATATATATATTTTTATAAAATGACTACGGAGGTATATTATTTATACTTGCAATGATATTTAATTTTTATTGTTGTGTCATTACTACTTCTATAATAGTTTCCGTTTTCGTGTTAGGGAAATAAACATAATTGTAGCAATGCTATTGTAGGTACATATGTATTTGAAATATTGTATTATGTCTATACGTGAAACGTAAATGTGATACAATAATTAAAACGATATTTTTTCGAATATTTGTGCAATAGTAATCACACAGTAGGCGTAATTGAATATCTGTTAATACCAATGTAATTTTTTCTGATTATAAACAAATTATTTCGGATTCTACTAAAACTCTTGCGGTGGCTTTTCTTAATACGGATCGGAGCACTCAATTCGTGGCTTAGCTCGAATTGACTACCTACTGCTCATCCCGCTATTGTGTATGACCACGCAAGGTCATCTCAGATGCCCTGCTCCTCACCGCCACTTGACACATGACATAGTAGTCAGGGTAGGTACCACCCACTCATCAAATATTTTACAGCCAAAGAGTAACACTTTTAATTGTTGTGTTCCGATTGGATGGATGAGTCAGTGTAACTACAGACAGATAAAATTTTAGTTCGCAAGGTTGGAGGCGCATTGACGATGTTAGGAATTGGTAATATTTATAGCGGTGCCAATGTCTATGGGCGGTAACCACTTACCATCCGCCTACCAATATTTAAAATAAGTTGACCTTTACCGAGCACATGTCACGCTAAAAAATTACAATATCCCAGGCTATAATTTTTTTCATGAACCACGATCAGGTTCGCAATCTAGAGGAGTAGGAGGAGTAGGCGCATATATACGTTCAAATTTGAGAGTAAAAGTATTGCCAGTAGATTCTTCGCACTTGAGCAATTGATGCATAATTGCTGTAGGAGTCATCTACCGACCTCCTAAATTTAGTTTTAGCACATTTTTATCTACGCTAGATAACAATCTATCATTTTTAACACCAAAATATGAATACGTATTTGTAACTGGTGACATAAACATTGATTTAAATTCGCATGATATTTCTCAAAATGAACTTTTAACGTTAATAGCGGAATATAAATTGAATCAAATAGTTAACAAATCTACTCGAGTCACGAATACATCTAGCTCTCTAATAGATGTTATCTGTTGTAATGATAGCTTAAATATAACTGAAATTAATGTTCAATATAACGATGATTTGAGTGATCATGCTTTTATTACGGCAATTATACCTCTGGAAGTCAATAAACCAATTCCAAGAGTTATTCAGTACAGACCATTTAATAATTTTGATCTTGATACATACCAGTTCGCTTCATCTATTACACCTTTTTTTTTTTTTTTTTTTTTTTTTTTTTTTTTTTTTTTTTTTTTTTTTTTTTTTTTTTCGAGGAGGAAAGGCATTTACGCCTGCCGCCCGGACACGACCGGGACGGGTATGTGGGACTCACGGGGCAGAAGGCCATCGTCCTACCCACTAAAACCTCCTCGTTTCCTTCTCACCGCATGGTGGCGGGGTTACGGGAACGCGTTAGCACACCACCGCGACCCCGCCTGCGGCCGTCGCTTTGGGTGAGCGACCCACCTGTTGTTTTTTATTGAGGTTTTCTCCTCTCGACCCGGCCGGTGAAGGCAAGGCCCTCGGTCCCACCACAGGCTGGCGCCTGGATGGGGAAACGAGTTTGAGAAGGCGGTGACCGAAGTCTGTCCGCCCAGCATCGACACCGAAACTGGACGAACCCGCCTCTCCCTCCTCCTCTACTCCTCTACTCCTGTCTCCGGCAGCCCGAAAGGACTCCGGAGACCAACTCCTCCTCTCTCTCTCCGGCGGCCCAAAAGGACCCCGGAGTCCTCCTATTTGCCACGGAGCCGCTCGCTGGTCAACTCTGCGCAACAGAGAAGTCCCAGGAGCGGCCCGCGACACTTCCGCCGCGTCAGTCTCAGCCGCGATCGACAAGCATTCCGGAAAAACATCGGATTGCTGGTCGACCCCGTTGCCCAGGGTGCACCACGTGGAGGTGACTGACATGCACCCCTCATCTATTACACCTTGGGATATGATATTACAGTATGACCATGTCGATGCTATGGTAGAGTGTTTTAATATTTTAATTCTGGGCCTTTTTAATCATTTTGTTCCTTTGAAAACTAAGCGTTTCAAATACCCCCCTTCCCCATGGATTA
Organism: Nymphalis io; assembly: GCF_905147045.1. Classification (NCBI taxonomy): domain Eukaryota; kingdom Metazoa; phylum Arthropoda; class Insecta; order Lepidoptera; family Nymphalidae; genus Nymphalis; species Nymphalis io. The sequence continues at coordinate 1,442,633 of NC_065893.1, read as the reverse complement.
CAGATACCATTATAACAATTATGATAGATAGAGATGAGGCTTGTAATATTGCTAAAAAAATGAACTCTGATCGTGATATAAATTCATACAAACAATTGAGAAACGCTGTATTTGAGGTAACTCAAAAAGAAAAATCTTTTTATTTCACAAATAAAATTAATGAATTCATTAATAATCCGAATTCCAGGTTATCTATGTGATCCAAATATAATAAATAAAGCATTCCTTGACTCGGTACCTATTGTTTCACATAATAGTAACATTATAAATAAATATAACAAACCGATTTATTCTGGATGTGATTTTACAGAACTTTCCGCCGAGAACATCTTAAAAATAATTAATTCTATAGTCTCTAATGCCGTAGGTACTGATATGTCATCAGTACCTACGGCATTAGAGGATAGATAGATGGATGGAGGATGGATAGATCTATCAAAATGGTAAAACTTACCCTCCCATACTCGTTAGTTGCTATTACACATATAATAAATACTTCATTAGGCACGGGATACTTCCCAACATCTTCGAAAACTACAATTATTAAACCTCTTCCGAAAAAGAAAAATGTAGACTCAGTGAAAGGCTTACGACCAATTGGAATATTGCCTGTTTTATCAAAGGTTTTGGAATAGGCGGTAAATCAACAAATTGCTTCCAATTTTGAAAAACATTGCATTATTCCGAAATGCCAATCCAGTTATAGTAAGTCACACAGTTCCACTACAGCGTTATAACATATTGTTGATGAAATTCTTTCTGCATCTAATAATAATATGGCTTCAATTTTAATACTATTAGACTACAGCAGAGCATTTTACTGTCTCAATATAGATTTACTTCTTGCCAAATTGAAATTTTATGGTTGTTCTGATCTCATATGTAAGTGGTTTTCTAGTTATTTCAAAGATAGATTACAAATAGTAGAAGTTTCTGGCATGAATGGCAGGCCTACAAGGTCTAGCTCTATAAAAGTTAATAGAGGTGTTATCCAAGGTTCTATACTTGGACCTATTTTGTACTCAATTTATACGGCAGATCTTCACGAATGTGTCAAAACTAGTTTAGTTCACATGTACGCAGATGATACACAGTTATTATTGAACATCAATCCATATATAAATAATGATAAAACTATCCAAAATGTTAATGATGATCTTTCTCAAATTTTTAGTTGGTCGAAGAATCATGACCTGTCATTAAATCCACAAAAATGTACTTACATAATTTTTGGTACTAGGCAACAAATGGTATCGCTTGGTCAAATGTGTCATAGGATTTTTATAGATGGTCATTCCTTAGTTGAGTCTAAGCTAGCGAAGAATCTTGGGGTGAAGTTGGATGGGTCATTACGTTTTGAAGAACACATATCATCTGTTACTTCGAAGTGTTACGCTTCACTCAAAATGATTTATAAGTTTAGACCATTTTTGAGTGAATCAGCGCGATCAAAACTTGTAGAATCCTTGGTTCTATCTCAGTTGGACTACTGTGATGTCCTTTATGGCCCCTGCTTTTATAAAAAGACTGAAAGGAAAATACAGAGGATACAAAATTCTTGTCTAAGATTTTGTTACAATATACCTCGATATTCGCATATTACACCTTATTTAAATTCCAAGAATATATTAAATATGAAAAATCACCGTACACTTAAATTAAATAATATCACTTTCACCTTAAAATATCGTAAAATTCCCAATTATTTGGCGGATAAACTTAAATGGTCTGAAACAAATTAATCCTAAATTAATAGATTGAGTCGAGTTCCGCGACTAGTACTGCCTAGACGACATTTCAAGCATTTAGAGGTAGCTTTCGTTTCGTTGCTTCTAAGTGTTGGAACGATATCCCACCTCCGATTAAGAACAGTACGTCTCAAAATAAGCTTAAGGCACAATGCAAGCAATGGCTTCTATCTATGCAAAAGACGCAATGTGTCTGGACAAATGTGTGTAGTTACACAAACTTCAATATTTAAGTTACTTTGATTGTAATTTATTAAAACATATATCTCTATTTGTTTAAACATTTTATATATTTTATTACTATTTTATTTTCATTTTTTATTCAATATGAAATATTTTCCTTTTTCTAGAATAAAAAAAGACCTCACTGTTTTAGTAATGCTTGCATGTTTTCTTTTATTTTAGCCTATTGTGCGTGTTATAAATTGTATTAACTTTTATTATTTAAGCAATTTTATCTCCTTTTACCTTTTACTGCACTGAATGTAGCGTTTGTATTGGCAGCATATGTACAAGGCGTAGACTGAAAAGCAGCCTAGCTGAGACTACGACCTTTTCACCAAATTATGAAATATGACATTGTTAACTCTTTTTTTATGGTTATGTACCTTAATTTTTTTGTCTTTGTTTCTTTTTGGTGAATAAAGTTATATATTATTATTATTATATATTCTCGTCTGTTGCAAATTAAAAAAGCTACGAACATGACATGAATTATAAAACAAATTAATCAGTTGAGAAAACTCAAAAGTGCTAACTTGGAATTGAACTAACGATCTTCGATTAAGATCCACGTGCATCCAACGCGCTGTTACCAAACCGCCTTGCCTTGTTAAAATAATAAAATGATATCTATTCAGTCTGCGCGCGAGTGCTGCGTCTCGGCTCCATAGAAACTAATGGTGTTTCAAGGCTGGATATTATTGTTCTAACGATAATAATGTTGACTCTAAAGACATACATATTTTTGATATAAGTAAAATTAATAAGTTTCATACTTATTCGTGGGATGAAAGTTAAATTTTAATATACTAATATGTAACGTTCGAGTAAAACTTTTCTGACGTAAAAAGGCTTCGCTTCTTTCAAGTGTATCAAGTTGCTTTGGGTTCGAATTCTAAATTTTTCTCAAAATGACGAGAGTAAAATTTTTCAGGTTGAATTTTAGTTAAACGTTCCAATGTGTTACGTTCACGTTTAACACTCCACGATAAAATACTGAGTTTCCAACACCATAAATAATATAGTAAGCAAGTAATATTTATTCAAATACTCGAAGTTATCATTCACCGTGGACTTACTAAACATTCATTGACCTTACCTGTATATTTTTGTGCTATGCGTGAACTGAAACATCGAATATTGTATATATTTTTGTACACTTAGGGTAAGTGTTCATTCCTTACCAATGCTTAACACGTTAATCAGCATACGAAATATTTTTTATATTTATAACTGTCATTTTGACTATAAGTGATTTTGTAAATATTTTGAGAAAATAATGTCTTATAATATAAAAATATATGGTTATCATATGTTAACTTAATTTACTTGGTGATAGGGCTTTGTGCAAAACCAAATGGGTAGGTACCACCCAAATACTCCACTCATTAGATGTTCTACTGCCAAAAAGCAATACTTTTTATTATAGTGTGTTAAGAAGCCGAGATGACCCAGTGGTAAGAATGCGTGAAACTTAACCGATGATCGTGAGTTCAAACCCGGGCAAGCGCCACTGATTTTTCATGTGCTTAATTTGTGATTACAATTCATCTCGTGCTTTACGGTGAATGAAAACATCGTGAGGAAACCTGTCTAATTTCACTGAAATTCTGCCACATGTGTATTCCACCAACCCGCACTGGAGCAGCACGGTGGAATAAGCTCCAAACCTTCTCCTCAAAAAGGGAGAGTAGGCCTTTAGCCCAGCAGTGGAACATTAATAATCTGTTACGGTTACGGTAGTGTTCAGGTTTAAAGGACAAGTTATACAGTGTTATCATACGCACAAGGTACATTTTAGTTCTCAAGGTTAGTGGCGCATTGGCAATGTAAGAAATAGTGCTAATATTCATCGGCGTTAGCGACCACTTACTATCAGGTGGTCCATTAACTGTCCTTCCTATTAATTAAAAACTACACTTTCTTCCCCTCATTCGACGACATCACAAGAAAGCAAGCAAATTGCATCAGTACCACCCAAACTCGGCACATTAGCAACATTTGCAACTTTCAAATGATGTCATCATTTGTCCCTCTGGCTTTTAAATAAAATGATCGAAATTCCCTTCTTACTTAAGAATCGTTCTTTGTTTACAATGTTGAGTTTTTCCTTGTTATCTGACGTTAATAAAACGTTAACGTATACGTAACAGCCAAGGCGTGGTTGTCTCTCAATAAACATACATTAGTTTACGCTCGGCAATTATCTCAATGTTTGTTCTCACGGTACAAAAGAATAACAATAATCATAACACTCGTTATATTATATACTAAAGATTAAATTTATTCTTGTAATAATAATATTTTTATTTGAACATAGACTACGTATATTATTTTTAAGTCTAAATGTTACCAGGCAATTACGGAGTACAATTTAGTTTTACAAAATCGGCAGTTATTTTTTTGGAATTCGCTAAAGATTACATAGACTAATTTTAACTATTCTTTTTTTATTAAGCCGATTTTACAATACCTATGGCCTTGATTGATTTTAAATTTAGTCCTGATCCAGGTGATATTTCGTGCTTTTACTTTGTCAATATTACAGCTTTAATATAGGCTTGGACAACTCTGAAATACGTCTCCTATATTTATAATGGAACACGTCAATTAAAACAAGGCAACATGTTAAGCAAAAAAAAAAACCAATTGGTCTATATTGTAGACTAATTAGTTTATTGGTTACTGTATCTGACTTTTTTATTATCGATGCGTTAACGATCAGCGCTGGTGACAAATATTTGTAGATATCATGACATCGCATTTTAGCACATTTATATAATTAATATAAAGATAAAGATTCCGTTACACGATGTTCGTAAGCCAGTGGTCATTATAGGCAAGGCTTGAAGAAAGCGATAACGAAGCGAAAGCTAGATAACGTGATGAAATAGGGCGTGAACGGTAAAAGGAAGTCGTGCACTAAAAACTTTGCTTTTAAAAATGTATTATGTAACCCACTTTACTCGTGAACTAGACTTTGGTAATAATTAGTACATAGGCACAGTGTCAGTCTTGACGTATGCTGTTATGATACTCTTTTCTCTCTTTCTATTTCCCACAAACAATAAATTAAAGTTTTACTATTACAAGTTATTTAGTCATTTAATGTACTTTAAAGTAAGTAGTTTTGAATAATATGTTCCGATAGTTTAGTTTTAAATACATTAAATAAGCTCACATGTTTTAAAGAAGACGGCATTTTTAAAGTTGGGTTCTGGTTGTATTTAAGACTAAGAGATTCGCATGTCGCGTGCGTATTGTTAAAACAAATACACAAAAAGTACCAAGATATCATATAGCATCGGCTTGACGTAACTGTCAGGCACTAGCGAGGAGTACGGGGAGTGACACAAACTTCACCCCCTGAGAAGAACTTCGTCGAGCTACGAGAGGACGGCACGGAGCGAATGAATGCGTAATATCAACACGATCCTGCAGCTTTCTTCGATCCAACGGTCTTCATTTCGTTTTAGTGGGTAAGTCATGGTCCACATAACCCAGGTTGGTTATCTTTCGAAGATTTCCCTTGCAGAAAAAAAGGCTCGAAGTAACTAAGTGGCAGTTTTCATGGACTTAATTTATATTTATAATTCATCTCGTGGGGATAAAAGAAAACATCGCGAAGAAATCTACAAGTGTGGATTGAAATTCTGTAGTATGTGTCTACCCGCTATCTTCATGATATTAACTACCTCTATATATAAATTTATTTGAGTTTTATCTATCTATAATGGTTTACATTATAGACGGTATTATAACACTGTAATATTAATAATTAGGACTTTTAGAAGAAAATATATTTGATGAATACAAAAGGAACATGGAATGAAGTGACTTATATATCTCTTAGGTAAGCGGTTACAATCTCCCATAGACTTGGTCATAGTTTTGAAATTCAGTTCATACTTTTGAACGTCAATTAGTTAACGTGAAATAATATCTTGGGACATTTTTCACACACGGCCATTTGATCCCAAATTAAGCTTGTACAAAGCTTGTGCTATGGAAACCAGACAACTGATATACTACATATACTACTTTTATTTTGTAAATACATACTTATATAGATAATTACACCCAGACCGGATAAATAGTCATTTTCATGCACACAAATGTCTGTCCTGGGTGGGAATCGAACCCACAACGTTCGGCGTGAAAGGCAAGTATCTACCAACCACGCTAACCGGCTCGTCAATCTTAATCGTAAATCGTAAAAGATAAATCTTAGTATCTTTGTAGACATGCTGAATATTATGTAAATATGTATTAAGTATCAATGTTTTAGAGCTAATGTACTCAAAGTTAAAATAGTGTTGTCGGTCCGAGCGCGTTTATGTCGAACGTTGGCAATATCATAATAGATACACTAAATGTTTACGTCAACGCTGTAAAGTCTACGTATCATCTTCATCATGATACGTAGACTCTACAGAATGCTTATCGCTTGAGAGGACTCAAGACACACTTATTACGATGTCAGATGGACATGAGGAGTGACGTCATAGGAGAACCTTGACCTGGTTTGTAATGGTTTGAACCATAAACCCTAACGCTAATTGTAAAACAATGTAACGACGAAAACCGCACCTGTTCTTAGTGTCTGCGTAATCCTCATTAATACGCTTTCGTTTTACTTGGAGAATACGTTGTTTCAACACTTACATAAAATCTGCCTTTGACGAAATTATATAAATTTATCTGCAAAGCACTAAAAGCCAATTAAGTATGTAAAAGTGCAGTGATGTTAGCCGGGCTTAAACCTGCAATCCTTGGACAAGATTCACGTGTTCGAACTACTGGGCCTAATATATCAACTAGTAGTATAACAGATTACTTACACAATTATTTTGATGTAACATCGATTTATTTAAATCGAAGTGATGCACTGTCATGGCAAATTCAAGCAATTAGTAATCAATAAACTAATTCTATTTGTAAGACTAAAATTAAGAGTTTATCTCAATTCAAGGCTTCTCTCTCGTGCAGTCCAATCGAGCGAATAATAGAGAATAGACATTTTAACTTCTTATTGTGTACTGTTTCAAAAAATAGTTTCGTTTTGTTTATTTAAAACAGTTATAGAACATAATGTTCAATAATTGAATTAAATTCAAAAACAACAGAGAATGTAATATAGAAATATTTAAATAATGTATATGAATAAGCTAAGATAATAAATGAATCTTCGGTATTAAATACTGTTTCTAATATATAGTTTTATTATTTTGTAGGTATTACTTAAGCTTAATAAAATAATTAAATATTAAAATTAATATTCGTAGCATTAAATTTTTGGCCTACGTCTTCTTACCCTGTGACGCACGACGCAAGGTCTTCTTTACTTAGTACTTAGTGTATAAAACAAAGCTGATTCACACGGCCCCCGCTCGTACCAACGGTTAAACAGTTGTCGACGCGAGCGCATTCAAGCACCACGCACCATTGGTCGCTGTAGATAACAACCTGATAAACTTCGGGCCAGTCAACCATGGCCTGTGCTCACAAAAGAAATGTAAAAATCTGGTTCCATCTTACACTGGTCCCGTTCCTTTGCTTTGCGGAACCGCAATTAGATCTGCCTCCATTACCCCAAGTGTCAACACAACGTAATCCATACGGTTTTGGGTTATCCAGCACCCAATCTGTAAATCCACAAGGGAACCAGTATGATGTGAATCGAAACTTTCAATACAGTACATCGAGACCTCCAAACTCCGCGACTCCTGGGGTATACCCGGTTTCCTCCACTCCGTTTAGCCGGATTAATCCGGATATAAGCAACAACGGATATCCGAGCTTAGATTACGGTAATGGACGCACCCCGAGTTCTACGCTGCGTCCTTTTGATGACAGAAATCGTGATGATAGAATCGATACAACGAATGACGCAAATTTTCGGCGCAATGATCCTAATCTATCTCGTAATGATCCCAATTATGTGGGTACGAATCCTTATTCGTTCAATAGAGATTCTAATACCAATACCATCGATGATAGATTGAACTACGCAACTGTACAACAAGTAAGGGACTTTCTTCATCGAGCTGACGACCAGGCTTCGAAGGAGTGTACCAATAATGTAGCAGCTCAGTGGAATTTCGAAACTGACGTCAATGACGCAACGCAACACGCAGCTGTGAGTATCAATTCATTTTCTATTGTTTTCTTATATTTCTGGAATATAATTATAGGTTTTATAATTAGTTTGAACTAGTTATAAAACTTATATAATATCGTAATAATGCTAATAAAAAAGGCTTAAGTTAAGGATATGTTAAACTTATTACGTGTTGAGACAAAATTTCTGAGAAATATTTAGATACTATCTTGCCAAAAAGAGCGATTTATCGCAGATGTTATAACAATTATGTACTGTTTAGTTTCACACTGCGATTATTATTTTTGGGTTCTTAAATATTTAGTTAAACATATTTTTTTCAACATTTCATTTCGATTTTTCATCTTCTTAAATTGACGCTCGGGTTAGGACACCAAGGTCAATTTTCACCTCCTTAAATCTTGATCAAATCCTACCATTATAACTTTACTAGTACTCTTACTTACTACTATAACCCATATTTTTCGTTCTCATTGATGAAATAATTTTGCTTGAACCTTTCCTCGTTGAACTATTGAAAAGAGATTATACTATTGTAATATACTGCAAAGACAAACCTAAAAGAAAAATACTAGCAAGTTATGTTATAAGGAGATATGTAATTAAGATTTTATCTGTAAACAATGCTGGTCAATCTGATGATAAAAATAAATGCCATCGTTCGTGTGAATTAAATTTATATGTTCTTATGAATGTATGTATTTTTCGCCTTAGTAACGGAAAATATTTTCTTTGCTTTGATCTGAAAACGGATTTTAATAAGTGTTGTCTATGACAACGTGTATGCAAAATTTCATGATAATCAGTTGAGTAGTTAAGCTTAACAAACGAACTCACAAGAATGTTGTACATTTATAATATTAGTATATAAAATATATAAAATAATATAAAATTTTATATATTATATAAGGCTTCTATAATTTATACTACGATTTATACAACGCTAGAAGCCTCGTAAGCTAAGTAACAAATTTATGTTCCCATTACGCATCGTTGTTCTCTGTGTATGTAGTGGCTATATCAGATAACGGAGGCACCAAGACACTGGTCCACCAGACCTTGTAAAGTGTAGTATTGTTTTTTTCTGAAAATATTTAAAAAAAAAGATCTTTTATTTAAATTTAGTACATTACGTCACAATAGTTGCCTGGAATACATCACCATAGCGATAAGGCCGCCGCGATTTGCACGCTTTTAACGTGCTGTATATCCTGTGCTATGGTGATTTATTGTATCTGGGTGCAATAAAATTTAAAAATATATTATTTATGTCTGAAATTTTATCACATTTGTCACATTTCCAAAATTTAAATTGGTTTATTTGGATGTGTGAAATGAGTCCTTTAAGCTTTGACATAGTGGCTGGGCTTTATGTGTCTGGGTAGGTACCACCCACTTATAAGATATGCTATGACAAAACAGAAGTAATTACTAATGTTGTGTTCTGATTTTATGGGGAGTAAGCCAGTGTAACTACAGGCCGCGGGACATAATATTTCCTTGTTCCCAAGGTTGGTGGTGCATTGGCGACGTAATGAATGTTTGATACTTCTTACATTACCCTTCCGCCTATCTATTCTAAAATGCCATAATAACTACGAGTAAATCGGGCTTCCCCAATCTATTTTCTTAATTAAAAAAAAATTAAATTAAATTTCTTTATATATATAAACCCACGTGATAAAAAGTTCGAGGCTTGTTATCTTTTCTTTTTGTCTTTTGTCGTATATGCAATTCATATCTACCTTCTTGGATTAATTGTGACATCATTAAGGGACTTTAAGATAAATGTAACGACACCAAATTTATTGAAATGCGATAAATGGCTTAAAAGTTAAACGGGATCAAATAACTATATGTGGATACAAAAGCTTCTAAAACCATAACCTTATCCTTCAATCTTGGCGCTAAGGCGGGGACGCCTAGTGCGGATTATTCTTCCCGACTGCTCTGGCCGGTGTCGCGTTTGGACTCTACTACCACTTACTATCAGGTGGAGTGGAGTAATTTTCCTTCCCGGCAAAATAAAAAAACCTTTTTCATTTCACCGTAGTTGGGTTACAAAATAAACAAAATTATTAGTTAAAACGGTAAAAGTTGCAAAAAAATACGTCAATTTATCAGTACAAGACATAGTTAGACTTCTGAAGCCCATTATAATCTATAAATTTTTCATGCCAAGGATTTTTATTCACAATGTTCATATTTTCAATTCCACGTGATGGATTAAGGTCATGCCATACTTGGATGCTATTTTCAATTCATTGTATGTATGTATTTATTAATAAATGTTGCCTATAGTATTTATTTTAAAAGAAAGTTTAAATTGTCTAATATAAGATGGATTATCAAAAAATATATGACACAGCTGAACTTGAGGTGCACGTCTAAGAAAAGCAATCAAATATTATTATTGAATAATAAAAACGGCGTTAACCATGAAAAAGAATGTCACACACAGCCTTAGAGCTTATTCAAACACGCTGCTTCTGAGCTACGAGATTAATTAAAATACACAAATTCAGTGCATGAAAATTTCTAAAAAACTTTGCTGATTTGTTTCATCTTGTAATAATGACTATATAAGACGTCACAATTATCATACAAAACTGCCAATGGGATATCAATTGTAAAAAATACATATAAAAAGAAAGATACATTCAATGGGAAAATTGAAGATGTAGGTCACAAGCCGTATAGAAATTTATCTATTACCATTGTGTGATGGGAATGTGAGCCCGGAAACTTTCATAGCCGGTCATTATTTATATGGAACAATATGAGTTGCTTTGAACGCGTCTTTTAACGCATGTATATAAAATAATTATAAAAATAATGAAAACTATACAACCTATAAATGTTCCACTGCTGGGTTAAGCTCTCTACTCCCTTCGAATAGAAGGATTGAAGGTTATTCTGTTGAATATTCACATTGTAAGGTAACGTAACCTGCAAATGTCTAATTACTAATATTCAGCCACATGTGTATCTACAAAACCGCATTGGAGCAGCGTGTTGGAATAGGCTCTTAAGCTTCTCATTAAGCGGATAGGAAGCCTGAACCCCGGAGTAGGATATTCACAAACTGCTACTTTTTTTTTAAATTAGTTTTATCAATTGACGTATAATATGCAGTCTTATATCGTTATTTTTAGTAAAAGTAGTAGATGAGATCATTGAAACAAGCATACAGCGTACAAAAACAACGGTGTTGTAAGATCAATAGAGATCAGTTATATCGTTTTTATTAAACTGTGATGTGATAAATAACAATTAATTGTAGGAAGTTAATTGCATAAATCGATACACGAACTGTAAAATATAATTCCCACGGTCTTATATAATAATATTCATGTATATTTAGATTCTAACGCATCGATTACAAACAATGCCGAGTACAACTTTTTATAAATAAAACTTAAATGCTACTGCAATGCTGAGCGAAGGCATATTTCGATAGGCCGTTGGCGTGGTTGGTACATACTTGCCTTTCACGCCGAAGGTTTTGTGTTCGATTCCCACCCAGGACTGACATTAGTGTACATGAACATGTCTATTTGTCCTGAGTCTTGGTGTAATTATCTATATAAGTATATATTTACAAAAAAAAGTAGTATATGTAGTAAATCAGTTTAACACGAACAAAAAACATAGAATTAAAAGTCGAATTCAAAGCAATCGATATTGGTAATACCATCGGTTTTCAATTGTCCATTTTTTAAACAATACGCAGACGGGATGTTGTGTCATTTGAAACAAAAATAAATACAATATAAAGTTCACAATGAGAACTGAAATTAACCATAAAATAATTGTTATAGTCATGTAAATCGTCCACCCTTTGTATTGCATAATTATTTAGTTTTATTTTAAAAACGTTACACGGACAGAACATATTGTATGTAACAGTAACAGCCTGTTAATGTCCCACTGCTGGGCTAAGGCCTCCTCTCCCTTTTGAGGAGAAGTTTTGGAGCTTATTCCACCACGCTGCTCCAATGCGGGTTGGTAGAATACACATGTGGCAGAATTTCAATGAAATTAGACACATGCAGGTTTCCTCACGATGTTTTCCTTCACCGTTAAGCACGAGATGAATTATAAACACAAATTAAGCACATGAAAATTCAGTGGTGCTTGCCCGGGTTTGAACCCACGATCATCGGTTAAGATCCACGCGTTCTTACCACTAGGCAATCTCGGCTTATTGTATGGTTTATGGTTTATACATATATAATTATATTTAAAAATTCATTGAAATTAGACACATCCAGGAATCCTTACGATGTTTTCCTTCATCGTTGAGCACGAGATTCATTTTTAAACACAAATCGAGCGCATGCAAATCCTTTTGCACTTTGAACCCTGTAATCAACGATTAAGATGCACGCGTTTTAACCACTGTTCTATCTCTGTTATTTTTTTATAATTTTTTTTTATAGAATATGAAGGTGGGCGATCATATGGGCCACCTGATGGTAAGTGATCACCAACGCCCATAGACATTGGCATTGTAAGAAATGTTAACCATCGCTTACATCACCAATGCGCCATCAACCTTAGGAACTAAGATGTTATGTTCCTTGTGCCATATATTTATACTGGCTCACTCAAAATTTCATATTTAAAATTTTATAGTATCACATTTTCATAGTTAGCACGCTAGCCTCTATACCGTGTGATGTGTGGGTTTTAGTATGTTTCCTATGAATGAGTTATCACACTCATTCTCTATTCTATACGCTCTATATACGATAATAAGGAAACACGAAATGGCTGATCAATATGGCGGCGCAAATCAAAATGGCGGAACAAAATATCGCGTATTGACGCCAATAAAGAGGACTTCTGACCTATAACGTCTGTGACAGCTAGACAATGAGATAATTCATTGTACCAAGGCTTCATATTGTATTCAGTCATTAAGTTTTTAACTGAGCTCTTATTCATGCTATTTTAAGATGCGGTTTAGCGATTAATTACGTTAAAATGTTAGCTACTGATTGATTTTTGAATGTATTCTCGATGATTATAGAGAATTATTACTACTTTATTGCTTAAACGATTTTAGAGAACTACTTTTACTTGTTGGTAGGATTTTGTAGAAGCCCGTCTGGGTGGGGGGTGGCTTTCCCTCCCTTTCATCACATATATTCTATCCCCAAACAGCAATACTGAGTATTGTTATTTTCACGTTTGAAGAGTGAGCCAGTATGAGAACAGGTAGGAGGGATATAACATTTTTGTTCCCAGGGTTGGTGGCGTATTAACGATGTACGGAATATTTATTATTTCTTACAATGTCACATTTGTTGGTTTGCCTTCTTATTTTAAATTATAAAAAAATGAAATAAAATGTACATGAATAATTACAACCCGACTTTATTATTTCTAAAACAGTTTTTTATTTAATTCAGTCGTTCTAATTAAATTTATAATATATAAGATACCTTTTTAAATTGTACGTGTTATACTTTTTTCATAGTTGTTATTCATAGTTGTTACTCATAGCATAGTCATAGCTTTTCATAGTTGGTAGTTACTGCATTTACAATATCAATGGAATGAAGGTGACATATTAAAAATATACATGTATCTATATTCACAGGATACAGCGCTACTTCGTTAATAGAGGTTAACACAAAGGCCTCCAATATAACAATAAAAAGTAATAAATCTTACAAAATATAAAAAATAAAATAAAAGATTTACAAAAAAGTGTTCTAGTATCGAACAAAAGCTACGTGACAGCACGTAATTGCCCAGTTGTCAGTTTACACGTAAGAAGGACACTCAGTTAAATACAAACAATATTTAACAACACAATAATATAAAAATAACAAAAAAGCATACGGTCAAATATAGAATAAACATTATTTATTATATTATTTGAAAACCCGCTGTCATATTTGACATATAATATGTCATCTTATGTACAATAGTAGTAGTCGTGGAAGCAATAATAAAATTTTGATTTTACAATATAATTAATTGTTGATTACCTCGTTGGTTTATATATCTATTCGTTGATCTATAAAAATGTATATATCGACTTTGCCCGATCTAAAGCATGTTCCTTAGTGAGATCGTGCTCTTAGGTTGTGAGGGACGACTCCTTAGTGAGATCTCACTAAAGAGGATGCTTTAGATTTGGCAAAGTGGAGGCATAGATGCAGGAAAGCGGACTCTGGCGTTACTAGGCCGGTAAACGCTTGGCAGAAGATATATAAAATAACAAGGCTATAAATGCTTTTGGAAATGCAGCCTTTATATATAAATCAAAAAGTCATTGAGTTTGTCTGCATAGTAGTTCACAGTAGTTGCTCGAAGCTAGTAATTTGACAGCGATTACTCTCCCATGCCTTGGAAGTCATGTGTGTACCCATTGATCTTTTACATGATCCGTCTTGTTGAACCGTGAGAGGGAATAGAATACATTTGTATTTGTGCACACACTAGAGTAATATAATTTTATAATATGTGAGAATTTACTTAGATCAGCCGCCTTGATCGAAATTTTGGTAGGTTTTCAATTACTTGATGCGTTCTGTCGATAAAATATGATATTCTGATTTAATGAAATCTTCATAGATATGTATTGTCTTATGTTAAGAGTATTTTATAATTACAAATATAATAAAGATTTAAAATTATTATTGAGATGCATTTCGACAATTCTGCATTGTCTTAAAATAATCGTAAGATTCGCAATAATATGTAGGAATGCCTCAATAAAACTAATAGATAGTTAGTTAGGTATGAGAAATTATTCCACCACAGTGCTCGAACAAATGCGGCGCATTTCCATCCATAACATGCAAATTCGTCTCGATATGTTTGAATTATAAACACGAATTAAGCAATTATTATTGATCACAATCAAATTCAGTCGTGCCTTTAGTTGATACACAAAAAATATAACGATAACAAGATTACGTATTGTTAGTTTTTGTACACCGCGTATGCTTACACTGTATTGGTGTACGAATCGTACCTTCGCCTTGAACGGTATTCTCACGGTCGTGACACTGAGAACTTTTTTACATAGTTTGGACATTGCAAAATTGTGAATCAGTTAGAAATTGTGTCTATGTACTTGTAATGACGAAAGTGCTAGAATTATAGCCTAGATTTAATTTTATTCAATGTAAACTATCGTTCCAAATATGTTAATAATACGTAAATTGCTACACATAACAGAGTTTAAAGTGTCTGTTGATAGATGTTCTCATAATCCCATCCCACTGGTGGTAGAGTTTGTGCAAGCTCGTCTGGGTAGGTACCATCCACCCATCAGATATTCTACGGCAAGCCAGCAGTACTTGGTATTGTTGTGTTCCGGTTTGAAGGGCGAGTAAGCCAGTTCAATTACAGGCACAAGGGGCATAACATCTTAGTCCCCAAGATTGGTAGCGCATTGGTGATGTTAGCGATGATTAACATTTCTTACAATGCCAATGTCTATGGGCGTTGGTGACCACTTACCATCAGGTGGCCCATATGCTCGTTCGTCTTCCTATTCAATAAAAAAAATCTAATTAAAATTGAAATTACTAAAAATATAAAGTTTATATTTTTATATAAGATTTTTAGCATTAATCGAAATACCAAGTTTTATTTCTTTGTTAAATTGAAACACTTTTGGCATGAATAGTACAATTTTCATACTACCTACGTTATTTAGCCAAACGTTAATTAAACATCCACTCGATCCTGACCTTAGTTGTCCATATCGATTCGATTTCAAACAACAAGCATACTTATTTTAATGCTATAAGGTTGGAAATCAATTACATGATTACAAATCTTGCGAAAAAAGGAGTGTGCCACAACAGAAAGGGCTTCCATTAATTATGTTAGCACTTCAGCGTTCGGTTGTACTTTTGTTTGTAAACTTGAACTCGATTCGCGTTATGAATGGAGCAATTATTTGATATTTGTTAAGTCATTGTGGAAACCTTGTAGTAGAAAAAAATGTTGTTATTGTTTGATTAAAACACGACCAAGTTAAAATATAGGCCGTATTTTATGCTATAGTTGCTAAATTGCAATGCTTAGTATTGTTTTATTCCAGTCTGAACTATGAATGTTCCTGAGTAATAACAGGTACAAGGGAGATAACATCTTAGTGCCCAAGGTTGTTTGCACATTGGCGATGTAAGGAATGGGTAATATTTCTTAAAGCGCCAATGTGTATGGGCGGTGGTGACCACTTACTACTTACCACTTTGCAAGTCCGTGTATTTAAAATTTAAATTTAAAATTAACGATAAGGCCGTACGTTTATAAACGTAGCTTAGCGGATGTTTAATTAAATACAGATTTATCTCTTTCTGTCATTATTGATTTGAGATTCGAAAGAAGAAGACACAGCATTGTTCAACTAACCAGCTAAACAACGGCTATAAGTATAACCGCGTGGTGAAATGGCAAGAACGCCGGCAAGATTGTTCCTTTGAATCGCGATTCCATATCTGTGAGGTAAAAATAAACAACACATACCAGCTGAAATCATATACGCTCCGCCGTCAGGTAAAAATAAATCTGGCATTCAGGATTCAGGTTCATTCGGTTCCAGGATTTTTTCTCTTCCGTGAAGGGAACAAAACGAGATGTTGAATAATTAAATAATATTTAAACAACCCCTTGGATTTCCGTACTAATATTATATATGAGTATATTTGTTTATTTATTTATTTGTTTGATAGGTTTGCATGTATTAACTAATCAACAGCTCATCAGGAAATTTTGCATATAAGTTGTCAGAGATGCAGAAAAGGACATGCCCTAACACCTCATTCCTCACTCGCAGTCGGAGCCGTCGACGGAAACTAGTTAAACATAAATATGAACAGTAAATATTATCTAACATAAGCGCCAATGCCGGGTCACACAATGCGAAGAGATATTCACACACATCGTCCATTGTTGGACACAGAGGACGTTCACACGACACCGTGTTGCGCAATCGTACCGTGACTCTACTCTGCGATGGTTGCTGGAAAACTCCGAGGAAAACAAAAAAATTTAAGAGGAAACAAATAATATTGAAATATTTTATTTCTTCTGAAAAAATTCTACATAAAATACATTCAAGTTTGAGCTGTTTAAAAACAATTGTATCTAAAGATATTGCTTATTCATAAACAGATATTACGATACCAGTTTTTTTTTAAGATATCCTAGAATAATCAATGAGAAATAAAGCTAAAAATAATTGCTTACTAATGCATACGTCATTATTATTTCAATCTGCAAAACCCAAAATAAATATTGTTGCTAAAAACAAAATTATAACAATGTAAAAAATATAAAGCAAATGCTTCTAGTTTCAGCCGGTTCATAAATTTTTTGACCTCAATGTTGATACGTCATCAACGCTCAAAATGATTTCAAGTGCAAACTAATTTATTATCGTGAGAACTTGTATTTCCCTAATCTCAGTCAGTACGACTGTTTAATGACAACATAAATTTATTAACGAATTTTTTAAAGATTTTACAGGTCATTACCACGTTTTGTTCAAAGGTTGATTTTAAAGATAAATTACGTTATTGAATACGGATATAAAACATCTTAAGTTATTCTTTTTATGTATTTAAAGTATATTTGTACAAAAGTGCTCAACATTCATCGAAGAACCATTACACGTAACAACGATCTATGCAGTAGCTATGTGTAATTTGATTTGTACACTTATTTAAGTCCTCAATAGCTGGAATCGTGTTGCATTTGTATAAAAATGAATCAGTAGAAGTTGAAAATTCTATTCGTGTAACAGCTGAAAGTTGTTGATTAAATTGTTATTGATATGTTAAATGGAACAATTTTATCTTACAAAAGTATTGCCAATAACCAATTACATATAATAATTAGTTAGTTCCTACATGAGACTTGGAACTCACTGGTGGTAGGGCTCTGTAAAAGCTCGCCAGAGCAGGTACCACCCACTCATCAGATATTCTACCGCAAAACAGCAGTACTTGGTATTGTTGTGTTCCGGTTTGAAGACTGAGTGAGCCAGTGTAATTATAGGCACAAGGGACCCAACATCTTAGTTCCCAAGGTTAGTGGCGAATTGGCGATATAAGCAATGGTTAAAATTTCATACAATGCCAATGCCAATGGGCGTTGGTGACGACTTACCATCAGGTGGCCCATATGTTCGTCCGCCTACCTATACTATAATAAAATAAATCATTCAATTAATGCATTTTCGTTAGATATATATTCATAAACAAAATAAAAGGCTAATAAGGTTACTTTCTATAAATAATTGAAACCTACTTACCGACAGTTTTATCATGTGCGCTATATAGTATCATATACATGTTTTTAATTGGATGAAACTGGTATATGTATTAGTTATACTTGTGAGGA
Source organism: Nymphalis io (assembly GCF_905147045.1). Taxonomy (NCBI): domain Eukaryota; kingdom Metazoa; phylum Arthropoda; class Insecta; order Lepidoptera; family Nymphalidae; genus Nymphalis; species Nymphalis io. The sequence goes on along the minus strand of NC_065893.1, from coordinate 1,424,162 downwards.
GTATCAGCGATTTGCATCATCAATGCGCTAACAATGAGAGGGGGGCGTAAAAAGTTCACCAAAGCTATAATGTCTTACAATACAATAATACTTATTATTGGTTTTACGTTCTAGAAAAACTGGGGAATGCATGATACTGCAATGAAGGAGGTTGGACATAATAAAACTCCTTACAGCATTGACATGTGGCATTTGAAGCAATGAGTTAGTTTCGAATATAGAGAAATGAGGACATGGACTAAAATTAAAGTGTCCAGTGTTCCAAGTAATATAAAAAAATGTGGTTCTGCTTATATTGTATGCTTTTACGCATCGTTAACTCGTTGAAGTTGAAACTTTGTATACTTGTTGAAACTAACCTGAATGCTTCGAGCACAGTTACAATATCTACTGTTTTAAGTTAATCTATGAATACAATAGGTTTGTAAGATAGCTTGTCAATTTTAACTTTTTAACGACTAGTTTTTGCTCACGCCTTAGGTGAAAAAAAAATGGTACAAAAAGTTTAAGTTTACGAATTTTATTAAAATAAATTCAGTGGATTAATCGTGAAAACGTGACATACAGACAGAGTTACTTTTGCATTTATAATATTAGTATAGATTCTAGTACATGTATACAAAAAAATTGATTAGTATTTAGAACAATTATGCTTGGTCAAATGTAAAAAGTTAATTTACTTATTTGAATTAAATAACAATTAATGTAGTTCTGAACTTGACCGTATTATATGGTAACAATTGTGATTTTACGCGATTAGTTTAGAGGTTTAATTAAAGGTAAATAATGAGATGGTGTCGTCGCAAGGTTTTTTAAAATATATATTAATTAAAACGTACTTGCAAGAAATATTTGATCGTCCGCAGAAAAACTACACATTTTTCAATTTTATAATCATGTTTTAAGTAGAACTAATGGCATTTACGAGTGTTGATCGAATAACATAATTATACTCCTTTCCTTAAATCAATTTTTATGTTTGTTTTTAGCTGACCCAAGTTAGAGTACACCAACTGTCCGCGTGTTATGTTTAAGACTTTAATTAATGTGGAATACAACAACATACACGCAAAATAAAAAAATAAAAAACTAGACTAATTTCAAGTTCAGATTTTAAACATTAACTACTGATGATTATAAAAACTCAAATCTTATGGCAAAATATTATTACAAATGGACGTAACATTGATGTGACTCATTTGACGTGACAAATCGCCATCATCAAGATTATCACGCTATATCTGACTCACCTTTAATTATTGACCACTGTTATAAAAACAATATATAATTCTATTGTTTACATTCGATTTGGACTTGTCATTTAATTGCGGAAAGATCTCGAGAATTGTTCAGGATCAAGGCGTGAATGTGTCAATAAAATCTTAGAACAATATGTAGACGATTTGGATCATCTGAATTTGCATTTTATCTATCTTATTATGATGCAATGCTACACAATTTATTTACTCAAATTTAAAACAAGAAAATGAAACGCAATTCGTCCATAAATGTTCAATCGTACAAGACCTATAATTACGCGACAATCTATATATCAGTTTTAAAAACGCTAACAACAAAGTTTTTTGGAATGTTTTCCAAGATACATCCAAAATATTTTCATCAATATCAAAAATGCGAAAAACGACATAGCTTATCCATGTATTAATTATTAGATTAACTTAAAAAGTCCTTATTTAAAAATATATATAATTCAGTTTAATATATTATCTAGCTGTGTACGGAAATTGGGACCAAACTAGTAAATTACCAATAGTTCTTATCGTACTTGTGTTAGGTTAGGGACCTCGATATTCTATAATACTTAATATATTTATAAAGAAATAAATATTAAAATTCTAACCTTTAAAATAATTAAATTCATTAGATATTCACACAACTCCAAAAACTAACCTAACCTTCCGTTACTCAATTCCCTTCTGTGTTATGCAAAAAATGACCCCGTATTTCCATAAAAGGAACTCCTAAATGGTTCACTTGACACGTCCGTCAATTCGTCACACGTATACTGCGATGGATGACCATGGTTTTATATCGCATTATGATGTCCAAAATAGAGCCCTAAATCTGTCATAGTGACCTCAGAAAAGATGTATTGTTACATATGAATGTTAATACTTAAAAGAATTACGGCTTAGTATTTTTTATGGTATTAATAGAGGTAGGTAGACGGGAAAATGGACCGTTTGTTAGTTGGTGACCAACATTGCTATATCTTTTCACAGTAAGAAATATTAACCATTACTAACACCGGTTACACGAATCTAACAATGGGTGGGGCAAAGATCAGTAACAGCCTGTGAATGTCCCACTGCTGGGCTAACAACTCCTCTCCTTTTTATGGGGAGAACCAAGCCCGACCTTCGTATTTTGTCAAGGACGCGCTGGAACCAAACTAGGTTAGATGAATTAACTACCTAAACGTGAAAATTATTTGCATTTGTTTCATCGGAAACTTTAAACGGAGGTCTCAGTTGAATGTTATTAGCTTATTACCAATCTACCGTCGTTAATCACGTCTGACTATTTTTTATTATGTTGACCAGTAACAGCCTGTTAATGTCCCACTGCGGGGCTAAGGCCCTCTCTCCTTTTTGAGGACAAGCTTATTCCACCACGCTGCTCCAATGCGGGTTGGTGGAATACACATGTGGCTGAATTTCAGTGAAATAAATTGCACATGTAGGTTTCCTCATGATGTTTTTTTTCACCGTCAAGCACGAGATGAATTATAATCACAAATTAAGCACATGAAAATTCAGTGGTGCTTGCCCGGGTTTGAACCCACGATCATCGGTTAAGAATCACGCGCTCTTACCACTGGGCCATCTCGGCTTTTGGGGAGGGGGGTCAAAGATGGTATATCCTTTATGGTTATAATCACATTGTCTTGGCTGGACACTACAATAAAAGTATTATTGTTCAATGGTACAACATATGATGAGTAGGTGGTATTTAACTAAAAATACATGGCTTATGTATTACTACCAAGTGAATATGTAGGTTTCCTTATAATGTTCTTCTAGAAGGCTAAATTAGATAAAAAAACTCAAAATGTGATTGGACTTGATCTATAACATGATATAAAATCTTCAATTCTTTTTTTTCCAGCTTGAAGCGCAGCAACGGTACACATTGTTCCAGCGAGGCTTGTGGGAAGCAGCGCAGCATGTGCCTCGAGGTGCTATCAGAGATTTTGGCACATTCAGGCAACTACGCCTTCTTTCCACCATAGGCCCCGCTGCTTTGCCTCCAGATCAGTTGGACAGGGTGTGTACATTTACAAAGAACTCTTAGAATATGTCGTATATATAAATATATTAGATGCTCTTCGTGGTTTCATCAACGTTCAACCTTACTGTTCCACTCCCGGGAAGAGTAGCTTTGCAAATTAAACCTTTTTTTAATAAATAGGCTTTTACATAATATTTTGACTTTCATAAAATAAACCTGTTTCATATTTTCATTACATAAATAAGCATACCATTATTATATTATCATATATTTAACATAAAATTTAATTTACAGTACAATCGAATAATCAACGATATGCTGGCTGTATACAACTCAGCTGAAATCTGCGCTTATAACGAGCCATTTAAATGTGGCTTGCATTTGCAACCAGAATTGCAATTCATCATGTCTCACTCTCGGGACTGGGATGAGTTGCAGCACGTCTGGACGGAATGGAGAAGAAACACGGGCAGGCGAATTCGGGATTTATATGAACAGCTAGTGGATTTGACCAATCAAGCCGCGAGATTGAACAGTAAGTTGTATAATTCATCAAAGTTTATTTGATAGTCTATAGTTCAGCTATTGAATAAAAGGGAACTTTCACTGCAAAACGTCAAGAATCTAATTTGGTAGAATAATAGAGCTTAGTGTTCTCATTAGTATTCCGAGTTTGCGACCTTGAGCGACCATCTCTACTCTCTAATACATTGTAAGTCCTCCACCTGCACCTGAAAGCTTACAATTACAAACGGAGGCAAGACAACGCATTATGTCTTATTCAGGTGGAATTTTGAAATATGTCTAAAATAGTTTTGGTGAACATAATATTATCTACCTATATTAGCGGTTAACAAATATTATGCACGTACTTACTAGACTAGTTTGAAAAATTACCCCGTACAGACAGACATACACATTAGTTATTTTGTTTTAGTACTTTGCAAATATTCATAATATTAAGTTTGAAAAAGCCAGTTATTTTTATATAAAAGTTTTAAGCTCCTGTTTTAAAAGAATAGCAAAACACTGCAATTCAATTTAACGATTAAAATTCTTCTTGGGCCAATTTATCTTTATTAATTTATGTGTATATTATTTTAATTACAGATTTTACGGATGCATCAGCGTTTTGGATGTTCCCGTATGAAACACAAAATATGAGGCAAGATGTTGATGAAGTATGGGAACAGGTGAGATTCATACTGTTTAGTATAGAGTTAATGGTAGATCTTTGTGGGTTGTAGCTACCCCGATGGAGCTGCGTCTGCTGTATAGCTACCACCTACTTAATACTTATTTAACATCAACAATAATTTGTATTTTTGTGTCTCGGATTGAAGGGTGAGTGAACCAATTAAAACACAAGGGACATAACGTCTTAGTTCCTTAGGTTGATAGCGCATTGGTGATGTAAGCACTGGTTAATATTTCTCACAGTGCCAATGTCTACGGGTTCATGGGTGGTTATGCCCACACACAACCAGATGGTCCATTTACGACTGCCTTATAAATGTTTTTATGGTAGTTTGAAAAACCTAATTTAATTTTTAGTTTATTTTCAACTTGGATTCATTAAAAAACAATTAAAAATAAATTGAAAAATGATAAATTAAAATTGATTGCAGGTTAAGCCATTGTACGACTTACTCCATGCATACGTGCGTCGTCGTCTGCGTGAATCGTATGGCCCCGAACGTATTTCACGATCAGCTCCAATCCCAGCGCACGTGCTTGGTGACATGTGGGCTCAGAGCTGGTCTGGCATCGTACCCATCACTCTGCCATATCCTGGCAAGAAACTTGTGGATGTTACTTCAGAAATGGTGCAACAGGTACTTTTGATATCTTACTGTATTGGCTTTTCAAGTATTAGTAAGTTAATTAGATTGTTAATTTATTTTATTAAAAAAACACTATGTACATATAATAATGTGCACCTAACAAACTTCTTCTGGTCAATTTCGGCTTAGACTGTCATTCATATGTTATCGCGGACAAGTCTGTGCGCAAACATTAGTGCTCTCTCATAACCCGATGGAAAGCAAATACAACACAACTATAAAAAGTTCAAGCAAAAGACCAACAACTTTACTTCTCGAAGCAATGGAGTGTAAACACCACCATTATGAAAAAAACCCAATTACTTTATATTGGATCGATCTGTGGTTTGAAAAAAGGAGCTTAGATTCTGAAGCTTTAAAAGGTAGCTACTAAATCAATGAGATAATATGACCAGTTTGAACAGGCTGAATTTTTTTTCCCAGGGTTACACACCTGTAACGACCTTCCAGCTAGCCGAGGAATTCTTCGTTTCAATGAATATGTCAGCGATGCCTGATGACTTTTGGGCGCTGAGTGTGCTTCAGCAGCCAGCGGATAGACATATTCATTGTCAGCCTTCCGCCTGGGACTTTTGTAATGGACATGACTTCCGGTATGATTTATTTCAAGAATAAATAAATTAAATTGCTAATTGATATATTGAATAAACAATTATGAAAGAGTAACACTTCGCATTCAATTTATGAAGGAAGGAAAAGTATGCTTACACCAAGTGTTAAAATTGGTTCGTAATGTCCATTCTCTGTTTTATACTGAGAATTCGTCCGTTTATTAAACATTTTGAATAAATTCTAGCAAATTTTACCACGTCTTCTTCTCTTGCATCTGAATCAAAATTTCTATCAACAAAAAATGAAAAGAAATTCAATAATCAGACACAACAGCATATATGATAACACAGATTTTTTTTATTATTAGTTCCAATAATTTTCGATCTTCAAGAATTAATATGTAATTTAGTAATGTCACAACATACACGATATGATGATTAAAAACTGCTTAAAATTATTTAATTACCCATAGTTTTCTGTTTATAGCATCAAGATGTGCACGCACCCTGATATGAAGGATTTGATAACGGCTCACCATGAGATGGCGCACGTACAGTACTTCCTTGCCTACAGAAACCAGCCTAAGGTCTTCAGAGATGGTGCTAATCCAGGTTAGTTATTTATTTAATTATACATATGTATATATATAACTAATTATGTGTGGCATCGTGGTATAAATCAAAAGGATTTTACGAGGTAACCTAGACGAACGATTGTTTTCTTGCTTAATAATTTTCACAAACAAAAGCGGTTCATAAATAAAAAAATACATATTATTAACATGATTTAATTCATGGGCAAGTACATATTTAATTATTTCAATCATCTGGCAGTTACAAGTTTCATAATTAATAACACTTTTACAAAAATAAATAGGAACACTCTGATAAGATTATAATATATTTTTCAATTTTAAAATTCCATAGGCTGTTAAAATTAGTGCCATGTTATGGCCGAGTTTAGGAGCTCCGTTACAGAGATCTGTGTTGCAAGTGCAGTAAGTCACAAACAGATCGCCGTTGCCAGTTTGTCTTTTACACATATGTACTCCTGTTTCTTCTTCGAGAAAGCCGCATGTTCGTACAATTCGAACTTTGCCATAAACTGTGAAAACAGATATATTAGAGTAAGATTTTGTTTATTTCAAAAGTTTTTCTTTAATCACCAAAATATTTGTTTTTTCGTTCGATAGCCATTTCTCTAAAATTTATTATGTGATGTTTTAGGTTATGTATATTATTTACTTCCTATTATAAATCTTGATATTTAAGAACATTGATTATATTCAAATTCAAATTTAGAATTATAAAAAATATACGTTTACTCAAGAAATCTTATTATCTCATCGCATATTTATGGTAACGGTCAGTGTATTTTGATAATAATGGTCGGTGATTAAATTGACCATAGATTACTTTAAATATAAATTGTTATATATTATACTTACTCTCCATCTTAATCATACGACAGAAAGTTGGTGCAACAGGGTCTATGTGCTCCGGGGGGTCCCTTAAAGAGCAATTCACGACCCCGAGGCTGAATGGGTCGAATTCTTCCCCACATCTCGGATCGAAGGCGCTGTTACAGTCGTAACAGAATATTGAGTAGGCTGTAGCAATAAAAATAAATTACCTTAGGGTTAAATTCTGTGAGCACAAACTCAAAATTCACCGTAGAAAATGGTCGTGAAATCTCCGAAAGTGATATACGACATTGACCATAATGATTATAGAATTTTAAGAATACACGCATCAAAATAGTATATCAACGTAAGTCGGTTGAAAACATTTATTCTTATGGAATAGCACTGCTGCTCTATCGATCTTGAAACAAAGAAAGTTAAGAATGCTCAGTTTATAGAACACGTATTATAAGTTATAAGTCGCGGTTTCCAATCTGTCTGAATCTTTGAAATCTGTAGTACTATTCTGTAAGTGTTGTTCGGTAGTAGAACTGCTAAGTGGTAACGTGGTGGTATTTAAAAAGAATTTAAACTAAATATTAAATTATAAAATCGCTATTTTTAAATATATATAAAAAAATTTAGAAGTTGGGACTCAGTGGACTTTAAGCATAAGTCTCCGGATATGTCTTCTATTTACTTGATTATCTTCTTCTTCTGCCTAGCGTTTTCCCAGCCTAGTAACGCCAGGGTCCGCTTTCCTGCATCTACGCCTCTACTTTGCTTGACATCGTGGCACAAGCAATTGGTCAAGCTATGAATAATGATAAAATACCAAAAAACTAACGAAAAAACAACGTTCGTTCTAATATTTTTTACTACTTAAAGTCCCTTTCACATAGTACATAAATATTGTTAATTAACCATTCTTTATATAACTTCCTTAAAGAGGAGGTCTTAGCCACCGAACCCAAAGTAATCGGGGGTTCACGAAACTTTAATTAGTTTGATCTAATTATTTAACATTGATAGTACGCATAACAAAAAATTTAGACAGCGCGATTTAGGAACTTCAAAAAATTAATTAACACCATCTAGTGACATAAAATAAGAAGCATGTTTTACTCTTAACACAAACTGTTTCTTTATGTTACTTTTTTGTTTATTTTTTCTGAGTATTTCGGCTATTTGGGTATTAAGAAATATAATATTAGACATGAAACCTAACAACTACCTTTGAATTGGATTAAATGTTGAGTCATGTTGAACTTGGCTCGAATTTGCTACGTGACTAGTGTGACCACAAGTTCTAATAATAACTGACATTGAATTATAATTTGCAGAACACAGACTATTTTTATGTTATTTAAACGAGTAATATTTAGTATAGAATATCTTAAACTTAGCTCAATCATATTTGAAAATTATGAAAAATGCGCTTAACTATAAAAGAGATGTATTTTTAAAGACTGTGACACCTTGTTGGCTCGTCAACAAGTCCATTATCAAATGGATACGGTATTGCAATTGGACTAATATCAAGTAAAATGAACCTGCCTCCAGTACGTTTTGAACAATATCTTAAATATTAACGGCCTTACTTAAAGCGGTCTCTTTCTGTCATCATTGATTTGACATTCGAAAGAAAAAGACCGTACCGTACCGTAACAGCCTGTGAATGTCCCACTGCTGGGCTAAAGGCCTCCTCTCCTCTTTTTGAGGAGAAGGTTTTTTAGCTTATTCCACCACGCTGCTCCAATGCGGGTTGGTAGAATTCACATGTGGCAGAATTTCAGTGAAATTAGACACATGCAGGTTTCCTCACGATGTTTTCCTTCACCGTAAAGCACGAGATGAATTATAATCACAAATTAAGCACATGAAAATTCAGTGGTGCTTGCCCGGGTTTGAACCCACGATCATCGGTTAAGATTCACGCGTTCTTACCACAGGGCCATCTCGGCTATTGGCTAATATATTATATTAAAGAAAAAGACAGAATTGTTAAATTAATCACACGTTAAGTTGAAGAATTCCATTAACATTTGCAGATTATTTCATGTCATCGTTACAATCTATTATAATATTCATGAAAACATATTGCAATAATAATAATTTCGATTTCTTAGTATTAAAGTACAGATATGAAATACGTATCTATTGTTAGTTTTTCATCACTTTAAGCATGCAATAAATTAATATGATAAAAATGGATTCGAAGTTGATATAACTTTGAGACATTTTTCAAAACCAAAACAATAAAAATTAATAACTTTATGCTTTCCTTGTCATATGATACTGACGAATTTAACTTATTATTTAACTTTATGTAAGCATTATGCTAAATATATATAAGAAATTGTTCAATTCAGTAAGATTAATAAATACATACGTTTTATTGTAATCTACATAGTAAACTATGTAATCGCCAGTTCGTTTTAGGTCAGGTATTTTCGATTTTAGTTTCTAATTTGTCAATCAATAAGAAAGTGTAATGCTTCTATATTGAATAATTAGATCTTGATTTAATTGGATTTGTTTTTAGTGCGATATTAAGCACTTTTAAAAGTATTTACTTGATGCTTCAGACAATACTAATATAGAATACTTCTTCAAACTTGAAGCTGAGATGGCCTAGGAAGCCAAGATGGCCTAGTGGTTAGAACGCGTGAATCTTAACCGATGATTGTGGGTTCAAAGCCGGGCAAGCACCACTGAAATTTCATGTGCTTAATTAGTGTTTATAGTTCATCTCGTGCTTGACGGTGAAGGAAAACATCGCGAGGAAACATGCATGTGTCTAATTTCAATGAAATTATGCCACATGTTTATTCCACCAACCCGCATTGGAGCAGTGTGGTGGAATAAGCTCCAACACTTCTCCTCAAAAGGGAGAAGAGGCCTTAGCCCAGTAGTGGGATATTAAGGCTGTTACTGGTACTTCAAACTTGTTAAGCACGAAGATAACTTAAATAAGTGTCCGAGAAATATTTTTTATTAATGGTTATCTTACTAAAGCCGCTTGCGAAGGACATGTAATTCAATATGACAACCTTCCATTAGCAACTTAACCCTCCTGGGAGAGGTGATTACATTTAAAGCAATTATTGTATGGTTAAACGTTTACAATAATTAAATAGTATATTAAATTTCGATATCGTTAAAAATTTTTTTAATAAATCTCATTAAATACTCATTAGAGAAAAAAAGAAATAATTATTAAATTCCACCACTTTGAAATAGTAAAAACCAGCATGATTATGAATAGTTATTTTATAACATATAGAATAATTAAAATAAATGCTCACCGAATTTGAAGCACAAAATCAATGTAATCAATACTCCCACTGCGTTAAGTTTTGAATACATGTTTTCGAACTGGCAACACTTTGAAGGGTGTACGTTTGACTGAATTACTTTGATGCCACGATAGGATAATTTAATTAACAAACGACTGTAGTCCACTGACAAGCTTTTTTAAAGTATACTAGCAATGCCCTTTTTTAAGGAATTACTAATATTCCTATATAGCCATTCAATTAAGTGCACAGCTTGTATTAAGAGTGGGGACGATAATAGTCCAAGGCGTCAGGATTGAACATGCGACTCTATATCGCTAGGCAGTCCGTAAACAATTGCGCTATTCATGCTCAAAGCAATGTGTTGCAAATCGAGTATATGGTGATTCGAATTAAAAATGTTCACTTGTATGTAAAACTTATATTGCTAAAATTTTATATTGAGATATACCGTATACGTCGAATCAAAACTCGTAACAGCCTGTGACTGCCCCACTGCTGGGCAAAAGGCCTCCTCTCCATTTTTGAGGAGAAGGCTTGGAGCTTATTCCACCACGCTGCTCCAGTGCGGGTTGGTGGAATACACATGTGGCAGAATACCAGTGAAATTACACATGCAGGTTTCCTCACGATGTTTTCCTTCACCGTAAAGCACGAGATGAATTATAATCACAAATTAAGCATGACCATCGACTAAGATTCAAGCGTTCTTACCACTGGGCCATCTCGGCTTATTTAAGCAAAACTTGTATTGTGATAATAATATATGCATTCAGTATTATAATTATAATTTGTAATTTAGATATATCACAATAAAACTTATTAATTTATAACGAACAGAAAAATATCCAACATTTTTTGTAATAATCTATTGTCATTGTATTGTGATGTCTTGTAGAAGATGTTTATAGCGAAACTTCCAGTGGTTTCAACCTTTAATCTCATTGATATTAAGTCGCACAAAAGTGTCACACTGCCAAGGAACAGATTAAAGACTATCGATTCAGGGTTAAATAGATTAAACCTTTAATTAAATATTAACCAAGGAAAAATTCCTTGGTGAAATAAAATTATTAAAGTATAAGCATTTAGGAGCAATTGTTCTACCTGATGGTAAGTGGTCACCATCTCGCACAGCCAGTAATATAATATCTTAGAGCCAGAGAATGAGAGATATTATATCCATATGTGTAACATATTATCTCCTCCTCAAAAAGGGAGAGGAAGCCTTAGCCCAGCAGTGGGACATTCACAGACTACTGGTACTGGTTTAAGACAGAGTTGTTAAAAATAATCCTTTACACATTATGATGCTAGGATTAATCCAAATTCTCCTAATACCTAAGATAACTGAGTTCAATTACACAACTGACCGATCAGTCTGAAACACAGGGATACTTCCTAGATTACTTGGTGATATAATTGGAGGTAACCCTTAGGTGGTACCCACTTAGATGAGCAGATACTATGTCCTATTTCCGTTGTCTTTTGCTTCGAGTTGGTATTTTTTGCATGTCATCTAGAATTTTATGAACAGAATCTAGAATTTTAAGAAGCAAACGTACATACTATTTTTTGTAAAAAATAAAAAATAGGCGAAAAAAAATTTAATTAAATACCTTCAAACCATGAGGTGTAATTTATTTCCTAAATATTAATATTGCTTTTTTTCCTCACACTATGGAGAGTAACCAGTAACCAGTAACAGCCTGTTAATGTCCCACTGCTGGGCTAAGGCCTCCTCTCCCTTTTTGGGGAGAAGGTTGAGGTTTTTTTGGTTGTTTTATACTATGGAGAGTGCATACATTTATTTTATTCTTTAAAATATAATAAAATTTTCGCTTCGTCATCAAGCGCTTAAATAACTTAACCTCGTATACGTAAAGACTGACATATAACTTAGATGTTATTACATCATGTGTTACAACCATGTCATTATAAAATACAAAAAATTCGTGTTGTTATTCTCATCACCCGAAGTAATCAATTACAGTGACAAAGTTTTAACTCTATTATTGACACTAGACACGCGTCGTCGGAACTTTTCGGATATGTTAACATTCGCAACTGCACTGTCTAGGTGGTGTCAGATTTACATAATTATCTTTTCCTATGTTGCGACATTTGGTTCAAGCGTGTCCGCAAAGTATGATACGGCGTTTCATTGCGCATGCGTGCAACTGATGTAGGTGAGTGATTTGCTGATAATTAAAAAAAAAAAGAAATTATTTTTAATATGTTAATCACTAATGATAGGTTATTGACCCTTCATCAAAATCAGATTACAGCTAGTAGCTGATTTGTCTTGAAAGTACTATGATGGCCCAGTGGCTAGGAAACGTGAATATTAAGCGAAGGTTGCGGGTTCAAATTCACTAGCACCACTAAGTTTTCAAGCGTTTAATTTGTAAAGGAAAACATCGTGAGGAAACCTGCATATTGATTTTGATTGATTGTAAATCACTAATTACCTAAATTAGTTTTGTTTGAATAATTAGGTAAAATTTTCAGAGATTATATTTTATATTGCTTGTTACAATAGTGCTATGATATACGGACCCTTTAAGCTATTGTCCTCACTCCTAACACAACGCTTTTGTAATAATATCCTGGGACATTATTCAGGCATGACCATATGATCCCAAACTAAGCAGAGGTCGTATTATGGAAACCAGACGACTGATATACTACATATACTACTTTTCTTTTGTAAATACATACTTATATAGATAATTACACCCAGACTCAGGACAAACAGACATGAACATGCACACAAATGTCTGTCCACATTACCAATACATTTTTGAAGACAAGCCGGTTGGCGTGGTTGGTAGATACTTGCCTTTCACACCGAAGGTCGTGGGTTCGATTCCCACCCAGGACAGACATTTATGTGCATAAGCATATCTGTTTGTCCTGAGTCTGGGTGTAATTATCTATATAGGTATGTATTTACAAAATAAAAAGTAGTATATGTAGTATATCAGTTGTCTGCTTTCCATAGCACAAGGTTTGTACAAGCTTAATTTGGGATCAGATGGCCGTGTGGGATCAATATCCCAGGATATTATTATTATTATTATTAAATACATTACGCATATTTTTAAAGTCGGTTAAAACTACACCTCAATTTATTCAACACATAATAGTGAAGTCACGGAAATTAATACTAACGATTACGGTATTGTTATATAACGACGCGCATCTTGTTCGTGTGCGCTTAGAGATCGAATTGTTACTAGAAATGACTTTTTATTTAAATTGAAGCTATTCTCTTTAATATTCATTGTAAATAATTTTAAATATTCATTTAATTAATTTTTATGTGACTTTCTTATAATTTCATATCGAAGTTATAAATAAAATCACGATTTTCATAAATCTATCCATATTCGAAAGCTTTGTATGAATTTGAACTATAAAAATAAATTTCGTCGTTGAACTTAATTTAATTTTAGAGACAAAAGACAGAATATTGAAATATATATATATATATATATATATATATATATATATACGTGTCGCGGATTCAAATGGTTACCATTTTAATGGCCGCCATTCTCGTCCAATATGTTGATTTTATTAAATCAGTCAGTGCGCTCGTAAAGAGACCGAGAGACCAAGGGGGTCGCTCGACAAAATGATCATATATTTTATATTTTTATCAGTCAGCTACATAATAAAATAGGCAACCGTCTTTAATTTTCATACTTGACGCCTGACAACCGACCAACCTACATGACATACATCACGTTGTGTGTGGTGTTGCTATTCTAATAAGTGACGTCGTATACCCGCTTAAATTTATTATCTCTGACATATATTTATTTATAAATCTAGACACATCTAGATAGTCTAGATCATTGCTATTTTTTAAAATATAGCGAGCAACGAGGTCAAGTTTAACAAAGTTTGTTTGGGTTTAGTTGAAATTGCAAGTTGAATTACTAATAAAGACCGCGTATGTGTTTTCTCTTTTATTGCCAAGTTACATCTGCGTTGAATGAAAGCTGAATTCAATGATGTAACATTCAATAGAGCAGTTTCAAGTGTAGTATTTGTTTCATAGGATATAGAAATAAAACATTTTGATTTACTTGTGTTTTTTTTTTTTAAATAATTGACCAAGAAAACATTACAGGCATATTTACAAGATTTGAGTCGAGGTGGCTTAGTAGTTAGATCTCGTGTTAACCGAAGGCAGTGGGTTCAAATCGGAATGCTACTGAAATTTGTTGTGTAGCTATTAGAATTCATCTCGTGCTCGACTGTGATACAGTATACTCCAAGCCGTCTCCTCAAAATATGACCCGGAATTAGTTCAGCAATTGGATATATGGTGTTACTCTACGTAACTCTTTTTACTATCATTACAAAATATCTGATATTATAAATAACCTGCATTTAGATTATTACCTTAATATTACAGAAAAATAACTTTGTTCTAAATTTGAATTCTATTTATATTTAAGTTTAAAATTATCATCATAGTTCGATTAGATTTAAATACAACGGCCAACAATATAACCAATTCAAACTGCCATATAAATATTACCTATGATTTTCGCGAACTTGCGTTGTTGTTGTATTTTATCCACTGGCCCGTTTCATGTAAAGTGTATATAGTTGTGTCATAGATATCTAGCTTTCTAGTTAGTATTAAGTGAAGTCTTGTATCATATCTCAGTGACCGGTTACAGGTATACGTATATTTATTGGATTAAAAAAACGTCATTTCCGGCACGCGCCCGACTATCGAAAACTTCCGTGTTCGCTTTCTCAATAGCTTTTAAACTGTTACGGCTTTATTTGTAAGTTTTCTGGGGGTGATTGGTTAAGCAATGCCGTGTCTTCTTCTAGCGAATGTCAGAACAACGATGTTAGAAAGAGAGAAATTATCGTTATGGTCTTAATGAATTGATATTTTTTATTATATCTTGCTACACAAAACAATAAATTATTCTTATAATTCTGTCAAAATGTAAAACAAGTCGACAAGATTCAGTGTTTTATAAAATGATTGTAACGAAAACAAATTTCTAATATTATATTTAACTTAATACAAAAAATACTAATGACTTGTAAAAAAAATTAATTAAATTTACATCATGGATACATGCGGAACATCTAGGATATGGCAGTTTTTGAGATCATTAGGGATAGGGCGTCAGCGGGAAACGTTTTCTGCCAATTTCAATCTCGATGATCTTAATAAACACTTTATTTCCTCTTCCTCTCTAAACAATCAGTACAAATCCATCACACTCAACTATCTCCATTCATTGCCAATCCCTAGCTATCCTCCTTTCCAATTCAGTCCTGTTACCATGGGAGAATTAAAAAAAAAACATCCTATGCATCAAATCTGATGCAATCGGTTGTGACGGAATTAGTCGAAAACTTATACTTCTTGCCCTTAACAGTATTTTGCCTACTTTATGCCATATATTTAACTATTCTTTATTACATGGTGCCTTCCCTTCTGTATGGCGTAAAGCTCTCGTGATTCCTATTCCCAAAGTTTCCAATCCTTTGCTTCTTTCTCATTTTAGACCTATTTCTGTTCTTCCATTTCTTTCAAAGGTATTAGAGCGTGTTGTTCACTCTCAACTAAACCAATTCCTCACTATTAATAAAATCCTGTGCCCTTTTCAATCTGGGTTTAGATTAGGCCATAGTACAGTTACAGCTCTTGTTAAGGTATGTGACGACATTCGCCAGGGTATTGATAACAAATCCGTGACTGTACTAGCTCTCCTTGACTTTTTAAATGCCTTTAATAACATCGACTATGACATATGCTTGGCAATCCTAAGATCGCTAAACATAGATTCTACTGTCATTGAATGGTTCCGCTCTTATCTGTTTAACCGACAGCAATGCATAATGGCTAATAATAAATATTCATCCTATCTAGATATTCCTTCCGGAGTCCCGCAAGGTGGTGTGCTCTCACCTCTTCTCTTTTCTATATTCATTAATACTCTCTCTTCACTTATCTGCTCCTCTTATCATCTATATGCTGATGATCTACAAATTTACGTTACCGCTCCTTTAGACAGTATCGATGAGGCAGCTGCAACCTTGAATCATGATTTGGCAAAGATATCTGAATGGTGTAAATCTTACCGTCTCAAAGTGAACCCGAGCAAGTCGCAAGTGGCTATATTTGGCAGTCATAAGCTTCTGACGAGGGTCCAAGATAAACATCTACCTCCAATCTTATTTGAGGGCCAAATATTACACATGCAAGAGACTGTTAGAAATCTTGGACTACTTCTTGATGCTTCCTTTTCCTGGGTACCTCAAATTGCTGAAATGAGTCGTAAGATTTTCGCTATCATTGGTTTTTTAAGGCGATGGTAAAACCTATTGCCTATCAAGGCAAAGATCAGCTTAGCTAATACGTTCCTCTTACCAATACTGGACTATGCTGATGTCTGCTACATGGATTTAACTCAAGAATACCCTAAATAAATTAGAACGGCTGCAAAATATAGCCATAAGATTTATTTTTGGTCTGAGTATCGGTACTCAGAGACATGATCAAACTTTCGCAGTTCACTTTTTCACAACTTTCTCAGTTAAAGTGGCTGCCAATCAGACTACGAAGAAATCTACACGCCTTATTTCTTCTCTACTCTATTCTTTATATCGATCACTCACCATCCTACCTTAAACGCTTAAAATTTCTTGGTTGCGACAGCGCACACAACCTGCGTTCTTCGGATGATAATAAACTTGTTACCCCCTGCAGCCGGACACAAACCTACAGTAACTCTTTTACTGCAAAAACCATCAAACTTTGGAATGCACTGCCTACAGATATTCGGCAGTCGAATTCATTAAGTATTTTTAAATACCGCTTGAAAAGCTATTATTTGTCCATTTCCAAGTAAGGTACATATGTATGTATGTATGAAATAGTATGTGGTTTATAATTTATCTATATATAATTTTATACTTTATAATTATATATAATATGTATATGCTATATAATTATATTTGTTTGTATGTATATGTGTATGTATGTGTATGTATGTATGTATTATTATTTGTGGTTAGTGGGATGTAGATATGTGTAGCTTATTAAATATTTAGTATCTCCTTTTTATATGTAAATGCACTTACCCGTTCTCTTACAAAATTCTTTCACCAAAGGTTATCTGTTAGAGATCGCTATAAGCGATAAGACCGCCTTTGCGCACCATTTTTTGTTTTCTTTGATTGTTTCCTACTTCTCTCATTTTATGTATATGTTATGCAAAAAGTGTTAAATAAATAAATAAATAAATAAAATTGTGTCAATTACATAAAAAGCTTTGTATAACATAATATAGATCATCTATTTATAAATATAAATACATTAAGTTAATTTCATAATAAAGAAAATGTTTATACATCTTGCTCAGCTTTTTTATATACTTTATTATTTTTTAATTAGTTTGAACAATAGATTATATACTTGGCTATTCAAAATAAGGTGTGGCTATTAATCTGTATTCCATTTACATAATGGTGGTAGAGCTTTGTGCAAGCTCGTCTGGGTTGGTACCACCAACTCATTAGATATTCTACAGGAAAAAAGTAGTACTTGATATTGTTGTGTTCCGGTTTGAAGGGTGAATGAGTCAGTGTAATTACAGGCACAAGGGACATAACATCTTAGTTCCCAAGGTTGGTGACGACGTAAGCGATGGTTAATATTTCATTGGCATTAGTGACCACTTACCATCAGGTGGCCCATATGCTCGTCCACCTACCTATTCTATAAAAAAATACGCAATTTTTAAGATAAAGACAGTAAAATAACCATAAATTAAGTAAAATTGTTTATCTGTGTGTTAAAAGTTAAAACCATTGGTTTTACACCACATACATTTTTTTGCTTTAATTATGTCGTATAGTATAATTTTGAATTTAATATGACGTCATATATAACATATATTCAGTTGCCATAGAATGTATTCATTAGGTACTGTATGCTTCCTAATGGTATAAAAATATTAAAAAACAAAATTAAGGAAAGACTTGCTAGTACAAGGCTTGCGCCCTAAGCTGTTACCTCACGCGTACGTCTGGCTTTAATGTAAATTTTCCGTATGATACCAGTGATACAAATACGTTTGGTAGATGAACAATTGTGCATTTTATACTATTGTATGTATGCAGACTGGATACAGAACAAATATGTATTTTATATACCCTAACGAGTGGATTTATTTGTCCAAATAGTTTTCATTGAGTTATTTTCATCTCGCATTCGTTTTTTGAAATTAATTATTAAATGATATTATTTTCTACATTATTTCACTAAATTCCCGTCACAAACCTCGTTAGATTAATAACATTAAATATTTACTAATAATATTATTCAATCGTTTTATATTAAAATAATAACCAAATTTTTACTTACAGGTTTTCATGAAGCTATTGGGGAGACCATTGCTTTATCGGTCTCATCACCTCGACACCTCCAGACTCTGGGGTTGATCCAGCGTTCTGTGGATGACACAGCCCATGACATCAACTATTTGTTCACCCAGGCTATGGATAAGTTGGCCTTTCTACCATTTGCCTTGGTTATGGACAAATGGCGGTGGGACGTCTTTAGCGGGGAAGTCAGAAAGGAGCAATACAACTGTCAATGGTGGAGGCTCAGGTTAGTAGTTGAGATTAGTATAGCTATCCCTTATTTTCTATTTCTTTTTCATATAGCAATATGTTCCTGACCAAACTTTGAACACTCGGGCTAATCGCAAGGGTCTCATAAAATACAGCTACCGTCGAGCTCGAGATGAATTATAAACACAACTTAAACCCCTGAAAATTCAGTGCTTGCCCGGGCTTAAGCCATTACTCTTGATTTTAGTCATTGGGCCATCTTGGCTATTATGAACGTATTGAAATTGTTACGTCATAATAATAATTTTTTTTTACCAGAATATATAATTTTCTAGTATTCGTTAGGGGATAGGGGCGGGTGCTCAGGGTTCAAGCCAGCTTCATACTGCTACATACTAAATTTTATCAAAATCGGTTTAGTGGTTTAGCCTTGTAAGTATAACATACAGACAGAGTTGCTTTCACGTTTATAACATAAGTAAAGATATATCTTTACTTATATTATAAACTTATATTATAAACTTACTAAGTTTATAATATAAGTAAAGATATATCTTTACTTATATTATAAACTTCTAGAGACTTCCCATTCAATTACGATTTGTTATTATTTCGTTCTTACTAAATAGATAATTGAAATATACATTAAGAAGCTCGCAAGATGAAACGATTATTATGTATTAGATAATGATAATTGCTAATAACGCAATTATAACGTAACACGGTTACATATATACGCTTTGCTGCGCATGGAAGTAATGGTGGGTTGGGTCACGAGCAATCTTTGTTGCTTCATAATTTAAGAATTTCAATGTTTACATCTACATATGTAAACATTGAAATTAATAACAAAAACAAATTTCATCATGAATCAAAAGATATACCTACACAAGAAATAAAAAGCGGTCTTATTTTTAAATCAGCAGTCTTTTAAAACTTGGAGTATAAGATATCAAATAATCTATATAATATTTTAAAGAATAATTGACTGGCTGAAATACCAACATACAGCCCAAACTATTAGGGCTAGCGCCATAAAAATTTGCATACGTTCGTTTTTAAGTTCCTTTTAAATAGTAAGCTAGGAAGTTTTTTTATTTTTATTTAATCCTTAAGATGGTGATAAAGGGCATGAAACTTTAGATGAAATTTCTTAATTTTTAAAGGAAGACCAATGGAAATTCGCAATTCGCAAGCAATTCTGAATGATGACGCGAGTGAAACTGCGGTTAAAACGCTAGTATAATAAAAGCTATTAGTAGTACAAATGTTAAACACTTAAGTAATAATTTACAAGTGTATATTTATATTATATCCACAAAAAATTAAAGCAATGTAAACAACAACAACGCGATATTATTTCACCAAGCTCACTCAGTATGATTTCCTTCGTCGCCGATAACGAATGAATTATAAACAAATATTAATCAAACGAAAAATCTGCGGGGCTTGCCCGGATTTGAACTCGCATTCGGTTAAAATTTATTTTCTAACTTTTAAGGAAGTGTCCTTAGCTGTAAAGCAATTATTAGATAAAGCAAAACAAGACAATGGGAACTAGAAAGAGTAACGGAAAGTAATGTTTTTGACCCTAAGGTATTCAATTGGAAGAGAAAGCCGAGCCAGGGATTTAAATAGTGTAATTTCAAAACACGACTCGAAACCGCTAACTATTCAACTGTCTAGGATTGAAAATTCACACGTTCCGTTGAAAAATAAAACAAAAGACACGTAGATTTAATTATCTATTATATTCAACTAAATCTCCAACAAAATAGTTTTGTCCAAGAATAAAGTTTCCAAAATGATTCCCATACAGATATTTCACTAAATAGAATTAGTCTTGATATTACTACAGTATATGATGATGAACAGTATACGATATTATATGATCTGTGTTACTATTAACATTTTTAATTATAATGTTTTATTTTGATTAAGCTAAAACGTGGATAAAACAGCATTAATAATAAAATAATTAAGTATTTAATTAAGTCAAAAAATTTAAACCTGTAATTTGATTGTGATGGCGTCTGGTAATAACCATGAAAGTGCATTCCTTGAATGACTAAGCATGCAGGTACAATTCAATGACATTAATATAAATTAAATACAAAAAACACTTAAGGCACAGACAATACGTGAAGAGCTGGTTAATTTTCGCCCAGAGGATCGGAATTACGATTCAAATGGGAAATGCTAGCAGCATTTTTGCCACCATTCCACGCGATATAAATATGTTATATCTATTTTATGTTTTCAATTATTTTAAATATGAATACATTTTATAAAATAAAAACGAATATATCATTTAAAAAAAATCTAACTTTTCACATTTTAAGGCTTTTAAGAAAAAACTTAAAAAACGCGAATGGAACGTCATTTAGAATGTTCACTAAGTTTATTTTTTTCGAAATGTGTATGCAATATAAGACGTTCCATGCAATTAATTATAGATCGTGCAAGCATTTGCTCCAGTTTATATTGGAAGAGGTAGCTGCGGTCGGACCCGGCCTTGACTCTTGAAAACGAAGTTGAAAGTTTTATTACTGCGGTACCCGATATAGGCTGCAGCGATTCCTATTTAAAATGACAAATGCCCGCAATTTTGCTATATATTATTAACTATATATATATTATATTTCCCAAATAACCCCGATAACCCCAATTAACCCCAATTTTTTCAACATAAGATATTTTAACGGAAATAAAATTAAACTAAAATTAATAAATACAAATAGTTTTCAATTGTAATGAAGCGTTAAGTATGTTACAGATTTTTTTTTAAATATATTTATATTATTTTATTTAGGGAATTTAAAGTTATTTTTTAAATTTATACAATTACTAAATTATTGACACGTATACCTTACTAAATAAGAACTGAAACTTTATTCAAAGTCCAAATTAATAACCTTTGTTGCTTTTAAAAGCGTTTTATATTATAAGATTGAAGTCATTTGCTATAATCTTTTAAATTGAGTCCGTTCCATTTACTTCTAGTATCTTAGCTCCTGTAATATAAGTAGTTTCTTATATATTACATATTGTTATGTAATTGAGATATATGTGTATGCCTGATTGACAAACTGTTCCGATTTAACGCAATATGGTACATGAAATTACAATTAATATACCATATTTGCGGTTTTACTGCAATTTAATTATTCTTACATAAGACAAGCTGCAATTTACGTTTTATGTAATATTAACAAATATTTCCTATCTTCATCCCTATTTGGACATACAATATTTTTGGAATCATTGAGTCATCAATGTGAATTGGCGTTTTTTTGTAACTATCAGAATCGATATGGCTCAGTGGATAGAATAACAGGCAAGAATGTACTATATTCAAAGTGCTTGATTTATGTTTATATTGAATTACATATTCGTTAATAAAGGAATACATCGTCATATAACCTACATATTTTGGATATAATTCTGCCAAACGCATGGTGGAAGAAGCTACACCATTCGCCTACATTAATTACACTTAAGGGCTGTTATTTTACTGATAGCAGGGTGGGATAAATGTCCCTCTTAATGGTAATTTACCTTTTATAATAGATATTGATATTGTAAAAAGTATAAATAACTCTTTACGTTATTGAGGTTTCCCAACGATAAGATCTAAGATGTTATGTGATTGTAATAACAATTGACTTGACAACAGTTATCAAAGTGTTGGTATTTATCAGTAGAATAATGTCTTTGAGTTATTAAGCCTAAATATTGCAAACCCTTTGTAACCCTTAGTATTTGTATAATCTTCGTATGTTTTACAGAGAGCAGTATGAAGGGATCAAACCGCCAGTGCTTCGTTCTGAACTTGATTTTGATCCCGGTTCGAAGTACCACATTCCCGCCAACATACCCTATATAAGGTAAGTTTATATTTTAGAATTAAAATATTAATATTTTAAAGTTAATTGACAAAATTATACGAGACAGAAAAAAATTTAAGTGAAATCGTTTCAATAAAAGTAACAAAGCAACTAGTGGAACGTTTTATTTTATATTTTTATGACAGAAAGTTAATTTTAAACGTGTGCTTGGAATATGTAACGTATTTGTTATACATATTATGTATATGTAGAGCACATTCACTTCATAAATTGTTCTTCTTTTGTTTCCGAGTCACACGCCAGAAACGCAATTTCGTAACAATTATTATGATCCGTTAAGTCACAGCTTATACTTGTCTGTAATCCGTAACTGTATAAATAACTTGCATGTATAAAACCGTTCTATTTTCACCTTGTAATCAATCTTAGAACAATTATTGATTGCAGAGCATTATTCGTTCTAATTATATTTATTAGTCAATCGCTCGATCGAATATTGATTTCTATCAAGATAAATTGCCAATGTTGTTGATTATAATTCCTGTTTACTATTTCCATCGTTGGTGTGGATTAAAGACGATGTAAACAGGTAACGTATTACGTAATTTTTTATGTAACTTAAGTCAACGAACATGCTGATTTGATCCAACTTTGCAATGAATTAATTACTATTATAATGGTTCCTAATTGTCCGTGAAAAGAAAAGTCCGTGTCCGTGTAAAGAAATAAAGTGAATGATCATAGCATATAAAATAATATTTTAAATGAGACTAAGGAACAATTAGGTTTATAGTCTGTTATTTGTTTTTTTTTTTTTTTTAATCAATCATTACCGTAACCGTAACAGCCTGTGAATGTCCCACTGCTGGGCTAAAGGCCTCCTCTCCTCTTTTTGAGGAGAAGGTTTGGAGCTTATTCCACCACGCTGCTCCAATGCGGGTTGGTGGAATACACATGTGGCAGAATTTCAGTGAAATTAGACACATGCAGGTTTCCTCACGATGTTTTCCTTCACCGTAAAGCACGAGATGAATTATAATCACAAATTAAGCACATGAAAATTCAGTGGTGCTTGCCCGGGTTTGAACCCACGATCATCGGTTAAGATTCACGCGTTCTTACCACTGGGCCATCTCGGCTCAATCAATCATTATTTCGTAGAATGTAAAGTATGAATATAAAGCAATTATGACAAAAAAATAATTTTATGATTAATTAAATTCATCTATAATATTAATAAGATAAATAAAATGTGAATGAAAGTTTTATAAACGTATATTTTAATACTTTCGGTATTATATGTACATATCCAGTCCTGTGTTTAAAATAAAAATACTTAATCGACGTCTAAACACAAATCAACATTAAAAGCTAACAAAAACAAAAGAGATCAGTTCTACTAGTGATGGTACTCGTGACCACCTTCGAAGCCACCATAGTGACCTTCGAAGCCTCCTTCTTGGCTACCACCGCCTCCATGGATCTCATGTTTCTCCTCGTGGAAGATTGGGACCGGGACTTTGACGGTATAAGGCACGTGCTTCTCAACTGGATAAGCTACGTGTTTCTCGATATGGACTGGAACTGGCCTATCGACTAGGACGTTCACGGGGATTGGCACCTTCTTCTCCACGGGGTACGGGATGATCTTCTCTACTGGGTAAGGGTGTGGTACTGGTACCTTCACGGGCACAGGCACTGGCTTGTCAACGTGCACGGGCACTGGGTTGTCAACGTGAACCTTAACTGGGTAAGGTACTTGTTTTTCAACAGGGTAAGGCACTTTCTTCTCAATATGCACGGGGTATGGCTTGTCTACATGAACTGGCACTGGGTTGTCAACGGGTACATGGACAGGGTAGCGTATGATCTTCTCCACTGGGTAGGGTACGTTTACTTTCACTGGAACCTTGACTGGGAATGGCACCTCTTTCTCAACTGGGTACGGATGCGGAACTGGCACTTTCACTGGCACAGGGATATGTTTCTCCACTGGATAGGGGACATTTTCATAGACCTTAACAGGAACAGGTCTGTCGACGTGTACCTTGACGGGTACTGCAACGTGTTTGGTCACAGGGTAAGGCTTGGAAATGTACTCAGGCACTTTGATGTACTCCTTGACGGGGAAGTGCACAGTTTTTACGACAGGGTAGGGTTGAGGTACTGGCACTTTGACTGGTACTGGCACACGTTTTTCCACGGGGTATGGAATGTGTTTTTCTACTGGGTAGGGTACTGGTACTTTCTTGATAACTGTGATGGTTTTTTCATGATGTTCATGTCCATAACCACCATCCGAACTTCCAAAATCTCCGCCAAATCCTCCATGGTCGCCATATCCGCTGCTGTCCCCAAAGCCGTGGTCACCGTAATAGTCCGATAGACCCCTCTTGTCTTGTTTTTTGTTTTCTTCAACTTGTTTTGGTTCAGCCTTTGAATCTTTTTCTGCCTTTTCCTCTGCCGTGGCCAGGCTTATAGCCACGGCCAGGATGAAGGAAGATCTCTGAAAAAATAAAAAAAAAAAAACTTTATCAAAAAGTTATAACAGATACTAGATTCAAATACAGGAAGTATTTGATAAAGAATAATAAATTCCATGTATATATTTAATAAGAAAGTTTGCAAATTATTAAATAACTAAAATTAAATAATGTTCTACGTCGTATTTTTTTTTAATAAATTTATTTAATAATTATAATTAATACATAGCTCGTATGCATATATCAGAATATATTTAAATTTACTAACCAAGAGCCTCATGATCGCTTTGTATGTTGTTCAGCGAAGGCTGTGCAGGAGTGTAGTGTGTGAGACGTAGCCCGAGGTTTTATACTGAGAGTAAGTTCTTTCGTTGATCAATGAGGCAAACACTTTCACTCATACAGCCAGCGTCAATGTGTGAGTTTATATGATGCTATATTTTTTTTTACCGGTGATTTATAGTAAGAAAATTTGGTTTGTTAATAAGATTTCTTAATTTTCTAGAGTCGCGCAGATATTAATGAAATGTTGGGTAAATAATTTATAAATAAATATGATAGTAAATATATTTTCCTAATTGTCCTTCAAATATTTTCGTAATAACAAAAAATAATTTTAATTATACTTTTATTCAAATTTTTAAGTAATACGTAGATTGACTGCGGAAAAATTATAATACAAAACGACATCTGACAGCCATATCAAATTCTCATATTTCTACGATACTTAATACATATAGAAAATAAGAGCATATTTGTTAATCAATAACACAAGAACTAGTACTCTATCAAAATATTTCGTAATTGTCAATAATGTCTTGGAATCAAAATCAGAATATGCCCTATTCAAGCTGTTACAAGCATTTATGAATCATAATTTTGAAAATTTCTATTTAATGCAAAACTACCATTCGGAAAGAAGATACTACCGGGGGGAACTAATAAGGAACTCAGTAGTTACGTTTCCACTAATTAAATAAGATTACCTAAGTTGTCAATTGATTTTTAATCACATTTACATCCTCGAAAATTAGAATTTTTCACAAATTGAACTAAAAAATGATTTTTTAGGAATTTAAAACTTTGACATAGGAAGTAAATATTACAGTACTACACAATAATTTTTATAAATACTAATTAAACCTCAATTATATACTAAATATGATCGAGTAAATAGGTCTATAAATCATAACAGAGTAATAATTTCTATCGAACATTCGACACGTAAGTTGAAGTAGAGCTGGGTAATGAGCCGGCTCAGATCTTCCTACGATATAGCGTAATAACGAAATGGACGAATCCAAGGTGAAATTCCTAACTTTGATTTAACAACGTAACAGACATTTTATTGATATACGTAATATTCACTTTTAAAAACAAAATCAAAATATTTGTTTACTAATTACTATTAATTCTAATTATTTAACAATTTATCGTGGTCAATTTGATATTATTGTTATGATATAACGGTTTTATAAGTTTGTACAAGTCAGTATAACTGAGCACCATCCACTCATCAATTGTTCAACCACCAAACATTACTCTATATAATATTGATTTCAACCAACTTGTATTTAAAACTCATCCCATATTATGTCATGATGTAAAACTTTGTAACTGCACATTTTGTAATAAATAAACTTGTGAGCCAGTGTAACTATAAGCAGAAGGGACAAAAAATCTTAGTTCCCAAGGTTGGTGGCGCGTTGGCGATGTAAGGGGCGGTTATTATCTACAGCGCCTATGTCTATGGGCGGTATGACTACTTACTTTTAGGTGGCGAATTTACCCATCCGCCTAGCTATTTTATAAAAATAATTATATATAATTATTATATTCGGCATCTTTTAGATGCACTGATGTCAGGGTCATATCAATATCGTTCATTCTAATCAAACCGCGTATTAACGCTTTAAACAAAACAAGATATGTATTATCACGTTATATAATATTACTATATATTATTCCTTAACAATTTTCTACTTTTGACTACATATGTACGTAGTGTACAATAAATTAAATAACTACAAGTTATTTACAGAAATGAGAATATTTTCCATTACATTCCGATTTTTTTATCGATCGTAATTCTATTTGAATTGATTTGATATTTAAAAAACTTTTTATAGTAAAGTTTTATATAAGAATGTGACAAAAATAAATATCTCAATAAAATTTATTTCAAATTATTTTAAACAATCAAATAATTTTTTTTATTTTTTTATTTCTTGAGACTGTAAATGATTAGGAAAACTTATAGCCAGTTTTTAAAATGCTTAAAACTTACTAAATACTTAACGCTCATTGGCCAATATTGTATCCTCGGCTGACATTAACCAATAACTATTTAGATTAAAGTCATATTAGTTAAACCAACTTTGATCAACATTTTAAATGCCTTTTGGAGAAAAACATAGTGGCTGTAGACATTTATCTAAAAATCTGCCACATGTATATCCACCGACCCAGATTGGAGCAGCGTGGTGAAATCAGCTCCAAGTCTTAACCTCAAAGGAAGAAGTGGCCTTAGCCCTAAAGTGGGAAAATTACAGACTGTTATTTTACTTTACCTTAAAATAATTGAATGGAATAGTGTTATATCATAGTATAGTATACGTATTTGTAAGTAGCAAGTTCAATGCTTTTTTTTTTCTTTTTTTCTATAGAATAGGAAGGTGGACGAGCATATGGGCCACCTGATGGTAAGTGGTCACCAAACGCCCTTAGACATTGGCATTGTAAGAAATGTCAACCATCGCTTATAGCCAATGCGCCACCAACCTTGGGAACTAAGATTTTATGTCCCTTGTGCCTGTAATTACACTGGCTCACTCACCCTTTAAACCGGAACACAACAATATCAAGTATTGCTGTTTTGCGGTAGAATATCTGATGAGTGGGTGGTACCTATCCAGACGAGCTTGCACAAAGCCCTACCACCAGTAGATTGTAGACTGATTTACAAATGAATTATTTATTGACGAATATTGATTAAAGAATCTCAATTTTTTAAGTCATTTGAACAAAATGCATGCTTACTTTAAAAAAGGACTAAGTATCTTATATATGAAAATATATAAAGAAAAAGTGTACCTATCATTGCTTTTTTAATCTTCACAGACTGAGCATTCGTATGTTTAGTTTATTTTATAAAAAACGTAACAATTAATGCACATCACTCGCTTACAATCTTTTATTTTATGATCTGTGTTACATAGTCAAATAAATGAGAATATTACTAGTGACGTTTACTTCGCTGAGCGGCAGATATCGACGCTAAAACTTTAATTATAAAAGTAATGAAATAACTAATTCGACTATTACCTAACTTGTTAACTCGTTTACCCATTCATAACGGGTTACGAGAGGTCAAATAGTAAGATTTGTAAATATGTTAACTGTTTAACTTTTTCTAATCTCTTTTTTTATCTGAAATCAATTTAACAAAGAAGGTTATATTTTTGATGACTTTACTTATCTTTATTTTAACGATTACTAGTAAACGATTTTTTTTTTTTTTTATAGAATAGGAAGGCGGACGAGCATATGGGCCACCTGATGGTAAGTGGTCACCAACGCTCTTAGACATTGGCATTGTAAGAAATGTCAACCATCGCTTACATATCCAATGCGCCACCGACCTTGGGAACTAAGATTTTATGTCCCTTGTGCCTGTAATTACACTGGCTCACTCACCCTTCAAACCGGATTTTGATGACTTAAACTTATTTTATTGAAGTATGTTCACGGATTGTCCCAGATGTTGACGTATATAGACATTTGGGTAAAACGCATATTCTTTTACAAAAAACGTTTCAGTATATACAAATATACATTTGTATGCTAGATTTCGCATGCGCGTAGAGGAGGTGTTAGAAGCCCTAAGTTCATCTGTTTACCCCTGGTACATACATGAAATTTAAATTAGTTATTTTAAATAATAAAACATTTTATCGTTTAAAATTAGATTCAAATATAAAAAAGCATGACTATGAAGCCTTTATAATTTGTCTAAAATTACGAACTAAGTCACAAATTTATAAATTATACTACCAATTTTTTTATTTGTTAACAACTAAGTTATTAAAATGAGATTCAAAGATTTACATTTTTAAAGTTTAATGCGTAATCCGGTGAAAGGAATGCTTGTTAGTATATTTTGTTATATGGTTAGGTATTAAAAAAGGCTTGGTAGTTTGGGAGCTTGGGACCTAAGATGTTATGTCCCTTGTACCTACACTCACCCTTCAATTGGAACACAATAATCATAGCTGCTTCTCGGGAAGAATATAAGTGAGGTTCGTACCTACCCAGGCGGACTTGTTCAAATCCTTTCCACCTAGTAAATTAAAAAGGTAAATAGAAAACCCCTATAATTTTCACTATTCCTACTCGGGGATTGAATCCAGAACCTCGGGATCTGTTGCTATATAAACTATCTAACGAGGTAGCCGACTAATATTACTTCCACAGCTCATAATGTAATATTGAATAACATGCCTTGTCTGTTATCTAAAGATTTTTAACTCAAATTATAAAAATATTAACAATACAAAATTATATTTATCGCGTACGCTTGCGCTTCTCTGCGCCGCGTTGATGAGCTTGATACCTTAATTATGCAATATTTATGAAATTCCGTAGTTATATTTTTGCATGTTCGCTATATTAATAATTAATTCGTTCTTATGTGATGTTTTTTAATTAGAGTTTAAATGTGAAATTGAACTGGAATCGTAGTCGAAAGTTTATTAAACTTTTTATATAAATGTAAGTACGTAAAAATATTTTTATTTGGAATTTGTTATTAATTCATTTTGCTAATAAGTCGATCAGAAGAAGTGTATCAGTATCTGTTCCTTCATCCTTATACTCCGATGGCAAGGCAATCCGTGCAAAGTCAATTGCTTTACGCGTTCTCTGAGGTATGAATGTGTATCACTTCCTTGGTGATGGCCACCTGTTGGTATGCGGTTCTACCAATAGATATTTTTTCTGTAAGAAATATTAACCAAGCCTTAAATCACCAAATTGCATCAATATATTGTCTCTGGTACCTGTAAATCCTTGCCAAGCGCTGTTATTAATATTTGTTTGGCAGAAAAATTTAACATCTTTTGCCAAAAATTCATTTAAAAAATATGAGTATCATATCTATTAATATATTGTCTGGCCTTGTTACTCAGTAGCGTTAAGTGGATGTGAGCCTTAAGTCGTAATAAAGTAATTCTTACACAACCCTACTTTCCGTGTTCGAGAATAATCTCATTGCTCTATATCGTATTTAAATATATAATCTGTATTCTGTAATACTTATTCGCATTAGAACTGTTGTTTGGGAAACTATTTGTCTCAACTTTATATAATACAATAATTTTAAAGGCTGTATGGTTTACTACCAATTAAGGTAAAAACGTATATAGATACTTTTTGGAAATATTTAAAAATGAACACGGTTTGAAACACCGTTTAACATCCTTATTAGTAATATGATAGAAAGTGAGTTTGTTTGTTACGCTATAACGTCTTAACTACTCAACCGATTATTATGTACTTTTGCACACGCGTTGTCAGGGGCACAAAAAACGACATACAATATCTAACACCTACCTAAGAGAAGATATTTAAAATATAATATATTTTATTTTATTTTATTTATTTATTTATCTTCTAATACAAAATATACAATATTAAGGGTATGATGAATAATGCAGTAAACACGTTACTAAATAATTTCGTTAAGTTCGATTCATATTACCCTCCGTACTAGGTGAACTGTATGACGGTAGGAGCAAAGCGTGTCATTCATAGACGTGCATTGTATATGCCAAAGTTTTGGGACATATATATTCGTAAGTTACATGAAATGAAGAATCAGCCCTGATATACTATTTTTGGATTAAGACTTCTCTTATTAAAAGAGCTTAATGCTACACTGTGGTTTGGTTGATATATGTGTCAAAATTTTACCCACGACATGTATTTTCACAGAGTTTTCCCTTCTTCAATCAACAGCCAATCGTTGTCCACTGCTGAACATAGGCCTCTCCCAAGGTGCGCCAAAGCTCCCTGTCCTCCGCCTTCCGCATCCAGTTGGTGCCCGCCACCTTCTTAAGGTCGTCGGTCCACCTGGCTGGAGGGCGCCCTACGCTGCGCTTGCCGATTCGCGGTCTCCACTCTAGGACTCGTCTGCTCCAACGGCCATCGGTCCTACGACATACGTGACCAGCCCACTGCCACTTCAGCCTGCTAATTTTGCAAGCTATGTCGGTGACTCCGGTTCTTTTCCGGATAATCTCATTTCTGATCTTATCCTTCAAAGATACTCCGAGCATAGCTCGCTCCATAGCACGCTGAGCGACTTTGAATTTGTGGACTAGTCCCGCAGTTAGTGTCCACGTTTCGGCACCGTATGTCATGGCAGGTAAGACGCATTGGTTGAAGACTTTCGTCTTCAAACATTGCGGTATAGACGACTTGAGGATTTCCCTTCTTACCAATATTCAATACATGGTCTTTCGGTTAAGATCCATTTTTTATCTACTGAGCCATATCGGTTATAAACATAAATCAGTCACTAACATAAATTTGAGGTCAAATTAAAAAAAATGTTTTTTGCTTTTTAATCATATCGTCACGTCTAATCTAAACTTAACAAACACTTATAATTAATTTAGTATAGTTTTTAATAAAAATCGCAATAAAATATATATGATATGGGTCATATCGTATGGGGCCCTTTTATAAACGTAGAACGTGTTTTAAATAGACCGTTTTATGTCACGAATATCTCATAGGCAACCGTACAATCAAAAATTGGTGAATTTAAAAAGACATCCCTTCGAAACAGCCGTCTGGTCTGATTGTAGTTCTACGTCTGTGTTTTTTACATGAAGTAATCTATCTTTATTATAAATGTGATAATTACTATGTCTATTACGCTTTCACAGCTAGAGCACTCAACCGATTTTGATGAAATTTGGTATGAAGCAAGCTTGAACCCCGGGGAAAAACAAAGGCTACTCTCTTATAATAACACCTCCCCCCTTTCCTAACATGTAGGTAAAGCCGTATCGAAAAACTAGTTCATTATAAAGTTAGTTATCATCACCGACACGTAGATATGCCAGTTATTGTTATTCTCCACATAAAACATTCCACATAGCTTTCGCTAGAACGCGTCTTGGTAATCAAGCTCCAATTGCTCGATTGCAAAATATAACGAAATATCTCAAACTATACCTTACATCAATATATTCCACAATTCTTATGCTGTATTTAAAAGAAAAAAAAACATCGATCACCTATGAATGTGTACGCCTGTCATAGATGTACATATCAGTGAGTGTATCACCCTTATTATAATATACTCATGTGTGTGCTTAATATGTATAATATAAGTGAACCTATGACATGAATAAACAAATTATAAACTGTATATTTGTGTGTGTTATTCAGGGTTCCACGCACACATATACATATTTTATTTTGTAAGTATTACAGACATCGAACAAAATACTTCCGTGGATATTATACTATTTAAATTTACCGTATAATCGCGGCTAGTAACGTAATCAGAGATAAAGCTAATCTCATATAATTATATCGAATAAATTATTGTATTATGTTACATCAATGTTGAATCTATATTCGTGAAACTGGTATCTACTCGTATTGTGAATAGCGCACCCGATGAGTCACGATCGTTGATCTAAGGCTCATTCTAGACGCGTTTGGACTACTTTATTTGAGACACTTTTTGTTTCTTTTCTTGAATTAACAATCACTTCAATTTATTTGAATTGTTTTTTTTTAATATTAACATAAAAAATGTCGTTACTATTGTCGCTACTTTTTTGAGTGTCACGACATATTATGAGTAATATGACGTAAACAGAAATCGAATTTGTTGACGGAAATCTTCATTCTTACAATTTTAACACTTTCTACATTTGTTTACATTTGTATAATACGTGAAGTTGAAATAAGAAATTAAATCATTTTAAAAGTGCATTTTTTTCGTGCATATTGTGCAAGTTCAGGCTTTCAATAAGTCCCACATTAAGTTGTAAATTCCGGCGCACCAAGCACATACCCATGTGCGCCGGAATACCCACTTAATAAGCCAGTGGTACCCACAACGTCCATAGAAAGCGCCACATGATCGCACGCACACCTTAATTTGTTGTATCGCTGGATAACTCACTCGGACACCTTAAGCGGAATTACCAGTAAGATCCTATCAAATACTTCTAAGTATCTACCTTGGAATTACTGGCATCTGTATATTTTCAATATATAAGTACATGCATAAAGTTAAAACAAAAAAAACGTCCTTCTGACATATCTGCCATGTTGCCAACTTCGAAAGTATTCAAAGCATACTCGATTTATTTAAAAACAAACCTATTCACTTTTTACTAGCCCGACCCAGGAGTTGAATCAGCATCTGAAGCTATTTATGCTAGCCACTAAACCAACCAGTAATGTAATAAAAAGTCATTCAACACAACAATATAAGTCAACAAAGTCTCAATAATAACAACAACGTTAATTACGATGGTATGGACAAACGAATGATTGTCGTATTTTTTTTATGTAGTCATTCGTTCATTACAATACTGATCTGTCATATATACTTAATCGCCTATTGCGTTTGATTGACAGAGGCTTGAGAAACAGTGTTCTACAAATTTCTAAACACACTATATGTTACTAAATATTTAATTAACTTTCCAATTATATATTTCGCTTAGTGGTTAGAACTCGTGAATCTTTACCGATAGGAAGTCCAAAGCCATGCAAGACCCACTGAACTTCCGTGTACTTAATTTGTGTTTATAATAAATATTGTATTTGTCGGTGAAGGAAAACATCGTGAGGTAAGCTGCATATGTTTAAATTCACTGAAATTCGCATTGGATTGAGAGGAGGCCTTAACCCAGTAGTGGAACATCTACAGGCTGTTACTTTTACTTTACTTTTTATATAACATACAAAACATTATTTAAAAGCACATTAGCACTGGTGGTAGGGC
Source organism: Nymphalis io (assembly GCF_905147045.1). Lineage (NCBI taxonomy): Eukaryota > Metazoa > Arthropoda > Insecta > Lepidoptera > Nymphalidae > Nymphalis > Nymphalis io. Next base: position 1,389,820 of record NC_065893.1, on the reverse strand, counting down.
TTTGTGCAAGCTCGTCTGGGTAGGTACCACCCACTCATCAGATATTCTACCGCAAAACAGCAATACTTGATATTGTTGTGTTCCGGTTTGAAGGGTGAGTGAGCCAGTGTAATTACAGGCACAAGGGACATAAAATCTTAGTTCCCAAGGTTGGTGGCGCATTGGCTATAAGCGATGGTTGACATTTCTTACAATGCCAATGTCTAAGAGCGTTTGGTGACCACTTACCATCAGGTGGCCCATATGCTCGTCCACCTTCCTATTCTATAAAAAAAAAAAAAAAATTCACAGATAACATAAACGACTTTGGCTGTGAAACTTATGTCAAGCCTGAATTGATATTATATATTAATCGGACTGAAATTAATCTTTAACTCTATATACTATTTCTAATATTAGATATATACATACATAGCTATGGATAATGACAGTTACCAATATACCAGTAGCAATCAGCAGTTCCAGTTTCCCATAATAGAATAAGATTACTAAACCCAATGTATTTGAAACGTTGGCTAATGGCGATTGCATTGAATATTTGCGTTTATGACCAATAAAACTTGGAACAATGCATTGGTATTAATCGATAGTATTAATGTATTGCTTAATATTCAATGTAGGGTAAACTTTCGTCGACCTTCAGTTTGAAATGTTCTAAAGCACTTTAAATCGTTCAATACTTAAGACCTTTTTATACTGTCCGATTCGATACCGCAGGTATGAGTTTTGGACACGATATTTTATTATACATTCCAATGATAATGAATGGTTAGTTTTTAAAAGTCTTCAAGCATCCTTCAGTAAATAACATGAGTCAAACCGGAATTATTAATAATATTAACAATTATGAACACAACTTAATTATTAGTACTATAAAATATTCTATTAAAAAAACATCTTGCTATATTATATGTATGAAGTTATATATTTTATTTGTCTCGTTGGTCACGTGAATCTTTGTATCATTCCAATAAGCACTTCGTATTTCTGTTAAGAAATTCCGATTAGTAGCGCGGAGCTCGGAGGTTAGTGCAGCGCCACATATTTTTCGTCGGTCGCGTCGAACATCCATCAAATTGGATTGTCAGACTGAAACTTGATTTCTTCTAAGAGTGCACTTGTGCTTGCGTTCAGCGTTCAAGGGTCATGCTCTATATTATATGTCGAAAATAAATATCAATATCGTCTCTTTTATTTTATTATAAAAAAATTAGTCTATATTTATAACATTATAATAAAATTGATATTTAAACGCTGTGAGTGAGAAGTTATTTATGAAGGATCCAATATCGGATCGGATAATGTAAAATTGTGCAATGGTGTGCGTGACTTACTACAAATGACAATCGGATATACACGTTTATCTAACGAGGCTATTAGTTTACGTAATAATCAGAGTATTTTACGCTTTTTAACGTATTATAATAAATATAGGTCTGTCCTTGCATTAGTTATGCAAATGTAATAAATTGATATTAAATATCGTAACATGTAATGCGCTTTTAAGTCTACTTATGTGTGTGTACATACTTTTTTTCACACATATATTCAATTACTTATAATTTGTAATATGTATTCAGTAACAGCCTGTTAATGTCCCACTGCTGAGCTAAGGCCTCCTTTCCCTTTTGAGGAGAAGGTTTGGAGCTTATTCCACCACGCTACTCCAATGCGGGTTGCTAGAATACACATGTGGCATAATTTCAATGAAATTAGACACATGCAGATTTCCTCACGATGTTTTCCTTCACCGTCAAGCACGAGATGAATTATAATCACAAATTAAGCACATGAAAGTTCAGTGGTGCTTGCCCGGGTTTGAACCCACGATCGTCGGTTAAGATACACGCGTTCTAACCACTAGGCCATCTCGGCCATATGTATTACAAGAACGAAAATCGCAACATTTTTAAATTGAACCTGCAAATTATAATTATAGATACAAATAAAAATAAAACAAAGGCAAGAAATAAGGGGTCTCTTAGTAAGCCCTTACTGATATTATAAATGTTAGTTAGTTTGTTTGTTTGTTACGTGTTGATGTTCCACCAATTATCATGAGATTTCCATACGCGTGTCAGGGTATAGAGAAGGACATAGTTTGCCTATCACTTGCTCCCTCGCACGCGAAGAAATCCGCGGGTGGTATTTATGCAACCTGTCTTGAATGCATTAAAGACTTACATCTCAGCTTTTTTATTGGCTGACGTTGTTTTTATTGAAATTTTCATATTGCACATCTGCAACTATGCGGTTAAAACTTTCATATAACATTTTATTGGCGATTTAAAATATATAAATAATATCCTGGGACATTTTCCACACATGGCCATCTGATCCCAAATCAAGCAGAGCTCGTACTATGGAAATCAGACAATTTATAGTATATACTTATACTTATATAGATAATTACACCCAGACTCAGGACAAAGAGACATGTTCATGCACACAAATGTCTATCCTGGGTGGGAATCGAAACCACGACCTGCGGCGCGAAAGGCAAGTACCAACCACGCCAACCGGCTCGTCAATTTCGTAACTTATTAGATTGGAACAATCTCATTCATTATCACATTTGTGTGATGAACACAGAGGTTGACGTATCGCTGGAAGCGATCACTCTAGTGAATTAAATTCATATACATATTATATTTCTTTATGAATATTTGCGCCACTAACCTTGGGAACTAAGATGTTATGTCCCTTGTGCCTGTAATTACACTGGCTCACCCTTTCAAACCGGAACACAACAATACCGACTGCTGTTTTGCAGTAGAATACTTGATGAGTGTGTGGTACCCACCCAGACGAGCTTGCACAAAGCCCTACCACCAGTTCGGGGTCTGTAGCCTTATAAAAACTTTACTAGAGTAACAAAGTAATGAAGAATATAATTTGAGTGACGTAACACGTTTATTATCGATAATTTTTATATTGCCACTAGTGATTTAAATCGATAGTAATAAATCGTAGAATATTGAACAACGCGCTTAGGTAACCTAATTATGTGGTAATACCACGCTATAAGTACAAATTCATCGTTTGCTCGCTTAAAGCATGGACTTCACAAACACAACAAAGCATTTACGTCAACATAATTATAAATATCTTTGATGGATTCTATTTAAGAATGGAATTTGGTTATAAATTATAATAAATACGTATTAATGTATTTGTAATTCTAAAATGGAAAGGATATTATGGCATTTTTTATTACCAAATTTTAGAGCAAGTTTAAATGATCTTTGTGATGAATGATGATCGTGGGTTCTAACCCGGGCAAGCACTACTGAATTTTCATGTGCTTAATTTGTGCTTACAATTCTCTCAATCTCGTGCTTGACGGTGAAGGAAAACGTTGTGAGGAAACCTGCATGTGTCTAATTTCATTGAAATTATGCCACATGTGTATTCTACCAACCCGCATTGGAACAGCATGGTGGAATAAGCTCCAAACCTACTCTTCAAAAAGGAATAGGAGGCCTTAGCCCAGTAGTGAGACATCAACAGGCCGTTACTGTAAAACAAACGAAAACAATTATACTTGATAACCAATATAATTTGTTTTTTTTTTAATATTATAAAAAAAAACCTTTAAATAAAACTTTAAAAAAAAACAATACAATATGGTGGTTTATATAATATATACAAAATAATACATTTATCGATATATCGATGTGTTTGTTTGTCAATGTAATAATATTCTGTAATATCATTAGAGCACAAACAATTCATAATTAAATAACAACACTAGACCGTGACGTAATAGAACTGCGATCGCGGCCGCACGCGCTTTCTTCCGTAAAATTTAATCGTGCCGATACAAGTACACGCTTGGGGTAAATTATTATTATGAACCATTCAATGTTATTAAAATTTAATTAAATGAAATTGCTTATAAAAATATATATACTTATTTCATAATAACAGGAATACTATGATTCCTTTAACACCGTTTTTATTATTTTCAAGTTAAAATATTCGGTTAAGTGACACTAATTTATTAAATTTTTTTTTTTTTTATAGAATAGGAAGGCGGACGAGCATATGGGCCACCTGATGGTAAGTGGTCACCAACGCTCTTAGACATTAGCATTGTAAGAAATGTCAACCATCGCTTACATATCCAATGCGCCACCAACCTTGGGAACTAAGATTTTATGTCCCTTGTGCCTGTAATTACACTGGCTCACTCACCCTTCAAACCGGAACACAACAATATCAAGTATTGCTGTTTTGCGGTAGAATATCTGATGAGTGGGTGGTACCTACGCAGACGAGCTTGCACAAAGCCCTACCACCAGTTAATAATTAATATTGATATAGTGGTTTTATATCTAATAAATTAATTTCTAAAATTATTAAAACTTTTGAACGTTACTGTACACTGCATTCGATACTGACTTGCTGTTGCAGTATTAATGCACTTCCCTACTTTTTATCGATATTATTACGAAGTGTGACTTCCTTCGATTATCGATATGTTCCCACGACACAGCACTACCTTCCTGTTCACAGTAACAGTAACCTATATTACTAGCTAAGTTAATACATAATAGCATTTACCGCGTAAGTAAGCGATTTACTTATGTGTTTTACGACGTTTATGTGATTTTTTAATATATATTTATTTTATATATAAGTAGAGGTAGGGCGTTGTGGAAGCCCGTCTGGATTTTACTGGTGGTAGGGCTTTGTGCAAGCTCGTCTGGGTAGGTACCACCCACTCATCAGATATTCTACCGCGAAACGGCAGTACTTGGTATTTATGTGTTCCGGTTTGAAGGGTGAGTGAGCCAGTGTAATTACAGGCACAAGGGACATAACATCTTAGTTGTCAAGGTTGGTGATGCATTGGCGATGTAAGCGATGGTTAACATTTCTTACAATGCCAATCTCGATGGGCGTTGCTGACCACGTACCATCAGGTGGCCCATGCTTGTCCACCTTCCTATTCTATAAAAAAGGATAGGTAACACCCAAATATAGTACCACTAAACAGTAATACTTAGTATTGTTGTGTTTCGGTTTGATGGATGAGTGAGCTAGTACAACTTCAGGTACAAGGGGCATTACATTACAGTCCACACAGTGGAGGTGAGCGATGGTGACCATTTCCAATCAGGGGCACAAGTCTACTAACAAATTAACACTTTATCGCAATCGAATCGAAGCGTGATCGTTGCCGTTTTTCAGTTTTCTTCTTCTTTAATTTGATTATCGACTATTGCCATTAAAGTTAACAATTACGTTTGATTTTGACATAACGGAATATGTTAACATATTATCGGTTCGATTCCGATTCGAATAAATACAGATGATTCAAAGTCGGATCGGAATTGAATCGGGAACGTATCGTAATCGTTATAAATTAGTAGAATTCGGTTCAGGTGTCAAATTTTCCAGTCCACAAAATTATTAAAATAAAATAAAGAGTTTGTATGTGGTTTTTTTCATACTGAATCTATAAATTTAAAAGCAAATTGACTATTTGATTTAAGTAAAGTTTTATTTCGGTTAATTTCGATGGAATTTAAATGTCAAAAATTCTTGTTTAAAATAACATTAAATTCATACGACAATTAAAATGTGCTTGCTTTAATAATGGTTTCCTTTACTTCGATTTCATACGAATGAAATTTAATAGATGTTCTATTATTAAAACATCTATATATAAATAGGCAAAGACAAAACCGTATTTTTTTCACTTTTGTTCGTAAATCGATTTTCTTATTTTTGGTAGTTATTGATATATTGTGGTTATCAAATATATATATAGAAAAAATCGTAACATGCAAATTAATATATGTTTTCCTCAAATCAACAATAATGATTGTGGTCGAATTACGACCATTTGGCGAGCACTAAATAAATAAAATTAATGAATAGATGTTATTTAAAAATTAACCTCACGATAACACTATAAAGCGTAATTAGTTTTCAATGTAATTTCATGATTATGCCACCAAGTAATTAATCAACTTTTAAATGAGTTCAACGCAGCGTAAAACAAGGCGAAATTATTCGATAATAACATTTATATATTATATATATTACATCGTAACAAGCGGAAAAAGGAAACGCGGAAGGCATGTCAAAAGTGGGAAGATTAAATAAAAGCAACAGCAGTATCAGTAGATCCTGGTCCATGGATTCCACATGGACCTAGATCGGGGAGGAAAATAGAATGGAAAGGAATGGAGGAGGCCTTTGCCAAATGTGGCTAACAGACAAAGTTGTCAATGTCAGTTGCAATTTTGCCAGAGTGATAATTTTAGTAATATCTAAAATGTATCAAAAATGAGTCTGAATAAAGGCTTATTTATTTATTAAAAGGCGGAAACAATAAAGATAAAAAACAGTTGATTATAATTAAATAATAAATAACAATCTACTTATACTTTTTTATTATTGCTTATTTGATATACCTAAAACAATGTGGCCGTGATCGAATGCCACGCAGATGTATTTTTTTTTTCTATAGTAATGGTGGGCTGACGAGCATATGGGCCACCTGATGGTAAGTGGTCACCAACGCCAACATTGGAATTGTCAGAAATGTTAACTATCGCTTACATAGCCAATGCGCCACCAACCTTGGGAACTAAGATGTTATGTTCCTTGTGCCTACACGGAACACACGACTGTTTCACGAATAAATAAATATGGAGTAAAATATATATGAGAATAGAGTTTCGTTATTAAAAAATGAGATTCTACTCTTTTTTTAATGCATTTAGAGAATCAATAGAGAAGGTATTTTGGTTTTAATTAGTGGGCGAATCGAAGTATGATTTATACTTAAAGAACATCTTCGACATCAAGATACAATCCTGTATGTTTTTAGAATATGACACGTAACGTACTCATACAAAAAAATGGACAAACCTCGGTGTGTTAAGGTTCTAGAACATTTTTAAGAACAGACAAAGCTAAACGCATGTAAATTACTGGAATTTATGCATTTTATTACTTGATGGTCATTTAGTTTTATAGTCCTAAAGATTACGCAATTAATTATTTCAATTATTGTTTAAACACTTCGCTCTAAATAATATATATTTGCAACAAACGCTTCAAATATATTGCGATGAAATGTATTTAACAGTCAGGAGCGACGAAGGTTTTTAAGTTCTCATTCAATCAAGGCGGTGGAATATATGATAATGTCCTACTGAACGATTAAAGCCAACGCATTCATAAAAAAGACTATCCAACTATGCAGAATATATGTGTATATATTATTATTATTGATAAGAATACTAAGAATGTTTAAAAAAGGAATTATATTGTATGATCGAAACCCGCGACTTCTACATCGCTAGGCGGTCCGTAAACTATTGCGCTGTAAACTCTTAAATTAATAATATTATAGCGCACAAGTGTGTGCGTAAATCACAAGTGCACTCTATTCCTTCACTATCATAAATGAGAAGACAAATCCGAGACGATCGTAAAGAGTTTAGTTGCAAGACCAACAACGGCTTGAGACATTCCGAGGCTCGGGAGTGCTCCTAGCTCTCGAATTTCAATCACTGGGCTACTCCTTTTTTGTGGGTTATTCCTGCATATATAATTTAAAAAAAAAAACAATTCCTTAGGTTGCAATTTTGTGAATCATTCAAAACCACTCTAAGCTGTTTTAAACTCACAGTTCATATGTCATTGTATTTCGTAAAATAAACTATCATTCGAACATTTTACATGATAGTTTTTTTATGGCCAAGATGGCCTAGTGGTTAGAACGCGGGATTCTTAACCGATGATCGTGGGTTCAAATCCGAATAAGAATACACGGCATTGTCTAACTAACCACCCGCTAAACAACGATAAGTAAGACCGCAAATTACTTAAGCAGTCTTAACGGATTGCAAAATGTATTTTTCCTACTGACCACTACACATAGCGAACATTATAATTTGCAATCGCCTGTAAGTTATAAATATGACATTTATCGCTTAATAAATTCAATTTAATAAATATATATATCTTAAGGGACATTTTTATTAATTAATTATTAATAAATATAGCGGTAATTTAGAAAAAAAATGTATGATATTAACTAAGCTATAATGTAACATCAGTAGCATAGACTGCGCGTGCAAAATTTCATGTCAATTGGTTCAGTTAACTTATTATTGTTTCAAAATGGTTGAAAATATAGTGGCATATATCCACATAACCATTTAATAGATAAGGCATGAATAGATTAATACTTGAATTCACGCAGGATGAATTGAAAATCTTTATTTATAATAATAATTATAATATATTTATATATTTGCATTTTAAGATATACAATTGTAGCACAAGTATATTAATATCAGCTCTATTTCAAGCGATAGAAGATTATTTATCAGTCATTTTAACTACATACTCGTACACACATACATTGTAAAGTTGCGCACGCGCAACAAACAGAGCGCGACAGCCTTATACAAACGTCGCACACGATAATCTCGTTTGGAGATTGTGTAACATTAAATCTTAAGCCTACAAATAAAAGTACTACGAGTACATAGATATATACATAGGAGACAATTCGGAATAATATGTTTTTGGAATTATCTTATATACCATTTTTTTAATTTTAATGAATTGGTAGGGAGACGAACATATGGGCCACATGTCCCTTGTGCCTGTAATTACACTGGCTCACTCACCCTTCAAACCGAAATACAACAATACCAAGTATTGCTGTTTTGTACCTACCCAGTCGAGCTTGCACAAAGCCCTACCAGTAAAATGTTTGGCATCGCATTGATAAATAACTGTTTATATGCCTTGAAGTGTCAATGTTTAAGAAATAAGATGATCATTTATCATGAGGTAGCCCATTTGCCCCTCTGCCTTCATAGAAAAATATATATTTACATATTATTTAAAATTATTATAAAATATTATAAACGCTTTTAGTGGATGATTAGCTAAACAATGCTGTGTCTTCTTCTTTCGTGTGTCAAATCAATAATGACAGAAAGAGAGAAATCAGTGTTTAATTAAACAGCCGCAAACAAGTTTTATAACTAAGGGCGTATAAATGTAAGCACCTATATACATATAATATATACTACTAAACTAGATATTTAAGATATATAATTAAGCAACGTAAAGTTTACATTATTGTAAATATTTATACAATTATATTTGACTTAAAAGTTATTATTAAATTATTAAAAAAATTGTGTTTATTTCGGTGGTAAATTTAGAAAGCTTATATATTCTTTTCTAACTGGTGTAAGTTATTACTTCGAATATTAATGAGTATTAATCATTAAATTAATGATTCTATATGAAATAAAGGAATTTATATTTATTGTCTTTATTATGTAATTGAAGTGTTGTTTTTTTTTGTTTCAGGTAAGTTATCTATTTATTCCATCACTATTAAGGTAAGCTTCTATAATAGTATCCCTCACCCAATAGATAAACTCAAAAAAAAACAATAGGTAAGTACAAATAGGTAACAAGTATTTTCAACACGAGACAGTAGCGCCATAAAGCAGTAGCGGCAGCTTGTGAAACTTTTACGTCAAGTTAATTTTCTTTCACTCATGTGTCGGTCAGTTCTACGTTACGATGCAACGTATTTTACATAGAGGGCATTAGTTATGACAAATTGATTCATATTTCAACATGACAGTTGACAGTCGTACTATACTATATATCCTAGCTAAAACCCTCTGTTTTCTATTCTTTAAATGTATATTGTAACATGGAAACCTAAAAACTTAAACGTGAATTGTCGTGGGACATCAGGTTAGAGCGAAACACTCTATGCTGCATATCATGTTTTAAATAATAGGCTTATGCCTGTTAGTAATAAATTAGCAATGTTTAAAAGTAAGGTAAAACATGATAAACTTTTAGTAGTTTAAGCTTATCTATTAATAGATGGCTTTTCGGCTTTAAGCCCCAGGTGGTATTCTAGTCACCGCATACCATAATTATTGTATCTTACATACAAAATCTTCTTCTAAAACTGGAACACAATAAAGATCCAAGTGAATTCTACACAAGTGGTGCGCAATAAGAAGTGTACTCTCTATTTCCTCTCTTATAGTACGTTTACGTGCTTTCCGAGGTACGAGAATAGTATCTATAATAATCAGCTTCCCAATTAATGCTACTAGTGAACATTATTTGACAAATAAAATTTGATAAGAGCATAATGATAGGCATAGTACAGTACAGTACAGTAACAGCCTGTAAATGTCCCACTGCTGGGCTAAGGCCTCCTCTCCCTTTTTTGAGGAGAAGGTTTGGAGCTTATTCCACCACGCTGCTCCAGTGCGGGTTGGTAGAATACACATGTGGCAGAATTTCGATGAAATTAGACACATGCAGGTTTCCTCACGATGTTTTCCTTCACCGAAAAGCACGAGATGAATTATAAACAGAAATTAAGCACAATTCAGAGGTGCTCGCCCGGGTTTGAACCCACGTTCATCGGTTAAGATTCACGCGTTCTTACCACTGGGCCATCTCGACTTAAAGTAAAAAAAAAAATAAGAACATATATATATTATAATGGTTAATGCCTTCCGCGGCTCCGCCCTCGTTTCAGTGAGGGGAGGTGATACTCTATGTCCTTTCCCTCTGAAAACGTGAACGTAGTTTAATAGTGAAAGCGCAACAAACAGACAGACAAACAAAGTCACTTTCGCGTTTATAATATTTAATGTTGATTGCTAGTAATGGGTTGAGATAAAAGGCCTTTAATAAAAAGTAAATATTGTAAGCAAACGTTATATCCATACCTCTCTCCTGATCTCATTTGGTACGTGACGAGTTAGAAAATGAAAGCAAATATCGTTGTTTTCGCAAGAAAATTGTATTATGACCATTACATATTGAAATTAATTAAATTTTTATATATTTATGTATGACACCTTATAAATGTAGTTGATTTTAATTTTCGTATCGTTTCATATTCGAATCAGATCTTCAGTAGGTGGTAGCGCTTGAAAGAAAAAGTCTATTTGTATAAAAATATTAATATTTGATTTGATGACTGAGCCATTAAGGTATAATTTACATTCTATTATTCAAAATAAATAATCTTATTCTGTGCATTTATATTTCACATCCCTTACGGCATTTTCTTCTTAATAAATAAAAATTAATGTTTGTATGTTTGCTCTCTATGCGTTCCTATGCCGATTCGATAGAGATAAAATTTTTGTGAGTTATTTTGCGTGAGTACGGATAAGTTCCTGAAAATAATTACTTATTATGTTTGTCGTTCAATTTAAACGTTTTCTGTTGACCTACCCGTGTGAAACTGGAACGGGAAGCAAGTATATCAATAAATAACAGGATATTAAGATCTCAGCCCACTTCCAAAAAATATAATATTTAATAAAATTTAACGCAACGTGCCGTGTGCTTACTATCGCAATGAAAACGAGAGTACATTCGCAAGGAAAGTGAATCAACGGATTTCTGTATCTGGGTCATTACTGACTCACCAATGTGTGTCAGACGTAGTAATATATGCAATAGTTTTATACGAAGCGTTGTTACGTGACATTGATGTACTTAACCGTAACGCAACAGAATGTAACCATCGCTAGTAAGATCTTTATTATATGCGTGAGCCCTTATTTATATTGTTAGAAATGTAAATAAACACAAACACTTTTGTTTTATTACAAACGTAATAAAGATTAATACGTTATGAAATATTGTTCTCATTTTATTTTTTTATGTTATATATTGTTGTATTGGTGGAAGGATTCTGTGCAAGCTCGTTAGTAAAAAAGCAGTACTTATATTGTTTTGTTCCGGTTTCAAGGTTGATTGAGCCAGTGTAATTACAGGAACAAGGGATACAACATCTTAGTTCCTAAGGTTAGTGGCCCATTGGCGATATAAGCAATGGTTAAATTTTTTTACAATGCCAATATCTATGGGCGTTGGTGACCACTTACCATCAGGTGCCCCATATTCTCGTCCGCCTACCTGTACTAGTAAAGAAAAAAAAAAACTAAATTTTATAACGTAACCAATATCTCCGTTTTAATTGTATGAGGTATTCTCCTTAACAGGTAATGCATCTAGTCATAAGCTATAAGTTTTTTTAATGTTGTATTAGTGTATGGAGAAACTTAATAAATAAAAAAAATAAAAAACACTTGAATTATATTGATATATGGTCATATTGAACATTTGCATTAGATCAGTTATATTTATGATTACTAAAATTATAAATGAGAAGGTGAGTTTATATGCTTGTTACGCGTTCACATCTTAAGTACTTAACCAATTTATGAAGTTTTGCATACAGGTTGTCAGGGATACAGAATAGGACTTGGGGTACCTTCCCCTTTCCCCAACTCAGGCTATGTGAAGGCAGGCTTAAACTGGTTTCTAGATAAATGTATAAAGTGCTATGAATGTTTGGGCTCCACACACAAGGACATCTATTAGTTGCTTACAAGCTTGGCCCCAATATCCGCATATACTCGTATACTAAGATAATATAAAATGAGATAAATATTTAATAATAAATACGAAATAAATTTAAAAAAAGCTGAGATGGCCCCGTAGCCGATGCAAGCACCACTGAATTTCATGTGCTAAATTTGTGATTATAATTCATTTCGTGCTATACGGTGAAGGAAAACATCGTAAGAAATTAGACACATGCAGGTTTGCATGTGACTAATTTCACTGGAATTCTGTCAATTGTGTATTCCATCAAACCGCATTGGAGCAGCGTGGTGGAATAAGCTCCATATCTTTTAATCAAAAAGGGAGAGGTGGCCTTAGCTCAGCAGTGGGACATTCGCGGGCTGTTAATGAGGCTGAAATAAATATAAAATAAAAAAATAAAGATATAAATACAAATCACATTCAAATAGGATATGCTCGTATGAAGTTTTCGACTCTATTTTGATACATAGAATATTTAGGTATATTCCTTACCTACTAACGTAGCTACACTTAAAATTTTCAGCGCAAATCTTAAATGTAAGTTATAGTTCGAATTTCAATAATAACTTATTTGATTGTTAATTTAATTTGATTAGTTTATATTAAACCTTCCTTATAATCAATTATGCCTGACTGTTTACCAAAGTTAGTAGAAACTCAGCCGCAGCATGTAAAACGTACTATGTAACGCAACGAGATAATACACGAAGCGTGCGAAAATAAACAATAATAACACGTCCAAGATATGCGTAGTACTGTTGCAGAATGGAAACCGGTTTAAACTGGTATAACGAGAACGCAACGAAAACGAGAGTGCATCCAGATCGAAAGTGAATTGAATTGGTTTCCTATAACATGGAGGGTTAAGTCGTGTCCACACGGGACAATTTTAGCTGATCAACTGTTAAATAGAAAGAATTTGAATTGTCAAAGTTGAAAAATTTTTCAAACATTGAATCAATTAATACTTTTTGATATTTATTCGTTTGAAATTTTTTGTTGTACAGCAAAAATTAAATCTTCTAAAATCTCAAGCTGGCTAAGAAACATGACATACTCGTATTACGAAGATCAAATAAGTTGGTAAGGCACTTATGGGTATGAAGTTAAGACATTGCTACCATTTTATCTTAGGTAACTCATTTGTAATGTTATTGTTTATTTAGCCAACTGAGACATATAATGGTAATGGATGTCTTATAAAAGCATGTATCAGAAGTATAGACATTTGTGTATTTTGTGTCGTAGAAATGTCGCGAGTTATTAACTTATGCTTGAATCCCAAACTCTTTTGCTATGAAATTCTAAGTTTTGAAGTAGAAAATAAGTACAGTCCTTCCGTATCATTTGTCCTCCGCCCGTTCTCGATTTGGTGTGTAGGATTTGTCATGTGAAAATAAAATACAGCTGCACTGTTCCCATTTATGAAATATACAATTTAATATATTAGCAAATATTTGGATTTTTATTTATGTTATTTTGTTTTTATAAAGACAAATTTCTATGTAATTAATTTTAGCCTTTAAACTCATAGTGAGTGTATATATATATATACAAAATATAAAATATATATATATATTGGAATCGAATTTAAAAAATGCATATCAATTTTATGTTATTTTTATGCAATTCTAAAAACATATTTAAACAGACAAATATAGGTCAAGTGACAGATATGTCATTTATAAATATTAATAGACTTAGCATTTAAATACGAAATCGTTTATAATAGTAATAAAATATAATATGCATTTATTTTTTAAATAATTTTGTTTGTCATGTGATATTTGAAATTCGTTGTGAAATCTTCAAGCTTATAATCACGTGGGCGGACACTTAATAATATTTGAATGCTAAGTCTTAGTCACCCTTTTGAAATATTTTAAAATATGTATTATTATATATGTAATAAATACACTTTTTCTTAAGTTGAGATTACAGTCGAAAAGCGTCCGTATCGTTTGTGTTATACTGGCAATATACGGTTACTCGAAAAAGGTTTTAATGTTATGCAAAGTCGTAACAATAGATCCACAGCATTGTTGCAGTTTATCTGTATTATAAATCATTTCTGATAGATTTTTTAATCTAATTTTTTTACTTTACTTGAAATAAAATTTGAGGCCATAAAAAATCATTAATTTAGAAACAAAAATGGGTTCATAAATGACGCAGTTCTGACATAACAAACATATAAATTATATACTTCAAATATTTATTTATTAAATAATTAATTTCAGTTTTTTGGCTGTAAAATAAAGGTGCTCATTTTGGCACGCTTTTACAAAAAAGTTACGTTCATCATCATCATCATTTGTTAATGAAACAACAAAAACACAAAACACACGAAAACTTGTGCTTGCCCGGGTATTAACCTGCAATCAAAAAACCTCTGTTACGAATCATACGTTCTAACCACTCCACCGGCTGTTGCTATTTCATTTTTTTTTCCAACAAATCATCGCCAGTGAAATCGTACCACATACCAAGTGAATAACTATAAGTCTATGCGTGTAATCATTACTTATGACGTAAAGCGTTTTATGTACTTACATTTGGTGGTATTTTTTAATGAGTTTCAAGCCCGGTTTACTCATGGAAGGAGTCACAGCCCAGTGCAGAAGTGTGACGGTGATTGGCACATAGACATTTAATGTGCATTTATAACCTCTTCATAAAGTTACTATAATAAAAAATAGCAATAAATCATTCAGAAGACTGCGTATATGGTATACAAAAATCGTTTTTAAGGCCCTGACAATATTAAAAAAGTAATTTGAACCACATATTGAAAACGTGGATCATTTCGTCACACTGATGTTTTTTTTTATAGAATAGGAAGGCGGACGAGCCTGAGGCCACCTGATGGTAAGTGGTCACCAAACGCCCTTAGACATTGGTATTGTAAGAAATGTCAACCATCGCTTACATAGCCAATGCGCTACCAACCTTGGAAACTAAGATTTTATGTCCCTTGTGCCTGTAATTACACTGGCTCACTCACCCTTCAAACCGGAACACAACAATAACAAGTACTGCTGTTTTGCGGTAGAATATCTGATGAGTAGGTGGTACCTACCCAGACGAGCTTGCACAAAGCCCTACCACCAGTACATAAATAATGTGTCGATATAGAGCAGAATTTCATCGGACCCCTGCCAACCATAAGATGAATTATTTACACAAATTAAGCACATAAAAACCAGATTTAAACTAGCTATTTTCTGTCATGATGCCCTCGTTCTATCTTCTAGTCCATCGCCGCTGTGTAGCCATAAAGTTAACATTATAATTATTCATACTTTCGGTTAAAATTTAGGTGATATTATATAAGTTTAAAATAAATAAAAAAAACGGTCTAACACTTTATAAAATAATTATCTGTTTAATATTAAAGCGAAATATTTAAATAGAAATTATAATATCGCTCTATAAATTTAAGCCATTCGACAGTTAACAACAATAATAATGGCAGAAATGTTTAGTGCTAATTCACTTTTAATTGTACGAACAGATACACAATACTTGATTTTAAAACTTATAAATACAGAAATATTTAAATACCGTATCCGTAACAGCATGTGAATGTCCCACTGCTGGGCTAAAGGCCTCCTCTCCCTTTTTGAGGAAAAGGTTTGGAGCTTGTTCCACCACGCTGCTCCAGTGCGGGTTGGTGGAATACACATGTGGCAGATTTCAGTGAAATTAGACACATGAAGGTAAAACATTATATTCAAAAGAACAATTTTTATCTTTATGTGTGTTACTCTAATTTCGAAACGAATAAAATGTATTTTATTCAAGGTAATTTTTAATAAAGCGATTTTGGACCATCAATATTTTACTCCACCACCGTTTTTGAAAGTAGCCTTTCTTGGTCTAGCGAGACGAAATAGTATGAAACTCGCGTAGTTGCTCTTTTAAAATTAACCACATACAATCAATATTATTAGTATTCTTGTTCTTGATTAGCTCTGCATTGGAACCCAAGCTTAAATTCAAACATATTTATCTAAAAAGTATTATTTTAAGGAAATTTAGGATACTTATAAACATTATTTAGCGGAAGATTACTCAAATAATGCTTTGTCTGCTTCTTTCGAATGTCAAATCAGTGACGACAGAAAGAGAGAAAATATTTAACTAAACAGACATGGACATTATTGATTATTTATTATTTTGTTTAATTTTTTTAAATAGTTTATTAGTTACAGTTTTCAGTATTTTATTATAGTATATGCATACACCATTGCTTAAAAACGTTCTCTGTACAGCAAGAGCAAAATTTTTACTATGCTATCTTAATAAACCTATGTATTTCAAGCTTTTATGAAATATTTTTGTATATTCTTCCGTATGAACAGTATATTATCGTAAATATATTGTGAAATAGCCAATACATCTAATCTTAAAATATTTAAAGGGGTCTTTGCTGTAGAATAAATACAATTTTAATATCCGAGGCTAAACCCTATATATAACATGCTTGATTAATCTTATAAATAAAAAAATAATAATAATAAAAGAAAGATAAATATTCAGAAATATATAGAATAATTTATTTTCCACTGGAAAATATCGATGCTGAACATACAAAAATTCAGGAGAAGCAATTCATGAATTGAATTATCTAATTTTTTTTCAATCTGAATTGTAATTGGTCGATATCAGCTGATGGCGAAATAAGCATCCAATGAGCGAACGGTATTTAATTTACTTGGTAGTAGGGTTTTGTGCAAGTCCGTCTGGGTAGGACCACCCACTTAGCGCATATTCAACTCCCAAACAGCAATTGTTCCGGTTTGAATGGCTCTTGCTCATTTTTTTAGAACTTAGTATCCTATTGGCCTTAATGGCTTCGACAGCGTCACCGGGTCATACATACTCAAGCCACATGTTGGAAACCCATTTAAGTGCTCAGAGTACGCTCGACATTAGAATGCCGTCTGTGAGGCTAGTCCTGGCGCATTCCCGTTTCCGTTTCGCGAATATATGACTACTGGTGGTTGAGCTTTGTGCAAGCTCGTCTGGGTAGATACCATCCACTCATCAGATATTCTACCACAAAACTGTACTTGGTATTGTTGTGTTCCGGTTTGAAGGGTAAAAGAATCAGTGTAATTACAGGCACAAGGGACATAACATCTTAGTTACCAAGGTTGGTGGCGCATTGGTAATGTAAGCGATGGTTAACATTTCTTACAATGCCAATGTCTATTGGCGTTGGTGACCACTTACCATCGGGTAGCCCATATGCTCGTCCGCCTTCCTATTCTTTAAAAAATATAAATATATGAATACAAAGTATTGATGTTTGGTGTTATACTCACAGGCCGACACAAAGCCGTATTACCGGTGTAATCCTTATATTTCTCTTCTTTATTATGTGTGAAGAATATTCTGTGTTTTTATTCGACTTCAATATTGAAATTCACTATAGATATTATCACTTCGGTCTTCTTTTTTCTTATATTTCTCGTTAGCTTCGACCTGATTTTGATGATCCATTTTTATTAGATTTTTTATTATATGATGATGTTATAATGTAAATAAGGGAAAAAAGGTAGAAACTAAATGACTTGTAACTTGTGCTGGATATAGAATTCAATATATATTTTGATTTAGACTTGGTTATTTACAGTACAGTAACAGCCCGTTAATGTCCCATTGCTGGGCTAAGGCCTTTTTTTTTGAGGAGAAGGTTTTGAGCTTATTCCACCACGCTGCTCCAATGCGGGTTGGTAGAATACACATGTTACATAATTTCAATGAAATTAGACACATGAAGGTTTCCTCAAGATGTTTTCCTTCACCGTCAAACACGAGATGAATTATAATGACAAATTAAGCACATGAAAATTCAGTGGTACTTGCCCGGGCTTGAACCCACGATCATCGGTTAAGATTCACGCGTTCTAACCACTAGGCCATCTCGGCTTTTTTGTTGGTAATTTGTTGATTATTGTGATCAATAATAAAATGAAAGAAAAGCCATAAGCTTGCACTTCAATCGAATATAAGAGTAAAGAGCAAGTAACAATAAAATTTATGTGACATAAATTACGAGCCGTTATTTTTATGATATGATATATATAGTATATAATGAAGTGCAATTTAAAATTCATAATTCAAATATATTGCGTCAGTTATATAATCTAATTGTCATTGACGTCGTAAAGCGATCAAAGTAAAGTATAGTCGACGTGCTATGTTAGGTAATGAGTAATGGTATGCTTAAAATAGATTCGAGATATTTGTGCTAAAACTAGCTCATTCTCGCGAATATTTTCGTAAATTATGTCACATTTATTTGTGACTTTTGTAATTTTATTGCGTAAAGTTATTATATGATGTGTAATAATTTTTGCTTGAATGAAGAATATTTACGTTGTACGTTATATATATTATACATAAATTCGAAGCAAACGATGACAACTGTTCTGAATTAATTGGTGAACTTCACATTATTCTTGTATTATATATTTATATAAGCCAGTTAATAATAAATGAACTACTCTGAAAACACGTAGATACTTCTCTTTGACGTCCAATACGAAATTGCTCGCTTGAACTCGCGATCTTCGTTAAGATTCAGTTCTTTAATCCGCAAGACCACCTTACAGATGACATACTATTACAACATACGGTATAATAAAAACATGACAATACGAGTGTGTTACAAAGTCGGTATAGTCTATACACAACCTTACATTATTTGCTACATTTTTTCCTATTCAACTCACAATTTTTCTCACATAAACAATTACGTAATGTATATGTGTGTAATATCTTATGTCGCATAATCAGTGATAGTGTGCAATTTCGAGTAAATACTGTTAAGTTCCTTATTGCGATGATTCAAGAATTAGTATCGTTTCAAATTTTCACTCTTAGCGTACGAAGTTAGAGAATTAATATCATCTTAAATCCTTATGCACGGGACTCGTTAGATTTGCTTATATGTTTATTTATTTATAAAACGAATTATTATATTAATTTAAAATGTATGTTTATTATTATTACTTTTGTTTTTTTTCTCTTAAGATGTCAAAGTATTTACAAAAAAAAAAACTAGAAATTTGGAATAAAATTTAGATTATAACTAGCAAATCTAGCTTCTACAATGTGGAATTTGGTTTTGTGAATTATGGATATCAAGTATTTTAAATAATAAGTAACAGAGGTAGTCTAAAATAAAAAAATAATGATTGTTCGGTTTTGTTACATCGCAAATATCCATATTAACTTAAAAACAGGCACTTATTTTGAAATCACAGACATACATAAATTTCCGAACGATTATGAGGGTGACGAAAGAGAGAGTGCACATGTGTTCGCGCACACACTTGTGCACTATAATATGCCCTTCGCACTCTAATCTTCCTAGTGATTATCAATTGAGTAATAAGAGGTGAAAGCGTAACAAACAAACAAACCCATTTATATTATTAATAAGGATCTCCTGTGAGATCTTAAATCGGTAGGAGGACATCAGTAAAGAACAATATATTTTATTATAAAAATATAAACAAAAAAATATATCGTATTATAAATTATGTACGCATATTGCATAAATACATGCTTAAGGAAACCGATGGAGTTGTTTACAACGAGCCTATTATGATATAACATCATCTCATAATTCATACATTCGAACTGGTTCCTGTATTGAAATCTGTGATAATATTTCTGCGTACTAAAATTCATTGCATACAGATTCACCTTAACCCGCTGATTATGTCCCACTGTTGGATTAAGAGTTCATCAACTTTTGAGGGGAGAACAGAGCTTATTCCACAACATTGTCCCAACCATTCGGTTGATACATACAGAAATGCCATCGACTCACGTAGGTTTCCACTCGGTGTTTTCCTCCACGGAGTCCAAGATGATTTCAGATAAAATCACTGGTGCTTGCACTGGCTTGAGCACGCAATCAAATGAACTCGATATTGTTTGACTGACTGGTTTTGCTATTTTCTATTTACCTATGAGTATCGGTTAAACTGGATTTATATTTTATCTTTTTGTTAATTATAAAGCTGGTGGGATAATGAATGCTCCGATCTTAATCCGGCAAGAAACTTAGTAGTTACTTTTTTCCGACAGTTAAATTATTTATGTAGGTTAATTAAATGTAATTGAATTATATTTATCCTGTATGAAAATCAACGAATCATATATATGCTTTAGATATTATTTTTATTAAGGTCATAGGATGTTAATTGCTACAAATACATCCTATTGCTATTTTTTTTTTTTGTTATTTTTGGCGCGAACCAGTGACCATAAACTATTCAGCCACGTTTATTAGTAAAGCCGATGCAATCTGTTTGATTTATAGAACTTAGTTTTCAAAATAATTCAAATACTGTAACAGTGCTGTGTCAAAATGTGCATTCCTTTTTACATTCATTGACGTCGAAATGAATTAAAAATATTTTTTTAAATTTATATAAATATTTTCACTGTGACAAAATATCCGCCAACGATTTCGATTGAAAAATAGATTCAAACGCTTACAAATGAAGCACTTATTCTATTTAAAAAATATTGACATAAGAAAAAAATTAATGATGACTTTAATAGTGTGTAATTTAAAATAAATGAACGTCGGAAATTTGCGAAATTCCGTATTAGGAACTCAATGTAATTATCGACTTTGACGTTATGTTTAGTAAACGCGCAATTTGTATTGGTAATAAATTGCAGCTTATGCAAAAACCGAACTGAGGACGATAACGAAACGTCCAGATACCATATAACTAGTTGCAGGTATAAAATTAAAGATTACTAAATTGTCTGATGGTGTACTGTTATAGGATATATATACTGAATGTGTGCATAATATTGCAATTAAATGCGCCTTCCAGTTGATTTAATTTACATCATCTTTGGTGACATAAAAAGCCTTAGATTTTTTTAATGTGGATAGGGTATGTTGTAGCAGTTAGTGAGCTTTGCTTGAGCGTGAATACATAGCAATTTGTACCATTAGCCTTACGCAAAACAACGGACTACGTTTGTTGTCAAATGTTTCGAAATGACTTAAACAGCGGCGATCCAAGTGGTTTGCGATGTGATACCAATCTGCTCTATATTATGTCGGATTTCGCAAACTACACCACGCGCTGAATAATTATCCAAACCTCTTATTAGGAACAATGGACTTGGAAATGAAATAGATTATTGTATTTTGGCAGCGCCAAGCATTTATTTCTTACAATGTCAATTTTTCTAAAGAAACATTTCGTCCTATCATAACAGGTACATGTACTCAAAATAAAAAATAAAACGCAACATTTACCGATCAGGTTCACAAAATAAAAAAAATAATAACAAATAAAAATTATAAGAGAGTTACATTAATGCAATGCAATCGCGGGTCTTGGGTTGAAATATCCAGAGATCTGGTTATAACCATTGTTCAGTTTGATAATACTACCCAAGGCCCCCGACAGCTGTTTTGTGCTAATCTTAGATTTATATATCACAATGCAGCGTCTGCTTCCTGCAGCCATTAGTAGCTACCATGATGTCCATACTCGTGACCGTGGTTGACGAAAACTGGGACTGGCACCTTGACGGGATAAGGCACTGGCTTTTCAACGTGAACTGGCACGTGTTTCTCAATGTGGACAGGGTATGGCCTGTCTACTGGCACTTTGACGGGGAAAGGTACGGCTTTCTCCACTGGGTATGGGATGTGCTTTTCAACGGGGTAGGGGGCTGGTACGGGCACTTTGACGGGGTAAGGCACTGGCTTCTCAATATGAACTGGTACTGGACGGTCGACGTGGACCTTGACGGGGTAAGGTACATGCTTTTCTACTGGGTAAGGTACAGGTTTCTCTACTGGGTAAGGTACGGGCTTGGGGATATGTACAGGGTAGGGCCTGTCGACTGGGACCTTTACGGGTACATGGACCTCCTTGATGACTGGGTAAGGTGCAGGTACATGAACTGGAACCTTTACAGGGTAAGGGACCTTCTTTTCAACTGGGTAGGGAGCGGGTACGTGCACCTTTACGGGGACATGTACTTCCTTTTCTACGGGGTAAGGTTGGGGCACGTATACTTTTACGGGCACGGGTCTGTCGACGGGAACATGTACGGGGTAAGGGACCTTTTTCTCAACAGGGTATGGTTGGGGAATATGTACTGGTACTTTGACGATTTCCTTTACTGGGTAAGGAACGTGCTTTACAACGGGGTAGGGCTGGGGAACATGTACCTTAACGGGCACGTGAATTTGCTTTTCAACTGGATAAGGGATGTGCTTCTCTACTGGGTAGGGAACAGGTACATTTTTGACAACAGTTATGGTCTTGTGCACCTCTTCGTGACCTCCGTACCCACCGCCGTAGCCACCTCCATAACTACCTCCGTAACCACCGCCGAAACTGCCGCCATATCCTCCACCGATACTGCCTCCGTGTCCACCGTAGCCAAGATTGAAGAGTCCACGTTTCTCGTGCTTCTTCTCATCAGCTGCCGCCTTGTTATCGGTTACTGCCACTTCTTTTTCTGCTGCCTTGGCTTCTTCCGCGTGAGCGAAAGCCACGACAGCCACCAGACTGGCGGCCACGAGCTGAAAAGAGAAATAAAATAGTTAATACATAGTCATGGTATTTCATCAACAATTTCAGGGAGATATAATATTTTAATTGGTCGTTAGTGAAAGATATGTATTTGTTATTAAACTGGTTCAAATAATTTTCTATTAGGTAACTGCAGCTTGATTTTAATATAAAGATAAAGGTATCGGTCAAACGGTAAAAGCCTCAAGGCTTAATGGGCGTTAGTGCCTCAAACGACACATAAAGCTATACGTAATGTCCGTATTAGGTAACGATAAACTGGGACAGGGAATCTAATCCAGAGGTTTGCACTATCACATTACACTTGCACAAGCACGAAAGATTAAAACACACCAAGAGCTTCATGATGCTTCGTTTGTTTGGTTGCACTGAAGCCAGCGAAGTCCTGAATGCGAATGATGCGTGGTAAGGTTCCACCACGATATATATATGCGGATTGAGCGGCCGAGCGAAGAAAAAAAATGGCGCCACTCCGTAGGACTACTATACTTTCGCTTTCGAGGGGTATCGTTAAGCGTTAAGCCGAAATGCACATCGACTCAGTACCGAGATTCGGACCGGTTCTCAGATAACAGCTGTTCCTGAAACAGTAATGCGATCAGACGCTGTCATCAGCGGACATTTGCATATTGCAGTATTTTATTACTTACAAATAAAATTGTAAAACATTAAATAAAATAATGGTAAGGTGGACAAATTGGTATTTATATCTATCGATGTGTGCGAATAAATTTAATAATTGATAAGTGCTTTAAATTAAATTCAATAAAGAAATTAAATAATAGCATCAAAATAATGAACGTAATGGAAAGGATAAATTATTTCTTTAGTAACATAGTAATAATTTATTTATTGTTATCAATCATTGCATGTTATTATTGTTTTATATATTTTTTAATATTTGTTACAATTCTTTTCGGTCAACGTTCTGTTGTTCTTTTAATTCTTAAGCATTATTAAGAAAAATGACCTACTAACATGTACAACCGTAATATCTTCGCTCGCTTTTTTTTTTAATAAACCTGATTAAATATTTTAACACGTAATTGTAATAACAATTAATATGTTATTCAATTTATCGAAATTAGCTTAAAATATTCGAATATATATCGTAATTGTTTACTGTTGGAAAAAGAAGAAGGCATAGGAATTATTCCTCCACGATTCTTTAGTGCAAGCTGGTGGATAGATGTGCCAGAATTTCTTTTAACACGTTCAAGTCTCCTCGCGATATTTTCTTCGACCTCCAAGTACGAGACTCAGTTGTGCTTATTCGGATTTGAACCTGCTATCTTTGGTTCAGATTCACCTGTTCTATTCACTGTGCCATATCGGAAGTTTCTATTGGCCAACAGTGGAAACTGGCCTACTTTAAGGTAATTATTATAAAACTTCTAATATGTTCATGATGTATAATTATATACAAAACATTTTCGAATCGTTATCATATCTACAAAACAAATTTTTTGAAATATTTTTGCGTTCCATATTCGAATTTATACTAACCGTACGATTTCTTTATTTTTAGTACTTATTTTATAATATATTATTCTATTATAGATTTATTAAAATAAAAAAAATAAAAATGTAGCTGGTAATAATATAAAAAATGTATAATTTTTTTATATATATATTTGGTAATTATAACATACGTAACATGTGAAATAACAATTCTGTGTCAAAACATAATTATATTAATGTTATATTTCGGTAAAAGTAATAATTTGATTGTGTGTAAATAAATTTTATGATTTCTGTCTCCAGTCCGTTCACTTCGCGTCCTTTCTAAATGATAACGACTTCACAATGTTTAGGCGATTGGTCTGTGAATTATATTATGTATAGAAAATATACTTAGCAATGACTAAATAACCAATATATCTAAATAAATGAAAGAAATGCTTATTTATTTATTTTATTTAGTACAAATAAAACATAAATAATATAAGTAATCATGCTTAACATGAGCGGTCTCACTTAAACGTAAAAGGTAACTTTTAGACAGCAAAAAGCGTAGCGAAAACGTCGATCAAATACTTATAATAAATGTAGCGAAAATTAATATTTTAAGTAGATAATAAGGTAAAACAATTTAATGAAATATCTGCTCGTAAATCAATTCAGTTATAAGAGATAACAAACTAATAATCAGAGCTAACATAAATGTCGCGTAAACTCATAAAAAATAAGTATCCATTTTTATATATATAAGATAAGATACAAGTTCTAATCTTGGAAATAAGCCTACTTACTGATTGATGAAAAGGCTAAGAGTTTTTCCTACCATTGTTCCAATGCGGGTCGGTGGATAAATTAATAGTTTCCAATTATAATTTTAGGAATTTTGTTTTTTACTAAGGATTTCTTATAATCTATTATTTTTAGCTTACCATTTTCCTCGTGCACAGCAATGCTTAAAGTGTCTTTAGGCTCAGAATTTTCAATTTGGAAAAGTGATTTATTGTGAAATTGGTTCGTTAAAAGTTCAATTTTAATCAGATGTATACAACCGTATAATAACTTTTACTATAATACTCGAGATGGGCCAGTGGATAGAACTTTTGAAACATGAACAGAGGTCGTTGACTAGAACGTGGGCACGCCCTATGTACTGACTTTTATATGTTTTATGTGTGCTTATAGTTCATCTCTTGTTTGATTAATTAATTTTTTATTGGAAGAATCTGACGATTTTAGTCTGTCATCAATAAAAAAATTGGAAATAAATATAAATAATGTTCGAAACGTGCATGTTCTGGTATCTTTTCCTCAAATATTCAATTATTACAAAAATATTAACATCGAATTTGACCATAGAGTTAACACTAACTTTTTTTAATGAGAAATGTTACATGGCAAAGTTACTCAATCATTATCATAAATACGTATCATTAAGAAATCTAAAGCCTTGAGTGAAGAAGATCATTTGCTTAATATAAGTTATTTTATTATATTTAAATTATAAAATTAATTATTTATTCCAAATACGAATGTCATTGAAAATATAATATATACATTTCATAAATTGATTAGGAATAAAATAAAATAAAATAGTATTAATATAATATATTTATTAAAACAAACACAGTTAACGATTGACATTATAAAGTTTCTGAGATAGTCTTGCGTCACAGAAGTTAGTCAGACAGCCACTAAAATTAATCAAATATTTAGATATATATATTTAAGAGTTAAATAGATATAATCATACAAAATCTAAATAAACATGTTAAGTGAATTCGTTTTAAAAAAAAATTGTAATAATAATAAACAAAAGATTATAATATTAGTTTAAATTAATTAAATCCATAATTAATAAATTTAAATGACTTTACTCATTCGTTTACAGGTATACTTAAATTTTTCAGTGTAATAATCGAACCTATTAAATGAACAATTATTAACTTTGAAATAAATAATTTTACAGTAATATGATCTAAAAATAAATATAAGTATGATTTATATTCATATATGTACATGAAAGTTGAAGTGAGAAAACACAGGGCATTGCTGGACAAACGTCGCTTCTCATTAACGACAAAGGATTCACATGTTAATCAATCAAGACACGTCATTACATGTCGGATACATCTCTTAAAACTTCATCCGATACAAGTTACTAGCACAGTTTACCTTTACCGTTAAGCAAAAAACTGATTTGACACAAGGAAAACCCATGACCATTGAGATCAAATTATTTACTTTTATATATAGTATTTTATATAAAATAAGTTAAATACAAATGCGTAAAAAATTGAAAAATATGACAATACCGGATTTAGAAAGTTAAGGAAGTGTTTTAGATTGAAATAGGTTTTTTTTTTTATTTCGTAGAAGTTTATATTCATTTGGGAACAGTAAAAACAGGTGACAAAAACTTCGATATTGTTTTTGTTGAAATTATTTATTTGCATGTATTTTTAATTTAAGATCATTTGTTTTTTAAATTAAATGCCACGCGATCGATAAGTTCCTGCAAATGTGTCAATTAATTGAAGATAAAATTATCTGAATCTATTTTAAATAGGAACTGAACCCGTTTTGCTATCGTGGAATTCAGCTTTGGACTAAAATTCTTCAAAATCTAATTTTAACATTGTCTAAAATATTGGACAACAAAAATGTACGCGAACTTTAATATTTTGTATAACTTATATATTGTTATAAGTTTTATATTCAACTGATTTTGATGAAATAAAGATTAAACGAAAAATAAAGATTACCTTGGATTACTTTGTAATTAATCAGTTATTTATATTTAATTTTTTGCCGTTTTAAAGATTATCCCTGACAAACATTAAGACGGACAGATTGACAAAAATAAGTTTTAGTTTTGCGAACTCGCAAATAGCCATATCAATTGAAAAAGAGGCACTTATTTAATCACAAACACACTTAAATTTTATTTTTTTGTCGTTTTAAGTTTTTTTGTTATAAACTTTCATTACATTTAACCAAAAGACAATTATTTACACTTGTTTATGCTATAAATATCAAAATTATTATACGTACTATTTTTATACATTTAACGTAAGTACTTTAAAAGCCGAAATGGCCTAGTGGTTAGAACGAGTGAATCTTAACCGATGATCGTGGTTTCAAACCCGGGCAAGCACCACTGAATATTCATGTACTTAATTTGTGATTATAATTCATCTCGTGCTTTACGGTGAAGGAAAACATCGTGAGGAAACCTGCATGTGTCTAATTTCATTGAAATTCTGCCACATGTGTTTTCTACCAACCCGCATTGGAGCAGCGTGTTGGAATAAGCTCCAAACCTTCTCAAAATGGAGAGGAGGTCTTAGCCCAGCAGTGGGACATTAACAGGCTGTTACAACATTTATTAAAGTCACTCTACCATCAAGGCAATGCATCCAAAAGGTTTTGAAATATTACAGCATATATACTCTATTGATAAAGCAGGCCCAACAAAACTTATCTTATAGCGGGTTTATACCAGTCGATATAAATCGAAAACTGGTACTGCGAATTTTAATCAAGTCGAAAAAACAAAAATCGATTCAATAAAATTATACTTTTCAATTAAAATTAATATTTATGTACAGACATTTTTATAAAATACAAAATTAAAATAAAAAGAAATTAATTAATAATCCTTTTTAATTAGTTGAAAGTCAACTTTTGTTGAATCAAACCGTAAACCATTACTTATTAAATTTGTTGAGCAATAATTGTCGGTCGACCAAAATCGCCAAAACCTATTGTAACAAACAAGCTTAGAAGAAAATTAAATATTGCAAATGTTAGATTTCGCTTATACCTCTCATTATACGAAGGTCAAGGTGCAAATGACTTAAAAATGGTTCGTTTGCCTCCGTTCTATCGTAAGTAAACAAAATTGTGACATTTTAATTTTTTTTTGTGTTGGTAATGTGTATGAAAACTTTGTTCATTTATATTTATTCAATCAATATAAAGTCGTAAGTACATTAGTTAAGTACGGGCACACGTACCTCGTCTCTTTAACCAAATTATTTGTATACTATTTGTTTGCTTATCTTGAACTTTGAAGTAAAAGTATTCCAAAAAAAAACAATAAAGTAAAATTGAAATATTGAGAACCCTATCTTATTTGAAGGTCGGATACATTTATTTTGTATTCTGTAAAATCATTGCATGCGGTATATGCTATATAATCTTATTGCTATAAATTAATATTTATTTGCATTTCATATTATTATTTAAAAGCCTGGATTTAAAGACCCAAAGCACTTTGATTTTTGTGGCCCCCCATCCCAAAGCGGTTGGAGTAAAGTTATATTATTTTTGGATAGAGGGGTGGATTTAAGCCTAGGCCGGTGCCTTTTAGGCCTAGGCTTAAATCCGGGGCTGACATTTCACATGTTTCTCAGTGTTTGAGGAGAAGGTGTGGATAATTAGTATTACGTGGAAGATTTTCCTTGACTGAATAATCCAGCCCAACGATGGAACTGTTACAGGATATTGCTAAACTGTTATTACGTATTTTGTAGAACTTACCACCACCACAACCGCCAAACATCAATACTTAGTATTGTTGTGTTACGTTTAGAAGAATCAGTGAGATACACTGTATCTACAGGCAGGGACATAACATCTTAGGTTGGTGGCGCATTAACAATGTAAGGAACGGTTTATATTTCTTACAGTGCCAATACTATGGGTGATGGCGACCATTTACCAATCCGCCTCGACTTTTTATAAAAAAAAAAACTTATATAACACTATTGTAATATATTATTAGTGTTCGCGTTATTAAATAAAAATTAAAAAAAAACTGGTTTTTACACATATTTTGTCATGTATATGAAAACAAAATGCCGCCAGGGAATCAATTGATGCGCCTGACCTTTAGATAGAATTTAAATTGAATAGATGTATTGCAAGACACTATTTCACGTTACACCATACCTCTAATATCTTTGTTTTTTAAGTTAATTAATTTATATTATTAACATAGCCAATTTTGTTTCTTTGATATAAATGTTATAAATATATTCTAGTTAATGTATTTAGATTATTCCAATATACAAGTGCGTTGCTACTTAATTCCTTCTAGATTTCCTTTTCCTGATAATCTTAATAAAATAATTCAGATGATATAATCCTGAATCCGAGAATAGAGCATAATACCTGGTTTTCAACTTTTAAATATATTATACAAAAACATTAATAATGTTTGTTAAAGAATTTAAAAAACAGGGTGAATTTGTGAAGCGTAGCTAATGGAGATGCAGCGCGTATTTACGTTACTACTTTTCTAAAGATTCTATATTTGAACATATTCAATTTTTTTAATCCACGCCTTATCTTTGTACTGTTTTATTAATGTAGCGCGACAAATTGTTAACGAGGCGTAAATACTGATTATATTATACGACGTCTAAATCGGCTAACATTAATTGTAATATTCCTGTGTTTATTTTATTGGCGATTTTAAACTTAAATGATTAGCAATGTCTCAGTCTGTCAAAAATCTTTTGAAAATCATAAGAAGTAGTTCTTTGGAGTAGACGTATCTTAAAGTTTTTGTCACAAAATAATCACATTTATTATTATCACAATTAAAGGTGAAATTTTCACAGCATTTTACTGCAGGTTATTATATATTTACTTTAAGTTAAGTGCATCAGTGTAAATAATTACAAAATGAAAACGCGCTCAGTAAATAGTCAAAGCATAATCACTGTTTATAGCGATAAACATTGATTCACAGCGGCTTTCAAAATATTTTGTTGTATTTCCAGTGACATAACAGTGCATGGAGAAATAGAAACAAATGAAATGCATTGTAATTTATTTAGACAGACGTAAATGGACAAGAAGATTGGTCATCTTCGGCAATAGATACAGTGGCAGTGAGAAGTATAAATCAATGCAACCACAACCATATGATCTAAGTAGTATTTTCTCTTAATTGGCTCACATTGGCTCATTCACTATTGAAATTCAACCATAATACCTAACAAACAACAACAACCTACTTGAGGCCTTGGACCGGTTGCAGCGACGTGCAGTACGCATTATTGGCGACGTAAAGGTCACAAACACCCTTGAACCTTTACAATTGCGTCGCGAGATAGCAGCACTGAGCGCTTTCTATCACGGCAAGTGCTCTGAGAAATTATTCTCTCTAATACCTGCTTCCCCCTTCCTTCTTAAGTCCACGCGCGCTGGTTCTCGATGTCACCGCCTAACTGTGACATCAATTCCATCGCGCACAAAGAAATTTGGCAACTCCTTTCTTTGTTGCACTACCAAAAAATGGAATTCCTTACCAGCTCACGTGTTCCCCTCCTCTTACAACCCGGGTTCCTTCAAACGAGGCGTGAAGAGGCATCTTGCGGGCTGGCAAGGCGGGGGACGGCTAGTACAGAACATTCTTCCCGACTGTACTGGCCGTCGTCGCGTTTGGACTCTACTACCACTTACCATCAGGTGGAGTAGTCATTTGCCATCCCGGGGCATATAAAAAAATAAATAAATAATCCATTAATCACCCACCACTTTGGGGCTCCAAACCATCTACTCAAAGGGAGAGGAGGTCCAGCAGCGTAACATTCACTAGCTTACTTTAGATTTAATCATATATTAATATATAATTTTCTTGTTTTAATTTTTTTAACTGTTATTTTTTCAATTTTTTTATTGATAACACTAAATCTCGTCAATAGATTTCATACGAACAGAGATCGGTTCTAAAAACAAGAAAATCGGTTGAGAAACAGAGAAATATATTGTTCTGAACAGTTTTGTCTTTTCCTGCTTATAAATAAATTTAATGATTTACTTGGTGGAAGGGGTCTTGTGCAAGCTCGCCTGATTACGTACCACCAATTCATCAGATATTCTACCACAAAATAGCAGTATTTGGTATTGTTGTGTTCCGGTTTAAAGGATGAGTGAGCCAGTATAATTACAGGCACAAGGGATATAACATCTAAATTCCCAATGTTGGTGGCGTATTGGCAATGTAAGCGATGGTTAACATTTCTTCCAATGCCAATGTCTATGGGCGTTGGTGACCACTTACCATCAGGTGGCCCATACGCGGGTTTGCCTCCGTTCCTACCTATTCTTTAAAAAAAAACCAGTGTAACTACAGGTACAAAGAATGTTAATGTTAATTTCCACGGCTAAGGAAATGTAAGGAATAATTGTTTAATTTTTAATAAAATGGGCACTATCCTATTCCTTTAATTATATTAATAAAATTTATGTCACAAAGATTGCTTGGACGAGATCGCTATAGCGATGAATGCACGCTACTAACCTACTGAATATCTTATGCTACCAAGTTGTATTGTATTTTTGTGCAATTAAATTTATAAATAAATAATAAAAATACATTTAAGGAACTGACATTTAAATATGAAACAATAAATTTAAGTATAGTTTTTAATTTAGCATCGGTTACTATTTATTTGTTCCTCGTAATAGTTACAGCATCGACTCATCAGTACGTTTAATAACCAAAACTGTTGAAGATATTACGTTTATATTGCAAGCACATTTAATAAAAAAAACTCTAGATATTTAACTTTTATGCAATGAAAATATGCAATTAAATATTTATTTCACAATTCATTAATTCATTTAGTTTTTAAAAGTATTTAACGAAAGAAACGAGAAATAGCAAATAATGTTTTCATTTTCATTAGCTATTACTGAATCTCATATAGAAATGAATTAACTTTATTTAGACGAGCCGTTTGGTGTGTTTGGTAGATACCTGCCTTTCACGCCGAAGGTTGTGGGTTCGATTCCCACCCAGGATAGACATTTGTGTGCATGAACATGTCTGTTTGTCCTGAGTCTGGGTGTAATTATCTATATAAGTATGTATTTACAAAAGAAAAGTAGTATATGTAGTATATCAGGTGTCTGGTTTCCATAGCACAAGCTCTGCTTAATTTGGGATCAGATGGCCGTGTGTGAATAATGTCCCAGGATGTTATTATTATTATTCATTTAATAAATTTATACTCGTAAATCAATTCTTAAGCTATTATTTCTCTAGGAACTATATTTATAACTACGAAATTAGTTGTTGATAAAAAAAAAACGTCGTCTTTTCAAAAATCGAACTCGCTAAAAATTGCTTGATGCTATAATGCTACTAAATTCACGAGGTCAAAGGATTGCTACTTACGGTTCGTCCGACTTTAGTGCATTAATCTAGTTTAACATATAATCTAAAAAATTATACGTATTAACATTATTAATAATTAACAGCACGCATATAAATATCCGTCCGACTATTTAACAGTAATTAATTCAACGCAAATACGCAATTTAGGATACAATATGTACATTATCCCCTGTGATTGTACTCATTCTTCCTGACACTTTACTAACGTTGTCATTATCTATATTATTTATACTGCCTCGTTGGTCTAGTAGCTTGATGTAAGACTGCAAACCCAGAGGTCCTGGGTTCAATTCTCAGGTAGGGCCTATAAAAAGTTGTTGGGTTTTTCTCTCAGAAAGTCCTCAGTAGCAGTCCGGAGTCTGGAAGATGGAAGTGTGTACATTCCCGTGCTTCGAAATGCACGTAAATCCGTTGGTCCTGCGCCTGAACTCTTTCCGGTCGTGTCGGATTGCCGTCCCATCGGATTATGAGAGTTAGGGAATAGAGAGTGCACCTGTGTTTGCGCACACACTTGTGCACTATAATATCTCCTGCGTAGTTGGCTAACCTCTCTTGAGATTGGCCGCCGTGGCCGAAATCAGTCTGGAGGACTTTATATATATATATATATAAAGGAATAACTGACTGACATATTAACGCACCTAAGATAGTGATACAGGGGTGAAAGTTTGTATGAACCTCCTTCCTTTTTAAACCACTATGGAAATTGGTATATAGCAATTCTAAATTATGACGCTAGCGAATTCGATCATTTCCGCGTCTTCACAACGGCAAAAGCTCGGCACTCCTACTGTGACTAAAAATATTAGAGTCGATCGAGTAAGGTCGATCTTGAAGCTTCTGATTTTATGGATGTAGGAATATATATTAATAATAATATTCTACTATTACTGTCCCAGTTGTAAGATAATTTTATGTTGTAAAAAGCAAACGATTTGAAGTCGTAAGTATTGAGTAATAAATATAAGATACACATTCAAACCTATCAAGGAGAACGGAAGAATTAAGTATTTTTATTACAGCATTGTATATTATTTCAGGATATCAATTTTTATGCAATCTTATACTCACGACCTCATTTAAAATAATTAAAAAGTAAAAATAACTAATTCGAAGTTTGAATGAATTGATAAAATTTCGCATGCCTTTATTGCTATCTAATTAATACTAGCACGGATATATACATATTTCAGGAATATTTTGTTATAATTTCATGTTTTAGATAACGTAAATCATATATAAAGATGGCTCTTAGACACACAATCATCTGCCATATAATATTATACACATATAAACATTATGATCAATTTTGATATACTTTAAAAATACTATGAGTTTTTATTGGTCCTACCTTAGTATTTCAGAACAACAACAATAAAAATAAATGGTATATCTACAGCTTTTTCCTTCCGATCTCCAGGCAATCTATTAGCGAGTAGGGGGACTGGCTCGTATGCCGTGTCGGCAAACGGCATGTGGCTCTCATATTCCATCATAATCTCACTCCACCAGCAATGTCTACTCCCTTGTGTGTAGATGGCGATAATAAGAAAAATATATGTTATTCATTGTAAAAACTCATGTGATTATTTATTATACATATTCAATAATTAGATTTCTTTAATTATGGAGTAATTAATTCTAATGTTTCAAATTATTTTATATTTTGATAAACTATGAAAATAATGAGGAAAAATTGACATTAAATAGATTTAAGAAATGCTTCAAGTTACATTAGAGCAAAGTACTCGTGTTACGCCAAATAACAAAAACAACTGAGTTTACGAACAAAGAGGACCTTGAGCGACATTCACAGAAATCAAGACATCATAGAACTTTGTTTACGAAATAGCAGCCAACTATATAAGTACTTGTAATGTAATGTAACAATAATAAGATAATGATTATATTGTAAAATATATCTTTATACAAGTGATGAGGGAAAAAGGTCTATTATTATTAGTATTTGACAACTTCTTTCTTTGTCGCACTTCCAAAAAAGGGAATTCCTTACCAGCTTACGTGTTCCCCTCCTCTTACAACCTTCAAACGAGGCGTGAAGAGGCATTTTGCGGGCCGGCAAGGCGAAGGCGGCTAGTGCAGAACATTCTTCCCGACTGTACTGGCCGTCATCGCGTTTGGACTCTATTACCACTTACCATCAGGTGGAGTAGAGTCATTTGCCCTCCCGGTAGATATATATAAAAAAAAAAAGCAAAATGTACGTAATATTTAGAGCTAATGTATAACACAACCGGCTTCAAAATGTTTCTTCGAGATGCATTTTAAATATATTGTGATACACGTAGAATATTTAATATTTAGAAAAAGTATTATTTAAAATACCAGTGTTAGTGGAATATACGCTTAATTCCCAATTAATGACGCACTCTTCATCTATGTAATACTAGGCTCCGAACTGATTTCTATACAGTATACACACATACTGACGCACTCTCTATTCCAACACACCAAACCGATAAGACATAACCCGTGCTTTTCGAGGCACAGGAATGTTTGTTTCTCATTTTGATCAAACTTTGGGCATTTAAAAAAACAATTGAAAACGAACAATTTAATTTTTAGTTTGACCTGGGACTTGAACTAAAGATCTAGGAATTTACAGCTTTATAAGATTACCATTATACCAGGTAATCAAAGCCAGATGAAACATTAGTGTTATATATTAGTATATTAGAAAATACATTAGTAACAGCATCGTTACTTATTCTTTATATATATTATTTATTACACTTCTCCTCAATTTCTGCATTATGCCTGCACTCTGTCTAACAAAATAAGATTGGTGGCGGTAAATTGGAAGTACTGAGTAAA
Organism: Nymphalis io; assembly: GCF_905147045.1. NCBI lineage: Eukaryota > Metazoa > Arthropoda > Insecta > Lepidoptera > Nymphalidae > Nymphalis > Nymphalis io. The sequence goes on along the minus strand of NC_065893.1, from coordinate 1,354,291 downwards.
ACTTATGGAAGTGGAGAGAATAGAGAGAGATGTATGTATATATATGGGTTCGATTCTCACCCAGGACAGACATTTGTGAGCATACATGTCTGTTTGTCCCGAGTCTGGGTGTAATTATCTATATAAGTATGTATTTACAAAAGAAAAGTAGTATATGTAGTACATCAGTTGTCTGGTTTCCATAGTACAAGCTCTGTATAAGCTTAATTTAGGATCAGATGGCCGTGTGTGACAAATGTCCCAGGATATTATTATTATTATTATATACACATATACACACTTGCATTCTATAATATTTATCGCACAAAGGGTCTCCGATGAGAATGATCATTAAATAGGAATACAAGACGGCACTGGTACTACACAAGTAACAATAATAATATGCCTCAGCTTATATACTTTATAATATTATGATAATGAATCTGTATGATTTAGAATCAAAAATAAATTTAGCTTTTGAGTTGGAAATATTGAAAATTATTTTCTTCCTCGACTCATTTTATAATTGGTACATAATTATTTCGAAATCATTGCTGTATTCGGCCGAATTAAATTAATTTACATTTTTTAATTACATCAAATTTAAAAGATGATTTTATTGTAATTACGATATCATGTTCACTGAATCGCCAGCCGTAATGGCCGCTTCGCATTATTGTAACATAAGATTACATATTCACAACAATCAACACGTTCTACATTTTTATATGCTATTTAATTTATTTACTTTCAATTTCTTAAACATTGGTAAAAATCACGTTAACTAGTAACAGTAACAGCCTGTTAATATCACACTGCTGGGCTAAGGCCTCCTCTCCCTTTTGAGGAGAAGGTTTGGAGCTTATTCCACCACGCTGCTCCAATGCGGGTTGGTAGAATACGTATGTGGCAGAATTTCAATGAAATAAGCCACATGCAGGTTTCCTCACGATGTTTTCCTTCACCGTCAGGCACGAGATAAATTATAAACACAAATTAAGCACATGAAAATTCACTGGTGCTTGCCCGGGCTTGAACCCACGATCATCGGGTAAGATTCACGCGTTCTTACCACTTGGCCATCTCTGTTTTGTTCAGGTTAACTAATTTGACTTTATTCTGAACTCTCATTGGTTGCTTATTGCGTCATCGATTGCCTCCGACCAATAAGCATTTGAACCAAGTTTGTTTATTTGATTTTATTTAGCGTTTTAGAATCTATGCGAAATAACATCAAATAATATATGTATAATGTACTTACATCTTTCCAAGCTTGCATAATTGTGATATTCGATATAATTAGAATTATCCGCTATATGGAAAGCCGGTTGAAACCGGTTTTGGTTTTATAGCTCTCATATATACAAATTATTACTAAAGTCTAGTTAGAAAATACTAATAATAGCAGTCAACAAGGAGCGTAGATATTCATTTCTCAATTCACATTATATTATTATGGTGCTAGCATTTAATATATTTGGAACTTGAAGAAATAGTGAACAAACATTTCCAAAAGTACCATACCGTCTTGTTATTGCTATCAGTGATAATCGGAATTGCAATTCAACAAAGTAACAATAGCATTCGGGCATTTTGACGGGCCAGTTGGCGTGGTTGGTAGATACTTGCCTTTCACTCCGAAGGTTGTGAGTTCGATTCCCACCCAGGACAGACATTTGTGTGCATGAACATGTCTGTTTGTCCTGAGTCTGGGCGTTATTATCTTTATAACTATGTATGTACAAAAGAAAAGTACTTTATGTAGTATATCAGTTGTCTGGTTTCCATAGTACAAGTTCTGCTTAGTTTGGGATCAGATGGTGGATGTGAATAATATCCTAGCATAATATTAATATCATTATTCTTAATCATGCCACCGTTCCGAAGTCATGATTTGTGCAGCTATTATTAATTTTAATATACTAAAGTATAAATATATAATTTTTGGAAACACATATAAACATATATACATATAACTTAAATATAAACATATATACATATAACTTAAAACAGTTTTCATATATTGAAATGAAACGAATATTTTCATCATTTACATTTATTGTGACATCTCACAAAATGCATTTTATCATCATAATGCTTTTAAATTTTATCCGTGATGTCGTCCTTGGAGATTCCTAACAAGCATGCAGAAGCATGCGTTGTATGCACACACTCCTTCCACAGAAGACGGGTTGCATATTTGATTACACATGCGGTTACAATCGTCGTTATTTATGCATGGAACGTAGGTACCTGAAAATAATATTCATTTTTACATTTATAATACTGAATTTTTTTATTAAGACGATATTTATTTACATAACTATGTACAGTCACTTTTATAATATACAAAATTTAAAAAAAAAACACATTTAAACAATAATTATACTGATAATAAAGATAGTGATAAAATTCGGAAAATGACCACTGAGTTTACAGTTATAATTTTGTGATTATAATTCATCTCGTGCTCGGCGGTGAAAAATAATATGTGCATGTGTGGAATGCCATTCTGCCAAATGTGGCACCACCAACCCAAAGGGAGGCAGCACGGTGGTTTTCCATAATATCCTAAGTTAGATATACGAGTTGTATGATACTGATAAACATGCCCCATACATACCTGTCATCCCCTGTTTCCTGTGTTTGCAGAGGAAAATGTCACAGGTCTATCACCATGTCTCATACTGATTTATTAGATGACAGAGGGGATGAGACATAGTTCGTGCGCGTCAATTACGTTAAAAAATCGTTAAAAATATTATAAAAGTTATATTGCAAAAAGGCCTTTTTTAAAAAGAATACAGAAAAAAAATTAAACTCTGTCACTCACTATTTCCAATAATGAATGTTGTTCAAGTGCCTTTAAAGATTAGAAAACGGACGCTTAAGCTTAGTCATATAAAAAATATTTAAGACAAGATAATTAAATTAATTCTTACCAGCCATAACATATGTTACGGAGATGATGGCTAAAACCAGAACAGCGAAGTACTTCATGATTTATTTTTTAACAAGCGATATGTCACAATGCATCTACAGGAACATGCTGCTGTATTTATACAAATGTCAATAAAGCGTGAAGAAAATAATTCAATTTAATCGAAATGCCTATCGATGACATTAATTATGAGTTGGTTAACACGCCCGACTTCTTAAAGTTATTATAAAAAATTTACAATAATTTAATTTATTATGATAATTTTATTCATATGAAATTTATTTGAATTATGAATTATGTGTAACGAGAATATAAAAAAAAATTATGGCCTAGTCCTCCTGACCACTCGTGACCGAATTCGGTTACGGCTGTCATTTTTAACGGAGACTAGGACTTTTACTCGTGGTACGAGCTTTGTGCAAGTTCGTCAGTACTTGCTACTATTCCAGTATTTCCAGTTCCAGTTTGAAGGTGAGTGAGCCAGTGTAATTACAGGCACAAGGGACATAACATCTTAGTTCCCAAGGTTGGTGGCGCATTAGTGATGTAAACGATGGTTAACATTTCTTTCAATGCCAATGTCCATGGGCAGTAGTGACCACTTACCATTAGGTGGCCCATTTGCTCGTCCGCCTACCTATTCTATAAATAAAAGGAAACTACGTTTGAGATAATACATTGTGCAAACATTGGTGCACTCTCATAATCTGATAGACGCTTCAATACGACCAAACTGAGTTCAGGCGGAACCAAGGGGCGTGCTTTCCGAGGTACGCAGTAGTAGCAATATGTATTGCCTACTTCCATACAGGCTACAGAGAATTTCATGATAGTAAGTAATGATGATAGTTCCCAGGAATGTTTTATTTTACTGTCTTCGGATTTGCAGCCTATAGATTACCTACATGTGAATGTTTCATAAAAATAAATTGGTAGAATAATTTGAAAAAAATAATACAAACGACAAATAGTATTATAGAATTAAATTATATTATATTATATATTATAACATAGTAGTGTTGAAATCAATTATTTCTTTAACCATAATGAAATCTGGTACTTAAGTAAATTTATTCAGTTACGGCCTTAACTTGACAACAAGCGCAATCGTTAGCGACGCACCATGCGTACTTTACTATGAAGTGAACCGAATATTTTATCGATATCAATTTCTATAAATAATAGTATTAACCCCATTATAGGTATGTAATATCAACGTGCTACTAGTCAGTCTCATCATAATGAACAATGCTTATTGTTCATTATGATGAGACTGACTCATCATGTAATTTTATAGTACAACAGTAACAGCCTATTAATGTTCCACTGCTGGCCTAAAGCCTCCTCTCCCTTTTGAGGGGAAGGTTTGGAGCTTATTCCACTACGCTGCTCCAATGCGGGTTGGTAGAATACACATGTGGCATAACTTCAATGAAATTAGACACATGCAGGTTTCCTTACGATGTTTTCCTTCACCGTCAAGCACGAGATGAATTATAAACACAAATTAAGCACATGAAAATGAAAGTGGTACTTGCCCGGGCTTGAAACCATGATCATTGGTTAAGATTTACGCGTTCTAACCACTAAGTCATATCGGCTATGGATTCAATAAAATTGGTTTGAAGGTTTGAAATTCGACAAACGGCATATTCAGCAGTAACTCTATTCCACCGATTGATTTGTATACTTTGGTATTTTTATTATTTTTATATATATCTTATATTTAATTACTTTTTTCATGTGCGATTTCAATTTAATTTTTTATTTTTATTCGATAAGTTAACTATATGCATTTTCTATTTTTATTTGGAAAAGCTTAATTGAAATGTATTTGCGGGAAAATACTTCTCTATAATTTTTTTATCTATAAATGTGATTGCCGGCAAGAACATGTCAATTTTAACCGAAGATTGCGGGTTCAAATCAAACACGATTGAATTTATTTATGTTTATAATTCATTTCGTACTCTGTTGTGAAGATTGTGAGGAAATCTGCATGTGTCATTTAAAATTCAGTCTAATACGTATCAGTTGAAATCAAAACATATTTGTTCTTTATCGAATGAAAGTTTATAATTATTTATATTTTATGAAATTAGTAGGCGAACTGGCAAATGGACCACCTGATGGTAAGAGGTCACCACCGCCCTAAGACATTGGCGATGTACAAAATATTAACAATTCCGTTCAGAACCATAACATCTTCGTTCCCGTAGATGTTATGTCCCTGCTAGTAGTTACACTGGCTCACTCTCCTTTCATACCAGCAGTATCTGATGATTGGGTGGTACCTCTCCAGACGAACACCAAGATCTACCACTAAGTTTATTAGTAGATAAATTAAACAACTTGTTGGTTATTTAGTAGCATAATCAGTTAACTTAAAAAAGAACTAACATCCCTTATTCTTCTTCTTACGGAGAAGCCATAATCAATGATCCAATTTATTAAACAAAAACCAAATTATTGTTGTCGTTAACTTTTATTGCATTAAGATTTATTTATAATATTTATGTACTATTAATTAATTACTACTTGCATTTGTGATTTGTTATTGGTCCAGAATAATTATTGGAATAGCGATGCAACGGGAAAATGCTGCTAGCATTCTTGCTTATACCATAGAATGTGCTCAGGAATTACACGAATTGATTCCTCCCGCCCCCTTTTACTATCGAACGGTCAGGCAAACGCGACCAAAGCGCCATAGGTTCACAGTGAAAATTCCCCACCTACGTACAAAGCCCTTCGAATCTACGTTTATCATTAGCAGTGTGAAACTTTGAAATACTTTGCCTAAATGTATTTCCTGATAGGTACAACGTTGATGTCTTCAAATCTAGACTAAACAGGTTTCTTCTAGGCAAGCGTGCTACATCCTAGACCGTGTCATGCTTAACATCATTCAACGGTCAAACGCTGGTTTTTTTCATTCAAGGTTTATACAGTAACTATTCTTAACTTAGATATTTTGTATATATACTTGTTATATACTATAATACTGTATCTGTAACGGCATTCACCCTGTTCCTAAATACATACAATACTTGTATAAAATTTTACTATTTTTTTAAATCTTAGTTACTTTTTTTATTTAAGAATGGTTCTGAATATAAAACCTATATAATCTTTATAAAATTATTCTAAATGTTTGGCAATGTAAAATATTTACCGAGGTATTTTACATACGTTATTAAATATTTTACATACGTAATTTACATTTTTTTTATTTTTTTTATAGAATAGGAAGGTGGACGAGCATATGGGCCACCTGATGGTAAGTGGTCACCAAACGCCCTTAGACATTGGCATTTTAAGAAATGTCAACCATCGCTTATAGCCAATGCGCCACCAACCTTGGGAATTAAGATTTTATGTCCCTTGTGCCTGTAATTACACTGGCTCACTCACCCTTCAAACCGGAACACAACAATATCAAGTATTGCTGTTTTGCAATAGCAATACTTGATATTGTTGTATATAATACTTGATATAGTTTTGTCATACGTTAAATCCATCGAAAGCACCACAAAGTTCCATGTTGGGAAGGCCCAGTGACTCATTTTGGGATCTTCCCAGTGTATTATTTTGATAAAAAATATTAGTGAGAATAAAAAATAACTATGTTGTCTGCACAGACGTGAATGCTCTATTTATATATATCAGGCTATGTTGTATGGGTAAAAATTATTGACATGAGAAACGATTATAATATATTGGTTTCAAGGAAGCGGCTTCTGAACACACACGGCATATGCTTAGTGAAGACCATTTTCGATATTAACAAATCTCAAATAGTCGCTAAGTTAAATTTTAACGACCTTACGTATAAGAGCTACTCAGCTGTTTAGTTAAACACAGATTTATCTCTTTTTGTCATTATTGATTTGATATTCGAAAGAAGAACACAGCATTGTTAAACTAATCACCTGTTAATCTTATGATTACATTATTTATTTATTTTTATATTATTTAATGACTGCTTTATTGGTCTTTTAGCTACATATAAAGTAGCAGTCAGGATCTAATGCTTTATCCGATGCTGGGTTCAAATCCCAAGCTAATAAAAAATTATTGAGTTTTTCTGTCGAAAATTCTCAGTAATAACCAGGAGTCTGGAAGTGCATACACTCATGTGCCATGAAAAACTGCTGCTGGTGCCTGAACACCTGAACACTCTCTCGGAACACTGTGTCGGATAGCCGTCCAATGGGATTATGAGTGTGAGAGAATAGAAAGTGCGCCTGTGTTTATATACACACACCTGTGCACTATAATACTTCCTGCGCAGTTGTCCAATCTCCTCTGAGATTGTCCGCACTAAACAAAATTGGTCATCAAATCATTCTTTAATATGAAACTCTTCGGGATTTCGTGTTTTTTTTTTAAATTGTAGGACAAATAATTATACCTCCATGTAAATTTTTGCTAAAAAATGAAATAATAGAAAAATACATCATCTAAAACATATTTACATGTTTTTATTTTATTTTGTAAAACTAAATTTATTTAATATTACATTGAAACATAAATATTATATCTAAGTTAAAATATTTTACACGTTAACACAGAAAAATGTATTTTTTTTATTATTATTTAAGTCAAATTTAAAATAGTCCCTCCCGATTCCCACCCGACGCAAAGCTGCCCATAATGTAATATAAATAGAACTGTATAACTGAAAAATGTAAATAATTAGAACTAACTATGGAAAGAGGGATATAATGTTCGAAGGAGTGCAAATTTATAATAAGTTAAGCGATGAAATTGTAAACAGAGAAAGTTTTACAATATTCAAGAATCGCCTTATCAAATATATACAAAGTAACTATTACTAAAATAAATATCAGTTAATGTGGTCTCACCGCTATGCGTTGCATTGTAAGTTTTTATAGCATGCGTAATTATTACTTTTCTAATACTACGTACATCTTTTTTAATATTGTTAACTACTTTAATTTACTGTATCCGAGACACTATCTTTATTTTTAACTTAAATTAACGTAAAAAATTGTATATTTCTCATTTTAAGTGAATTTTTTGTATTCTTTATGAGAAATAAATGTCTATAAACCGAATGTAGGCCGCATTTCCGCGCTGTACGGCAACGGACAACCTCTGTACCAAATAGGACCCGGAGCTACTGTCAAGTCCTCTCTCTCTAAGGTAACAGCCAATCTCCCTTATTAAAGTAAGGGCATCCGACCCCCAACATCCCGACGTCACGAACGCTAGTGGCACAAATAAATTTTTTTTACAAAAGCGGGCATACTTCTCCCGCTTTCTCGCTGCTGCACTCTCAGCAGCCGCCCCAGCCTTCCGTGTGGTGTATTTACATGTTGTATTTATCTATAGATTTATTTTTTAACAAGCGATATGTCACAATGCATCTACAGGAACATGCTGCTGTATTTATACAAATGTCAATAAAGCGTGAAGAAAATAATTCAATTTAATCGAAATGCCTATCGATGACATTAATTATGAGTTGGTTAACACGCCCGACTTCTTAAAGTTATTATAAAAAATTTACAATAATTTAATTTATTATGATAATTTTATTCATATGAAATTTATTTGAATTATGAATTATGTGTAACGAGAATATAAAAAAAAATTATGGCCTAGTCCTCCTGACCACTCGTGACCGAATTCGGTTACGGCTGTCATTTTTAACGGAGACTAGGACTTTTACTCGTGGTACGAGCTTTGTGCAAGTTCGTCAGTACTTGCTACTATTCCAGTATTTCCAGTTCCAGTTTGAAGGTGAGTGAGCCAGTGTAATTACAGGCACAAGGGACATAACATCTTAGTTCCCAAGGTTGGTGGCGCATTAGTGATGTAAACGATGGTTAACATTTCTTTCAATGCCAATGTCCATGGGCAGTAGTGACCACTTACCATTAGGTGGCCCATTTGCTCGTCCGCCTACCTATTCTATAAATAAAAGGAAACTACGTTTGAGATAATACATTGTGCAAACATTGGTGCACTCTCATAATCTGATAGACGCTTCAATACGACCAAACTGAGTTCAGGCGGAACCAAGGGGCGTGCTTTCCGAGGTACGCAGTAGTAGCAATATGTATTGCCTACTTCCATACAGGCTACAGAGAATTTCATGATAGTAAGTAATGATGATAGTTCCCAGGAATGTTTTATTTTACTGTCTTCGGATTTGCAGCCTATAGATTACCTACATGTGAATGTTTCATAAAAATAAATTGGTAGAATAATTTGAAAAAAATAATACAAACGACAAATAGTATTATAGAATTAAATTATATTATATTATATATTATAACATAGTAGTGTTGAAATCAATTATTTCTTTAACCATAATGAAATCTGGTACTTAAGTAAATTTATTCAGTTACGGCCTTAACTTGACAACAAGCGCAATCGTTAGCGACGCACCATGCGTACTTTACTATGAAGTGAACCGAATATTTTATCGATATCAATTTCTATAAATAATAGTATTAACCCCATTATAGGTATGTAATATCAACGTGCTACTAGTCAGTCTCATCATAATGAACAATGCTTATTGTTCATTATGATGAGACTGACTCATCATGTAATTTTATAGTACAACAGTAACAGCCTATTAATGTTCCACTGCTGGCCTAAAGCCTCCTCTCCCTTTTGAGGGGAAGGTTTGGAGCTTATTCCACTACGCTGCTCCAATGCGGGTTGGTAGAATACACATGTGGCATAACTTCAATGAAATTAGACACATGCAGGTTTCCTTACGATGTTTTCCTTCACCGTCAAGCACGAGATGAATTATAAACACAAATTAAGCACATGAAAATGAAAGTGGTACTTGCCCGGGCTTGAAACCATGATCATTGGTTAAGATTTACGCGTTCTAACCACTAAGTCATATCGGCTATGGATTCAATAAAATTGGTTTGAAGGTTTGAAATTCGACAAACGGCATATTCAGCAGTAACTCTATTCCACCGATTGATTTGTATACTTTGGTATTTTTATTATTTTTATATATATCTTATATTTAATTACTTTTTTCATGTGCGATTTCAATTTAATTTTTTATTTTTATTCGATAAGTTAACTATATGCATTTTCTATTTTTATTTGGAAAAGCTTAATTGAAATGTATTTGCGGGAAAATACTTCTCTATAATTTTTTTATCTATAAATGTGATTGCCGGCAAGAACATGTCAATTTTAACCGAAGATTGCGGGTTCAAATCAAACACGATTGAATTTATTTATGTTTATAATTCATTTCGTACTCTGTTGTGAAGATTGTGAGGAAATCTGCATGTGTCATTTAAAATTCAGTCTAATACGTATCAGTTGAAATCAAAACATATTTGTTCTTTATCGAATGAAAGTTTATAATTATTTATATTTTATGAAATTAGTAGGCGAACTGGCAAATGGACCACCTGATGGTAAGAGGTCACCACCGCCCTAAGACATTGGCGATGTACAAAATATTAACAATTCCGTTCAGAACCATAACATCTTCGTTCCCGTAGATGTTATGTCCCTGCTAGTAGTTACACTGGCTCACTCTCCTTTCATACCAGCAGTATCTGATGATTGGGTGGTACCTCTCCAGACGAACACCAAGATCTACCACTAAGTTTATTAGTAGATAAATTAAACAACTTGTTGGTTATTTAGTAGCATAATCAGTTAACTTAAAAAAGAACTAACATCCCTTATTCTTCTTCTTACGGAGAAGCCATAATCAATGATCCAATTTATTAAACAAAAACCAAATTATTATTGTCGTTAACTTTTATTGCATTAAGATTTATTTATAATATTTATGTACTATTAATTAATTACTACTTGCATTTGTGATTTGTTATTGGTCCAGAATAATTATTGGAATAGCGATGCAACGGGAAAATGCTGCTAGCATTCTTGCTTATACCATAGAATGTGCTCAGGAATTACACGAATTGATTCCTCCCGCCCCCTTTTACTATCGAACGGTCAGGCAAACGCGACCAAAGCGCCATAGGTTCACAGTGAAAATTCCCCACCTACGTACAAAGCCCTTCGAATCTACGTTTATCATTAGCAGTGTGAAACTTTGAAATACTTTGCCTAAATGTATTTCCTGATAGGTACAACGTTGATGTCTTCAAATCTAGACTAAACAGGTTTCTTCTAGGCAAGCGTGCTACATCCTAGACCGTGTCATGCTTAACATCATTCAACGGTCAAACGCTGGTTTTTTTCATTCAAGGTTTATACAGTAACTATTCTTAACTTAGATATTTTGTATATATACTTGTTATATACTATAATACTGTATCTGTAACGGCATTCACCCTGTTCCTAAATACATACAATACTTGTATAAAATTTTACTATTTTTTTAAATCTTAGTTACTTTTTTTATTTAAGAATGGTTCTGAATATAAAACCTATATAATCTTTATAAAATTATTCTAAATGTTTGGCAATGTAAAATATTTACCGAGGTATTTTACATACGTTATTAAATATTTTACATACGTAATTTACATTTTTTTTATTTTTTTTATAGAATAGGAAGGTGGACGAGCATATGGGCCACCTGATGGTAAGTGGTCACCAAACGCCCTTAGACATTGGCATTTTAAGAAATGTCAACCATCGCTTATAGCCAATGCGCCACCAACCTTGGGAATTAAGATTTTATGTCCCTTGTGCCTGTAATTACACTGGCTCACTCACCCTTCAAACCGGAACACAACAATATCAAGTATTGCTGTTTTGCAATAGCAATACTTGATATTGTTGTATATAATACTTGATATAGTTTTGTCATACGTTAAATCCATCGAAAGCACCACAAAGTTCCATGTTGGGAAGGCCCAGTGACTCATTTTGGGATCTTCCCAGTGTATTATTTTGATAAAAAATATTAGTGAGAATAAAAAATAACTATGTTGTCTGCACAGACGTGAATGCTCTATTTATATATATCAGGCTATGTTGTATGGGTAAAAATTATTGACATGAGAAACGATTATAATATATTGGTTTCAAGGAAGCGGCTTCTGAACACACACGGCATATGCTTAGTGAAGACCATTTTCGATATTAACAAATCTCAAATAGTCGCTAAGTTAAATTTTAACGACCTTACGTATAAGAGCTACTCAGCTGTTTAGTTAAACACAGATTTATCTCTTTTTGTCATTATTGATTTGATATTCGAAAGAAGAACACAGCATTGTTAAACTAATCACCTGTTAATCTTATGATTACATTATTTATTTATTTTTATATTATTTAATGACTGCTTTATTGGTCTTTTAGCTACATATAAAGTAGCAGTCAGGATCTAATGCTTTATCCGATGCTGGGTTCAAATCCCAAGCTAATAAAAAATTATTGAGTTTTTCTGTCGAAAATTCTCAGTAATAACCAGGAGTCTGGAAGTGCATACACTCATGTGCCATGAAAAACTGCTGCTGGTGCCTGAACACCTGAACACTCTCTCGGAACACTGTGTCGGATAGCCGTCCAATGGGATTATGAGTGTGAGAGAATAGAAAGTGCGCCTGTGTTTATATACACACACCTGTGCACTATAATACTTCCTGCGCAGTTGTCCAATCTCCTCTGAGATTGTCCGCACTAAACAAAATTGGTCATCAAATCATTCTTTAATATGAAACTCTTCGGGATTTCGTGTTTTTTTTTTAAATTGTAGGACAAATAATTATACCTCCATGTAAATTTTTGCTAAAAAATGAAATAATAGAAAAATACATCATCTAAAACATATTTACATGTTTTTATTTTATTTTGTAAAACTAAATTTATTTAATATTACATTGAAACATAAATATTATATCTAAGTTAAAATATTTTACACGTTAACACAGAAAAATGTATTTTTTTTATTATTATTTAAGTCAAATTTAAAATAGTCCCTCCCGATTCCCACCCGACGCAAAGCTGCCCATAATGTAATATAAATAGAACTGTATAACTGAAAAATGTAAATAATTAGAACTAACTATGGAAAGAGGGATATAATGTTCGAAGGAGTGCAAATTTATAATAAGTTAAGCGATGAAATTGTAAACAGAGAAAGTTTTACAATATTCAAGAATCGCCTTATCAAATATATACAAAGTAACTATTACTAAAATAAATATCAGTTAATGTGGTCTCACCGCTATGCGTTGCATTGTAAGTTTTTATAGCATGCGTAATTATTACTTTTCTAATACTACGTACATCTTTTTTAATATTGTTAACTACTTTAATTTACTGTATCCGAGACACTATCTTTATTTTTAACTTAAATTAACGTAAAAAATTGTATATTTCTCATTTTAAGTGAATTTTTTGTATTCTTTATGAGAAATAAATGTCTATAAACCGAATGTAGGCCGCATTTCCGCGCTGTACGGCAACGGACAACCTCTGTACCAAATAGGACCCGGAGCTACTGTCAAGTCCTCTCTCTCTAAGGTAACAGCCAATCTCCCTTATTAAAGTAAGGGCATCCGACCCCCAACATCCCGACGTCACGAACGCTAGTGGCACAAATAAATTTTTTTTACAAAAGCGGGCATACTTCTCCCGCTTTCTCGCTGCTGCACTCTCAGCAGCCGCCCCAGCCTTCCGTGTGGTGTATTTACATGTTGTATTTATCTAATTTTACCCAATGGGGGTCCATTACATAAAAAAAAATATAATAAATATATGTATGTATGATGTCAAATGAGATTCCTAATTATTATTATTTTTAGTATATTTGTATTCTTTATTTTTAAAACTGTAATGGATTAAGATTATTTATTTATCCAATAAATCATTATATATCTAATATAATCGTAGATAAGTTAAGTATCTAATTAGTTAATTCGGATATAATTATTTTTATACTTGTAGAAGAAAGAGTACAAATTATCTTTATACATTTGTAAACTAACGTTATTCTGTTTTATTTGCATTATTTTGTCACTTAAGCGTTCACTTAAACCGATCATCGATAAAATTAAAAGAACTTATTATTAATTCATTTTCAAATTATTTATTTTAATATGTTTTTGTTTACATTTCAAATGTTAACAAATGCGCTGTTAAATTCAAGGGCGTACTGATGGCAGATTTGATCTTGGATTTGGAGGGCTTGATTGACTAAGAAGCGCGCAATAACAGTTGTAGTTGGAGCAAACGCCTATTGTAGAGTACAGGTCGCATTTCCGGTTGCACATTCGATCACAATCTTCATCGCTGTAACATGTCACAAGCTGTCCACCAACACTACCTGGACCTGTCAAAGAATATACATTGCATATTTTGTCAAGTTACTTATCGGTTATTTTTAAAAGAGCACAGCACCAATTTTGCGTTTGAGGCATGAGAGTTTAAAAATTACCTATTTGCAGACTGTTTCTAATTACAGGAAGGCCAAAGCCACTAGACCAACGAGTCAGTTTCTCTTGTTCGAGTATCCACAATCAGTCACGATGACATGTACATTATTTTTTGAGCTAATTTATATAAATATATATATTATATTATATATATATATATATATATATTCTAAAGTTGGCAGTACATAAGGGATGGTTTATATTTTATTTCATTATTGTATATTGACGACGGTGACCACTGACCATGATCTGCATGGTTGGGTATCGATTTTATATAAAAAACCTTAAATATATTAAGTTACCACGAATAAGCAACTGACTGTTAATAAAGCTCAGATTCGTGATAAGATAAGAGAACATTAAGCTTCTGTACCGAAGTACTACAATTACAAAATATTAATTAATAAAATTTGACGTTAAATTTAAAAGTCTTACCAGGCGGTGGCGGAATCGCCATAATACTCGTAACTGCGAGGATTCCAAAAACGAAAACTGCCAAGAACTTCATGATTTAATTTATAACAATACGCCCTTATGTCGCAATGCATCTGCACAAACATGAAGCTGTATTTATACAAACATCAATAAAGCATGGAACATTTAATTCAATTTCTTCGAAACGCTTATCAATCACGTTTATCGACTAGCTGATTGATTCAACTGCGTCTATAATATGTTCTTTTATACATTATAACACAAATGTTTTCTTAATCCTGAAATATTTTAAAAATTATATAAATCACTGAGCTCCGCACAGCAAACAGCAGCGATGTTCATATTATACATATGGTGTTCATATGAAAAACATAATACGTCTTTTAATATATTGTAAAAGATTATGTACCATATACTGATTTATTACGTATAGCCAAAGTTTGTCACATAATGACGAATATACATATTTTATTTAATAATCGAAAAAGCATTTTATTACGATTTTGATATATTAAAAATCACTTATTACGTATTAGTGTTACCAATTAATGTAATCGATTATCGATTACCTGGTCTACAGTAATGCAGTAGTACTGTATACTGTGTAAACCCAACACTATTTGGGAAAGTAGGTACATTGTACATGGTCGCTGTACCCTTTTTTTAATGCGGAGGAAATTTAATATATACCCCATATAATAATATTTGACCCTTACCTACGAGAGCTATCTCGGTTAGGTTGTTTAAAAAAACGCTTGTACCACGTAATAAGAGGGCCGAGTAAAGAAAACTTCTCAAAGAATGTTTGGTGCTCTACCAATTCCGCATTGCCATCTCCTTCTAAACTATGACAGATAGAAATACTAGAAGCGAGCCTATGATATCACCGTTGCATCAGTTATTGTCCGAAGAATGCTCACCGCTATCTAGGAAATATCATGAGGAAATTACTAACCCTTGGATTTGTACCGAAGCCAAAACGCACGTATATTCTTGTCAAATAAAAACGTGCCTAACCCATCATTTGGCAAACGTGAAAACGTGAAATATGTTTTTAGGGTTTTTGAAGGTTATCTAGAGTCATCGTCAATTTTATGTGGATAGGGAGTTTTATTCCATTTTAAATATGTAAGAAATGCATTTTTTGGATAACGTGTATTTTTATAATCTAATTTTCATATTATCAAGTCTGACTAAATGTTCATTCAATAATAATATTAGGTTATTTTCAATCTATTATAATATTATACACTTCCTTATGAGATAATTTCGTTAGTCATATAAAAAAAAACATTTTGCAAAAATTCAGATTAAGCTATTATAATATACTCCCAATAATTTAGTTTAATTTAATTATGAAATAGTTTTTTTGAGGTTATATACAGCGCAATGTTTTTTTTCTTTATTTTATCTCAGCACAGCAGCACCATCAGCTTGTCGAGGCTGTCAGGTTGCCTTCGCGCTATATGACCAGTCCTTGTATAAATGAATTTCATGGGAGGAATAATAATGTCCTCAAGACCGATTTCGGCCACGGTGGCTAATCTTGAGAAAGATTAGCCAACTACGCAGGAGATATTATAGTGCACAAGTGTGTGCGCAAACACAGGTGCACTCTCTATTCCCTAACTCTCATAAGCCGATGGGACGGCAATCCGACACGACCGAAAAGAGTTCAGGCGCAGGAGCAACGGCTTGTTTACTTACTTTGCAAGGAATGCCCGCAAGTTTTTATGATTTTTGTTACGTGTACATTACATTACATTAAATATATACAATTTTAAAAAGCCTGTGTTGTGATTTTTATGTCTTTTATCTTATTCGTTGTTGGCACGAGTCAATCCAATAGCATTTTTCGGGTCACAATATTAATGGTATATAATCTTCTATTTGAATTTGGGCCAATTGGCGTAGTTGGTAGCTACTTGCCTTTCACGCCGAAGGTAAAAGATTCGATTCCCACCCATGACAGACATTTATGTACATGAAAATGTCTGTTTGTCCCGAGTCTGGGTGTAATTAGCTGTATAAGTATGTATTTACAAAAGAAAAGTAGTATATCTTGTAATAATAAATGTAGTTGTCTTGTTTCCATAGTACAAGCTCTGTTTAGTTTGGGATCAGATGGCTATGTGTGAATAATGTTCCAGGATATTATTATTATTATTACTCTAAAAATGTGTTAGTGTTGGTATGCCTATAATATGAGTAGGATAGTAATTGGAATAAATATATTAAATTTCAAAATCATTTCGATGTAAATAATATTATTTATAGATTCACTTCACAGCTGACTCGGATAGCGGCGCATTGGCGAGTTTTAACTATGCTTGAAAAAAAGTCAGAATACTAGCGTTTTATTGAGTTGTCACACACGAAGCGCTTCTATATAATCCTTAGCATTATTGTATTAAAGGGACATACTCATGAAGAATGTTTTCCTAGAATACCGTGCACGAGAATAATTATTGACAAAATTAAATACATGAAAACTCATATATACATATATATATATTCTATATATTCTAACCACCATTTCAGCTCTACTCTCTTATAAAGGTTGTATTGGTAATTGGCATTTTGTAGAGACAACAGTTAATTTTCTTGCATGAAGAAAAGGACACGCGAACCTCAAAACAAATGTTTAAAGATCCCTGTGTTATATATAATATTCGTAACTGTATTTTTCTTTCTTTTTTACTAATATGCTCGATGAATGTTACCTTGTTACGCCGATAGGCAATTATTGTAATTATTTTATGTTCTCATGTAAGTGAATATGATTCTTAATGAGAAATAAAGTTTCTTTAACACGAAAAACTTTTAATCAAAAAATCAAATGTATGAAGGATGTATGAACAGTTTTTTTTTTTTAAATGAACTATCAAACAATTTATTTAGACAATTCGACATTTTTTAATACAAAATTTTGTAATAATAATCAAAATCAATTTTCATTAGAACAATTTTTTTATTCCCTTTTAAACAATTTATTTCGAAGGTAAAATTGTTAAGTATTCATTAACATTTTAAATGTCAAAAAATACTTTTTATATTCAAGGGCGTGACGATAGAAGTGGTCCTGGAATCGGAGGAGGCAGTGATGGGTTTACAAGCGCGCAATAACAGATGTAGTTGCTGCATACGCCTACAGTGTTGAGGTCGCATCTTCGGTAGCACATTCGATTACAATCGTCATTGCTGTAGCATGTCGCGTAGCTCGAACCTGAAAACATAACGTTATTTTTATTAAATTATTATACTCAGGGTAAACAGGTATTCATATATAGTTCTGGCAGCATTTTTTGAAAACCTCTATGAATTGATATTATTCAGCAATCAATTTCTAGTGATCATAATATATTCGATTCTATGTTAGTTGGTGTTTTATGAAATTATTTAAATATCAACGAAACATTGTCATTGTACATGGGTGACGATTGATTGACTCGATGAAATAGACGCATTGGACACGTTTTAGGTCATGCCAGTCAGTTTAGACGTCATTATTAACTGACGGGTTAACATTTATGAAAATGATCTTTAAGACTTAGCAACTGATTCCTTACTAGTCATTTTCATAAAACAAAAAAAAAACTTTCAAGGATAAGAATTTGTACAATAACGCTGCTTCATTATTGGATTTTTATGTTAGAAATCTTAATAAAGAAAATTGTGATCGCTGAAGTTTAATGAACTCTAAAAACTGATCACTTGCTTGCTTATGTAACGTCCTTTAGTTTCTTACAATGTGTTGATTTTTTATGTAGCATTATTGTAGACTGCTACCAGTGGTAAAGAACGTCATTGATCAAACCATACTATATTTGAAAGATTATTGAAGTAAAAAGAAATGATATTATTAGTGATTTCCTTATTATTTAGATTGAAAAAAACTTACCCTGTGCCATAACAGTTGTTACAGCGACGAGGCAAAAAAAGAATATGATGAAGTACTTCATGTTGCCTCGTTAACAATACTCTTATTGTCACAGTACACACACAATCCCAATATTGCTATATATACAAAATTTAATTAAGCATAAAAGATTGAATTCAATATCGCCGAACGTTAATCAATTTAATTTTTGATATAATTTTTATAGGCATTAAGAGCATTATTAAACGTAAGTGTAAAAATCAATTTTCACAGCTGCCATATAACGACATCTCACGACTATGCTCACGTCAACCATGCGTGTCCGTGCTGGGATGTGAGTTTTCATCCCTTAAATACAAAATCATTTTTTCTATGAAGCATTACACTTACTTTTTATTTATTGATAGTAAAGTAAAAATTACGACCGACTAGTTTATTTTTGTAATATATATATTTTTTATTTCATATGTTCTGACAAATGAACTAATTGTTGATAATTGTTCACCACTGCCTATTGTCATTGTAAGAAATATTATCCATCCCTTAGATAACTTACATAACAAGGCATCACCATATTTAAGAAATAAGATGTTATGCCTTAGCACTTATAGTTACACTGGCTCACTCATCCTTCAACCTACAATACAAATATTAAAAAGTATTGCTACGTGGCGGTAGAATATTATCAAATGATAACAAATATCCAGAGAGATAGAAGCAGGTGTGTCATTGAACCTAAAATTATTATTAAAAATCGATCGCACCAAATTGCATTAAAAATGCAAGGCATTATTACTACTAGTTTTGAAGCACACAGACAGATAACGTTACGTCTATAAATAATAATAAACGTCACATGTATGTTTGTGACGTATATTATTATTATTTTGAAAGATAAGAATAATGAATATTAACATTGTCCACGGATAAATAAAGATTAAATAAAATTGAATTTAGAATTATAGAAATGACTGTTTTTTATTATTTTTTGATGTAAAACGTCTATGTGCGCTGCTTGGGTGTGGTCGACTTTAACCGATACGAGCTCGATTATTGGCAAAAAAAACATACATTTGACCAGCAAAGCAATAAAGCAATAAATGAATTAATAAACTTTGGCTCAATTTAAAAACTGACTTATTGTAGTTATTTCTACGATCATTTCAAGTAATAGTTATTTACAATAAATATATTTAAATCCCTGCAATGAAACAACAAACAAAACGAAATCGGTAGACGTAGTTAAGAGTCGTTGAAAATGGACAAACTGGTAAAAAAATATCTCGAACAAAGATGAACAAAAAAATATGAATAGAGAACTGCTTCCTTTTTTGAAATGCCTAAAAAGATCTATGACAATCGATAGCAATAATTGATAGACTAACATCAATATTCTTATAAATATATTTGGTTTGAATAAAATGTTCCTCTTACTATATGATCAATGACATAAAATTCGATCACCAGGAAGCCTTCTAGTATTTCATGTTGCGAAATAATAGACTGCAATACAAATATATTCTTAAATACCATAAACATAATGTATATAATCGCATTTCTTAAGTTTGTTTCCTTCAAACGGTTCAAGCAACCGTTACGAAGGTACGATTAAAGTACGCTAACTAACTTAACGAAGTCACGAAGTCTAGTTGAATTAAATTATCAATGTAAAAATCCTATTTAAATTTAGAACAATAGTTTTAAATATAGAGCCCAACAATATGTTGTGACATAATAGCAGCCATTAAATGCGGCGTTATAGTGCAGGTGTGCTTTTAAACACGATTTATAGATTTAGGTGACGATTTGAAAGAATGAAAATTAAAAAATATAAAATATATTTTTTATTTAGTTAAACTTATACAATATAATATACTATAATGAATATGTGTGTGCGTTTTTTTTTAAATTAAATTAATTAATTAAACTCGTCCTCTTCATTCAGTGTACGATATTGAATGAACCTTCAAGAAAAGAGCCCACTCATTCCTTAAAGGCCCTCATGTACCTGCAAGCCTTCCGGTGTTGCAGATGTCCATGGGTGGTGGTAGTCACTTTCCATAAAGTGCCTCCTACCCATCTGCCCCCTCTTATATAAAAATAACTATTTTAAGATACGTCAGTTGATAAATTGTTTAAAATTCAATGACAAAATCTATCTTTAAGGCTAATTTTCTTAAAAACCGCCCCTGTCCGAAATTATTTTATCTTGTTAATATGTGGTTTTGAATGTAAACGTCCATTTCTGGTCTAATTATTTGAAAGCTAATAGTTGTGGCTTTGCCTCGTTCAGACCTTCTTAGTATCAGTTTCGAAACGAGATGAAAGGCGAAAATATTAATTACACAATACATTCTAAGATTTGCTTAAAACCACTTTCATTGCTGAAGATTTCAGTGCAGTAATTGCGTTGTATTTTTATTAGCCGGCTGCAATATAGATTCGGCAATTTTAATTTTTCATTTATTTGTTATGTTTTACTTTCACTGATGATGAGTCTGTTGATCCTGAAATCTTCATCTGCGAATTCATAGCAAATAACAACCAATCCAGAATATGTGCCATATTACATTAAACATAACAACAGTAGTAGCGTGGTGTAACGAACTACATTTTTTTTTTTATATAGAATAGGAAGGCGGACGAGCATATGGGCCACCTGATGGTAAGTGGTCACCAACGCTCTTAGACATTGGCATTGTAAGAAATGTCAACCATCGCTTACATATCCAATGCGCCACCAACCTTGGGAACTAAGATTTTATGTCCCTTGTGCCTGTAATTACACTGGCTCACTCACCCTTCAAACCGAAACACAACAATATCAAGTATTGCTGTTTTGCGGTAGAATATCTGATGAGTGGGTGGTACCTACCCAGACGAGCTTGCACAAAGCCCTACCACCAGTACATACCTTCTCACCAAAAGGAGAAGAACCTTTGCCCAGCAGGGAAGCATAAGCAGATTGATACTTTATTTTTTTAATTATCATCAGGTCATTTATTTTATTATGTAACTATTAAACAAAATAATAATTAAACCAAAGAAGAAAGTAAGACTGTCTGGTTTTTGTTGAATTTATTGTAACCATTGTAAGTTAATAAAGAAAAAATAATAAGCCTAACAATATTTTTATGCCCTCGTTGATGTAGACATGAGCTCCAGGTCGTGCCTTAAAAAGTTATTTGGTTTTCCTATCAATAAATCACATCGAGCAATGTCATGCCACTAGCAGCCTAACCTAAGCTCGTTGGTCTTGTACTTGAAGTTGTTCAAAATCAGATTTGCTATACGATTAAGAGTGTGAGAAAAAGGTTAGTGCACTTGTTTTTCCGGACGCACTTTTGCACGATAATATGTCTCCTTCAAGGATTTGAAGGCCGTCATGGCCGAAAACGAAAAAATTTCTTTAATTTAGTTATCAGTAATATACTTCTAATGTCATGAATTCCAAAAGCTAACTACTCTTAATCTTAAGGAGCATTAAGATTTTTATTATCTACTAACTTAATTTGCGCTGATAATTAACAGAAACTAACTTTTACTTCGCTTCATACATATAACTGGTTAAAATTGTGAAGCAAAAAATTCTCTTTTAACTGATACTTTTACTTTTAAAAATAAAGTATTAAGGTAAAATAATAAAAGAACAATTTTAATGGTTCTTGCGAAAATGCGTGGCTTTTGCAATGTCGCGTCTAAGTATGGCGGTATATGGAGCAAAACGGACAGACGTCCAACGATTCGCTTCAATCGACAAGAACAAGCGATTATTATTATGTCCTCAATAGCCTTTTGCCGGAGAATAGATTTCCATACAAAATATTACATAAAAATATTTTCTTTATAAATTCATATTCAATTTGATGTTGTTAGCTTAATCAAATTTTATTTCCTTCTTTTTCACACTTTATATAATAATTATACGCATATTTATGTACAAAATCATAACAAAAAATATTTTTTACAAAACCTCTTTATATTATTTTGGTACGATAATATTATATCGAGTAAATCGAGACGTCTCAATGATACAATTCCATTTACAAATACCATTTATAAAAAAAGTATACCATTTAATAATGTGGTTTATATTTTAATAATGAAATATTTTAAAGCCATCACTGCTGGCTCGGAAAGAAAAAAAAAATCAAATCTCGAATCGCTTGTCACTTTCAACCGTTAGATTGGCAAATCAACACGTGTAATACGAGATTACCGTAATTATATGAGATGAAATCTTTGTATAGTATGAAATTTTATATTCCATGTAGTCTTGGGTACCCAAAATAATAATTTAGTTTCAATTATTTTAATAATCTAAGCATTATTAACATATTTATATATACAATTCATCTGTATGTATATGTACATACACACGGTATGTCACTGAACTCGTTCGGCTGGATCGATTTTGATGATTTTTTGTGGGTTTGAGTGAGTTTGTGGGTTTTTATTGGACCCGGTAGGTAGCACTGGAATCAGATTCAAATTCAGGATATTTTTAAACAATAAAAAAAATCTTATTTCGTCTCTATGTAGTCGGAATCCGATGTTTTTTTTCTGTTGATAAACTAAATTATAAGATTTAGTTTGAGAGTAAAATGTTATTCAAGATTAAAATATGAAAAAATAAATGAATTTGAAGACCAAGACTTGTCTTGGCAAATTCGTTTATTTTTGTAAATATATTTTTATATATTATATTTTCATCATTCAGTTAATGCTTAAATTTTTTTTTTGTTATAGCGCACAACATTTATTAAACATGTGAGTGACAAAAAAGTCGGCTTTTTTATCGCCCAAATGATTGGAATTGCGATTAATAAAACTATTCCGCGTGATCATGAGTTATATATTTCTTTTTAATTTTCAATTGTATATATTCATATAAATATCATGTAAAACACATTTAGCTTATATAAATAATTTGTTATTACAAATTAAACTATTGAATACACTCAATTGACATTTATACTGATTGGCATTCTGCACCGAATCAGATTACTTACATTCTTTATTTTAAAACCAATTTATTAGTTTATTTTTAGTAATATTTATGTTTATTCTAAATCAAAGTATAAGTTTGTAAATAAGTAACTTTTGAAGCGTCATAAGATTACAGAATAAAGATGTAACATAATATGTAAATAATTATTTTAATACAATTCAATTATTATTTATCCTGTATCTAAATAAATCTCCATCCTTTTCATCATCTATTAATTATTTTTTTTGAACTCAGTTACATAAAATCTATAAGAAAATCTAGCTTATACAATTTCTTAAAAAATAATTATAGGAAAATTACTGTTAATATAAAATAACTATCTCATATTATATATACGAGTATAATATATATATATATATATATAAGTTATGGAAGCTCAGTGCTACTCGTTCTATCTACTGGGTCAATTACACCGTACTTTTAACTGAACTCAAAAGAAGCAAGAGGTTCTCAATTTGATTGTATTTTTTTAATTGGCTTCTCAGAACTGCCATTTACGAATCGATTTGAAACATACGTTTCTTGTTTGAAAACTCATTGTGAATATTTCCCGTTTGGTGTTATTTGAAGTCAGTTTTGCTTAAACAGATAATTGTCATACAAATATGAATAAATGAAAAAAATATGAAGAACACAACTACTCTTACATAGTAAAATTTAAAGCTGCGGGTAGTTGAACAACTCGTAATCAAATAAAACTTACGACTCTTATGACAGATACGGTTGTTGATTTGTCCATTCACAATGTTGTAACTCCGTCACTCCCATTAAACGAAGCCTCCTTTCTTGTGGGTGTGCAAATGACCTTGGCGTTGCACAGTGCGCGTGCGCATCATACGATCAATAAAAAGTTTCATTTGTGGAGGGCGGTGCCGTTAACAGTTACAACTTTTATTATTGATATTGCTTAATTTTTATTAATATTATTATATGTTATGACTTAAATTATTGCTTTAAAAGCTCATAGCATCTAACCTTGTCCATAACCATACGAATACTTTTATAACATTATTTAGAACGTGGCTATTGGATAAAGTCATAAACGTATACCTCTAGCTATTGAATAAAGTTCAGCAAATATTAATTTAACGAATAAATTTATATATATATAGCATATATTAAAAAAAACAATAAAAATTATGTTACAAGCATGATTACGTAGATAAAAATGTGGTGTTTGTTTTCATTAGTTTTGATAATTTTTTTTAAAGAATAGGAAGGCGGACGAGCATATAGGCTAGCTGATGGTAAGTGGTCACCAACGCCCTTAGACATTGGCATTGTAAGAAATGTCAACCATCGCTTACATCGCCAATGCGCCAGCAACCTTGGAAAGTAAGATTTTACATCCCTTGTGCCTGTAATTACACTGGCTCATTTACCCTTCAAACCGGAACACAATAATATCAAATACTGCTGTTTTACGTTGGAATATCTGATGAGTGGGTGGTACCTACCCAGACAAGCTTGCACAAAGCCCTACCACCAGTAAAATATACAAACATAGACCTTTTTTCATACTACTTGTGTGCTAGTGAATACTAAATTAAAAAACTTTATTGAATATTATGAATACCACGTGTTTATTTAACTTTAAACGCACACAAAAATGATTTGAAATATAAATAAGATTAAATTAAGACGTAGAGCAAAAATAAAAAAAAACGTAATTTGAAAGTACGTGTGGCATACGCGATTTCGAAATCCAGTTACGCGATTTAGATTACTACAAACAAAATAAAAAAAGAGTTATAGCTGGGTACACTTACTCATGATTTCCTTTTACATTATAATTATATCATCATATTTTATAAATAGCAATTATATACATACAAACAGTATTTTTGTGCTAATCATGGACTGATAGTTTTTGTAATCACTGATAAAATAACGCAACTGAATCCAACTTTACTACACCAATATAATTTAAGAACAGCTTTATGCTGTAAGAACAATGCGCCTATTACGAGTATTTTTACTAATTCGACAGCGTTGACGTTAAGTACGATTGTATAGGATGAAAACAGCGTCGTCTAGTGAATTCCATACATTTAACATTACGTTATCCATCGTATCCATCATAGGTCCAATTGCAAGTCAGGCGAATAAAAGTTATTGAGTTTTCTGTCGAAGATCCTAATAGCAGCCCGCAGTCTGGAAGTTGGAAGTGTGTACAATCTCGTGTCTCGAAAAGCTAGTACAACGGTTAGTCCTGCGCCTGAACTACTTCCGTTGGTATCGGGTTGTGAGCATCGCATTATGAGAGTGAGGGAATAGAGAGTGCTCTTGTGAGACTTGCTGCCGTGGCCGAAATCGATCAGGGGGACATCACATCACAACGAATAAGTAACAAGCTCCAGCAGTTAACTTTAACGCTATCAAGTATGTAAGACTCGTATCTCCCTCGTGCATATTGTAAACAGACGCTACAATATTTTGATGCGTGTATCATTTATATATTATAATTATTATAGTCGCATATCGCTTTTTGATATTTTATCGTTTTCTGCGTTCAGTTTCGATTTGGTTCAATACTTATTAAGAATCAAATAAAAAAAAAAATAAATACGACTGCAATAATGTTCCAAATGAAATGTAATATTTTTTGTAAATCGATTTTCAATACCATCGTAAAAATATCATACGATGAATTCCTATCAGAATATTTCAATTGAATTTAATAAACTATGCCTTATGGTATCACTCGCGCTAAATACATACACTTTTTAAAATATGGAATATATAGTTCGAGAAATTATAATGATTTTCGTCAACTCACAAACTATCGAATAATTCGAATTGGCCTGTTAGTTCTTGATAGACTGTTGACCCATACAAGATCTTCAGTCAGAGTTCATTGTAGTTGTCATTACTAATTATATTAATAATATTTCAACATTAATACTTTTTACAGATGACATAAATCTTTCAAATTTAGTAAGTCATGTGTGCTCAAGGTTAGCAAAATATAGTTGGCATTTAAAAAAAGCTTAGTTCATCAATATCGCAATATTAAGCATTATACTGCGGACTTTCCGTCTAAAATTAAGGCGTGGTAAAAATTATTTAATGTTACGAATCGAAGATGCAGTTTTTATTCATTCGCGTAACAAATGTGCGTTCTTCTATTATTAATAATATTGATAATAGAACATGCAATAATATACATAACAATTATTTACATTTAGGTCGTAAGTGTGGAATGGCAATTCTGACCCTCCGGTCAAAAATGAACCAGTCCTGTCACCAGTAAAGGCAATACTCGTGAATAAAAATAAGCACTTTCTTGCCGGTTCTACGTAATAGAATCTCCTTTCCGAACCGGTAACATAGCACTATGCTATTAGTAAAAATAACAGTTTTAGGCTAAGACCTCCTCAACCTTTGAGAAGAGTTTGGAAGCTTATTCCACTACGCTACTCCAATGCGTGTTTGTGGATACACGGAAGGCAGAATTTCTGTGAAATTAAACTCACACACAGGATCTCTCATGATGTTTTCCTTCATGAGAAAGAAATGAATTATAAACACAAATTAAGCACATATCAATTGAGTGTTATTTGCCTAGTCTCGAACCCGCTATCATCGATTAAGATTCACACGTTCTAACCACTGGACTATCTATATCGGCGCTATTCTATGATATATTATATGGATGGTATTAAGTGGGTAGCCTTAAGGGCCACCTGATGACGAGTGCCCACCGCGTATAGACTTTTGCATCGTAAGAAATCGCCAATATGTGGGAACTAAGATGTTATGTCCCTCTTGCCTGTAATTACTCTGGCTCACTCATCCTTCAAACCGGAATACAACAATATTAAGTATTGCTATTTTGCGGCAGAATATATCATGAATGGATGAACTCACATAAAGCTCGATCACCAAGTAATAATTCATTTATATAAAAAACCTAATTTTTTTTTTTAATTTTATCAAAAGACTCATTTTTATCGAACATGTAAAACGCTACATTTATACATATAAAACTGCCCACTGCTATATAAGGTGTTTATTACCGTAATAACGTTTAAGGCGATGGATTCGTTCCGATTGCGTCAAACACACAATCTTGATACGCAATTTACATACAAATGAATGTTTGAACGAACATACGTTTGTTTTTTAATGATATTATAATAGTAATAATATATACTTGTTATATATTTTGTTTCACTTTATGCTTTTGTAATAATAATTTCGTAACGATTTAATAAGTTATATATTTTTATTTTAAATTACAACATAACATACTTTTGTTTTTCTTGTATTTGTATTTCTAAAGACCTGCTCTTGGTGTCTTATTATTATTTAATTTGCTTGCATGTTTATTACAAGGCAGCATCACAATCTGTGTTTCAGGATTAAAACTTGACGTCGTAGAATACGCCACCAAAGCCGCGGGCGGTAACTTTAATCTATAAAAATATAAATTTGATAGAATCAGATTATTATACTTTACGTCCTTATATACCAGCTTATATTTGTGTTACAATCGTTATAATTATATCTTTAAGTGGGGGGTATGCGCAAGTCCATTTGTCCCTGATACATTGCAATTCATTTTAAAGGGTATAAGCGAGTATACAACCAGTAACAAAAAAAAATATTAGTCGTATAAAAATTAAAGACGGCTGTTTATCTAGAGTTATGCTTACTTTTGGTAGAAGATAAATAACTTCTAAGGTATAGCAATAAGTTATAAAACGTGGTCTCCTATCTGATATCGGTCATTACTTATTTATATTACTGGTAAATAGGCGATAGGTCTGTGTGCAGATTCGTCTGCGTGGGTACTACCAATTCATTAGTTATTTTAACTTTACGATGTAACAAAAAAATGATTTAATATAACATTAGAAGATTAAATCGAAGTAAAACACCATTGATTGACCTTGTACATTATTATTCTAATAAAATAGCTATGAGACGTGATTTAAGTAAAAATCTTCAAAATAAACTTTCTTAAATGTATTTAAAAAAGGTGGCAGGTTCGGGATGGATGCGGACTGCCAAAGATCGGGATGGTTTGCGTTCTATGGGGGAGGCTTTCGTCCAGCAGTGGACGGCAAAAGGCTGAAAAAAAAGTATTTAATAACGATTTATCATTTTTAACGCTAAAAAAAATAGAATCGTTTAAATTTCGTCTCGAACATCATAATATTATTTCATTCATACTTGTTTGCGGTTAAGAATAAGCTTAATAGCATGAACATAAGACTAGGTAAGATATGCGTTTTATTACGTTTTACAATAACAAAGATAAAATCATTACGCATAGATACATGATAAATCGCTACCGTTGATGGTAATTTGTTGTATTGTATAGACTCATAATTTTATACACGAATTTGTATAAGCAAGAAATGGTATTCTAATTTATTGCTATATTTAGGTTATACATTATGTTGTTTAGTACAAATAAGTACAAAAAGTCTGTTAAGCTCATTGGCTATTTCTTTTACATAATTCTCAATTGTGTTCTCAACCAGTGTTACAGGTCCATATAAAATTATACTGGCTCTTTTTGTAGTTTTTTAAGTCGTTTTTTTATTATTATTGCCTAGATGTAAGGACTAATAATAACATTTAAATATGAGGGAAGTGAATTTTGATTTTAACATATTATATTGTATACATTTAATGAAACTTAAATGCTTCGGTACAATCGGTACAATAAACATACATCGAAAATATGCCCAATTATAATTGTGCAAGTTACGCAATGATCGTATATTAAATTTGGAACTTCAAAACGAGTTTAAAATGTTGTTCATCTTTGAAATGATATGAAAGGACGCTGTTTGAACGGATATTACAAAACGTTGTGTAATAAAAATTAAAGCGTCCGTTTGTTGCAAACGCAACACACAGTAGTCCTATATTAAACATTTTTAGTTTTTTTTTAATGGAATGCAAAAAAAACTTTAGAAGCGCCGCATAACTATTTATTAACCATTTCTTACAAATAATAAAACAGCCGAGATGGCCCAGTGGTAAGAACGCATGAATCTTAACCGATGATCGTGGGTTCAAGCCCGGGCAAGAACCACTGAATTTTCATGTACTTAATTTATAATTATAATTCATCTCATGATTGACGGTGAAGGAAAACATCGTGATGAAACCTGCATGTGTCTAATTTCACTGAAATTCTGCCACAAGTGTGGAATACACCAACCCGCATTGGAGCAGCGTTGTGGAATAAGCTCCAAACCTTCTCCACAAAAAAAGGGAGAGGACAGAGCCTTAGCCCAGCAGTGGGACATTGACAGGCTGTTACGGTACGGTTACGCTACAAATAACAGTCAATGTACTGCCAAAGTCTTCTTTGATTTTATATCATCATGAGCTAGTTCCCATTGGCGGGGCAATATGAATATGTACCTTATTATTGTCATTTTTATTTATTTTTAAATAGATCGACTAACTTGCCTGTCAGTCCTGCCGATAGTCACTACCGCTCAAAGACATTTGCTCTATTAGAAATATCAACCATCCTTTGCTTAGGGAAGTAAGATGTACACTAACTCTCTCACCTTCAAACCGGAACACATCATCAATAAATATTGCCATTTAAGAGTTGTGTAGTGTGTTGAATATGTGATTAGTACCAACACCAAAGCCCTACCAACAAGTAAAAAGTTATTTGTTAAAATTGTTTTCTATAAAAAGCATTACCCAGGTGGACTATTATTGAATTCATCCAGCTATGAGACACTCCATAATTTAACATTTGATGCAGTATATCTTTGGTATATGAAAAAATCACATTTTGTAGTCATTTAAGAAAATGGTTCGTAATTGACTCACGGTTTATTATATGGCAGATTTTCATCCGACTCATGTAGGTTTCCTCATGATTTTCACCACGGCCGAGAACAAGATAAATTATAAGCAGAAATTAAGCACATGAGCATACAATGAAGTACCATTATATTGGGCTTGGCCTAAAGACGCAATCTTCGATTATGATTCAAGTGGTCTAACCACTGGACTCATCTGTTCCGGATGAAGAAGAACTACTACTACTATAAATTTTAATACTAATATAGTTGTGCTAGTATTTTTAGCTTGCACAAAGCCCTACTGGTGGTAGGGCTTTGTGCAAGCTCGTCTGGGTAGGTACCACCCACTCATCAGATATTCTACCGCAAAACAGCAATACTTGATATTGTTGTGTTCCGGTTTGAAGGGTGAGTGAGCCAGTGTAATTACAGGCACAAGGGACATAAAATCTTAATTCCCAAGGTTGGTGGCGCATTGGCTATAAGCGATGGTTGACATTTCTTACAATGCCAATGTCTAAGGGCGTTTGGTGACCACTTACCATCAGGTGGCCCATATGCTCGTCCACCTTCCTATTCTATAAAAAAAAAAAAATAATAATAAAAAAAAAGTTTTAAAAATGATAACCGTAGGTTTCTGTTCAGGAAATTCCTCTGTCATCTAACCATATGACATGCGATCATTGCCCTTATTCATTTCAACTGTGAAAGGTGATTCGTGTATATACACAGATAAAAAATAAAATATAATCCGACGTCTGTCTTATGTTGTTTTTTTTTTTTCTCGAATTGTCCGTTGTGTAACTGTTGCAGCATTCTGAGTTCTATCTCCTCACTCAACTGCGATGTTAATAATTGTGTAATGCGTTATGTTTGTAATGACATATTATTAATGTTATTAATAACACTATTTATTCAACATAATTAAAAGATTCGTTTCTGATCTTGATAGTGTTTGAACTGATTTGATTTTTAGATGTGAAATGCTACAGCGCTAAAGGTCGTATGTTTGATTCTAATTTGTTACAAGTGTTTTAAGGACAAGGTTTGTTCGTCGAGCAATCGTTTATTGAAAGATCATATCCGCACTAAGTTCTGGAATGACAGTCGCGCGTTCAATCATCATTTTTGACAAATATTTGTATGGGCCACAACAGTTTTTGAAGGGTTTCTAAGATAATGTTATTATATTACATATAATAACAGATGTTCGTATTTTTGAATCTTCATTATTAAAATATCTGACAATGAGCGATTAATTATAAATATTAAAAAAACATCTTAAGTACTAATTACTTAAGATGTTTTTTTATTACAATTTAGCATATGATTGAAATATAAACAAAAACAGTCGATTGTTTATTCAATATCATTAATCCACCAACGTAAAATCATTAATCTCTATGAAGCAAGATCCGTGGTAAAGTTACATACATAGCTTATAATCTAAGTGCTGAAATATGATAAATTATATTATTACCTGAGGCAACATTTATTACAAATATTTATGCTAATTTTTTTATTATATTTCATATTTTGATACTGTTTCGTTATTTCAAAATGTCGTATGTGTAAACAGGCAAGCACCACTGAATTTTCATGTGCTTAAATTGTGATTATAATTCATTTCGTGCTTGGCGGTGAAGGAAAACATCGTGAGGAAACCTGCATGTGTCTAATTTCACTAAAATTCTGCCACATGTCTATTCCACCAACCCGCACTGAAGATGCGTGGTGGAATAAGCTCCAAACCTTCTCCTTTGGACATTCACAGGCTTTTACAGTTTATGGTTTACAAATAACATTAGAACTTTCAACTTTTTGAAGTTTAACATTAGAACTGAGATTTCTGAGCAACATCGTCACCTTAAAAAGCAACAATTTTCTGTAAATTTGGTGAAGGATCAGACTTATTGAACGTTGATGTAGATTATTGTAGTTTTTTTTCCATTGTTATTTTTGTTGAAAGAAATCTCTTCAAGGAATAAACCTTTTATACTAAGTTCTTAGATATTTCCTTTATTTAACGTTACAATAAAAATTTAAAAAAAATTGTTGAATAAATAACGCGACGCTCAGCTCATTTGAAAAATCGAAATTGATGACAATTAAATTAAATTATGATTGAAGAAAACCATTAATCAAATATGGAGTAAAATTAGCTTAATTTTACGTTAATAAAATAAATATATTTTTCATAATAATATATAGAAACGAAATATGTGTCATACGTCTGCGAGCTAGAATGCGTCGTTATAGAAGGCATGACGGCATAAGAGAGCGTCATGCCGTTTGACGTCACGTCATACGACTCGAACGTACTTCAAAGGCGGGCCAATAGGTTTTTCATAACACTCATCTGATTTTTTTGACAAATACATGAATTAGCAATTAAATAAGAATCAATTGGTAAACACTTAGAAATACTCCATAAATACGTCTCGTGTAAATATATTAAACGTCGTTATATCGTACGTACATATATATATGTATAATACGAAGTAATATATAATTAGCTTATGAAACCGTTATAAGCGTAACATAATTTTTTTTGATATATTTATGCCAATCTCTATACAATTATGTTAATCGTTATGTTATGTTGCACGAATGTTCCTTTCGTTTCATTTGTATGTTGATGCATTTAAAATTTTGTTGATTATATCAATCATCTTGTTTATAACAAGTTATAGTTTTTCACGCTTTAATATCTTTTATTAACCGCCATTTTAGATTGATAAAATGTATACAACGGTACAAATGAACATATATGATCATCTTTTTTATATGCTAAGCTATTTGTCATTGTAGCATTCACATTGTTTAATATTTAACTAATACAATTTTACCTTGTAATATTATTTTAATTTGAATAAAAAATAAACGAATTGAATTTGTTTAAAAAAATATATCCAGGCTTAAACCC
Source organism: Nymphalis io (assembly GCF_905147045.1). Taxonomy (NCBI): domain Eukaryota; kingdom Metazoa; phylum Arthropoda; class Insecta; order Lepidoptera; family Nymphalidae; genus Nymphalis; species Nymphalis io. The sequence continues at coordinate 1,320,953 of NC_065893.1, read as the reverse complement.
AAACAAACACTTATATTTTTGAATGAAATACTCATAAATAATAGGTAAATACTTGCTTTTATTTTTAAGGAAAACAGTAAAAATTAATAAAAATTAATATTTATAAAAATTATTAAAAAATTAATAGTTCAAAAAAAGAAAAACAGTTTAAAATCCTCATAATATGCCCGTTTGATGTAAAATATCAAAACGGAGCTCCAAATCATAAGTCACATTACTATAAATTCGATATAATACAATATTTAGGTTAAATTTTAATCAAGATACAAAAATATCTATATTACCTTAACTAATATTATAAATACGAAAGCTAGTTTGTTTGCTTGTTACGCTTTCAGGCCTGAAGTACTCAATCAACAAGAAATTTAGCATAAACATTGTCAGAGATACTAAAAAGGACATAAGGTACCTATCACCTGCTCCCTCTTACACGCGAGCAAAGAAGGGGACGGTATCTAGTTTTATAATAAATACGCAATCAATATAATTTCATTGCCAATGGTAAATATGAGGCCCTCTGTCGGTCATTATCAAAACTGCAATAAACAATACTTTCACATCACACATGGTAATATGCTATAAAGCAGTTATCGCATAATTAAAATAGATGGCGTAGCTGTCAAATAAATTCAATTTATGACCTACATTCGAATAACACGAAATATAATAATTTTAAAAATAGAACTCGTTCTTTTATTTTAATTTTGAACTAATTTTTCATTGTTTTTTATATTTTTTCAACACTGAATGGTAACATTTTTGCGCAGAACTTGTACAAGCTTGTAGGGATATATATTAAAAAATACTTTGTAGTTGACAAATCTAAATTTCAGTCAACGTAGTGCCATAAGATGCACCGTAAGATGAATCACAAAGTTTTTGAATCAATAGCAATCGGGCATAATAAAAATGTACCAGTAGTGAAACACCAGTTTTAATAATTTTAGCTACCACACAGTCTATCTTGAGAAAGGCAGCTTCGAAAACGTCACGGCATATAGAATACTAGTATATAAGTATATAATTTCCACCTTTATGGAACTTCATATAATCTGATAATAAATAAATTTTAATCTCGTGTCAAAAAAAAACATTGAAAATATTTCGTACAACTGACTCAACTACTGCTAAGTTTTTGTCGGTTCTTCTCGGTAGAATCTATATTTCGAACCGATGCCGGTGGTATCTTTAGAATTTAGGATTTAAAAATGAACTTGTGCTCACAAGTAAGCTAAGATAATTTCTTTTTTATTTGATTAGCCTGAATTTTGTCAAAATTATTTTTGACAAAATTCAGGCTAATCAAATAAGACATACAATTTTCATTGTTTTATATATTTTCGAATAAAACTTGATACTAAAAATCGTAAGTAAAATCTTTAGCGCAAGCATATTTAAAATATTCCGACACCATTCAAATCTCGCTTTGTAATAATCATGGCCTTAGTTCTTAATTATTTTTTTATTTCGCTATCTTTTTGTCCATATTTATACACGATAGTATTCCGTGTGAGATCAAACACAATGGGACAATATGTTCTTTGTTTTGTAGCAACGTAAGTATGTCTGGCTGATGTTTTAAGAACGTACTTCGAAGCACTTACATATCGTCAGATATATCCAATTTATATTTTATATTATTCATTAATAACCTTGTCTTATATCGTTTTTAACATAATTTCTTAGATTAAAACATATTTATTCGTAAATAATGATCTAACAAAATGACGAGAAATCGTAAATTATCAATTAAAACGATAATAAAAAGGTCGAAACCTAATGATTTTTTTGTCCTTTACAGCAACAAAAGAAATTGACGATTAAAATTCGCCATAGAAGCATAAATGATTACTACTTAAGTAACTAGTACTAAAATATAAAAACCATTCCTGCGAATATATAAAAATATCCTGCGAATTTGAATCGATGGATATTATCCGACGCTAGAAGCTTACAAACAGATTAACTAAGTAAATCCGTGCTATACATCGATCTATATTAACGCACCTAAAGTGTAGTTATACGCCTTTGCAATAAGTCGGTGGATATGAAGAGACCTAGGAAATAGTATTTCACATGAACATGTAATAAATCGGTTGATATGAACGAACCTAAACAGTAATATTACGCTCTACTCACGATATGCCCTACTTTTGTGAGGTCCACTATTAATACAAACTGTTCATTTATATTATAGTAGTATTTAATTAAAGCATAATTATACAGGACTCAGTGACACGACTTGTAATGTTTGTCTATAATCACAATGCAATTAACATTGATTAATTATCCTTATTCTTAATAAAGGGAGTAAGGATCGGCAAAATTAACCTAGACGTTTAATTTAAATTGATATTATAATATATTCTATTCTATATATTCTATATTTAAAAAAAAATCTTTATAACTTTTCTTGTAAAAATGTTGTGTTTTAATTCTTTCAAAATATAAGTGAAATACTATACGTATATATTATTTAATTGCTCTGATAAAAGTTATCACTATAACAGTAACTGCCTGTGAATGTCCCACTGCTGGGCTAAGACCTCTTCTCCCTTTTTGAGGAGAATGTCTAGAGCTTATTCCAACACGTTGCTCCAATGCGGGTTGTGGAATACACTTGTGGCAGAATTTCAGTGAAATGACCGTAAAGCACGAGATGAATTATAGTCACAATTTAAGCACATGAAAATTCAGTGGTGCTTGCCCGGGTTTGAACCCACGATCATCAGTTAAGATTCGTGCGTTCTTACCACTGAGCCAATTCCTATCATCATATATGTATATTATCATATATCTATATGATTAAGTAATGATATATATATCATTACTTAATTACAAGGTTTATATCTAAGCTGTTTTGAGCAAACATATATATAAAAAAATCTAAAAACACTATTATATACTTACGAGGAAACATGAAACAGAAATTAATTGACTATAATTTCAATTGTGTTTCTATATAATTCAAATCATAAATTTATCAATTGTGATTTTAACCCTATTTCTTCATTCTAGATTGTCAAGAACAGTTACTATTTGTTTTAATTACTGTTACAAAAAACAACTAAATTAATCAAATAAACTTTCGTAATGATAGAAAATTCATTGAAAAGAGAAAAATAATACAATTGCTTTGTTTATTAGGAGGTTTTATACGTACTACGAAATTGTCTGATATCGGACAATCAATATTCCGATTTGCTGAAAAGGGTTACAATGTGTAAGCACAAAAATATAGGTCCACCTGGGACTAAGTACTTTAATAGAATAGAATAGAAAATATACTAAATATAGCTGTTTTCGAATGTAACAACATTAACGAGCTATGTTTTTTTTATGAGGATATTGGCAAATAATTGTTAACCTGATGATTAAGTGGTCACCACCGCTCATAGAAATTGGCATTGAAAGAAATATTAACTTTTTTTATAAAACTAAACATTATAAAATATATTAAGTATTACATTTAAAACTATTTTTCTGTCGACAATTGAAAAATTGTCAATTCAACTTATCGTATTGCAGCTTTAGTCGTATTAAGATTAAAACTGCAAATATTGAAACTTAACATTTGTTAAAGTTAAATAAAGGAAAACCGTTGTGAACTATATCTGCCATAATTTTTATAGTTTTAAAGGTTCTATCAAAGAACTGGACCCTTATACCGTTTGTCTGGCACAAGGCAGTATCTTTAGAAACATAATATTATTAAATTAAATCAATGTTCTCAAAAACAAGAGTGCTAAGGAACCCCTAAATAACCCTACTAGTACGTGACCAGTTTTAAAATTATTTTCTACTAGTTTATTATACTCGATTTTACAACACAACACAGTTTAGCCAAGGTTGCTGACTTTACTTCCATTTCTTGACCTCTGTCTGGTTTCCTGGTCGAAAAACTTCGCCCTTTCGTTTGCTATTAAAGCCTTTGTTTCAATCAACTTTAATATGCTATTATAGCAACCTGTTACGGCTATTTAAGAGTACACATAAAACATTTACATCGTAATTAGTACAAGTAATATTTAATACTATCGGTTTACGCGGCGGCCGCAATGAAAATTCTTCGATAACTTCAATAATCCAATTTGAGCCAATTTCTACAAAACCCTTAATGAATGGACATAATTAACCTTCCTCATAAATCATTCTACCCATTGGTGAAAATCGTATGAAAATATGTTTCTTTGTTTTTGAGTTTATTGCGATCAGACAGACAGACGCGGCGGGGGAGACTTTGTTTTATAATGTAGTGATAAAGCTACAGGCATTCATATTTCTATTCGATTGTTTATATTTAATTGTAAAAATAAAACCACTAGCTTTATTATCTTATTTTTATTTATTTCGTATATTACAGTCGACTTAACCTATTAATGGTAACATTTGAATCACATCGTACACGTACCCCTGTACCTTCTGCACACTTATATGATATGAAATCTCATAGAAGGACAGTTTAAATAGTCAAAAGAAAATTTTGCTGTGTCCCGGCCGTGAGTGGCGAGATAAATAGCGCTGGTGACAATAGCGGATGATAAACTATGAAACTAACTTAAATTAATTAATGCTCGTAGTAGGAGCCTCCAAAGCTAGAGTGGCTGCTGTGATCGTGCTCGTTGATGAAGACTGGGTACTTCACTGGTACTGGGTAAGGCTTCTCTACTGGGACGGGTATGTGCTTCTCAACATGCACGGGGTAGGGCCTGTCGACGGGCACCTTGACTGGGTAGGGCACTGGCCTTTCTACTTCAACAGGGACATGCTTGTATACTGGGTAGGGTTCTGGCACGGGCACCTTGACGGGCACAGCCACGGGTCTGTCTACATGGACGGGGTAAGGCCTGTCTACTGGGACATGCACGGGGTAAGCAACAGGCTTCTCAACTGGCACAGCAACGGGCACTGGTTTTTCGACGGGGTATGGAGCTGGTACATGCACTGGGTAAGGCCTGTCAACGGGAACCTTTACGGGCACACCGACGTGCTTAATGACTGGGTAGGGCTGAGGTACGTGCACCTTTACTTCAACGGGGTATGGCACATGTTTCTCAACGGGGTAGGGCTGAGGTACGGGCACCTTGACGGGGTAAGGAACGTGCTTCTCTACTGGGTAAGGTTGGGGTACCAACACTTTGACGGGGTAGGGCCTGTCGACGGGCACATGTACTGGGTAGGGTACTTTCTTCTCTACTGGATACGGAGCTGGTACGTGTACGGGAACTTTGACGTATTCTTTGACGTGAACGGGCACATGTTTGACGACCTCGTAGGGTTGGGGAACAGGCACCTTGACGGGGTATGGTACGTGCTTCTCAACGGGGTAGGGCACGGGCCTGTCAACTGGTACGGCGTATGGGACTCCTTTGACGAGAGTGATAGTTCTGGTGACATCGGTGCGACCGCCAAGGTCGATTCCGTAGCCAGAGTGAGCTAGAGTTCCTTCGTCGACGAAGTTGTAAGCGCCTCCTACACCGTGACCGCTACCAATATAGCCAACGTCGAGACCGCTGATACCGTATCCATATCCTAGGTTCAGGAGACCACGTTTGTCCAACTTTTTCTCAAGGCCTTCAGCCTTTTTTTCTGTAGACTTCTTCTCGCTGGCAGCGACTGCTGCTACCAGCAGAAAAGCTAGACAGATCTGTAAATTAGGAAAATGTTAGCGTGTCACAATATTAATTACTCATATTTCATTAAAATACATTGCGTATATTTCCTGATACACATGATGATGAAAATGCGTCCTCGCATGTGCATATTTGTCGTGACATTTATGCAAATAATGTTATGGCAGTGATCAATCATGTTGAACCAACAACGATGTCATTATGACAACAGCGATATGAAATTGCTAGCATTGAATACTTCGAGAAATCATATTTGGTTTATTTTTCCGAAACTGATTACATGATTTATTTGGCTTATTAAACAGCCATATTTTATGTCATCAAATCATTTATGTCATGTCAAAAATCATTACTATTAGGCTATTTTTAATTTGATTATCCACCGTAAAATTAATTTAATATAATTGTTTTTTTTTTTTTTTTTATAAATGACTTATGCTGATGCTAACTCTATTTGAAGTTTTATTTATCAATTAAACAGATCACTAACTAATCAATATATTAACAATTATTATAACAATACAAATCTTTTTTTTTTTTATATAATACGAATCGAAAAATTTCATTTATTTATAACCTTCATGAAGTATTCTTTTTGAATAAATCTTTGACGTAAACATGTGACTTGGTCAACATGTGAAAATGATATCGAAACGATAAAAATATCAGACGATTACGAAATAGATTGCGTCCGTGTCATCTGACAGAATGTCAAGTAGTAAAAACTTAAAAAAAATTACAATGTAACTCTTATGCAATAACGGAATAATATGAGAGAAACATCACATTTTTACTAACTACCCTACTACTTTAAATTCTCAAAAGTTCTTACTATTAATATTTTTTCTCATATAAAACTGTTTAATAATTTTTGATCAAAATATAAAGCGGCTGTATAATTAAAAACTTTATTCTTCAATTCATAAATTTAAAAAAAAAACAACAAATAAATACAATAAACATTTATGCTTACGATTATGGTTATACGTTGCCTTTTAAATTCTTATACCATTTATTGATTTAAGTGTTATTGTAATTGTTACTGGTTGGCTATAATTTATGCACTAATAACCATTTATAAAAAAGTTATTTATTTTAAGTACTCGTAGTATGTTATTGACGTTTTAAATAGTATATTTTTGTATAAGAATTCGGATTTTTAGTTTATCTTTTATAAGGTTTAAAGAGCTGAAGCAATTTGAAGCCTAAATAAACAGTAAGTTATATGCGTTAATTTGTTATTGCGCATGGGAAAATATATGCCTTTCGCAACAATATACTTCATTCAACATACAATAGATGAATTGTAAGGTTAATTCCGAACTTTGTCAGTTCATTTGTACTGATTATTATCAGAAATTCTTACATTACCACCGGTGTTTATGTATTTAAACATTGATGTGGAAACCTTGTTACATACATAAATGTTAGAACAAGAGTTGAAATTTCTATATTCTTTTCAATGGTCAGATGTTAAGACGATTGATTTAAAAATTCCTAATTTAAGATATATTTTTGAATTGTATTAGTAGAACAAATGTAATATCGTTCGCGCTAATTAATAAATATTGGTTGATTAAATCATTCGTACAAAAAACAACTCTTATATAATTCTGACGTCGTTTAAAGACTGTTTTTATAACCGCCTAGCATCAAACGAGATTGACCGGTATAAGCTGCCATTTAAGGTGGGCCAGGTTATACAGGATACAAATAAATGAGTCGTTTTGTAATATAGTATTCGCATTGAATGAATTTCAAATATCATATCATAATTAACCTCTAGTTATGCGTTAAATAATAAGCGATAAAGACTTTTTTGTACGATATTTCGTATTTTTGTGCCGTTTCTGACAATTTGTATGTGAATCAGGTATTTTTCAACGATGATTAGTAGAAATTTACTTACTCTTGAAATCCATACCGACTAATACAATAACTGGAGTACGTCTTGAAATAAAAATATCAATAAAAAAACATTTTAGTTTTTTTATTTTTCTTTAAATATATTCGATATATTAGTTTAAGCTGTATTTATTCAGCCTCGTTATAATAAAACCTAGAACTAAATTATTCTTACATCAATAATTTAGAACGTATAAAATATGAATGTAAGAAAATGCAAATATTTAAATATAGCCTTATAGCATAAGGTTTACGAAAACCAGTCGATAGGGGACATTGCGAAAGGTATAATTTTCTCAAGTAGCGACAATTATAATAGGTCAATCAATCTGTTTGAAACAGAAACAAGCTATCAATATAAGAATGAATAACTATAAATCGTTAAAACGTAGCTATTTCGTAGTTATTTTTTAGAACACAATGCAATCTGTAATTAAACATTATATGTTTTTTTTTTTTTTGTATCGTTTTAAAAACTTTTTATCGAGAAGTTGAAGGAGGTATCAAATTAGAACTTTTTTACTTACTGAAGTTTAGAATTTTCTAATGATATTTTTGCAACACTTACTCATATATTATTATATATTTAAAAGTAATACAAAGATAAAAACAATAATTTCGTAATAGTCGTAGACTAATTTGAACAAAACATACAATAAACATTTTACATAACCCAATACATATTTCATCCGTAACGGTAAAATATAAAATATATTTAACAAGTTTACAATTTATTGTCCTTATTGGTATATTACATGTGAATAAGGTATTTACGATACGATTTTATGTAATAAGTATGTTTGTTTAGAGCTGTTAATCCCGTAATTGTGTTATATAAGTAACAAGATAGCCTGAAGCAATTTAATACCTAGGTTTCATGGTCTCTCTTCCTAGTTCGCACCGAACCTGTCTTAATCAATGAAGGAAAAGCATTGTGATGTAATGGGTACAGTAACGCATTGTTTGAAATAAATTTATATGCATTAAATCCTCTTTGTTCTTTAAACTCTTTGCGCTTATCAAATCCAATTATCGTCAATTGATATTCCTAATAATTTCAAATATTTGTACCGTTGACATGTAAAAGATAACGATATGTATTTTGAATTATTATCCCTTAGAATTATTTAAAATCTAATATCCCTCGTATAAAAATTAACGTATAATTTATAAGCGCGTCGAATTTAATTATATCTGATTATAATAGTTAAGCGAAGGTGATTTGAACGAAACGGAAACCATTTGTTTTACTATTTATACTTTTCAGATTATAATTGGTTAAATCGTCGCTTAAGAAATAAAATTATTTATTATATTATATTATAATATTTAGTTTAATCCATAACTGTACTTTATGGATTTTTTTCAAATAACTCCGATTAATTAATCATTTATCTTCTGTAGAATTATGAAACGCTTGTAATTTGAGTTGCAACCTTAATGACTATGAATTTTATCGCATATAAGGTTTGACAACGACTAAAGTAACGAAACAGATGTTTATCTAATCTACAATGATCGGTATTATGCCTTGCGTGTTGACTTCAAAAAAGTGTGTCATATCCCGCTTAGATCGGACACCGTAACGAGTTTTATATTAAAAAAACTCATTGACACACAACACTGATCGGTTCGGGACACACGGATTTGCGATACACTTTTTTGAAGTCACTTCACTGCACTCACTAACACTTATAATGACTTCACTCACCGTCTTCATTATGCCTCTTGAAAGGTGGTTGGAGTCGGGAATCGGACTGGATGCTAAACTGACGGTGCCTTGTGTTTTTATAGTTGTTTATTTGGTAGAACTTTCGCTAGCCCCTCTAAATGTTGGGACCGAGCGAGTTTTGCTACGCGAGTCCTTCGTACTTGTACGTTCGATCGACATGCGGGGGATAGACGCGCCGTGCGTTCGTTTAAAAATTATTATTTTTTTCTATTAAATGCGTTTTCGGCCAGTGTGCGATTTATTGGAATTTGGATGTTTTATAGTGTATGATTAAATTTAATTAGAATATTAACATTCGATATATTAATTAAAGTAGCATTACAGTTTAAATTTAACTACAATAAACAAAATATTATGTTTTTCAGTGTTTAAAAAACGTTACGGATTGCATTAAAAGTAATTAATTGCAATTGTTACGAAAACCTCTTTCATTTCGTGAAGTAATTTCAGCATCTTTGTAAATCATAGCATTTATTATGAACTTATCATTTTAATAACAATGTAACAAACATTGTTTAGGATTTGAATTATGATAAGATTTTTTTTTTATGTTTGTGTTAGGTAGGTTTTTTTAAATTTTTTTTTACTGTAAAGGATGCATAGGATCAAATTTTCGATCATTTTTCTTTGAATAGGATTATGGTAGTTTTTTAATATTGATTTTGATCACATAGACAACAGCTTTATGTTTGCATATACATTTGACACATGGGATCAGATGGCCGCTTGTGAATAATGACCCAGGATATTATAATGTCCCAGGATATTGCATTATTTTGTATTTATTAAGTTAATCTAATTATTGCTTTGGATTTTGACTAAATAACAAAAATATTTGATATTACTAATGCTTACTTTGCGTCATACGCAATTGATTACGCCATAGTCGATATATTTATATTTGATTTACGTATTATCTCAATAAATTATTATAAGGATTGCAACAAATATTCGATTTAATGAACCACATTATAAATATTAAACTCCATAGTACTCCATAGTACTAATATTATAAATGCGAATCTATCATCTGTCAGTATGTATGTACACGCCTAAACCACTGAGACAATTTTGATAAAATTTGGGTGGACTATTTTTGTTTTTTATTAAATAGGCGGATGAGCATATGGGCCACCTGATGGTCACCAACGCCCATAGACATTGGCATTGTAAGAAATGTTAACCATCGCTTACTTCGCCAATTCGCCATCAACCTTAGGAACTAAGATGTTATGTCCCATGTGCCTGTAATTACACTGGCTCACTCACCCTTCAACTGATACCATCCTCCCTCTGATACCAACCTCTAACTGTTTTGCGGTAGAATATCTGATGAATGGGTGGTACCTAGACGAGCTTGCACAAAGCACCACCGGTATATGCTTGAACCTCAAGGATAATCTTTTCAAAGGCTGTTTATTTTATTTTGGATTAAGTGGAAGAGCCGTGGTTTTAGCTATTTTTACATATTTTGTACAAGTGTGTAGTATCAAGATATATAAACCTTCTTAATTAATCAAGATTTACTGAAAAAAGTAGTTTTTTTTATAATCATAATCAATATAATAATAATACTCTAAACATCATTTTATACAACTTGAAACCAAGAGTAAATCGAGCTGAATATAAACCGACAAAAACGAAATAAAATATTAGTTTAGCAAAGAAAACATAATTATGTATACATATTTGAAAATATAATGATCTATTTGATTTAAATAATTGTCAAGGTCGTATATATTATTATAATTAAGGTTTTTCTTAATTATCATAACTAACATGTTTTAATCGTTATGAAATCGTTTCATAGCTATAATATAATAAACAAAAAAAACTTTTTAAAATAAGAACCTTACATAGAAAAGCTGATAAGAAAAACCATTATCATAGTATGGACTTGTGATGGGAAGGGATGATTGTTGATATGGCAAGAACGATTGAAAGATATGGATGTCCTTTGTGCGCTGACAAGTAACAGTAGCTATTAGGTAGATCGAATGGAAGTTCAAAAAGCCAGTTGTTAGAACACGTGAATCCTTATCGTAGATCGTGGGTTCCCGGGTAAACACCACTCAAATTTGTTTATAATTCATTATTCATTGAAAATCTGCTACATGTGTCAGATATGAGACACACTTATATTTTTTGGAAATTTGTTTATTTATCAAACCAGTAATATATACATTACAAATCATTGAGTTTCTGTAAAGCAAACCTTTTTATTTTGTTACTTTGATTCGTCACTAAATGTATATATGGTATCATTTTCAATATGTATGTATAAGTATAAAGATTAAGTGACTTATTCATAAAGTTATTTAGTCGACTATGTTATTCCCACACTCACGAATTTCAAACACAAATACACCTACATTCAAACGACTATTTCTCGTGAATAAATTCTGAATTCCGAATTATTTCACAACGTCAGTTCGATTTTCAATTTTCGATTCGACCAATCACGTTTCCGTGTGATTGTTATCTCGCTGAAGGACTCGAAAATCATCGAACACTGCGCCTGCACACGAAATCTCTTTTATTTCCTGATTTATGCCATTTTAAGTGTATTAAGAGATTTAATATGGATAAAAGGATGTGTAGAATTCTTTAGCATATTAATTAATTATGTACTATCTATAAATGGTTATTAATTATCTTGTTTAATGGCGTTTCATACAGCTGTATCTTTGTCAGCTGACAGAGATATAACGTGCAGATTGAATATAGTAATTAAAAGTAAGGTAAACTAGAAACGCCTATAATTATGATAATTCCGTAACATAGATCTTACTACGTAATATGACTCGAGTTGTTAGAAAACCTATATTTAACGTCAAAATTGTTAAACATTAGGAAATTTCTCCTAAACCGAAGAACAACCCAATGAAAATTGACCCCAGCGTAAAGAAATTACACAAGAATGAAAATTGTCATATCACCCACAATCGTTAAAATACTATGACGAATTTTGCAACATTATAACACATTAAACAATCAATATTATGATGTGAATATAGCTTTTATCTTCATACATATAAGAGTGACTTTTACTTATAAAGATGCTACATACTTGAGCTTATTACGTATGTTGTATGTGACCGAGTTCCCATTACATTGGAAAGGTGCTCTCAATGCGAATCAAACCTGAGACCTGACCGGTTCACTAACCTTGAACTCTTCTGGCCCTAAATGGGTGCAATGGACTTTGATGTTTTCATATCACTAAGAGTGAAATTATAACGTAAAAGATTATCAGTTTAGTTTTAGTTTTTTGAAGAAGTAGTTTTAGTTTGATTATAAAAAAATTTGAAACTATTATATACTTGGTGGTAACTTGTGGGTACCACCCACTGATCAGATATTCTACCGCCAAACAGAAATACTTTTAGTATTATTGTGTTTCGGTTTGGTGGGTAAGTGTAAATACAGGCACAAGGGACATAACATCTTAGTTCCCAAGGTTGGTGGTGAATTGGCAATGTAAGGAACGCTTAACATTTCTTACAGCTTCCACGTTGATTTTAAGGATTGCTCATACAGAATAGCTCAACTTGCGTATTATTATAATATAAAATTGCTCACTGGTTAGTTGTACTAATCAGCTTAGAGGACCGCAAATCTCCATATGCTAGGTGCAATTCTCCTATTGGGCCATTTAAAAAGTGATTGGAATTTTCATTCCAGATATTTATAGTAGAAGCCCAGACTGATTTTCTAACAATTCTCATTTATAAACTATTTATCTCCTTAAAGTGTTACCAGATTTTAAACCTGTAACCTTATATGTATTTTATTTTGATATTTTTTTCGTATTAAAAGCGATATATATATATCTCATGCTTGATCTTGATAAGACACAAGGTTGAATTTCAGAGCTGAATATAATGAGTATTCATTAGATGTATGTTATAATCTAGGTCGCAATTAATATTATTAGTGAGATTAACTATCATTTATTAAACCTTTTTTTATTTAATTTAAGAAGGCAGACGAGAACGTTAACCTATGATTGCGGGTTGGAATTGGTTAAAAGTTACGTAGTCTGATACTTTAAGGCAAATGAGCTAATGGGTCACCTGGTATGAGGTCACTTTCGCTAAACGATGCTACCGTAAGAATTATTAACCATTTCTTACACCCTCCATGAGGGCAACATAAAACATAGTTAAAAAAACAAAATGTAACAGAAAACAACAATTACAGTGTTCAGTAACAAACGCTTTGTTACCTAATAATAAAACGTCCATTCAATAAGTGTTAACTACAATGGACGCAAATGTTTTTTTTTAGTTCTACGCCTTCATCAATATTTCGAAAGGTTTTCGCCCAAGTTCAAGTTAATTGTCCAACCTTGGTGTATTTTTGTTACTCGTTTTGTATTTGTACGTTTACTTTATTTAAATGTCAATTGTATTTTTAACTACTACCATTTTAAGATTTATTATACGAATAAACCTAAAGGTTATTCAGAAATAACGGATACTTTTCCGAGTTTCATTGTTCATTATTTCAGTGTATTCATATTAATAATATTATTATTTCAAATGAGTCGATAAATTGACAAATAAGCCACTTGGTCGTTAGTGGTCACCACGGTCTATAGACAATGGCACTGCAAGAAATTTAAGCCATCTTGTCATCATCAACCAACCATCATCGTCAATGCTCTACCAACTTTGGGAATTAAGATGATATGTTCCTTGTGCCTATTACATCAGCTTAATCACCATTCAAATCGAAACAACAATACTACAGCCAACTCAATATAGCAAAGAGTCTAGCCTTACCTAGCGATAAGGAATGTAAACGAAAGACTTACTAAATTTAAGTATACTTAGCTGTATTGTAGCAACACCGAATGAAAATCAGAAAGCTATAAAATTTTTCCTCTAAAATATTGTTCAAAACTCTACCAATTAACTCTCATCAAAGCTTTACACAAGAAAATAAATTAATATTTTTTTATCTATTTTATTATAAAAATATAAACACATAATCCTAAAAAAAACTAAAAAGGAAATGGTTTTTCATATTATAAGAAAAAATTAAAAACATATAACATTAGAAAAAATAGGTCAATAACCTGACGTCAATATCGGAATCAATTCAAGGTTTCATCATTATGTCAATAAATCAAACAAACAAACATGCCCTCATAAATAAGAATCGTTTTATTTGAATCATGTGATATTAAAAATATCGTTCTTTGTGAGTTTCGAAAGAAAGAACAAGAATAGACATCAGACAAGACAATAAAATATTTCACAAAATTAAATAAAAATTAAAAATAATTGTAATAAAATAGAATACAATACTAACACTATATAAATTAAATTATTGAGAATCATCCACTCCTAATACAAACTGTACACCATTCCTTCAAACGAGGCGTGATGAGGCATCTTGCGGGCCGGCAAGGCGGGCGCCTAGAGCAGAACATTCTTCCCGACTGTACTCGCCGTCATCGCGTTTGGACTCTACTACCACTTTCCAACAGGTGGAGTAGAATCATTTGCCTTCCCGGCAAATATAAAAAAAACAATTATTTGGAGAGCAAAAAATAATATTAATCATTCTTAAAAAAGGGTCATCATAATTATTCTTTACAAAAACTAAAAAGTTAATCAAATCATATACAAACTGAATGTGAAATATAAATGATAAACTTAATATTTAGAACTAAAAACCTATTGGAAAAAATACAAATAAAGACAAATATAATTATTTATAAAAATAATAAATATTCAAATAAAACAAGTATATATAATATGTAATAATACATAACAATGATACGCTTATCAATTCTTAACGCTTCAGTAGTTCTGTGGCGTTGTACCGGTCACGAATATATAATAAGCTTTTCTTCGTGCCTTGTCTGAAGTCTGAGCATCATTGGTTGTGTTAGCAGATTGCTCTACGGATATTAACTTTTAAATGATAGCAGCTAGGTCAAGACCATGCCGCTCATATATATGCTAATTTCTTAACAACATATTCTTTGATTTTAGGTGATAAGTTGAATTCGTTAAACTGTCTATACTTAACATTGTAATACCCTTTTGGATTTATTAGCATATATCGGTGTCTGCTGTCTTATTGTGAAGCTTAATCATATTGGACAAGCTTCCGCTGGTGACTCCGCCCGCATGTTTCAGTTATTAGGTAGTCAGCCATGTGTTTAGCTATGGTGTACCCAAATTTCATACAAATCCGTCCAGCCATTTTTGTGTGATTGACTAACAGACACTCAAAAATATAAACTTTTACTCAAAACCATCACATATGCAAAACAGCATAAATGCTTTAAATAAATACATATACATAACTGAACAGACGACCTTCTTCCTATTTTTTCATAAACATATTATATCACAAATATCAAATATCATTTGTATTTTTTTATACTTATTACTATTATGAGCGCCATCGAAGACTTACTGCGTCACACCGTACGACGCGTCACGATGTTTACTATAGAAATGCGTCCACTTTTTATCGGGTATTGTTGTGATTGTGACATCGTTTGCTGCTCACATATAAAGTCGAACGTTTCGTACAGAAATTAAAAGTAGGAAGATATATATTTATTATAATTTTTGTCGTCTCATGTAAAAATATCTTTAACAAGTTTTGATGACATTTCCATTATGACAGAAACGAGATCTATTTATAAATTAATCTGTTGATAAATAGGAAGTCATCGGTGAATTCGAAAGTGAAATGTCAAGAACCGTAAATCTTAATATTTTTTATGGATCCTTGGTGGCTTTGATTATAATAATTATTCTCTTCAATGACGTATGTCAACAGAGTTCGAACATCTCACATTCGATTCAACAGGCTAATTGCCAAACTCATCGCTATCGAATTTAAATTTATAACGATGTTAATTATAAAAATGAAATAATTATACATTATAGTAAATGAAATATTTAATTACAAGCATTTATTTAACTTCAACTGTTAGTATGTATGGGTCTAATCTTGCGACTGAATTTTATGCAAAATCCCAGTCGAAGAAAATTTTGCATACACTTTTGGTGCTTACAGCACAATAAATACTAAGGCTGTATTCGTTTTAGAACATATGAACTAAAAATGACGAAACAAACTGTATATATACATATGTATGTGTTATTATAAATGTTATGTTCATAAGATATCAGAGGCATTGATAAGTTTTTAGAAGAGTTTGTGAGGTCAGAAATGTTTTTGCATTTACGAAATCTGTATCATTGAAAAAAAACTTCGTCACTTCCTGGTTTCGTTCTAGTCTAGTTCGGCTAGCTTGTATGACTGCAGCTTCGGAGGCTTTGGATTGGAATCCTAAGTTTTTCCTGAAAAATGAAGAAAAACATGATAAACCTTGCGTTTTATTGACTACAATATCGCATTAGGATTGTCCCGTAATGTTAGTTGTCAACATGAAAAAAAAAATTCAACCATAAGAATATAAAGATATGGCAACATATATTTTTTAACGGTACATAATTAAACTCAGATTCCGCCATATCCAAGCCAGTCAAGTCATTAACCTTACCAATTACGTATCCTTGACATATCATTTGGTAAATAAATTTTACTGGATATATAACAATGTAAGCACCTCTTGTATTTACCTCATTTATTTATAAATGCTTTAAAGAATATACGTTTTTTTAACAGTATAGGGACTGTAACGTTTTCCGATTTAAAAGTACTTATTTGGAGCTTGACATAAAAATGTAAACTCGAATGACTCTGACGCAAAAGTTTCTGGAGAAAGAAATGATAAAAAAACTTTATTGTAAATTTCTTTAGGCGATTTTCCTTTAACAAACGTTGAACATTAAACACATATTTCTAACTTAGTAGTGCTTCCCCGAATTCGAACCCGTGACCACGTTCTATACAATCATCTCGACTCTGCTCCACTTACTATACATAAACATATTTCAATATCAATAATATATGCAGTTCATCTAATATTTGTGCTACTTGGATACAGTTATATTAACCAACTAGTTTGTAAAAAAGACCAGTCAAAAGTGACCTCTGATTGTGTCATTTCTGTGAATCACGCTTACATTTCACGGGGTCTAACAATTCTAACATCTTCTACTATTATTGCATGTTTCATTTCAAGGTTGATATTGCGCTGAGAAATAATATTTTATGAATGGAAATAACCTGTTTCTTTTTAGTATGGTGAAGTAGCTTATTCATGTTTTAGTACATTATTAGAAATGAAAATGCTTCGTTGGTCTAGTGGAAAACTCAAAAGGCCGGAGATTCAAGGTTTTTGGATCAAATTCTGGGGCGGATTATTAGTAGCAACCTGGAGGTAAGAAGTTGGCAGTGGTACATTCTAGTGCTTCGGATATTATGTATGTTCTATTAGAAGCATTTA